>NC_092879.1:65556926-66156926 GCF_028372415.1 Notamacropus eugenii | reverse complement strand
GTACGCAAGAGAAAAAGCATGCAAGAAGGAAAGAAAGACAGGAGAATGAAAGAAGAGAAAGAAGAGAAAAACAGCTGGAAATGTTCCCTAGAAAGGCAATCAGAATGGTGCAGGATCACACTTTATAAAGACTGGCCGAAGAAACAGCTGTTTAGCCTGGAGAAGACTTTGGTGGCAAATGATGGCTATCTTTGAATATATGTCAGCTAAGGATATGGAAGAAGGGTTAGACTTTGCTTTGGCTTCAGAAGGAAAAACAAATAACAGTGCCTGTAAGTTATAGACAGGTCAATCTGATCTGACTGTAAATGCAATTATCCTAATAGAACTATCCAAAGTGAAAAGGATGGAGTGAATTGCCCTCCAAGAGGAAGTCTTCCAATAAAGTTTGGATGAGTTTTGTTAGGGATGTTGTAGAGGAGAGTCTCTAACAGGTCTAGGTAACGCTCTATGCTCTCTGAGGTCCCTTCCAAGTCCAAAACTGTGATAAAATTGAATGGAATTAATTGTATGGGAATTTATTTCATACAAGCTTTCCAGGAGTACTTTTATTTTATAGATTAAGGAATACTAGCACACAGACTTACAAGGTAAGGAGATCATGATTTTGTCTTGATAATGGTTGTGACATGTTCCCTGGCTTCTTCTAGGCATTTGGAATTACATCGAGAACTTGAGTATTTCATTTTTTCTTTCATGCCACTCAGAGCATAATGGAAAGGGCCGTGAGCTTGGCATCAAGAGGACCTGGGTTTAAAACTTTCTTTGGACACTTTCTAGCTGTGACTCTGGGCAAGTCACTTAGTTTCTGTGGTCCTCTTTCTCCTCATCCATAAAATGAGGGTCATAATAGCCCCTGCCTCACATAGTCAAGAGGATCAAATGAGATAGGGCCCCCAAAGCATTTTGAAAACCTCTGCAAGCTACTCTTAGAAATGGATGCGTTATGGGCAAGGTGGTGCAAAAGAACGACTGCAACTGTCTCCAAAGTCCATTATTTGTTTCCAGGAAAGAGTCTGCTTGCTGGCAAATCTAGCTTGCCTCCGAATAGGCATTGGCCTGCTGTTTATATAATGCCCATCATTTTCATGAAAAGGACCTTAGAGTCACTGCTTAGCCCCAGTCCTAAAGTACAGAACTTTTAACTGGTATGAAAATAGGCCAGTAGGGAGGTGGCTTTCAATCATATTCAATTGTCCTCATGTCAGAAAATCACAGGGAAGCATGAAAACCTGGAACACAACCATTTAATAATATCTATTACTTGTGCTGTTGGCAGCCAATGGAAATTCACAAAGCAACCCCCTGAGGGCAATGGAGGAACAGGTTTTTAAAAGAGCAAGGACTCAGGGACTTTGCTCTACCTTCTTTGGTTTGGCCAGCTTCATCATCAGTTCCTAAAGGTACACACCCCCCATAGTCTCTGCCATATGACATTCACTTGGAGATCTTTAGGCCACTTATAAAAAACCTCTATGACTAAATTTACCCTTCCACGTATCCTTAGAATCTCTAAATCATGATGTCCTCATTCTGTCATGTTTGCTTGAAACATATATGAATATTTAGGCGTATTTTCTTATTAAAAATTGATTGGATACCTCCCTTTTTGTCTTATCTCATTTAAACAACCCTTAACTGTGTCCCACAACAAATTAATTAGCTTTATATTTCTTATGTTAATTTTCCTTTCTTTCCCACTTAGTTTCCATGAAGATCTGTTTTATTAGCTTAATAACACTTCTATCCTTTGGTGTTAATGGGATTTTTCATAAAAAATGCAAGAATTTCATATAGGGCTAAGTAAATAGGAAAGAATTGAATGACAGAACTGATAAATGGGAGTCGTCCAGGTACCCAGCTGCTCCAGCACTGTTAAGTCACTCAGCGCCAGATGCATATTGCATAGTCTATAACAGCAGGTCAGAAATGTATGGATTCAATATTTTAAAAAATCACTAATATGTTCTTGACCTTGAAGCCAAGTTTGCTTCAGAGGCAAAACTTCAAAGGGGTGCTATGTTACATGCTCTAGAAGGGGAGCAAACATGACAATCAATTGACACTCATCTATGAAGTCTCAAGGAGGGATAGAGGAGAGAGAGAAAAGGCTTGTGACATTGACCATGTATTACACCATTCTCTCTCTCTCTCTCTCTCTCTCTCTCTCTCTCTCTCTCTCTCTCTCTGTGTGTGTGTGTCTCTGTCTCTCCCTACACACACACACACACACACACACACACACACACACACACACACACGAAGAAAAACAAAACCCAGCTTGCTCCAAAGGTTACGTGCTGTCAAGTGGTCTGCATTAAGACATCAAATACCAAATGACTCAGGCTCAATTCAGCAAAGGGAGATATTCCTTTCCCACCCACCCAATCCCCTCAGATAGGGTGTCTCTAACCTGACGGAACATGTAATTATGAGCACACTGCAGATTGAGAAAGGTCTGACTTGAGAAGGCTTCTAATAGAATGCATTTTAATGATTCTTCTGTGGGAGGAGAAAATCATGATGGACCAAGGGCTCTAGGAAAGGCAGTTGGGGCATATGCCACATAGCAGGGCAGACAGTCCTCTTCAGCCTACCTCAGAGTCCCAGCTCCTTAAAAGGATGTGGAGCACTCCAAGTGATTGGGCCAAGGCTTAAAAAGGGTGAGACTGCACATGGCTTGATTTTCTCAGCAGATAACAGAGAGTGAAAAGCCCCAGTTTTGCAGCCACATCTCGGTATGTGGACCAGATGAATCAGCAGCATCTAAATTCACTGCACACAGCCTCCAACAAGGTCACCAACCACACAGTACTGGAGATGATTTTCTGGGACATTATCAAAGCCTTAGTCATTGGGATTCAGTTTTACTGTAAAACACACACAACCACAACAACCACAACCACAGCAACACAACTATAGAAAAATAAGGACAAAGAAAGCAATGTGGCACAATTGAAATCAATTGGGAAGTAAAGGTACAATACAGAGCAACTTTGAGCTTTCATTCCAATAATAGCAATAGTGATGAGGATGAGGATGAGGAGGATAATGGTCATAGCATAGGAATAATGCCTGAATCTATGATTTCATTGACACAGAGATGAGAAAACTCCCTTCACTAATGCAGATCGGCATCTTCTTTACAACTTACAGCCTCAGAGATTACAACAATAATCATCATTTTTACCAGTTCTATCATTAAAACTCTGTCTTAAGAGACTTAATATATTTAACAAGTGTGAAGACAGAAAAGGGTGAGAGGGGGAACTAAGCATTTTGAAGCATCTACTAAATGCTAAGCACTTCACAGGGGCAGCTAGGTGGTGCAGTGGATAGAGCATCAGTGCAGGAGTCAGGAGGATCTGAGCTCAAATCTTACCTCAGACACTTGACACTCACTAGCTGTGTGACCTTGGGCAAGTCACTTAACCCCAGTTGCCTCATCCTGGGTCATCTCCAGTCATCCTGATGAATATCTATCTGGTCACTGGATTCAGATGGCTCTGGAGGAGAAGTGAGGCTGGTGACCTTGCACAGCCCTCCCTCACTCAAAACAAAGTCAAGTACAAGTCATGTCATTATTTCTCTGATGGCATGGTCTTCTTTGGCAACGAAGGACGAACACACACACTTTACAAATATTATCTCATTTGATCCTCACAATAGCCCAGGGAGGGGGAGGTAAGCACCATTAGCATGTCCATTTTACTTTTGAAGAAACTGAGGTGAACAAAAGTTAAATTGCTTGCTCTTGGTCACATGATAACTATCTGAGGTCAAATTTGAACTCAAATTTTTTTGCCTGCAGGCCCAGTACTCCATCTTTTGTGCTACCAGCTGCTTGCTAGCTGAACTGTATTAAAGGCTGCAGGAGTTACTATATTATGAATCACAATGGTACTTCAGTGCCCTGAAACAATTAATACCAAAGCTTCGAATTTAAAAATAGCTCAATTGGTCAACCTACACTAGCCTAGCAGAAGGTAAATCTATTGGCAACAGGACACTGAAGCTTAAGGTGCTAATCATAGAGAATCATATAGAGAAATGTAAGTTAGATTTGCAATTGTGAGAGATATGCACTGATATTTGATAGAAAAGTATCAGATGAAATTATATGTGTACAATGTTTTACAAACTTTAAAGAGCTATATAATGCAAGATATTATCATATGTTATTAAATTATAAAATATTATTACTAATAATAAAATGATAAGTGTTAATAGTTAAGCATCTAGGTGGGCCCAACAGATGAAGTGCTTGGCCTGGAGTCAGGAAGACTCCTCTTTATGAGTTCAAATCTGGTCTCAGACCCTTACTAGCTGTGGGATCCTAGGCAAATTGTTCAACTCTGTTTGCCTCAGTTTCTCATCTGTAAAATGAGCTGGAGAAGAAAATGGCAAACCACTCCAGTATCTTGGCCAAGAAAACCCCTAATGGGGTCACTAGGAGTCAGACCTGACTAAAACAACTGAATCACAATGAGCATTAATAGTAATAATATTTAATTTTCCCATCATATCTTTGCTCTTAGATATAAGCTAAAATTGGAGAAAAGCAAGGATTATTGGTAGAAATAGAATAGAACACACATGGGAATGGGAACTCCCAAATCTCACCTTTAATGGAATTGAATGATGTTTTTGATTTGTACTTCAGACCTTGAACTATCAAGTGAATTTTGTTAATGGCATTAATTTTGGCATCTCAGAGATCATCTTCAACTTATCAATTGTCAAGTAATGGATTTCTTTAAAAGCTTGAGTTGTGAAATCCTGCTCGTTAGGAAAATGATTCCTCAGTAGAGAAAATATTGCCAGGAAGTGGTTTGTTTTTTTTTTAAATTCCCTAACTCCTGATATAGAAAACAGAATTTTAGAAGGGAGGTAGAAATGTAGATCCTAGTTCTCTCACAGGCCAGTGGATCTGGCATCTGGTCAATTTAATGTGGACTGCAGCCCAATCTGTGTGGCTCTTGTCCATGGTTTCACAGCGTATGTGTGTGTGTGTGGGGAGACCCATCTCAGTTTTCTGAGGGTCTTCCTTGTGTTCTCTTGACATTTCAAGGACCCCAAGGAACACACGAACAATTCACTTGTGACTTTGCCACCCTTCTCTCACTCTGGCCATACAAGCAGCCCATTCTCCTTTTCCTTAAAACTTTTCTTTAACAATAAGCTTTATGCAGCTTATACCCTATCGGAGCCAGTAAAAAGGGCACTAAGTAGCCAGGCAGCACAGAAAAAAAGGGACTACCTACCCTGTTATTTCTTTCTAAGGCCAACCTACGGCTACATTTATCTGGTACTGCCACACTGAGTGGGGGAGGTGTAGGTCCCAGACTTGAGACAGAGATAAGTGGATGCCAGAGTCAACAAGTGAGCAGAATCCTCAGGGGAAACAGGTAGGAGGGAGATGTGGACCCTGCTTTCACTGAAGTTCCTCACACTACTCAGTCTTTCATGTGGGTGCTGTGTATTTCTGTGAGGAACGAAAATGACCCTCTAGGAAAGGAGAGGACCATACATAAGCATAGCCTCACTGCCAGAGGCTCAACATCTGGTGCTATTTCTGTCCTTTACAAGTTGTAACCACAGGCATGCATAATCAAGAGTGAGCCAGGTGTGCTCACTGACACACAGGCAGATCTTATTACCCTTGGCCTTTCCCCTGCTTTCTATTTAAATTAAGATCTTGTTGGCTGCAGATAAACTAGATATGCTTGAGGTTAGACAGAAATGAACCAAATTCAGTTGTTCTCAGATATGAGTTCCAAGAGGGAGCCAAGATGAACTATATTGTTTTTAAAAGAGGAAAGTTCTCAAGATTGAAACTGGTCTATCCACCAAAGGGTCCAGGAGTCCCACTAGGGGGCCTAAGAATTCCATTTTTGAAACACAGGTTACACAACCTCTAGCAATGGAACCATTAAGACTGAGTTACTAAATGATATCCAAGGCAAGTCCTGGTGTCTCTCTTTTTTCTCTCCCTCTTTTCTTGATCTCTAGCTTTGCTTCATTTTTTTTCTTTTTACTTTGTTCCTTTCTCCTTTTGATTGTGCTTTAGGCCTATCAATAGCTCCTCCTAGGACTTCCAGTGCCTGGAGACACTGCTTGACTTACTGGCAACATCTGCCCATGCCACTTGGAATTGAAGGCAACAAAAATAATACACCCAGGAATAGACAATCTTCTCTCTCTTTTGTCCGCTCACACAGATAATTTCCAATTGATATAAACATTTAAGGTGCCAATAAAGTATGAGAGGCTATAAAGAACCCATAGAATTGAATATCTAGGCTAATGAAAACATATTCCAAAGAGTTATTTTGCTCATAAGAAGATGCATTTCCAGTTTGGGTATTTAAGGCATCTAATGTTCTAAATAATTTGAACAGTTAGTGGCGATATAAATTCCACACTATTAAGTGAAAGAAAACAGATTAGTGTCAGAAATATAAATTGCTTTCAATGAGGTTTTTATTTCCGTTTTCTTCTCCCCTGGGCCGCATTTATATTTGGATTTCTCAATGTTCTTACTAGCAATCCATTTATGGATTTTGATAATTCTGAATTTATGTTTATAGATTTGAAATGAGAAGCAAGAAGGAGCTAGGGCTGCTGACCTTATACGTAAATAGGTTCAGTCATATTCAATCAAATTCACAAATCATTAGAGTCCAATAGATGTTAATGCAATCTCCCATAAAAGGCAATCAAAAGTTAGTCCTTTCTATTCTGTGCTGCCTTTCTACTTAGTGCCCTTTTTCTGGTCCCACATGGGGTATAAGCTGCATAAAGAATATTGTTAAAGGAAAGTATGAAGGAGAAGGAGAACAGGCTGATTGTATGGCTAGAGTGAGGGAAGGATCACAAAGTCGCACATAAGTGGACAGCCTACATGTTCCTTTGGATCCTTGAAATGTCAGGAGTGAACAAGGAAGGCCTCCAGCAAATTGAGGGAGGAACCTCCCCCACCTCCCCAGACACATACACACACACTGTGAAACCATGGACAAGAGTCACACAGATTAGGCAGGCATGATTGGGCTGCAGTCTACTTTACTGGAGAGATCGACCAGATACAGATCCACTGGCATGTGAGAGAACTAGGATCTACCTCCCTCTTAAAATCCTATTCTTTATACCAGAAGTTAGGAAATTAAAAAAAATAAACTTCCTGGCAATATTTTCTCTACTGAGGAATCATTTTCCTAAGGAGCAGAATTTCACATCTCAAGCTTTTAAAGAAATTCATTACTTGGCAATTGATAAGTTGAAGATGATTTCTGAGATGCCAAAATTAATGACCATGAACAAAATTCACTTCATAGTGGCAAGGTCCGAGGCACAAGTCAAAAACATCTCATTGAACTCCATTAAAGGTGAGATGGGAGGTGGGGGTAACAGAGGCAGAGACAGAGATGAAAAAAGGAGAAATCATAAAGAAAAATAAAGAGGAAGTCCCATTGAATTGGGAAGAAATGGCAAAGCTGACCCATTTACACCTTAATATGTCTAATGTAGGTAATCGCTAAATATCCCATTAAGCTAATGGGAGTGGCTTCATTTACTTAGCGTTTGTTTCTTTCATTTACTTTTAAAATGTGTCATGGAAATTATATTCCTGATTGGAAAGTGCTTCCTTAAAAGGAGCTACTTTGTCTTCTAAGTAGAAAGCAGCAAACAAAAAGAGGGTTTGTCTTGCTGAGCAGAAACAGTGGAAAGGGGTGATTATTTACTTGCTCAAATGACTTGGCCAGTGGCCTTCTAAGTAGATCAAGATGAATGATCATAAGTTCCAGTACATTAAATTTTTGATTTGGGGGAGGGCGAGAAAGGGGGGAGAGTTGTGCTGGCCATTTCATTTTTAAAACACCTCTGACTGTAGGCTGTGTGTGATAAATAAGAAATGACAGGGCATGAGTTGGGGGAAGTTAGCACCACTCCCAGAGAACACCATTTGTGGCTAGAATTGGGGGTAAATTGCAGAAAACCCAGAGTTTGGGGTGAGGATGATGGAAATGAGGATTTACTGAATAGGAGGAGGCTTTAGCTAAGGTGTTCACCTCTGGGATTGTCAAAGAGAACCCCTGCCTAGATGCATTACAATCAATATCTCAATTGGCTGTCATAGACAACAGAATCTGTTCCCTATTTTTGCAAAACGACACATATGTAACCTTACAAGAAGAGTATATCTCTGCACTACGGTAGTTACCTGAGGACAAGTAGCCATATCTCCAATACTGTTTGTGTGTGTGTGTGTATGTGTGTGTGCGTGTGTGTGTGTGTGTACGTGTGTGTGTGTGTGTTTGTGGTGGTGGTGGTAGTGGCACTTGTATCTTCACAAATCTGTCTCGGGATTCTGAATGAATCCTTGACTTAGGCCCAGGTCCTCTATCAGAATTGAAATTTCTCAAAGGCAGAGATTTTATCACAGCTTCTCCAGAAGGGACATTAAGGCAATGGGAACCAAATTGTCCCACTAGGCAATACGCCAGGAAATACAGACCCAGTTGATTTCAATCACCAAATAAATACGCACATCTTAGAAGAAAGATATTAAAGAGTAAAGGCAAAGAAGAACATTGGAAAGACCATTGCACTGGAAGGCAGGGAGCCATTGAGTGGCTGTGTAACCTTGAGCAAATCCCTTTTCCTGTCTGGCTCTCCCATTCGATCCTCTGTAAGCTACAGCAGTCAAATTGATGCTTTTTAAGTTACTGAAATCTTTATAGTGCTAAATAATAAAGGGAGCACTGAGGCTTGCTCTAAGCAGGGCTCATTACCACAAAATGATTTTTTTTCAATTGAAGGACCAAATGTGGTGTTCCTCCTCCTTCCCATACTCCTTTTATTTTTTTTTCCAACCAGCAAGCAAGTGTAGGTTGTTAGTGCCTTCTAATTCTGCTAACACTTTTTTTAACTTAATTTTTTTTCAATTAACAAGCATTTATTTTCTCTTCCTCTCATACCCCTCCTCTATTTTAATAAAAGACAAAAGAAAATCCATATCCAAATATGGATAGTCAAAACCAATCGCTACATTAGCCATGTCCAAAAATGTATGACTCATTCTGCACCTTGAGTCCATCACATCCATTAGGAGGGAGATAACATGCTTTACCATAGGCCCCCTGGAATTGTGGTTGGTTATTGAGTAAATACGAGTTCTTAAGTCTTTCAAAGTTGTAAGTGTTGTGATAATTCTTCTCCTCCTTCTCATTTCACTCTGCATCAGCTCATACAAGTCTTCCCAGATTTCTCTGAAACCATCACTTTTATCATTTCTTACAGCACAATCATATGTCCTTATACTCATATGCTATCCTTTGTTTGGCCATTCTCCAACTGATGGGCACCCCATTACGTTCTAGTTTTTTGCCACTGCAAAAAACTGCTGCTATAAACATTTTTTTACGTATAGGAGCTTTTCACTTTCTCTGATCACTTTGGGGGCCTAGGCCTAGTGGCATTGCTGTCCTTTCTGGGGTCCAAGCTGGGGTTCCCAAAGGACAAGGCTTCTCTTCATCCCATCCCTTGCTCCAAGCTAACAGCACAGCATATTCTAGATATTTAAAGGAACCATATCATCCAATAAGATTAGGGAATCTACATTAGGTGTGTGCCAAGGAGGAAGACTGAAGGCATTCAGAAAAACTATGCAAAGCTTCCTAATTCACAGTCTACAAAGGTTCTCAAAGCATAGTCTTAGTTTATTTGGTTTCATGGTTCCAAGTCTATTCTCTTTACCTCTTTGCTGTCATTTAATTCTTTTCGGTCTGAACCTTGGTATGAACTAAGTTTCTCGGATCAAAGGGGTTTCAGGAGGTACCCAGGGGCTCTTGGATTGCCTCAGGCCCAGATGAGGGCACTGCAGTCCTTTCTCTGGCAGTGACCCCTCTGTTTGAATGGCTCTATTCAATAATGGAGGTGGGGAGAGCTGGGGAAGGAATGAAAATATGTTCATCATGCAGGACAACCATGCACATTTTGGAGTTTTAACTACTGGAATATGTGATTTTTTTTTTTCAAAATAAGAAAGTAGGTAACTCTGCAAATTATAAGCCTGTGAGCTTGATGCCAGTGTGTGAAGAAGAAGACCCAAACACCATACAATTGTAAAGGTGATCTGTGCATGCCTCAGTGTAGCCAAAAGCACCCTGGATGTGAAGTCAGAAGACCTGGGTTTGAATCCCACATCTGATTCCATAACTTTGGGAAAGTCAGTCAACCTTTCTGAGTCTTGGTTTTTTCCTCCACAAAAATCAGCTTATAATTCTTACATCATCTACATTACAGAACTGGGAAGACTGAAGTTCTGTATGAAGGTAAACTGTTACATTCCTTTTTATAAAGCGAAGCAGTGATCACAAAGAGACTGTAGGTTTCATTAGGACAGGCTAAGGTCATTTATTGGCTTGACAGAGTTAGTTGCAACCTCAGAGTGTCCTGATAGCTTATTCTCCTCAGTCCACAGAGCCAATCAACTGCCAGATCTATGTTCTTGCCTCCATAACATCTCTTGCATCCGTTCCCTTCGCTCTACTCACACAATCATTTAATTGATTATTATTTGAACTTGGCTTACTTGTTGTCACAGAGAAGATCTAGAAGCAATATGTGGAAGTTACAGAGGCAGATGGAAGCCCAATATTAGGACAAAACTTCCCTCCAATTGGAATGCTCCCAAAGCAGAATGGGCTCCCATGCTAGGCAGCGAGCTGCCCATCACAGGAAGACTTCAGGTAGAGACTCAGTGACCATTGATTGGATATGTTGTAAGAGTAGAAGGTGATGCAAAGCAGAGATTCTTAATTTTTTCTGTTCTCATATCTTGGCCCTTTGACCATGTGGTGAAGCCTATGGATCCCTTTTTAAAATAATAGAAGCAGCTATGGGCACAACAGGTAAGAACACTGAACTTGGAGGCAGAAAGACCTGAATTTGATTTCAATTTCAGACACCTTAGTAGTTGTGTGACCTTAGGTTCTCTCTCTACTTCTGTAAAATTCTAATAAAAAATAGTACCTACCTCAAAGGACAAATTTAGATAACAGATGTATACAATGTTTTGCAAACCTTAATATGTTATATAAATGTCAGCTATTATTAATATTATAAATGCACAGGATTACAAAGGAAACCAAATATATTGAAATACAGTTATCAAAATAGTGAAAATAAAACAAGGTCAAGACCCCAGGTTAAAAACCCTTGGGATGATCTCTAAGGTTAAGTGCGAGCAGAAATGTTAGGTTATTGTTTCTAGAATCTTGCCAGCGAAAGGGAAG
Organism: Notamacropus eugenii; assembly: GCF_028372415.1. Taxonomy (NCBI): domain Eukaryota; kingdom Metazoa; phylum Chordata; class Mammalia; order Diprotodontia; family Macropodidae; genus Notamacropus; species Notamacropus eugenii. The sequence continues at coordinate 66,145,626 of NC_092879.1, read as the reverse complement.
AGAGTGTCAGGACAATGGATTGAATGGGTATAGCTCCTTGCTGTCAAGATGGGTAAAATTTGAATATGTTGATAGGCAAAAGTGAATAGGGGAGGAAGGAAGTCATGTGAGGGGATGAGATCCCAGACTCAGGTAGGGAGTGACCTTCAGCCAGGGGGAGGATCAATCATTCTTTGAGATGTTAAGGAGAGGATAGGTAAGGACACAGAGAGGTTTCAAGGTGTGGAGGAGAGATGAGAGAGTTTATATCAGATGACCTCAGTAAAAGAATGTGTTTGCTGAGAGAGGGCAGGGCAGGGCAAGGCAGGGGAGAGATGTGGGGGAGAGAGAAATTTTGGAACAGCTGTTGCAGGTAATGTGACGGAAAGTCATACATGTATTAAGATGACTGGAAAAATAGAGATTGATTCAGGCATCTGAGGCCAAGATGAGGATAAAAGAGCAAGTAGAGGAGAAATGATAGTGGGGAACAGGTGAAAGGATGGGAATTGTTGTTGGAAAGGGCAATTGTAGATTGGGGGATATTGAAAGTAGGAGTGTGATGGGTGATCACTTAGGCGAATGGCTAAAGTAGAGTGGAGTCGGAGAGCCTAAGTCACTGGAAGGTCAGAGTGGGAGAAGAATCATGGGCATCAATATCAAAGTACTAGAGGAGGAGGGCAGAAGGTGGTGTGACAAGGAACATTATAAGCTGTGCATGTAACCCAGGGCAGTCAGAGAGAAGGAAAGGCATTATGTACACAAATTTTTTAGCCATGTTTTTGGGATAAATAAGGACTTATAAATAAGGTGGGTATCCATTGTCTGGGGAATAGTTGAACAAATTGTGGTATATGAATGTAGTGGAATGGCATTATACTATGAGATGAGAAGTGATGAATATGAAGAATTCAAAGAAATCTGAAAGGCACGCTAAGCATAATCATGTAAATGAAACCAGCATGGAAACACTTCATAACTCTTATCAGTGCCACGAGCAATTGTTTCATTGGACTGCATCCTTCCTCTTGGCAGAAAGGTGGTGGACTATGGGTGCAAATTAGGGCATACACTGTTAGACACAATACAATGTTTTGTTTGTCTATCTATCTTTGTTTCAAGTTTATGAAAGGTTTATGGAAGGGGGGGTCAATGGGAAGCAAAAGCAATGTGAAAAAAATTGATCAGATAGTATTAGTATTTTTCTTAAGAAAGTAAGCCAGAATGGGAAGTTTCCTCTATGGCTCTCAGAGGCAGCTTCTCTCTAGAAACTGCCATGGCCCTATTCATAATGACCTCCGTAAGTCAGTAGGGATGTATGTCTCCAATGGCAGCAGCAGGTTTAATATCTTCCACAGCAAAGCAGAACACTCAAAAACCAAAAACTCAGGGGAAAACTAGAAGAGAAATTGGCCCAAGTTATCCTTAACCCAGCAAAGAAATGACAGAGGCTACAGGACTGGGGGAAACCAGAGGGGGAGAGGGTAATTAGTAAGGAGATCCTGATGGTGGTAGGTAGGGGATGTTGGTCATTATGGGGAATACAGTACACATGGAATGAAGGCCTTGTTCTTTTTCTCAATACAAATAGCAGCTTGTGGCAGATGGTGGCATGGACCACTAGGGAAACTGTTAGAGCCCACAGAGGTTTCCAAACTTAGAACCAGCTCTCAGGGTGCCTCCAACTCATGTTGTGGGCCCCTCAGACAAGGCCATTCTAGGTTCAAGGTACATTGTGGATAGACATCCATTCAAAACAATAGATCCCGAAACCCAGCTAATGTCTATATTAGTCAGCCACAAGTTAGAATTAATTCAAAGCAAAGTCATTTAATGAAATAGCACAGTTAGAAAAGTAGCACTGAAGGGTTTCTCCCTATAAATTGGGCCACTCTTTCCTACAAATACATCTACTGTCGGTGAGAGGAGTAGACATGTATAGGACACACATGTGGTAGTACACACATAGGGAACACATGTGGGGCCAGGAATGAAGGCCCGTTAAGCCTCTCTTGGTTTTCCTCAGGGCTACTTTTCCTTTATGCAAGAACATCTCTACATGTTTTCTAGTTCCTCCATTACAAAAAAAAATGCATATAGACTGAGTTGCAGCAGGTGGGAAGATTCTGGCAGCCATGTATTAATAGGTGTTAATCATTCTGGGAAGGCTTTTTGGCACATCAGCTTTGTAGTAGCAACCACAGAATCCTTTCCTAACCCAGATGTCCTGATGGTCACAGGAAGGACTGTCTGTTTCTCTTGAATATGAAGGGACACAGCCCTAGGGAATACGTGGTGCTTGAGGGAGATACAATTCTCAATTTGAACAGACCCTTCTAACACTCAGCACTTGTTTTGGTCTGGACCTGTGACTCCATTTCATCATGGAATTCCATTCCATGAAATGCAATGTGGTACAACAGATGCTGGGAGGAGCAAGGTAAAGTCCTGACTCTACCACTTTCTTCCTGGGTGACCATGAGCAAGTCCTTTCACCTCTTGGAGGCTCGGTTTCCTAATGGTGCAAAATGGAGATGGTAGTGGTAATGATGTATATAGTCCCAACTTCACAGAGCATTGGGAAGCTCAGATGAGATCATGCATGTGAAATACTTCGAATGTCATTTAATGGTCCGTGTTATCACAAAACTTTACAAAAGGCACTTCACAAAGAATTACTTTGAAAATAAACATATGTACATATGTACACATGCCCATACCCACCCACATATATATGTACATGTATATACACACATATGCATGTATATGCTACAGTGTCATGCTATTTTAATAATGCTCTTGGGTTATGCTTGGTAATATGCTTAAAACTCGGAATTTCCCATTAAAAGCCTGTTCTTGAGGATCAGCATTGCCTTCTGCATGTCTTCCTGCAACCTTAACAGAAGCCACAGTGTATGAAAGAGAAAAAAAACCCACTGAGCCTCCCTATTCAACCCTCTCTCCTTCCTGGAGGAAGGGACATGCCATCTCTTGTGACTTTGAAATCAGTTCCCATAATGAGTGTTGCCGGAAAAGAGGCCCAAAGAATCTTGATCATTCCTAGCACAGATTCGCCAACATGCCCTTGGATATACGCAGGGGAATCTGGGCTGGCCCTGGCAGCTGGGTCAGTAGCCAACCTCAGCCCATGCCAGATGAGCAAGGCAGTCCTCCATCTTCTGTTGTTCAAAATAGAAATATGGTTCAACTTTCTGCCAAGGCAACCCACTCCTTTAGATCACTCTGTACAGGCCTGTTTGGAATATATTTTAAATTTAAACTTAAAGAGAAACACAGGTGGGGGAAGATAGAACATCTTGGGTTCCCTCTCACCAGGAAGCAGAAGAAAGATGACTTGGAGTTCTAGGAGTTCTGTGCTTTTGTTTAGCAGCCCATTCTCATAGCAGGAGGGCTCATGTACATTCCCTCCAATAATAACAATTATCCAACGATGATGGTGATGATGATGGCCAGCATTTTGATGGCACTTTCAGTTTGCCAAGTATTTTACCTGTGTGGTCTTCCTGGAGCCTCACAAAACCCTGTGAGGTAGGTTACTATGAATATGATTATCCTGAGTTTTACAGATGAGGAAGCTGCTGCTTAGGGAAAGTGACTTGGCCAGGGCCACTTGGCTGATTAGTATCAGAAATGAAAATTGAACCCAGATCTTCCTACCACCAAATCCAGCACCACTCTAGCCCCTATCTCACATTGTCTCCATAACAAATACAGAGGCAGCCAGCTGGCACAGTGGATAGAATGTTGTTCCTGGAGTCAGGATGACCTGGCTCCAAATCCAGGCTCCTGTTGATACACTATCTGTGTGACCCTGGCCAAGTCATTTAACCTGTGTTTACTTCAGTTTCTTCAACTGCGAAATGGGGATAATAATAAACACCTAACCCCCTGGGTTGTTGTGGGGAACAAGTGAGATGCTATTTGTGAAGTGCTCAGGAAAGTGCCTGGAACATAATAGGTACTTAAAAAATGCTTATTCCATCCATGATGGCCAAAGAAAGAAATAGGGGTATTGAAGGTTTTCATGCAGGCTAAGGCCAAAACAAATACTGAAATACGCAACCATTTGTGAGTCTTTTCTTTGTTGGATATCAATGTCTCATTGATCCTCTTCTGTAAACATTATGATGACTTTACAAATTCTCATTGCTTGTCTCTCCCCTCCCCACATCCCCCAGCAAATGGAATCCTCTCTTAGAAGCCAGAAGTAGAGTTAAGTCCGACAAACTCCCACATGGCCATGGTCAAGAGCATAGACTTCATTGTATGCCTTCAGTCCATTACCTTTGGAGTCTCCTGCATTTTCAGTATGATTATGCACCCCCATTAGGGACACTTTTTAGAAGCAAGGCTTCCACATAGGAGCCTGGTCTTAGGGCTAGAATGATCTAGAGATTATTTAGTTCACCCCCTTCCTTTTATAGATGAAGATACTTGGGCAGAGAGAGGCTAACTTGCTCAAGGTCATGCAGGTAATAATAAACGGAGGAGCAGAGCAGAGAGCTGGACCTGGGTTCACTGATTTCCAATCCAGCCACCTTTTGCATAACACCCCCTGCTGTCACATCATTCATCAATCCCATAACACTGTTGATTTTAGAGAGCAACTGCGTATATGGAATCTGCCCTATTCACGGAGGTCATTCATACTCCGAGGTGTGTGTCTGTGGGGGGCAGGAGGGGGTAAATATTATAATAAAAAACTCATTAGAAAAAATAATAGAACTGCCTCCATCATTTCCCACGGCTCCCTGGCAGAAGAATGAGGTGTTCATGCTTGGGTTACCAGGGTAAATTAGACAGCGGAATGCATCTTTCACATTGCTAACGAAAGCTGAAGCAGATAAGAGATCATTAGTATTGCACGGCATAATTCTGTGTTTCCTCTCATTTTCTCCATGACAGTTCAGGCCCTGCCTTAGTATTCTGTCTGTTAGACTTCAAACATCATCATTCACTGTGTGGGTTTGGGGTAATGCCTTGTTTATAAAACAGGTTTTTGAAAGTACTCAGCAATACCACAAGGAGGTTACAAAACAAGACAACTGTCATGACAGGCATCGAATCGGAAAAACCTTCCCATAGGATAAAATCCCTTCCATATCTCACTCCCATACCCAGAGCCTATGCAATAATTCTGCTTCTGGAGGAATCATAGGATCATGGATTTATTTTTTTTTTATTTAACTTTTCACATTTATTTTCACAAAATTTTGGGTTACAAATTTTCTCCCCTTTTATCCCCTCCCCCCCCCAAACCCAAGCATTCTAATTGCCCCTGTGACCAATCTGCTCTCTCTTCTATCCTCCCTCTCTGCCCTTGTCTCCATCTTCTCTTTTGTCCTGTAGGGCCAGATAGCTTTCTTTACCCCTTAATCTGTATTTCTTATTTCCTAGTGGTAAGAACATTACAGTTGATACTAACACTTTGAGTTCCAACTTCTTTACCTCCCTCCCTCTCCACCCCTTCCCTTTGGAAGACAAGCAATTCAATATAGGCCAAATCTGTGTAGTTTTGCAAAAGATTTCCATACTAGTTGTGTTGTATAGGACTAACTATATTTCCCTCCATCCTATCCTGTCCCCCATTGCTTCTATTCTCTTATGATCCTTTCCCTCCCCATGAGTGTCGACCTCGGATTGCATTCTCCTCCCCGTGCCCTCCCCTCCATCCTCCCCCCAACCCTGCTTGTGCCCTTGTCCCCCACTCTCCTGTATTGTGAGATAGGTCTTCCTATCAAAATGAGTATGCATTTTATTCTTTCCTTTAGTGGAATGTGATGAGAGTAGACCTCATGTTTTTCTCTCGCCTCCCCTCTTTATCCCTCCACTAATAAGTCTTATGCTTGCCTCTTTTATGAGAGATAATTTGCCCCATTCAATTTCTCCCTTTCTCCTCCCAATATTTCTCTCTCACTGCTTGATTTCATTTTTTTTAAAGATATGATCCCATCCTCTTCAGTTCACTCTGTGCACTCTGTCTCTATGCATGTGTGCGTGTGTGCATGTGTGTCTGTGTACTCCCACCCAGTACCCAGATACTGAAATGTTTCAAGAGTTACAAATATTGTCTTTCCATGAGGGAATATAAACAGTTCAACTTTAGTAAGTCCCTTATGACTTCTCTTTGCTGTTCACCTTTTCATGCTTCTCTTTATTCTTGTGTTAGAAAGTCAAATTTTCTTTTCAGCTCTGGTCTTTTCATCAAGAAAATTTGAAAATCCTCTATTTCATTGAAAGACCATTTTTTCCCCTGAAGTATTATAGTCAGTTTTGCTGGGTAGGTGATTCTTGGTTTTAGTCCTAGTTCCTTTGACTTCTGGAATATCCTATTCCATGCCCTTCAATCCCTTAATGTAGAGGCTGCTAGATCTTGGCTACTAGATCAGTGTTATCCTGATTGTATTTCCACAATACTTGAATTGTTTCTTTCTAGCTGCTTGCAATATTTTCTCTTTGACCTGGGAATTCTGGAATTTGGCCACAATGTTCCTAGGAGTTTCTCTTTTTGGATCTCTTTCATGCGGTGTTCTGTGGATTCCTTGAATATTTATTTTGCCCTCTGGTTCTAGAATCTCAGGGCAGTTTTCCTTGATAATTTCATGGAAAATGATGTCTAGGCTCTTCTTTTGATCATGGTTTTCAGGTAGTCCCAGAATTTTTACATTGTCTCTCCTGAATCTATTTTCCAGGTCAGTTGTTTTTCCAATAAGATATTTCGGGGGGCGGAGCCAAGATGGCGGAGTAGAAAGACGCACATACACATAGCTCTGAACCCACAACCCATAGAATGGCTACAGGGAAGTAACTCACGGCGAATTCCGCACCCAGAGGCAACGGAACATTAGAGCAAGGGAGATTTCTGTTCCAGAGAGACCTGCAAACCTCTCGCGGGGGGTCCTTCGCGCTGCGGACTGGGCGCCGGGACTGGGAGCTGAGTGCAGCCCTGCCGCGGCCACGGCACCGAGAGGAAAAGATCCGAGCAGGCTTCACAGACAGGATCTCCAGCGACCACGCGGGTCCCTCCACCCACAGAGGGATCTGCAAACCTCTCGCAAAAGGTCCGTCGCGCTGCAGACACAAAGCCCAGCCCAGACCTGCTGCGGCCACTGCTGCGGCACCGAGAGAAACAGATCCGAGCAGGCTTCAGGGACGGGATCTCCAGCTGCCGCACAAGTCCCTCCACCCACAGGTGACAGGGGTGGGTGAGAGAGTCTCTTTGGCAGGTCGAGAGGGGAGTGGGGTGCCCCCATAATTCAGGCCCCCCCCCGGGGAGGTAGAAGCTGAGAGGCGGCTGCAGACAGGGGCTCCCCAAGTGGGCGGGAGCCTGAATCCATTGTGGAAGGTCTGTGCATAAACCCCCTGAGGGAACTGAGCCTGAGAGGTGGCCCTGCCCTGACCTCAGCACCAGAACATAATCTCATACTGAATAGCAGCCCTGCCCCCGCCAAAAGCCCTGAGGCTGGAAGCAGCATTTGAATCTCAGACCACAAACACGGGCTGGGAGGATCAGGAGGTGAGGTGGGTGTGAGGAAAATATTCAGAGGTCAAGTCACTGGCTGGGAAAATGCCCAGAAAAGGGAAAAGAAATAAGACTATAGAAGGTTACTTTCTTGGTGAACAGGCATTTCCTCCCTTCCTTTCTGATGAGGAAGAACAATGCTTACCATCAGGCAAAGACACAGAAATCAAGGCTTCTGTGTCTCAGCCCACCCAATGGGCTCAGGCCATGGAAGAGCTCAAAAAGAATTTTGAAAATCAAGTTAGAGAGGTGGAGGAAAAGCTGGGAAGAGAAATGAGAGACATGAAGTCAAAGCATGAACAGCAGATCAGCTCCCTGCTAAGGGAGACCCAAAAAAATGTTGAAGACATTAACACCTTGAAAACTAGCCTAACTCAATTGGCAAAAGAGGTTCAAAAAGCCAATGAGGAGAAGAATGCTTTCAAAAGCAGAATTAGCCAAATGGAAAAGGAGATTCAAAAGCTCACTGAAGAAAATAGTTCTTTCAAAATTAGAATGGCACAGATGGAGGCTAATGACTTTATGCAAAACCAAGAAATCACAGAACAAAGAGAGAAGAATGGAAAAATGGAAGATAATGTGAAATATCTCATTGGAAAAACAACAGACCTGGAAAATAGATCCAGGAGAGACAATTTAAAAATTATGGGACTACCTGAAAGCCATGATCAAAAGAAGAGCCTAGACATCATCTTTCATGAAATTATCAAGGAAAACTGCCCTGAGATTCTAGAACCAGAGGGCAAAATAAATATTCAAGGAATCCACAGAACACCGCATGAAAGAGATCCAAAAAGAGAAACTCCTAGGAACATTGTGGCCAAATTCCAGAGTTCCCAGGTCAAGGAGAAAATACTGCAGGCAGCTAGAAAGAAACAATTCAAGTATTGTGGAAATACAATCAGGATAACACAAGATCTAGCAGCCTCTACATTAAGGGATCGAAGGGCATGGAACAGTATATTCCAGAAGTCAAAGGAACTAGGACTAAAACCAAGAATCACCTACCCAGCAAAACTGACTATAATACTTCAGGGGAAAAAATGGTCTTTTAATGAAATAGAGGATTTTCAAGTATTCTTGATGAAAAGACCAGAGCTGAAAAGAAAATTTGACTTTCAAACACAAGAATGAAGAGAACCATGAAAAGGTGAACAGCAAAGTGAAGTCATAAGGGACTTACTAAAGCTGAACTGTGTACATTCCTACATGGAAAGACAATATTTGTAACTCTTGAAACATTTCAGTATCTGGGTACTGGGTGGGATTACACATGCACACACGCTCACTTACATAGAGACAGAGTGCACAGAGTGAATTGAATAAGATGGGATCATATCTTTAAAACAAAATGAAATCAAGCAGTGAGAGAGAAATATATTGGGAAGAGAAAGGGAGAAATGGAATGGGGCAAATTATCTCTCATAAAAGAGGCAATCAAAAGACTCATTAGTGGAGGGATAAAGAGGGGAGGTGAGAGAAAAACATGAAGTCTACTCTCATCACATTCCACTAAAGAAAAGAATAAAGTGCACACTCATTTTGGTAGGAAAACCTATCTCACAATACAGGAAAGTGGGGGATAAGGGGACAAGCAGGGTGGGGGGGATGATAGAAGGGAGGGCATGAGGAGGAGAGTGCAATTCGAGGTCGACACTCATGGGGAGGGATAGGATCAAAAGAGAATAGAAGTAATGGGGGACAGGATAGGATGGAGGGAAACATAGTTAGTCCTATACAACACAACTATTATGGAAGTCATTTGCAAAACTACACAGATATGGCCTATATTGAATTGCTTGCCTTCCAAAGGGAAGGGGTGGGGAGGGAGGGAGGAAGAGAAGTTGGAACTCAAAGTGTTAGGATCAACTGTCGAGTAATGTTCTTGCCACTAGGAAATAAGAAAAACAGGTAAAGGGGTATAGAAAGCTATCTGCCCCTACAGGACAAAAGAGAAGATGGAGACAAGGGCAGAGAGGGATGATAGAAGAGAGAGCAGATTGGTCATAGGGGCAATTAGAATGCTTGGTGTTTGGGGGGGGAGGGGATAAAAGGGGAGAAAATTTGTAACCCAAAATTTTGTGAAAATGAATGTTAAAAGTTAAATAAATAAATTTAATAATAGAAAAAAAATAAAATTAAAAAAAAAAAGATATTTCACATTATCTTCCATTTTTTGAATCTGCGCGGTATGTTCTGAGATATGTCTTTCTCATAAAGTCCTTAGCGTCCATCTGTGCCATTCTAGTTTTGAAAGAACTATTTTCTTCAGTGAGCTTTTGAATCTCCTTTTCCATTTGGCTAATTCTGCTTTTGAAAGCATTCTTCTCCTCATTGGTTTTTTGAACCTCTTTTGCCAATTGAGTTAGGCTAGTTTTCAAGGTGTTAATTTCTTCAACATTTTTTTTGGTTCTCCTTTAGCAGGGAGCTGATCTGCTTTTCATGCTTCTCTTTCATCCCTCTCATTTCTCTTCCCAGTTTTTCCTCCACCTCTCTAACTTGATTTTCAAAATTCTTTTTGAGCTCTTCCATGGCCTGAGCCCATTGGGTGGGCTGGGACACAGAAGCCTTGATTTCTGTGTCTTTGCCTGATGGTAAGCATTGTTCTTCCTCATCAGAAAGGAAGGGAGGAAATGTCTGTTCTCCAAGAAAGTAGCCTTCAATAGTTTTATTTCTTTTCCCTTTTCTGGGCATTCTCCCCAGCCAGTGGCTTGACCTCTGAATATTCTCCTCACACCCATCTCTCCTCCTGGTCCTCCCAGCCAGCGTTTGGGGACTGAGATTCAAATGCTGCTTCCCGCCTCAGGGCTTTTTGGGGGGGCAGGGCTGCTATTCAGTGTGAGAATTAAGTTCAGATGGTCAGGTCAGGGCAGGGCCGCCTCTCAGGCTCAGTTCCCTCAGGGGGTTTATGTACAGACCTTCCACAATGGATCCAGGCTTCCGCCCGCTTGGGGAGCCCCTGTCTGCAGCCGCCTCTCAGCTTCTATCTCCCGGGGCGGCCCGAGCCATGGGGGCACCCCACTCCCCTCTCGACTCGCCCAAGAGACTCTCTCACCGACCCCCGTCACCTGTGGGTGGAGGGGCTTGGGCCACTGCTGGAGATCCCGTCCCTGAAGCCTGCTCGGATCTGTGCCTCTCAGGGCCGCGGCCACTGCAGGTCTGGGCTGGGCTCCGCGTCCATAGCGTGACGGACCTTCTGCGAGAGGTTTGCAGTTCCCTCTGTGGGTGGAGGGACCCGCGCGGCCGCCGGAGACCCCGTCCCTGTAGCCTGCTCGGATCTTTTCCTCTCGGAGCCGCGGCCGCTGCAGGGCTGCCCTCAGCTCCCCGTCTCGGCGCCCAGTCCGCAGCGCGAAGGACCCCCCGTGAGAGGTTTGCAGGTCTCTCCTGAACAGAAATCTCCCTCGCTCCAATATTCCGTGGCGTCTGGGTGCAGAATTCACCGTGAGTTGGTCCCCTCTAGCCGTTCTGTGGGTTGTGGGTTCGGAGCTATGTGTATGTGCGTCTTTCTACTCCGCCATCTAGGATCATGAATTTAGAGTTGATCTGTATCTTAGAGGGCATTGGGTCTAATATCCTTATTTTACAGATGAGGAAACTGAGACACAGAGAAATTAAATGATTTGCTTAGGGTCGTAAAGCTAGTAAGTGTCTGAGATAGGTATGGAATCTGGGTCCTTCTGCCTCTAAGAACGACGTGATTGTCATTAAGATAGATAGGCAAAGCTCAATTGACTCTTGCTCTCCATCTTGATCATGTGTTAGTATCTGGCCTGGGTAATGCTTCTTGTTCATGACAAAACTCCTCACTTTCTCAGGTTCTTGAGAAGTATACCTCCTAGCTTCTTCTTCTAAAATGCTTCTTTCCCTCTACATTACGTATCATTAATCAAGTAAAAATAATAGGAATAGAAAGAAAACTAACGAAAGGCACTGCCAATCCCAAGAGCCACTGTGGCTTGCTTATGATGGGAAATGGGTAAAAGTTGGCATCTCAGATATCTAAAGGGTGTGTGGATTCTTCATGCTGTACCTGCTATGTACAGAGTTAAACAAAGACAAAACCTCCCTCAGGGAGCTCACAGCTCACTATGGGAAAGAATACGTATACAGATAAATGAATATAAAATAAATACAAACTAATGGAGGGATAGAGGGGAAGAAGCGCTAACAACTGGACCAATCAGGAAAGGCTTCCTGTAGGAGGTGGCCTTGAACTGAACCTTGAGAGACCAGGCTTTCTTTTTGCAATTCTTACTAAGGCAGCTTCCTTCTTTCAGTGTTTGGCACCATCAAAACATTTCTTAGACGTAAAAATCTGGCACAGTTAAATGCCTCGTTCAGTAAAGGGGAGAAAACTAGAGGGCCTTTCTCCTCCCCTTTCTCACAGGCATTCCTCCCCTCCCCTCTGACTAAAAATAAAACACAAACAACAACAGGAAAACACGCAGCAACCACCACAGGATGGCGAGGGGGAGGAGGGAACAGGGAACAGATAATGGGTCTAAGACACATTGCATCAATGGCAAACATAGAAAGCACCCAGTCACTCAAGATAGTTGCTTAGTGACAGCGTGAGTAATTTGAATGGGATGCCAATAGCAGGCAAGAATGGGCCAATTGATAAGAGGCCTCAAATTTGTACAACCAAGTGAATGCAGAGAAAAAAAATGGTGGGAGGGAGCAGGACATGAGAGCTGGGAAATGGGGCACATCATGGTGTGGGAAAAAAAGACTCAAAACTGCCCCACAAAATAACTAGGAAAATGTCTAAGTCTGGCACCCAAATACTAGAAGACAATTTGCAAAACTTGTTCAAATCCTCAACTTAGGATCTTAGCAGCCATAGAGTCTTTTGGAAAAGAGATTTCCATGACAGAAAGGAAGGCTCATTTCATTATATCATGTTTTCTAATGAAATGTCTGCCATTCATAGGATAGGATCATAGTTTTAGATCTGGAAGCCACTTGAAGAGTCATGGCAGTCCAAATCCCTCATTTTATAGCTGAGGAAATTGAGGCCCAGGGAGAGGAAGTGCCTTGCCCAACCAAGGTCTTCTGACTCCAAATCCGATGCTTTTCCCACTGGACCTCTGGGAGCTTTCCTTGGACTTATTCATAAAATGTATATAAACCACTTCCCCTTTGACAACTGGATTTGGGATTGGTTAACTATAGCCCCTTTTAATGAAAGCCTGGGGATCAGCAGAGACTCTCTTTCCTATGAGGTAACCCTGCTTTATCACCCTGCTCAGTTTTGGGTTCCACTAATCAGGCTTAGGTCTACTTATCACCCACCCTAGACATTTTTTGAGCTTGAAAGGCCCTTAGATATCACACCATGCAGTACTTCATTCTATACTTGCATCTAGGACCAAAGCTATAAGCCTATTTTTTATTAACTATACTTATGCCCCTAAGCTTCCTCTTCATCAGAGAAAAGCATCCTTAGTTTCTATTGCTAAAGCCAGTCATGTCAGCAACTTTGTTTGACATTATACAGGCAATTGAGGATCTTCCAAAAAAGGGTAAAGTGTCCTATAGACTTCTCTCCACATTCTTAGAAAGGCCAAGGCTCTCACTAGCCCTCCCCCAAGCAACCCCATACACAGTTCGCACTGTGTCTCTTCTGTCTGCTCTGTGGAGTGGCTTAGAAAGCAGGCATGCTTTGTGCTGAGAGAAGAACAAAACCTCAGCCTCTCAGCAGTGGAGAGATTTATGGGAGCCCATGGAAGGTCAGAAGGGTAAATTACCCTGTGACTTGGACATAACCAGCATCTTTTTAACCTAAGACAGGATGGAAGGAAAAGGAGCATGTGTAATCAAAGTAAATGAGGGCTGCTGCTTGTTTGGATCCCTTGCACACCAACCTGTGAAATCAGATTAATGAAATATTTGAGAAAAATAAGTCTGATGAAGAGTTTAGAGAAACATGGGAAGATGCATATGAACTGATGCAGAGTAAAATAAGTTCAACTAGAATAAGAGTACACACAATGACTCTAACAATGTAAATGACAAGATCAATAAAAGGAAAGCAAATTACAACTCTTAGGAAAACCAATAGTAGTCTCAGAGAATAGAAATGAAACATTTTTCTCTTCTCTAGACAGAGAAGTCCAACTATGGTTGAATCATGTACATGACATGAGACACATTTATTTTATCTGTATAATATATAATAGCAATGTTTCTATTATATAATATATAATAGTAACAAAACACAAAAATCAATACAGAAATGGAAATCTCATTCCAAATAACTGTAAAATACATAAAATATCTAGGGGTTATCCTACCAAAGAACACAAAAAACTTATTATAGATTCATTTACAAAGCATTCTTTCAAGAACTGAAAAAAAAACCTTCTAAATAGCCAGAGGGATAATCAGTTCTCATGACTAGGTTGTACCAATATGATAAAAATGACAATACTACCCAAATTAATTTATACTTTTAATGCTATACCAATGAAATTACTGAAGGGATAGTTTATAGAACTTGAGAAAATGATAACAAAATTCATTTGGAAAAACAAAAGATCGAGACTATCAAGGGAAGTGATAAAAAGTAGGGACAAAGGGGAAATTGTACTTCCAGACATGAAATTATGTTGTAAAGAAGCGGTCATCAAAACTATTGTTTTGATGCACCAACATAACAGACTAAACAACGGAAAATCAGAAACAACAGGGATCAATAACCTAGTGTTTAAAAGTGGAGAATATAAATTACCTCGGAAAAACATTCCTTAACTGAGAAAAACTATTGGGAAAACCCGACAGCAGTCTGAGAAATCAGGCTTAGACCACCACTTTATACCATATTTCACGATACATTCTAAACAGAGAAGTAACCTTAATATTAAAGATTATATTATAACAAATTTTGAAGAGAAAGTGATAATGTACTTCTCATGGCTATGGGTAAGAGACGTTTTCTTAACCAAACAAAAGACAGGTACAATTACAAAAGATAACTTTCATTACTTGAAATTGAAATGTTTCTGCACAGACTAAATTAATACATCTAGGATTAAGAAAGAAAGTGGTTGAGTGGGGAAAAAATCTTTGTATCACATTTCTCTTAAGACTTTGGTAACCAAGATATATAAACAATTAATAAACAAGACATATGAACAAACAGTTCTCAAAAGAAGAATTTCAAATTATTCACAACCATGTGAAAGAAAGCTCCAAATCACTAATAGTAAGAGAAATGCAAATCAAAACAACCCTGATACCTCATACCTTCCAAATTAGTGACAATGACAAAAAATGCAAATAGTCAATGTCGGAAGGATTGTGGAGTGACAAACCCACCGAATTAGTGGAGCTCTGAAATATTACAATCATTTTTTGAAAGTAACTTGGAATTATGCAAATAAAGTTACCAAAATGTCCTTTGAACTCCATTACTGGGTTTACATACATACATACACACACACACACACACACACACACACACACACACACACACACACACATTTGAGATAGCTAAGAACTGGAACCAAGGTAGAAATGTCCATCAATTAGAGAATGGTTAAACAAATTATAGTACGATGGAATGTTACTGTACAGTAAAAAATGATGTATGTGATGGATACAGAGAAGCATGGAAAGATCTACATGAACTGATGCAGAGTAAAGTTAAAAGAGCCAGGAAAACAATATTGTTTTTCATCCTTTGTTCTTGAAGAGAACCAGTGGCATGAAGAGAACGAGGCCTTGACTTGCTTGTGAAGTGGATTTAAGTGAGGCAAAGCTTTGCGAAGTCACCAGCCTCACTCCATCCCAGCCTCATTCTCTCAAGATACACAGTAATGACAAAATGTAAATGTAAAAAAGGACTGCACACAAAACATCAAAAGTGAATGTAACAAAATTATAAATGAAATGATATGAGGAAGGTTCGCAGGTGTTACACATTACACATATTTTCAGAACTTTTCAATATATCAAGCAGTGAACTGATTTTTTTGCCTCTCTAAAAATACTAGTTGTTATATGGGACAGCTCTCTGGGAGGAGCTGTGGAGGGGATGCTTGGGGTAGCTACGATAATATAAGAAAAAGGAAATATCAGTACAAAATTTATTTTTTTAAAGTAAATAAAAAAATAAACCTTCCCATCCTAGCATCCTACAAGTCATCATTGCACAGGAAGAAATAAAAAAATGTTTTTGAATTTCATAAATATATTTGAAGACCATGCATTCTGTATTTCACAGCAGGAATACTGGCTCAATAAATGTTTTCTCTCCTGACACCTATAATCAAGGCAAAGCGTTCTAACTGAACTAAAATGACCATACACTGACAATAGATACATAGACAGAATATAGATTTGCAAATAGGCTAAATGTTCTTCCCTGCTATGAAAGAATTTCTCTAGCATTCCAAGCAAATTCTCTTTCTGTTTGGGAGTCTCTCTTTTCTCTGTAGCATAATGAACTCCCTTAAGCATCCTAAAGGCCTGGGAAAAGAAAATGCAATAAATGGGGCCATATTTTAAGGAGGAATGTGCGGGCATTAGCCCCAACCTTTCCAAGACAAAAGTCATACTCAGGAAAATGTTATGAATGGAAATGCTGTAAAGAAAGATTTTATAGCATAATAACAACCAGGAATGAACAATCCTTTTTCTTTTCCCCTGAGATCAATGTTACAACTTGTATTTGAACTCCTGATCTGACTTTTGAGCACTCCCTCCCCTTATCCTCACCCCTCACCCTAAATATGCCAGTTTTTATCATCTGGAAAAAAAGCCATCAAGTTGCTTTGCTTAAGAACTTTTAGTCAGACAGACAGGCTTTCTCCTTTTAAACTAAAATCTGAAGAGAACAATTTGATTTTATCAAAAGTTAGCATATCTCTGGGCCCCAGTTTCCTCAGTAAAATAAGAAGATTGCGTGAGATGATCTCTAAGGTCCTTTCCTCTTCTAAATCGAACTTGCTACGAGAATCAAAAGAGGATCTGTTGTGTTTATAATGTGTGCCTACTTTCCTTAAATTTCTGATAATCTGAATGACATTATATATGTCATTCAGAGAGGAAGAGACCCTGGGACAAGGAAAAAAATATTATCAAGGCTCTCTGCAAAACAGAATTCACATTCCCTTTAGCAAACTTCTAACTGAAGAATTATTTATTAAGTGAATTAAGACAAGGACAGAGTTGATGTCATTGCTACTTAAAGAACAAACATCCATTGACCACATAAGAGGCATTAACTTGGTGGAGGGGGCTACTTTCCTTTTTAAGCACTGAATACATCTCAAGACTTCATTAGCATGGTAGCAGCACTAGTAATTCTCTGATTTTCCGGGATGATCAAAATTTATTTTTCATGATTCCTAATATGTTTTGTATCTTTCAGGATTATACAAGAAGGCTCCATGCACATATTTCAAACTTATACTTTTAAAGGGATTCCAGTGATCGTTATCTCAGTCTGAATGAATATGACTTTCACTTCCCATAGACATTATGGATGGAATCCGGTGGCCAGTTCGGGAGTCAAGCCAGGAAGCAAACAACCAGAACTAAAGGAGGTAGCCTAAATCAAATGTCTCTTATCTGCAGTGATACTGACATCCTTTATCAACTGCAAAAAAAAAGATTTCTGAATCCACAGTTGAAAAAAAAACGACTTGGCATTTGGTGCTGAAGTTCACCCTTCTGCTAATGGGGAAGGGAGACAGCAGTTGTAGCTGAGTTCTGGGCAAGCCTCATATTCTAAGGACACTCTCCACCTTTTCTTCCTCTGTGTATGCACACTCTCAGTGCTATTTGTGGCATTGTCAATGACTAAAGCATCATGGTGCAATTTCTCAAAAAATGAAAGCAAATCCCAACTAGATTTAATATGTATAAAATATATCTATCTATCTATCTATATCTATATCTATATATCTATATCTATATATCTATATATCTATATACATATCTATATCTATATCCATATCTATATCTATATACATATATATATACATTAGCTTACATGCCAGATGTGGGCAAATAAGAGCTTGTTGTTCAGTCATTCAGTTGCGTCTGATTCTTTGTGCCCTGTGGACCGTAGCACCCCAACGTTGTCCATGGGGTTGTCTTGGCAAAGATACTGGAGTCCTTTGCCATTTCCTCCTCCAGTACATAAACACATTAATAATAATAATAACTACATAACCATCAAAAATGATCTCACTTTCCAATGGCACAGTGGAAAGAGTGCCCAGTTTCTTCTATTCAAATCTTCAAATTTGAATTGCATTTGAAATGCAATCTGTCACTATCTGTGTGACCCTAGGCAAGTTGCTTTACCTCTCCAGTCCTCAGTTTCCTTAAAAGTAAAATGAGGAGATTAGACAATTTTCTCTCCTAGATTTCAATCCTATGGTCCTACTTGTGCTTTTCTTTGGCAAATCACACTTCTTCTCTGGGTCTTAGTTTCCTCTTCTGTAAAAATAAGGATATGGACTAGAATCACGGCTTCTTAAACTTTTTCCCCTCACCACCCCTTTTCAATTTGCCATTGCATGACCCGAGGGCACTTGAAGTACAAAGTGTGCATGCTGTGTATTCACAACCAAGGCTGCAGCGAAATTGTGAGATGCAACATTGCCAAGTGCTGCCAGAAACACTGCGGATTTATTATGCAATCGATTTTTAATTAATTTTTGATTGTTGCACAGAAATCTTTAACTGTTGCTAATTTTTTTCTGTAGTTATCCATTTAAACCTACAACTTAAGAAGCGCTGGGCTAGATCAGAATAAAAATAGATGAGTGTCACCATAATGGTTTCACAAATGTGAAACAGAAAGGGTTTGGTTGGAGTTTTTGCTTTTCCAAGAGTATTATGGGCTGATCTTTTGCCATTCCAGTCCAGTAGCTATGACTAACCGTAAAAGCTTATTTGGATGCCAGATATGGGAAATCCTCAGAGTGCTTCCCAAATTTTTGTAATTGCCACAAAGCGCTAGAATACAAATGAGAAACAAAATCCATTTCTTGTGAATCAGAATTTCCTAATGGCCAGCCCAACCTTGTGCTATGACAGTATGACCTTCCCCAAGTACTTCTACTTCTCATGGCTTCTCCGTTTTTAAAATAAAGAAAATGCTTCACAATTCCTTCCCTCTCCAGGCTGTCTGGATGCTCAGTGAAATATGAAGTCCCTTGGAAAACAGTGGCTTCAGAGACCCAGTTCTTCATTCTTATGGCTAAAGCTCCTCACAGGCAAATTGTAACCTTTTTTTAAACCCATGATTTCATTCCTTTAGATCCTATCCCATACCAGATAAAGTCATTATTTGTACCTGCTCTAAAAAAGCCAAATCGCTCTTCTCGAATTGTAAAATTATCTTTTGACTACCCACACCAGCCACTCATTGAATAGATAACTCCATGCTGCGGAGAGATCAGAAACACCACCACTATCCAGGCAGGGATGTCTTTATCGCAGGTGGTTTGTTGTTGTCATCGTTGGTTTTTCACAAAGCATACTTTCTTTTTTAACTAAACCATTGCCTTCCAAATTATGAACAACTAAAAAGAAAAGTGGCTTGAAGAAAGGAATAAAAGCAAGGTGAAAGCAAGAATGGTCCCTATGGCAACCCCCATCCTCATCCTCACACTGCTGGGGATCAGAATGGAATTCAGTCACCTGAGTTCAGTAGACTGAGCACTGGACTTGAAGTCTGAAGGCTTAGGTTCAAATTCTGGCATGGTTTGTTTTTCCAAAGTAGATAAGAATGAAGTAGGAAGCTTACAAATGCTATGGCTAACATCACACTATCAACGGAACTCACAGAAAGCTCCTAACTCAATTCTTAGGGAGGCTTCCTTGTGGGAAGCTTATGGGAGCACAGGGGCAGGAGTTGCCAAGGATGGCAGACTTGGATGGATCACAGGCTCATAGGAATCATAGATGCAGAACTGGAATGAACCTTAGGGGGCATGTAGCAATGTCCTCAATTTACTGATAAGGAAACTGAGGCCAAGACATCCGGTTGAGGTCACACAGGTATTAAATTGGCAGGGATAAGATTTGAACCCAGGTCTTCAAATGTTCAAATCTACTTTCCACTGCAGCATGCTGTGAGGGAATCCTCACCCACAGAGATGAGATCATAGATCCCTGGGAGCACAGGAAAACAAAGGATGTTTGACTGGAGTCTGGTGCTTTGAGGCTAAGGCCACAAGACCTGATCCCAAAAGGAGTCATTTAGGCTTGGTCACAGATTCCATGGCCACAGATTGCACCCTGAACTCTCAAATGTGGGCCAAAAGTAACAAAGAGATGATGATATGTAAAGAAAATAGCATACAATCTCACCCCACTACCATATAAAACAACGGGAGAACACATGCCCTGCTTGGCCCCAAAGACGAGATATGATACTCCTCACCAATCCTTTGTAGAGATAGGGGGAAGGGGAAATGGTAGTGGAATGTTGCATGTGACATCACTTTAAAAAAATGTATTGATTGGTTTTGCTGGGGGTTTTTTCCTTCTATATCTTCTTTAAAAAAAATTCTTTGTTCTAAGATCTGAGTTTCTTGGAGGTGAGATGGGAAGGCTACAGGGGGGAATGTAGGCAATGAAATAAATGATATCCATAAAAATCTATTTTTAAGAAAGCACAGCCCCTCCTAATGGGAGCCTTAAGCTCCTTGAGGGCAGCGACCCATTCACTTTTGTCTTTGCATTCCCAGCACCACGTGGTGCTTGTGACATAGAAGATACTTAACAAATGCAAACAATTGAGGCAGAACAGAAATGATATTGTAATTGGATTGTATTTCTGACTATTAAAACAACAAGATAAAAAAGATGAGAAGCTCGGGAAATTGATCCGAAGGCTGCAAGTTAATCTTTGGAGATGAAAATAATCATTTATAAAAGAACGGTTTTTTATTCTTGGTTCCATGGGTCAGATGACACTGAAATATTCAGTCTAGGTTCTATTTCTCCTCTGTCCCCAGGTCACGTTAGAACTAAATTTGAGAATCTCTCTTGAATTGGCCATGTGTCCAAAACAGAGGATTGGAGGAATGTTGGAATTTAAGTACATGTCTTATAACCTCTATGGTCCCCTGCTTAAGCTGGACATTCTTGACAGTGAAGCTTCACCCTCCCCTCTCTGTCGTGTCATTTCAAGGTTTTCCCCTTTAGATTTCCTGAAAAGTCTCCCTACTCAACACTTGTTTCTCCTTGAAGATTCTGAATGTGATTATCCTAGAAGGGACTACTTATGGTAAAAAAGATGGATGTGACACTAAAAATATGCTTCTCCCTTCGATGACACTGCACTAGCAGTTGGTGGCCCAGCAGTCAGGGCTCAAACGGAACTCAAAAAACATCAGCACATAAGCAACTCATCCCTTCTCCATTCCCACCACTCCTCGCCAGTCCACCCCCGCCCCTCTTCATGCCCCTCTTCCCCCAGCCCAGGATGATTGCAATAGGCTTTCACTTCCTCTGGGGTCTCTCCCCTCCAATCCATTTTGCATACCCTCCTGGTAGATTAATCTTCCTAAAACATTTCTTTTAGCATGTCACTCCCCTGCTTAATAACCTAACAATGGCCCACTATTTCTTGCTGGAGCAAGGCCAAATTCCTCCTCCTGGTATTCAAGGCCTTTCATAAGGTTGGATTGGCAAAGCAGGATCAGGCTATTTCCCAAATGTATGCTGCACACTTGGGCCATTCTTGTCATTTTCTCCCACACATCCATCAAGGAGGGTCTTATATGCATACATACACAAAAATATACGCATGCACAATAGTAAACTATGCGTATATATATGTGTAAGCAATTTGTTAATGCTTTTCTTTTAGCATTGCTATCGTTTCCCAATGACAACTCATCCACAAAACCCTGCTTTGTAATGTCGATATCCAGTAAAGTGCATACCCCATCACCCAATCCAAAATCAGTTGCAGGTCATTTCTATCTCCGCAACATCTCACGTATGTCTGTCTCTTCTCTCCTCACATTGATATCACTCTAGCTCCAGCCCTCATCAGGCGTCACCTGACTATTGCAGGCAGGGGGCCATCTCCAGTCATCTTGGACCCAGATAGCTCCAGAGGAGAAAGTGAGGCTGGTGACTTTGCCCAGCCCTCCCTCACTTAAATCCAATTCACTTGCAAGTCATAACATCACCTTCCTGATGTTATGGTCCTCTCCTAGAATGAAGGATAAATAAGAGACTACTGCAGATGCTTTCCAACTGGTGTCCTTCCTTCAACTCTTTCCCTGCTCCCATGCAGATAGAAAGCTGAGCTGGAAGACAGGAAGACCCAAGTTCAAATCCAGCCTCAGATACCTACTAGCTGTGTGACTCCGGGCAAGTCACTTGACCTCTGCCTCCATTTCCTCAACTACAAAATGGGAATAATAACAGCACCTATTGCCCAGGATTGTTGTGAAAATCAAATGAGATATTATTTGGAAAGTGTTTTGCACATGGGCTTGGTACACAGTAGGTGCTGTATAAATGCTTGCTACTACTATTATTATTATTATTATTTCTAAAGCATAGGTCTGACTATGTCAATCTTCTGCCTCAGTAGCTTCACACACACACACACACACACACACACACACACACACACACACACACACCAGTCAGGTTTGGCATTTAAAGTCCTTGGCAATCTGGCTCTGGTTTATATTTCTAGGCTGAATGATTACACATTACTCACCTTCACACACTTTATCCACTATCCAGACTGACCTACTTGCAGTTCTCTTAACTGAATCCTCCATTTTTAGCTCTTAGTCTTTGCATATGCTTTCTCATATGCCTGAAATATTTTTCTTTCTCCTCTTGGCTCCTTAGACCCTTTGTTCTCTTTAAGGCTAACCTTCTACAAAAGGCTTCTCATGATTCCCCCAGTTGTTACTGGCCTGCCTGAAATGACTTCATATGGGTTTTGTACTTCGTTATCTGTATACATGTCATGTTCCCCCAGGAAAATATGAGGTCCTTGAGGGTAGGGACTGTATCACTTTTGACTTTGTGTCCTGAATGCCAAGTACAGTGTTTGGCACATAGTAGGAGCTCAATAAATGCCTGTTGAATTGAAAATATTGGCTCTAAAAATGTATGCCTCATTCTGTACCTACTGTCTACCACCTCTGTATTGAGAGGTTGGAGGCAGGTAAGTCGTTTGAAATCATTGGTCAATGCATCAATTTGAGTTCTGATTAGAATCACAATTGTTCCTATTTTTTTGGTTCAGCTGTTTCCCCATTGGAATATACCTCTTTTTGATCTCTTAGTCTTTCTAAGTGACCTGTGTTTTTTAACAGGTCCTGTGTTTTTAAAAGTCCAGTATTTTTTAAAGCTTGTCTCAACTCCTTCTTCTACAAAGTCTTTGCTAATTTACTCCAGTCAGTGGTGCCTTTTGCCTTTTTTCAATCCTAACCATAATATTTACTGTCTGTTCATACATTTTAAAACTCAATTTTATTAATTATTCTCTAACTAATTTATGTATATGAATCATGTGGCACACTGAGTATAGTGTGTGGTCTGAAATGAGGAAGACCTGAGCTCAAAGCAAGCTTTAGACACTTACTAGCCATGTAACACTGGGCCTCAGTTTCCTCAACTGTCATATAGGGATAATAATAGCCCCTACATTCCAGGGTTGTTGTGAGGATCCAGTGAGATAGGAGTTGTAGCTTGGCACTGTGCCTAGCACATAGTAAGCAAATTTTAGGTATTGTCAGCTATTATTATTATGATGAGGAGGATCATGAGATTTGAGGGTAGAAGGGCCATGTCTTCTTTTCTCATAGCACCAATCACAATAAGGGCATAGGATATGTATTCACTAAATATCTGTTGAATTATTTTCCCCAAAATTTTCCATGAGTTATTTTTTAAATTATTACTTATTAGGTAAAAGTTTTGCACTTTTTATATCAAAATGACATGTCTTTGAGAAGTATAACTTGTCCCACCATATTCAGAATATTGTGTTCACTTCTAGACAGTATTTTTAGGAAGAAAGCTAGAGAATGTCTGTAGAAGAACAATTAGCATTGTGCAAGGCCTCGAGTCCCTGTTCTGTAGAGATCAGGGGAAGGGACTAGGGACATTGTCCAGAGAAGAAAAGGTTCAGTGGGGAGGGACATGAGAGTGATCTTGAAGTAGCTGAAGATGTATTTGGTGAAAGAGGGATTGAATTTGTTCTCTTTGGCCAAGAGAGCCAAACTGGGAACAGAGTAGGTTGACATTACAAAGCAAAACATTTAGGCTTGATCTAATAAACTCTCTCTGAAAATCTAAAGCTCCCAAATGGGAATGGGCTACCCTAGGAGGTAGGGGGCCCCTCACTAGGGGCCTTCAGGCAGAGACTGAATAACCATTTCTCAGGTGTACTGTAGTGGGACTTACTGTATTTCACCACGTAATCATTACACCTTGCTTTTTTCAGTCCAAAAATTGGTTTATAGCCTTTCATCACATAATCATCCCACGGTGTAATCTGTTCATCATGCCACTTAAAGGATAAGCAGAGCAGCAACATATTCAGTACTGACGTATAGATATGCATTTATCTCTTGCACATTGCCAGTCGTGAGCCTAGAATTCTCAGTGCAAGTGCATTGTTGGTATATTTCGAAAGCCAACTTAGGTGGTTTCTTTAGAGTGTTGAAGTACTAAGTCATGTGATGTGGTAAGACTTGCATCTTCCCAATTTTAATGCATATTCATGAGTATTCCATGTATTCTCATCTTGCATCAAAGACAGTTTAGAAATAAATGATTTTTAAATAATACCAGCACAATATTTTTAAAGTTTCACATAATGGTCACACCCCACTTTTACAAAAATGTCATAAATCTGTGATGATTATGCAGTGAAATACAGTATTTTTTTTTCAAGTATAGGTTGAACCAGATGGACACTGAGGTCCCTGTCAAATATGGATTCCTGTGATTCTATGAGCCATCCTTCCAATATACTTCAAACCAAATGTACTGTAATTGCAAATTTTCTTTGAAGGAAAATTTTGTTCTTATTTCAACCATTTAAGAACTAAACGATATTGTTTCTCCTTTCATACAAGGCTAGCCGGAACAGAAGATCTGCTCCAAAAAAATCTACCTCATTGGTTATTCCAGTCTCCCTGACTTTCCTTGGGTAAATCCCCCCTCTTGGAGTGCCTCTAGCCTCTGCTCAGCACCAATGCTTATCCGGCCCTGCTTCTGAAACTTGGCTTCAAGCCAAGCTTGGAACAAGTGCTACAACATTTGTAATGCAACATCGGTAAGCAATGTTTCCAAAACAACTTCGTAACAAATATGCATGGTCTAGAAAACCAAATTCCCACATTGACCATTTTGAAAATGTGTCTCGCTTTGCATTTTGAGAATGTCATCTCTGTCCAGCGTTGGGTAGCATGGATCATCATCAGTCTCCTAGAATCATGATTGGTCACTGCATTGAGCAGACTTCTTAAAGCTTTCAAGGTTGTTTATCTTTCCAATGCTGTTACAGCTTAAATTGTTCTTCTGGTTCTGCTTACTTAAGTGCATTAAGCCATTGCTTTTAATTTTTTTTTTTTAAGTGCGCAATAGTGTTCCATTCCATTCATATATGGAGGGGACTGAACTAGGGACTTAGGGACTGATCCCTAAGACTCCTTCCAATTTTGACATTCCATGTCTTAAATTTTTGTATTCCTGCATAGGGACTAACATAGTAATGAGTAATTACTATTGCAGGCTTTCAGTAAATAACCCAAGTGATTTTATATCCACATAGTAGCTAGTGGAGAGCTCAGTACAGAGTAAAGGCTCCAAATCTTTCATATTAGAGGCATTATTTTATGATAAATAGGGAACAATTCCTCTAGAAATTACTCAAAATATTTAATTAAGCAGGTTCATATGATCGGCTTTTTTTAAGATGAAACAGGATTTTATAAAGCATGGAAAGACCACAGGGGAAGGGAGAAGGGCATTAGCATTTATCAAGAGCCAACTAAGTATGAGGCATTGTGCCTCACATTATCTCATTTGATCTTCACAA
This sequence comes from Notamacropus eugenii, assembly GCF_028372415.1. NCBI lineage: Eukaryota > Metazoa > Chordata > Mammalia > Diprotodontia > Macropodidae > Notamacropus > Notamacropus eugenii. Next base: position 66,120,049 of record NC_092879.1, on the reverse strand, counting down.
TGATTTTGTGAGATAGGCACTATTATAGTCCCCAATTACAATCGAGGAAACTGAGGTAGACAGGCAAAATGATATGCCTAGAATCACAAAGCTAGCAAATGTCTGAGCCAGGATTTGAACTCAGGCCTCCTTGACTCCAGGTTCTGTGCTTTATTGACTGTGCCACCTAGATAATTGGGGGCTAGAAGGTCCTTGGACAATCTTCTCATTTGGGATATGATATGACCAAGGTAACCTAGCTACTTCGCACCAGAGTTCTCTAGAAATGCAGTTCCAGGCCCCTGGGACATGGTACTACCTCCCAAATATTACAAGCTAATGAAGTGGGATTTGGAAATCCCCTCTCTCTTAGAACATCTCAAACCAATCTATTTCTACCTCTTATCACAAGACTATACCATTGACCCAAACATCTACAACCCACCAAACATGGACAGAAATTGGCAGGAAGGGGGGAAAACACAAAAGAAATCCAGATCACAATCCCCTGGCTAGGTTTCTATAGCAATTGTTACTTCATCACCCCAAATTTAGAGATAAGAAATGTAGAAACAGAATACTTGGTAAAACCCTAATGACCAATTCTGTTCTTGACAAACAAAGAAACAAAAAAGGAAAATTCCCAACAAATGCATCAACAAAGGTATATTTAAACTTTTTTTTCTCTAATTGTCTTTTAAACTACTCTGTGGGTGTAAGGAAAATGGGATTGTTTAAATTTTTAAAAATCCCCCAAAGTCAGCCTGTATTTACATAGTAAAGTCAAGTTAGGCCATTTTCTTGTGATTCTGACCAATATCTATATTTATCTATATCTCTATCTGACAAAATCTATACTTTCTTCAGCTATAGGTTAGGGTTTTGAGGGGGAGTGAGTAGGTAGATAATTGCCTGTATCCCAGGTAAAACAACGATTTCAGTGTGGAATTGTGGAAAAAACACTCCCTTGTCAGAAGACCCTAGCTCCACTACTTACTGTATATGTGACCTCAGACAACTTTCTTCCGACTCTCTGAGCCTCAGTTTCCTCAGCTGTAAAATGGGGATAAGAATGCTTTCACTACCAACCGCACAGAATTGTTGTGAAGGAACTGTGTTGTAAACTGGATGGAGTTGAGTGCCAGACTGACACTTCTTAGCTATGACCCTTGGGGCAAGTAATTGGATTTCTCAGAGCCTCAGTTGCCTCCTTTGTAAGATGGGACTAAAACAGCACCTAAGTTATGGAGATGCTGAGAAGATCAAATGAGATCATGCACAAAATGTGCAAACTTCAAAGAGTTGTATAAGTGTATATTCTTATAATTACTATTATTCTAGAAATCTACACTACCACTGTACCTTAGCATCACTGAAACATGGATTTAGAGCTTGGTGTTCAGCTAATCAAACTTCATTATTTCACAGAGGGAGGAACTGAGGCCCACAAAGGGGAAAAGACTTGTCCAAAACCATACACATGGTAAGTGACCAGAACTACTTGTACAGACCCAATTCGAAAAGACATTTTGTTATAAAATCCAAATCTGGCTGCTAGGTGGTGCTGCAGTAGCTAGAGAATTGGGTCTGGAGTCAGAAAGACTCAATCTTCCTGAGTTCAGATTTGGCCTCAGATACTTACTAGCTATGTGACTCTGAGCAAGTCACTTATTACCTCAGTTTTCTCATCGGTCAAATAAGTTGGACAAGGAAACGGCAAACAGCTTCAGTATCTTTGCCAAGAAAACCCCAGATGAGATCACAAAGAGTTGGACATGTTTGAAACAACTGATCAACAAAATCTACACACCTTGTACAGTTGACAGTGAACAGGTGACAAACCGCTGTGATCCCAAAAGCCTCATTTTCTTATACTTCAGTTGGTTAAACAAATTATAACATATATTTCCCTTTTTTCCTGTCTATAACCTTTTAGAACTAGACAGAAGGAAAGCCAGCAGCACATTGTTGAATTTTCTGTTTCACTAATGCCCCTGATAAATCCCATAGCAACCAGCGGAAAAGCAGAAAAACTTAGAAAAGATCTTCTCCTACCCCAACCCCCTCTTTCCCATTCTTGCAAAAGACCAGAACAGTCGAACGTTACAAGATCATTTCAGAGCTTTATTGTTATGTTTACTTTTCTAGTTAAAAATCCATTTGATAAATCCATTTGTTAAACCAGACACACCAGCTTGGAGAAACCATAGCTAAAGCTACGGATCAAGAAAAAGCCAAGGATTTCATGTGGACTGAGAGCTTTGCTCACTGAAACGAATCCCTGAATGTATCAGGCTCCAAGAAGTTGCTCAAGGGTCTGTAAGTTTCCCTGGTGATATAAGGATCCTGGCTTCTTTAGTGAAAGAGGAAAGGGTGAGGGAAACACTTAGATGCCAAAAAAAATGAGGCCTTTCTCCCAAAATGTGAAAAAATGATCCTCTGGGCTAGATTTCTAGTCATTTGTTTCTGTGTAACACAGAAGAGGCCTGAGATCTTCACAGAAGACACGACTCAATTGTAGAAGGTTGTGCTTATAGGGTGTCAAGTAAAATAATGAAAATTATAAAGAAAAAATCAAACGTAGAGAACAGACCTCACATGATAGAAACTAGGAAGAGACTGAACCGAATATAAGCTCCTTGAGGGAAGGGCCTATTTTATGCTTGTCTTTTTATCATCAGTACCTAGGACATTTTTGGGGGGAGGTCCAGACCTGTGATTTCATTCTACAGGGAAATCCAAGTGTGGAAACTCTCTTCACCCACAATCATTGGCACCTTGTCTGTAACTTTCAGTCTTGGAGAGTTACCAAGGGAATGGAAAACTCTCTGGTCAGTGACTTTCCTATATTCATACAATTAGGATCTATGAGAGGCAGACTTGAGTCCAATAGCCCTCTAAACACTACTACCTTAGTTTACCTTGTGCCCATAGAAATGCCTATTGGAGTAAATTGAATTTAGACAGACTGAATTCAAACAGTGAAAGTGGGCTTTGAAAGAGGTCAAGCAGGGTAGTGTGGATAGAAGGCAGGCCTCAGAATCAGGAAGATTAGCATTCAAGTCTAGCCTCTAACACAGTAGATGTGCGACTGGGCAAATCATTCAACCTGTCAGTGTCATGGGTAACTCTATAATACTATCACAAGTTACAAGAGCAAATGAAAACATCCCTCAGTGGAGGGACTTTCTTGTTGATGAAATCACAGGTCTGATTAAAAGAAGAAAAAAGAAAGTGAAAAGCCTGTATCTGAATAAGTGAACCAGTATAGAAAGAAAGATATGGTTTTGCAGGTCTAAATCATCTGAAAAATTGTCTCTGTTTTCTCTTTCACTTTGGTATAGACATAGTCTCAGAATTATCACAAATGCCAGAGGTGAAATAGCCCTGGGACCTCATCTAGACCAACTTCCTCCTAGAGATCATTCAATCAACAAGCTTTTATCAAGTGCCTACTATGTGCCAGGCACTAGAGATATAAAGAAAAAGAACAAAACAGATGTTTAAAGTTGAGGACACCTACCCAAGATTCCATAACTGGTTGCTATAAGAGATGAGCCTAGAACTCCTATTTTCTGCGGCCTCATCTAGCTTTCTTCTTGAGGTACCCTAATGGCTTCTCCTGTTTCCATTTAGCAGAGCTCTAGCCTTCCTGCAAGGTCCCATTCTGAGAGAGCTCCTTCAGGCTTAGGGGCATACTAAGCAAGTATTTCTAGCTGGCAGAGCTAAGAAAAAGCAAGACGGACCAAAAAAAAAAAAACCAGAGGAATAGCTGGAGTTTCAGTTCTGGAGGAAATGCTTGCTCTAGTCTGTTGGTAAGGGTATTGTTTTTGTCACAAAATTCCTTCATCTAAAAGGTGGCAATGATACAAAGTCACAGTGCAGCTAGCTGAGCCACTTGTTCTGAATCCTCTGGGCCAACTTGAGACCAGGAGGGAATGTCTTTCATAGTGGCCGCCACGATGCCAAGGAGATACTCATGTAGATCTCAGTCTTACAGAGAGGAAGAGAAAGTGTTCTCCTGTGGTGCCAGTCGTATGATGTTACCTAGTCTCTCTGGCAGGTCACAGCAGCAACCAGTAACCACCACACAATAGGTCTTTGGAGAAGAGTAAGCTTGCGGAGAGGAAATAAAGGCTCATAGGTGCTTAGCTCAGAGGTCTTCTAGCCCAACTCTCTCCTTTGACTGATGAGGAAACTGAGGCCTAGGAGGGACTTGCTCTGGGTCACACAGCTAGTAAGTATCTGAAACAAAAATTAAGCCAGATCTCCTGACTCCAGGTCCAGTATCCTATCCAGCATACCATGGAGAAGACATGGTTACTTGCTTCAGGGTGACCAGATGATAATAATATTAGTAGCTAGCATTTATATGGTGCTTTAAGGTTTACAAAGAATTGTACTTGTTCCCTCATTTGAGCATCACAACCCTGGGAGGTAGGAGCCTATTTTACGGATAATGAAACTGAGGCTAAGATGGGGTGAGGTGAATTTAGGGTGGACGTTGGCAAGAGTCTCACAGGACTGGCAGGCAGATTTGGGCCGTGCCCATCTAGACTAGGGCACAGAGGCATCAGAGATCATGTTTTCAGAGCACTTTGAAGTTAACAAAATTTATCATTTATCATAATCTTATTTTTCAGTAAAATATACTTGGAAACTATGTGATACCAAATTAATTTCAGCTGATCAACTTATACCTACTGAAATAAACACAGCACATTAGAGAGTTTGTCTAAAGTGATAGTAGCAATAATAAAAACTCATATCCACCCTCTAAATCTCCATATCACATTGGCCCACAGAATTCCAGAGTTGGAAGGCACCTGAGAGGTAATCTACTTCAACCTCCTCTTTTTACTAGGTGGGTAGGGAGAAGGTGGTACTGAGACCCAGAGAGAGAAAAAGGTTTTGTTCAAGGTCATGCAGCTAATGTGGGAGTCTAGGGCTTTCTCTGCTATCCTGTGGTGACCTCAATTTCATTAGTGCATGTTGGAAGAAAGCATACCTGGAACACACCCAGATGTCAAAACACACAATGGAAGTAATGCCATTAAACAACCAGGGAACTCTGTCATGATCTCAGCTATAAAACCCATTTAATGTAGATCATATTTCTCAAACTTTCTGATTGGTTCTCTCCAGTCATTACCAGGATTACCAACAACAGCCTTTTCTTTAAAAGTTGATCTTCAAACTCTTTCATTCTTTGTATCCAAATGTCATTCAGTTCCTCAGTTAAAAATAGAGAAACTCACTAAGCCATCTCTTTCATCAGGCAGGATTAAATCCCTTACAGAGAGAGAGACAGAGAGAGAGAGAGAGAGAGAGAGAGAGAGAGAGAGAGAGAGAGAGAGAGAGAGAGAGAGAGAGAGAGAGAGAGAGAGGAAGGAAGGGAGGGAGGGAGGGAGGGAAAGAGAGAGAGAGACTGGCCGAAAGCCCAGGAAAACAATAGAAAAATCAATAATCTTCAACTTCCTTGATGATGCCTTCATCAAGATATTTCTGCATTCGGATCTTTTTTTGTTTTTTAAAATCCTAAATGTTCATAATTTTTCTGGAAGAGTTGTAATACTTTTAGTAAGAAGGAGCCTAAATATTTGTTTACACTGAAATCACATACGACATTGCGAACTGGCTCCAAGTTTAATTTGTTAGCTTTTAGATAGAACATATGAAGTCATAGAACCCTGATAGGAGCCCAATAATATTTTATCCTTTTTTATGTCTTAACTAAAACCTATAATGTAACTCTGTTTCAAGCAAGTGGCTAAGTGCTTGTTTGTTATTGGACATAAAGTAGCTCAAGCACAAAATCAGCACAGGGTATAAGTGGTTTATACCACCACATTGCAACCATGCTATCCATTCCAATTGCCAGTGGACCCCATTTAACCTAATAACAGTTCAGACTTTGACAGTTTCACAGTTCACTGAAAAAGACAATTCCCACATGATCTTGTTTCATTTTCTGTTTATTCCAATAACTTGACAACAATTATTTGCAACTAAATCTAACAGTATTTATACAGGTATTTCCAAGCTAAAACACTGCAAGAAAAAATTCCAACACACATGCAGTTCAATATGTTTACACAATGACATATATTTATTATAAAACCATTTGACTCTAAGCACTTTCTAGAATTGGAATACAGGAATTGCTCCACCCCCTAAAGAAACATGGCCACATCTGAGAAAGGAGAGGCTGCTGATCGAACATACCAGTTAGGACAGGAAGTGAGGAATCCGGTGCTCCATTGAGTCTAAATGGGTTGACTACCCATAACAGCTTAGAGATGCTACTGTGTAATCACACAATCATCCATTAGCTTAATTTGCACAAAATTGCAGCAGCCTTTTCAAGTATAAGCCCTTAGCAACCAATACACTGGTACATCAAGCAGCACTGGAAAAGCGGGTTGGATTGAATGACTTTATGCAGGTGGGCCCTGTTTTACGCAAACCCGATATATGAAAATCCAAACATACAAAACAGATAAATTAGGGGTGGGGGATGATTATTTCCATTATAAAATGAGTCTTTGCTTTACAAAAGGATTCACCACAAGTTTCCTCTAAATAGCAGCTCCCCTAGTGCACTTAAAATATGATTCAATTTACAAAAAAAAAAAAAAACAACTGAATTTACACACAACTTTTTTTTTTTCAGGAGCACAACCACAGCAAGAAGCGAGGTACACCTATATACAGTACTTATTTTCTCTTTACCAGAAGTTAGTGATTTTATCACCTACATCTTAAGGTAAATATTTCTCACCACTCCCACACATTTTGTTGTTTGCAAGTTAACAGATATCGGAAAACAAAACCCTCTAGTCTAAGCCATTGAGATGCAAATTAAGCATTGCCTCTAAAACATGGATCTTCTAGTCACTTTAAAGTATGTTTGTGACACAGTATTTACAGTCACGGTGCTGATTATCTTTACAGCGAAGCTCTTCAAACAGCACACAGGTACCAGTCCTCATACTTGAAGCACTAGACCAGATCCAACAGAAATGTTTGGTTTGTTTGTTGGTTGGTTTGTCCTTTAGGTCATCCAGCCCAAAATAATGAAGGATGCTGGGTAAGTGATGTGTAGCAGATGGAGAATAGATCCGCAGTTTTCCCCTTACTCCATAGACTCAGGATGGAGAAAGCCCAACCTCCTCTTTCGCCTTTCCACTGTCCACATCTGGGGATCATCAGAGGAGTTTCGGCCATTAGGAAAACGCTCTAGAGAGCTTTCCTTAATCCTCTCTCTGATCCTCCATCCTTGAGGGCTTTGGGTAGTGCATCTACAGTCTGAAGAATCCCAATCTGTCTCTGTTTTCCCTAGACCCTCCTTGGTGTGACTAAATAGAGGTTAAGTCCTTGTAGGACCAAGAAAAGGATTCGAAAAGTCACCTGCCTTATGGGCAGGAGGGCAAAGAAGGGATGTTAGACTTGATGATACCATCTTAATAGAAGGGCTTGGTGAAGCCTAAGAAAGTTGCTTCTGGTTTAGAACCCAGATGGGGTTCTTTCTCAGTGGCAGTTAAACCCAGGAAGAGCAGTTGAAATTTTTTTTTCTTTGTTAATACTAATGAGCCCCAGGGGAAGCTAGCCACTAATTAATCATCTGGAATTGGAGGGGAATGACCAGGAACCATTTGCAGGGCTAGGCCTTGCAGCTCAGCTTCAGCCTGTGGCCAGAAGAGTGAAGGTTGCCCCCAAAGCCCTAGGGGTAGCCATATTACTGTTTATGCCTCTTTCGAGCAGCGTGGGGAGTCAAAGTTAAACAACCAAATCCAGCTGCAGGAGATAAAAATAAAGATCCCAGAATAAAATCATTTCAAAAAGCCCTGGTGCTGAGGAAGCAAAACCAAATGCAGTCAGTTGGAACAATAACAGAATGAAAAACAAAGCTTCAGGAAAAAAAAAAAAGCTCATTTCGACTCTAAAGTATGTCACAAACATACTTTAAACTAAAAATAGAAATTGAATGCAACATATACTTGAAAGGCTGTGTTGAAAAAATGATTTAAAGGATGCATTCCCATTAGGTTAGAAGAGGAAATATTTCATTACGCTATGCTAATAATAAAGTGCAAACCTGGAAAGCAGAAGTATTCAAAATTAAGCCATCATTATCCATTGGAATTGTGGATAAAATTGAGTTCTTCCAGGAGGTCCCCTTAGAAGAATGCATCTGAAATCGCTATCATTTTTTTCATCAAAAATTAATGTTATAAAAGATGTATTGAATTTTCTTCATGAGGGTGGGAAACACTAAAAGTGAATTTGGACAAATCACCTTAGTTCTCACGAATGGCTTAATGCTCAATAAAAACTTAAGGAAAAGCAGATTTGATCATTTGCCTTGGCAAAAACTTTCTACCATGCCTATTCTGACCATCCCTTTTTTTGTCCTAGCTAGCACTGCATTCTGGTCAGCAGCCAGAAGTGACCCCTCTGAAGCTGTTACATGTCAGCACCTCACACCCAAAGTGGAGGAGGTGATTTCCAGGCAATCCCTCTGTGTTCATACTTTCTCTTCTTTTCCCTGAAAGGAGACCCTTTGGAAGACTAACTCTTGTAGAGTTGGTTCCCCATGGCCCTTCAGTATTAACCCTGATCTAATGGCCATGAATAGAAATTATGATTTTGAAACAAAGGATGGCCACGAGAGTTGGTCACGGTGGATGGTATTCAGACCCTGCATCGTTCATTCAAAGCGATTCGCTGCATGTTCTGAGCTTTGTCCGCACACGACTCCTTTCAGTTCGGGAAAAGGCAACTGTTTTCCACTAGTAAAATATCGATGAAAAGAATACGGACTTAAGTCATTTATAATTGAAATTCGATGGCTTGGGAAGTCTTCGGAGTGGCAGACAATATACTATTAGTCATATTAAAGCTTTAAAAATAAGTCATCAGAGTCCACTTCAATCTCTGCATGATAATAAAGGATTATTATGTGCAGTAACCTATTTATGAAAAGGAAACAGGGAGCTTCTTTCATTCTCCATCAATTGCTTTAATAAGGAATTGAAAAGGCTGGCCTACTTTATATGCAGATCACCATCCCAGTTGCATAAGGATTTACAATAGACAAAACAAAACTATTTTTGTTGTAAATAAGGGCTGTTTGTTTAAATCTCACACTCATGTTTGCAGCTAAAAATTATTTACAGGCTAATAATAAGGCTTCATAAATGTTTTATATACTTGGATAACCAAACTCATTTTAATATTCTCCCCTGCCCCCACTCCCGGAGGGAAAAAAGAAATACTCTCTTCTGATGACAAGGTAAAATTCAAGTAAAACTAAGGAAAGGTGAAAGAGAAACAATGCTTAATTTCTTGGTTTTCGGTCATTCTTCCCCTATGTGGAGATGCAATAGGATTATCAGATAGCACCCCTTTTAAAGCTTCAATAAACTTGGGAGGACTTCATAAACTCAATGGGAAAACACTGCTTTCTATTTAAATATGATAACCCAAGAAGAATTCTGATGTCTAAATGTTGGTGGGTAAGGGAATTGGAAGGTATGTTGACATTTGTCTCTGCTACCTTGGAATCTGCAGAGAACTCGCTTGGGAAGTCTGGAGACCCAAGTTCGAATTTCACCTTTGAAGTCTTCCTTCAAGGTATTTAAATGGCTCATATGTCTTTATTAAATGAGGTGTGTGGCGGCCTCTACTGGTGTATGCTTATAGAAAATGTCTCAATAGGCAGAAAAAATATTAATTTCAATTAAAAAGTTAGAAATTCAGACTCTTTCATTAAATGTATAAAAATATCTAATTTAATGCAGAAAAAATATATTACAAGTTGTGTAATGTTCTCTTAATTAGGAAAATAATCTAAAAGCACTGAACATTACTGACCATGTTAGTGTTGGCAAGGTAATGATTTAGGGAAGGACCTTAATTGTTCAATTCTCTATGCTAGCATGTTCAATACCTTTTACTAATGAAATAGTAAGCCCAACTATGGCAGTTGAGTGCCTCTGGTCTATCACTAAGTCTGCTTAGCTGACTTCAATGAATCACTTAAAACAAACCCAGAAGAAAAGAAATTTTTACAGTGAAATCTATAAAGTCTTAGAATTAGAATCATTTAATGAAGGGCTGGTTACCTATAAATCAAGCAAACTCTCCTTTGATTGAATGCAGCTGACATATAGATCTATTTTACATTTTTTTACTTTCAAAAATACAACACATTAAAATAGGTTCAATTTATCAAAGCTAAAAGCAACATTTAAGTAATGTACTTAAAGTGCAAAGGCACTTTAACACAAGAGGTGACGCCCAGTGACTTTGCATGGTAACTGAAAGAGAAATACTGGATATTATTATTTACAAAGGAAGTGACAGTCCCAAAAGATCTTTGGAGACCTTCAGCATAACACATTCAGCATCCACTTCTTTAAAAGATTTTTTTTTTTTTTGCCTAGCTCCTTCTGGACCTCCTAGAGTCTCCCATTCCCCATCTGCACCCCAAAACAACAGAACAGATTGGGGCGAGAGCAAGAAATAAAATGAAAAGGGAGAAGTCATTGGAGCAACATTCATTTTCAGGATGCCACCCTCCCCCCCAAAAAACAACCAAAATAACGTGGAAATAATTTAAGAGGAAAACTTTTGAGATCAAGAAGCTTGCTTCCCCCCCCCCTCACGATTTTTTCAGTTTCCATGTTATTCCTGGAAAAGAAAGACCTCCCCCCAACTTCATTGCCCCCACCCCACAAAAACCCCATAAGCCAATGTACTGAATGTGGCCATCTCCAGCTGTTTCTGTCTTCGTGAGGCAGCGTCCTTTGATACTTTCATTCTTTCTTTCCCTCTCTTCACAGCTGACTGATCGCGGTTTGTTTCTCCAGAACTTCGAGGTAGTCTGGTTCTGTTTGCTGCTTGGCCTGAAGTAAAGGATGTTCCGGTTTGGATTGGTCTGCAAAGTATTTCCTGGGAGTTCCGTATAAAACAGTTTTGTTCAATCTGTCCTGATTTTGGCGTCGGGATTCATAGGAAGGTGTGAACTGCCTCTTAGGTAAGGTGCAAAAGTTATAGTGGACCACCCCTGCGCTGGGGAGCTCCTTCACTCTCTCTGCAATATTTTGATAGAGTAGTTCCGGCTCTCGTGGGGTGGACTGCTTTTCCAGCAATTCCGATGCACTGATGGTATAAGCCAGAGTGGTCGGCCCTTCCTTCTTGGTGTCCAGATTCCCATAGCTGAACTCTTGGAGGTTTCGGTAGTATGCCACTGGGTCACCTTCCTTTTGCATGTAAATGGGATTTTGGCACATCTGGCCCACAGGAGGAGGAATATAGTTATAGACGTGGCCTTCGGTTTTGTCAGCAGTGTCAGCATTATAAGAGCCATACTGCAGTTGGAAGGAACTGATGTCTAAATTGTTGGTGCTACTGGGCCCACTGGGTACCCCCTTTCGCCGTTTGAGGACAAAGACAAATAAACCTGCCCCAAAGCAGACAGATAAGATAAAGACCACAAGCAGCCCTAAAATTAAGACAGAGAGTGGGACTTCTGTATGTAGCTCTGGGTATGAGCTGGGAGCCACACTAAGGGATCTTGGAGTGTCTGTGTTATGACTCATAGATAAGATGGTAGCATCTGATAAGTCATGGTTGTCTGGACAGATAGTCTCTCTCCCTAAAAATTTCAAGATCTCACCTGCATGTTTGGCTGGAGATTCACAGGTGATCTCATTGATGATGACAGGGGAATTTGCGTGCTCTGTCCAGTCTTTCAGTCCCATAATGTCACAGGTACAATCCCATGGGTTTTCTTGCAGATCAATCTGGATAAAAGCTGGGAGCTGGTCCAAGACCCCTTTCACTGGCAAGTGGGAAAAATGGTTGTTCCTCAGGTTCAGTCTGGTGAGGGCAGTGCCACCAAACACATTATCTGGTAAGGATCTCAGCAAGTTGTTATTCAGAAATAACAGCTGCAAGTTAATCAACGCATCAAAGGTACAGGGTTTGATCTCTTTAATGATGTTATACTCAAGATAGAGATATTGTAAACTCTGCAGCCCCTCAAACATAGAAGGATAAAGAATTTCCAAATAGTTACCATTCAGATAAAGTCTCCGTAAACTGGTTAGGTTTGTAAAAGCACCCTCCTGAATGACTGCTATCCGGTTGTTTCCAAGATGCAACAAATCCAAAGAACTGTATTCTGGGAGGTCATTTTTGTAGACAGTTTGCAAATAGTTCCCTGTAAGATAAAGTTTCTTTGGACTGGTAGGTTTGGGGTGGAGGGCTGAGATATTGGTGAACTTTCTTTCTTGGCAGTTGACATTTAACCCATTGTCAGAGCTCTGGGAGGTACAGACGCAGCTGCTGGGACAGGTGAGGGGGACTGGTGACTTGGTCTGGTACACCATGATAGGTCCAAAGCTCTGCCTGTCTTTGGACACAGTGACCCTGGGTGTTGGTCTGTTTCTTGTTTTGGGGGGCCGGCTGGCTTTGGGAGCCCGTGTGGGAGTGAGAGCAGGATTAAGGGTAGGCGACAGCTTCTGCATGTGGGTGTCGGAAAAGGAAGGGTGGTTCACTTTATGATTTGAATCGCTGGCACTCTTCCTGGGACAGAGGTCTTGCCTGGTCAACTGTGTCACGTCTTTCCCATGCAGCCGAAAAGGAGTTTCACAGACAATCTCTCCAACAAAGACTGTTATAGTATCGAGCCAAGCCTTCAGCGGAAGTAAATCACAAGTGCAGTTCCAAGGGTTTTCCTCTAACTGAATTTCCATGATCCCTCCAATGTGTTCCAGGACCCCAGCAAAGGGCATCATCTTCAGCCGATTCCCTCTCAGATCTAAGTGGGTTAGCAGAACAAAGCGAAACACATTATTGGGTAGAGACAGTAGGAGATTGTCATTGAGAATCAGGACTTTAAGCTTATTCAGCTTACTGAAGGCGCCTGCCTCGATGGCACTGATGTAGTTGTAGTCTGCTTGCAGGTACTCCAAACTCTCCAGGCCCAGGAACGTGTCCTCCCTCAAAACTTCCAGTTTGTTGTTGTTAAGGTGGAGTCGCTTGAGAGTTTTCAGGCCACTGAACGCCCCAGTTCGGATCTCTTGCAGCTCATTGTTCCCCAAATGGAGAGTCACCGCGTTGGAGTAATTGACGAACTCATTAGGATAGAGTCTGGTCAGTAAGTTTCCATTGAGGAAAAGCTGGTAGATCCGGTACTGGGGGGGCTGGAGCAAGCTCACGGTTGTAAAGCCTTTGTTTTCGCAATTAATATTCAGTACATTTTCCTTCTCCTCGCACAAGCAGCGGATCTTACAAATGTCTTTGCCAGTTTTGCGGCTCTCCGTCTGGAGGATCCCGGCCACGGTTAACACACTGAGCAACCAAACACCGTTCAGCATCTTTATGCACAGTCGATCTGGCTCCGGCACCTACAGTCAAGCCTTTAAGAAGGGGGTTTGGAAGGGTAGGGGACAAGTAGGGAGGAGGAGTGGGGCAGAATCAGGGAGTGGGGAGAGAGAAACAAGGAGCCCGATTAAAATGGCCAGGAAAGGGGGTGGGGGAGGAAGAGGGGGGGGGTCCAGGGAGACAACACGACAGACAGAAACAATTGCTTTGCGAAGCTGTTTCCTCGCCCTCCACTCTGCCCGCCCGCCCGCCTGCCGGCCAACCTGCCCTCCCTGAAACACACAGCCATGCACCTGATTCCCCTCGGGTCCCTGCTGCCAGCGGAGTCATTAGTAACCGAGTTGTCTTACTAAACCGAGCCGCCCTCCTCCTCCTCCTCTTCCTTCTTCTCTTCCTCCGGGGGGTGGGGGGTAGGGGGGGAAGCTGGGGAAGGGACCGCGGACAGCTCGTCTGTCTCGCAGCAGTAGCAGCAGCAGTAGAAATAGCTTTACTTCTCTCTTTCCCTAGCTCTCCCCTCTTGCGCAAGGGGGTGGGGAAGGGGAGGGGTGGGGAAGGGGTGGGGGGGAGGACCAAATGGATAGGACCGCGGAAGGGAAAGGGCTGCGGTACTCACACATCAGGAGAAGATGAGACTCCCCTCCTTTGCCGTGGCCCCAGAGTTTAGCATTTTGGGTGCAAATAGAAAAACCGTTGGGGGGAGAAGCAGCCCGGAGAAGACGCCGCTTCTGGCAGACGGAACGGTTTGCTTGACCGGGGGTGGAGGTTGGGGCGGGGGGGGGGGGGGGGGAACGACGACGGGTGGGCGGATGGTTCGGATTTGGGGTGATGGCGTCCTGGGGGTTTAGGGCTCTGGGGTACAACCCAAAGTCCTGGCGGTGGGCAGGCAGGAGGGGGCGAGGCGAGCGGCGGAGCCGCGGGAAGTTTGGCCACCTGGCGCCCGGCTGGCTGTGCGTGTGCGCTGGGCGCGGGCGGACGGCGGGGTGCGGGGGGGCTGGCGCGGGGCGCCGCGGGCTGCTGACTCCGCCGGGCGGCTGCTGGGGCTGCGGTGGCGGCGGCTCTGTTCCCTTCCCCCGGCGGGCGGCGGCGGCGGCTGCTGTCTGGGCGCCGATCAGTTTGAATTTGAGAGGCTTTTGCAGGCTCCCTCGGACCTAGCTGGGGGTGACGTCACGCCCGGGAACGGGGCTGCTGGGGGGGAGGCAGTGGGGGGGAGAGGATCGAGGAGAGGGGAGGGGGGAGCGGCGGCGGTTTGTTCACGGGGCCGCGGTGAGACCCGGGGAAGCCCGTTAACGCTGTTAGTCTTCCTCGCAAGTGGCTTGGCAAAGGCGCTCCAGATTCACTCTGTGCGTCGATTTCCCTTGAACTCCTCCACCTCCTAGCAGACGACGCGCAACTCCTCGTGTGGGGGTGTCCAGAAGGGAAAATGCGAAAAGCGGAGCCCGCTAGGTTCCCCCGCACCTCTCCCCCGGCCTCTCCTCGCCTCTGCTTCTTCCACCCACCAGTCAGCACCTCCACACCAGAGCGGAGGTCTGGGGGAGTGGCTTGGTCATTCCTAGGATGTCTCCTCCCAGATTCCCAAGGCAGAAGTCAAATGGGGGGGGGGGGGTGGAGATGGAGGGAGGGGATGGAGGGAGACGTCTCGGGGGAATGTTTGAGAGGTAATGTTGGTGCTGCTAGATGTGCATATGTGTGTGTATGTGTATGTATGCCTGTGTCTATGTGTATGTTTGAGTATATATGTATGTCTCTGTGTATGAGAGGAGAGGGAGAGAGGGGGAGAAAGAGAGAGAGAGAGAGGGAGGGAGGGAGAGGAAAAAAGGGAGGGAGAGAGAGAGAGAGTTCCAAGGGCTTTTGTGTTATATACCCAGAGCTGGGTTTCTGAGCTAAAAGGATGCCTTCCAGGGTGGTGGCTGGAGGGTTTTCCCCCCCTGCAGACTGAAAGCAACCTCTGAAAGCCGCAGCTCAGTTTTGGAAGGGGTCGAGCTGTGGGTGGATGGAGATGGGGGGGGAGTGATTTCCCTAAAGTTTAAGATCCGCCAGAAAATGACGCTTAACCTGATTCTCTTTGTGGGAAAAGAGTAGAATAAGTAGGTGTCAGAAAAAAGTCGGTGCCACAGTAGGGAGCAAACAAAACCTACTGTGTTGTGTTTACAATTAGGTAGAACCACTTGCTAGGCTAGACAAGGGGGAGGAGGCCAGAACGGAAAAGAAAGGGTAATGCATGGGGGCGGGAAGAGAGGCAGAGGGAAGGAGGGGATTCTCTTGGGCTGGGGTCACTGGGAATTCAGTTCCCTCTGTTTCTGAATCCTAACCAAAGGGCCAGACTCGTGCAGGGAGCTCCAGGTCTGGCTTCTGGGCACAAGGCTTGAACTTTGTGTTGGGGATGAGGATGGAGAAGGCAACAAGGGCCTGAGGTGGGCTCAGCTTCAGAAGTCCGGGGAAATGAGCAAGCCACGGGGAGAGGAGGCGAGGGGAGGCTCCGCTCGGCTCAAGCTTGCTAGCTTGCTTTCCTTTCCCCTCACCTCATCCCCGATGTACCAGGTTTGCTCCACTAGCTCCCTGGCATCTAGAGCCGGCGTACACTGCGGGAAGAAGCTAATCCCTAGCTAGGGCAGGAGTGGGGCTCATGCATGGCTGGGGGCTGCCCCCCCCCCCCCCCAGCTCAAACCTGGCTGTTCTGTGTGGGAAGAGGAAGGCACTGGAAGCCTAGCCCTAGGGAGAGATAGGTCCCAGTGCCTCCTTCCTTCTCTCTTTACAATCTTCTGCGCTTTCCCGAATTTTCAGGCATTCTAGTCTTTTCCACAGCGTTAACCTAGGAGCTAATTTTCATAGTTTAGACATTGGGAGTGGGGTGGATAACCTGTAGCAGTAGAGACAACTATGGGTGCTTTCTTTTTTATCTCTTCCTCTTCCTTTCCCCTCCTCCTTCCTTTTCCTCCTCTTACATCCCCCCCCGCCACTTTCTTTCCTGCCTAGACCTAAAAGCCTGCCTTCCACCCAGCTCAGCACCCACACAATTTGATACTGATCACTGTTGGGTGCTAAGGAGATTGTTAAGCTCTTTCCATGGAAGAGAAAGGGTTGGGAAAATCCTGGAGGCAGCAGGTAGAGCAGGGTAGGGGCCGCGATTGGGGTGATCTGAGCTGCTCCCCTCTCATTACTCTCCAAGCTCATTGCCAATCATTTCTTCTCACTGCAGCCACGGAGCTGTTCTATCCTTGGAAATCAGGGCAGCTTGAGGTCCTGGGGAAGGGGCTGGTAGTCGAATCCCTGGGTACTGCTCCACACCTGGCTCACTGCAGGGATCTGGGCTAACAGAAATAGCCAAGCCAGTTCCTTTTAGTAGAAAGTAAACTGAGGGCGGCAAGAGGAAGGATGCTTGTTGTAATCTTTTTTTTTTTTTTGAGGGGGGGATCAGAAGAGAGAAGAGGAATGTAGTCGACAGTTGGAGTTTGTAGATTTCACGGTAGCAGTGTGTATGGACAGCATGCTATGCATATATTGATTCAGACTGGTGCTTGTGCCAATTGGGGTGCCCGCACCTGTCAGCAATTATTTAGTTAAGTGCAAATACAATAAACCATGAGAGGCCAAAGAATGCGCTGGATAGGAGGTGGTCTTGGAGTACAGAAGACTGGGATTCAAAGACTATATGTCACTGCCTCTGACACATACTAGCTGACAGGCCATAGGCAAGTGCCCTTATTATAAATTGCAAAAGAGTAGGTGATCTATACCAGTGGAGGGACTTTGCACACTGGAAGTCCTCCACATTGATGAAATCATGGGGCTGAACCTAAATAAATAAGCAAATAAAAAACATTTTAGACATTCTCATTCTAGCGCTTTCACTGGATTGAAAAATAAGGACTCCTAAATGTGTTCTGAATTCAAAGATAAACGTGTATGCTACTGACACAATGGAAAAAACCTCATTAAAGCCATAAAGCATGCAGAGGAGATAAAGCATTACTCTTTCTTTAAAAACAACTACCACCATCTTTTTCTCCCCCCATTTCCATAGGAATAACCTCTGAGATTCCAAATTCTGTAATGGTTTTTGATGATGATAATAGCAATAACTGACGTGATCCAGGAGCTTGGCTTAGTAGCCAGAGTCTGCCTCTGGGTCAGGAAGAGCTGGGTCCAAGTCCTGTGTCTCCAAGAGAATCGGGGGGAGTAGCCCACTCCCTTTTTCCTGTCTCTCACAATCACTGGATCTTTCCATGCCCTCTAAGACTATCTGAAGCTTTCCAGAGCTGCTTCCATAGACTTCCTCACTCCCAGCTCTCCCTACAGGTTCTGTAAAATAACAACAACCAACCAACTGGCAAGCACAGGGGACCCTAAACTTCACCAAATGCTTTCTGGCTTTAAGTTTGCATCTTGAAATAACCCCTGTTGTACAAATGAGGAAATTTAGGCTAAGAGATTAATTAACATGGCCAGGGGCATTGAATCAATCAAAAATAATCATTTATCAAGTGTCTACTACGTTCCAGAAAAAAGTCACAAAACTGGGATTTGAACGCAGATCTTGCTGACCTTATCCACGAGGCAAGCAAGAAAACAATTTCTATATATAAATGAATGACAAATTGTTTATTAAGCTAAATTACCTAAGAACTCAGTCTTTTTTTTTTGCTGAATTATAATTAATAATGGAATCCTTAAAATATTTTTTTTCAAAAGAGTAAATGTGGGAAGGCACTGGGGGACTAGGGGCAGGAGGGGCTGCACAAAGAGAAGGACAGGACAGACCATTTGAGGACAAAGCCAGCTGAGATGATTGAGTTTATGGGAAGATGTCTTCTCCTCAAGATTGGTCAGCTCCCCTCAAGATGTATTCGATACCTTTCACAATGTTTTTTCATTCTGTTCCTGAAGCTGCCACTGCAGTTATATAGGCATTAAAAAAAATCTTCAGCATAAAATAAAACCTCTATTTTAAATGTTTCTTTACTGCTATTGCTTCTGGGCACCAATGAGAGAGAGAGAGAGAGAGAGAGAGAGAGAGAGAGAGAGAGAGAGAGAGAGAGAGAGTTTTTAAAGGGGATAAGGAAGGATGAAGTTACTGACCAAGTTGAGGCTGAGATAATAAAAATAATTTATGTGTTAACCAGAGGATAGGAGTTCACTGCCTCCATTTTGCTGAGCCCAATAAAAACTAGGAGTAGAACACAAAGTTTGGTAGAGACTAAATGAATGCCCAGCCAGGTCAGGACTGTATTTCTCTTAAGTCTTCCAGTCTCTAGAATCCCAAATGCACTTTTGGAGTCCCAATAGCCTTGTGATCTTCTGATGCTAGACAACTCCAGAGTCAGGGCCACCAGATGCAGTGGACTGGAAAGGACCTCAGAAGCCAGTTAGTCCAACTCCCTCACTATACAAGTAAGTAAACTGAGGCGCAGTAAGATTAAATGACTTGTGTAAGGTTACACAAGCAGTGAATGTCAGAGGTGGGATTTGAATCGAAGTTCTCTGACTGGAGGCAGAGCTCTAGTCACTTGGACTGTTTCTAAGGCCTCTGCAGAGGACTGAAAGGTAGATGTGCATGGCCAGCACTGGAGGTGACCTGTGGGGATTCCTGGGGGATCAGCAGGGAGTCTTATCCAAGTGCACTGGAGGTAGAAGACAGGACCACCTGTCCCACACTCTCCTATGTGTAATACAGCTTCCTTGTATCCAGTCTACATTCACAGGGAGGGACAAAAGGAAGAATTAGAGGTTTGAAAGCTGTTATGAATCCAATTCCCTCAGAGGCAGTATGGTATAATCCATCTACGGCTGGACTTGAAGCCAAGAGAGCGACCCTGGACAAGTCACTTCTGAGTCTCTGTTGCCATAGGTATGAAATGGGGAGAATACTCCCATAACCTACCTCACAGAGATGTTAGGAGGTTCAAAAGATAGTTCTACAAAACTGTTCAGAAGAGGAAAATAAAGTCTAGAGACATGCCCAAGGGCACACAGCTATTGAAAGACAGAGCCAGGATTCAAACTCAGGGCTTTCCCTTTGTACCATTGCCTAGGAAAACCTCAAAATCATCACTTCTTATGAGAGTTGCTTCCTAGAAAGCAGGTGAGGGTGGCAGAAGGGCTTTGTCCAAAAAGGGGCAACCAGAAAAACTTGTGTGTGTGTGTGTGTGTGTGTGTGTGTGTGTGTGTGTGAGTGAGTGAGTGAGTGAGTGAGTTGAGTGATAAAGTCTGAAAAATCAACAGAATAATAGGGAGGTGGGGTACAGTCTGGTCTGGTCTTGGCCCTATTATCTTCTCTTTCCATACTGTTTCATTTAATGGTCTCATCACTTCCCGTGGATTCAATGATCACCTCTTTAAAGATAATTCTCGGATTTATTTATTCAACCCTGACCTCAAGTCTCAAATCTCCAAATGCCCATCTTCAACTGGATATCTCACAGATATCATAAACTTAACATGCCCAAAGTTGAACTCATTACCTTTTCCCAAAAAACCCTCCCCCTTCCTAACTTCCTCATTACCATCAAGGGTACCACCATCCTCTCAGTCAACCAGACTCAAAACCTGGGATCTATCCTGGACTCCTCATTCTCTCTCGTCCCTCATCTATCCTATCTGTTTTGCCAAAGGTTGTGTATTTTGCCTTCATAACATTGTGTGTACACTCCCCCTTCTCTCCTCTAACACTACCACTATCCTAGTCCAGATCCTTATCACCTCATGTCTACACTATTCCAACTATCCCAATAGCCTACTGGTTGGTCTCCTCACCTCATACCTCTCTCCATTCCAGTCCATCCTCCAATCAACAGTCAAGTTAACCTTCCTAATGCATGAGTCTGGCCATGTCATCGCATGCCTCCCTGCAAACAACTCCAGTGGCTCCCTATTGTTTCCAGGCTGATACAAAGAATCGGGTTTGGCTTTTAAATCCCTCCATAGCCTAGCCCTTTCTTACCTATCCTTCTTTTTACACCATATATCAATAACTGTCACATCCACATCCTTTAATCCAATGTCACCAGCCCCTTTGTTCTTACACAAGACAATCATCTCTCAATTGGGATCATTTTCACTGGCTCTTTCCTATGCCTATAACTGTCTCCTTCCTCACCTCTGCCTTCCAGCTTCTCCTGCTTCATTTAAATACCAGTTAAAGTGTCACCTTCCCTAGAAATTCTCTCCAATACCTTCCTCTGAGATCTTCTCTAATCTACCCTGTATATAGCCTGTTTGTACATAGCTGTTTGCATGCTGTCTCCTCCTTAGACTGTGAGCTCCTTGACCATCCAGACTGTGTTCTGCCTTTTGTTTGGCATCCCTAGCATTTAGCAGTGCCCAGCACATAGTAGTTGCTAACTGACTGACCAGTGTAGTGTTAGTTAGCACATGGAACTCATTCATGATATGGTGCTAATGAACGACTCATCCATTACTTTATTTCCCCAATAGTCTGGATTTTCTTGGGAACAGTCCCAGGAAACACCAGAGCGCTGGTCATCCAAGGAAAGTGAGAAAAAGGCTCAAATGTATAATACCTCACAATTTTACCGAGGTGCTACCGAAGTGCCTTTCCCAGACCTGGTCACTGGTCTTTTTAAATAATCACTGCAATCTCTCTAGGATCTCCTTTCTTTCTTGGCCTAGGGAAAGGAGTAGCAGGCCAGGAATTGGGAGCATGGAGTTAAAGATTTGGCTCTGCCACTAACACACTACAGGGCCTTGGTCAACTACCATGCCCTCTCTGGGGCTCAGGTTCCTTCTCTGTAAAATGAGAGTGTTGGACAAGATGTTCCTCCAGGGACTGAACCAACTCTAATGTTTTATTTTCACCCAAGGAAAGAAAAGGCAAAATGGCAGCCCTCTGACCTTCTTGCATTTTTTTTTGAGGCAGTTGGGGTGAAATGACTTGCCCAAGGTCACACAGCTAGTGTCTGAATCCAGATTTGAACTCAGATCCTTCTGATTCTATCTACTGTGCCACCTAGCTGCCCCACCTCCACCACATTTTTGGTACGTTTGCACCAGATCATAGACCAGGACATTTGTAATTACAAATAGATAAATAAGCCAACTGCCAAGAAGACTAAGACTGTGAGAAGGCAAAGGTCAGGGAAAAGTCAGAAGGACCCTGTGGATAATTTGTTGGGGACCAGATGTCCATATTACTTTACCTGGATAAGCTGGTTATTATCAGAAAAAAGTCCTGTAGGGAATCAGGCCATGATCATTCATTCCTCTATCACACCACATGGATGATGGATCCTGGGATGTGCCTAAGAGGTCTTATGGTGAAGTGGTCCTTTCAATAAAGGGGGTGGGTGGATGACATCATTGACTGTCACTCTCTCTTCTCCTCTTCTTCCCCTCCCCCCTCCACAATGCTATCATCCCTTTCTTCAAACCCTGAGCTTCAGCTACTCAGTCTACCTCCTCCATCAGCTCCTCAGATCTATCCAGAAAGACTACAGGGCCAGAAAAATATGAGAATCCCTCTCACCTGAAAACCCAGTTATTCCAAGATAGTAAGGATGGAAAAACTTGTAGCAAATAGCCTTTGTAATTGGGCTGTAATTTTAGCATTTTTAAATTTGCAAAATTTCCTCATTGGAAGCCTACTAGGTAGGTAAGAACTGTAGGGATTCATATCCCCACTTTGTAGGTGAGAAAATTGAGACTGAGTGAGTTGAAGTGGTCTACCTGGAGTCACACAGCAGAGATTATTATCCCTGGCCAGAGAAAAGGAGACTTAAGGGCCAAACAGCTGTTAAACTCCAGAGAGGAAATGTGGACACAGGCTTTACTGCCTGCAAGCCCAGGACTTGGTCTGCTAAGGAGCAAGAGGGTTCCAGTTCCCCATCCTTATTTGCATATTTCTCCTTTTCCTTAGCAACTTTGCTTGGGCTTCCTGGATGATACTTTTATTCCTTCTCCTCTCCATTGTTTTCTTTAGGGGAGATTTTTTGTTGTTGGTGGTGCAATTTTGAAAATTGAAAAAAGAGGAGGAGGGAGTGTCAGGGTTTGGTGGGTAAAACACTGAAGGTCATGGATTCTTAGCCTGGGGTAGATGAATTTTTTGACAAAATATTTTGACAGCTGTAATACAACATAACTGGCTTCTTTTGTAATCCTATGCATTTGCTTTTCTGCATTTAAATACATGATTCTGAGAAAAGCTCCATGAGCTTCCCCAGAGTGCCCAAGAGGTCTGGGACACAAGAAAGGGCCCAACATTGGGCTAATTGGAGAGGTAGCCCAGGGCACTAGTGCTCCTCTCCACATTCCCTTGTTCCTAAAGACACAATTGCCTTCTGATAACTTAGGCAGGGAGTTTTGGTGGGGGGGACTCAAGTTGTCTCCATGCAGTCTAATCCTGGAGCAGAGCAGCCTCGAATCAAACAACTGCCACCTTCTCCCTCCCCTTCTACAAGGTCCCAAGAAACCCAAGCCTGCAAAACAACAAGGTGCATTCTGGGAGGGTTGAGATAGGGGTGACTATTTGCATGCCATTAACTTAGCAAATTGCAAAAACTTGGCTCTTATGGTAATGAATTTGCAATGAAAGCTTTTAGGGCTGTAAAGTTTCCAAGGTTCCTTTCTGTGCATTTCAACTACATCCTCCCCACAACAATGCCTTCTTACTCACCCTTCTCCAGCCCCTCTGCTTCTTGGGCTTTCTTCATGCCAGAAACATTGAGAGTTGTTTTCTAGGTGGCCCACACTGACTTTTTCCCTCTATACATTTTGTGAAAGTCATATTTTAAGCATATGCACGAATCTCCAAGTACATGAGCATATAGCCTCACTCCATTAAGAATCCAGAACTTGGGAACAGGGAATAAGGTCTTCAGGGATGCACCATTCATTCTGGTGAATTCTGGATCAGAAAATACTTGGAATATGCCTGTCATCAAACAAGCAATTTACAAATAAAGCTGTTCTCACATATTCATGTATATAAGGTATTTATAGTTATGTGGTTGGGTTTATCATGACTGTTGTTCATCTTGTTGTCATTATTTTGGTCCAGATCTGTGATCTCAGCAGGGTGGGGGAAACCTCAAGCTTCCATATAGATCAACAACTCATCTAGAATTTCCAGTCGGGGGCTTTGAGGGGCCAAGTGACTTGCAACTGGGTCTCACTGTGTGGTGGATATAGCACATCAAGGGCAAGTCTTGAACACAGATCTTTCTAAATCTAAGGCTCCACTCTCTCCTGAGCTGCCTCTCATTTACCACTGCAGGATCTGAAAACAAACTGGCCTTTATTACTCATATGTATCCAGAATGCTTACTTTGCAATGCCTGTGTTTCTAGCAGTTGTGCTGAGGAGATTAAGCAGGGAAGGCAGCATTTGGCTCAAGCAGAGCTGCTAGGGAGGAAAAGAGAGACATGCGAAGAGATGCAGGAGCTTCTTAATTGCCACACCAAAGCCTGCCTTCCTTACCTTGCCCAGAATAACTACTGGGAAGCAAGTGCATTTCTAAATAGATCATCTGTTTCCTTAATATAAAATACATACCCTGTCATCACACATTTTTTTTCTAGAGAGCAAAGCTGTGGACTGGGTCTAGGATATGCCTCTCTGGAAGCCAGACCTTGTGTTATTGCTAACAGGGGACATGCTAATGTCGTAATCTCTCTATCTTTAGTTCAATTCTGTGTGGCTGTTTAAAGGGTGTTAACAGGAGTTACCAAACAATACTCAGAGGCCACCTAGCAGCTGCAATCTTGGGGGGGGGGGGGGCGCTGTGCAGCAAAAGACATTTTATGGAAGAAGGGAGGCATGCTAGTAGCCACAGGGAACCAAAGAGGACAACTTTTATACAGATTAGATTTCTATTCAGTCTTTTATGGAAAAAAAAATTCTCCTCTCTAAAAGAAGGAGGATTTCTTTGCAGGGGGGTTAGGATGAGGGGAAGGAAGTGAGAAGGGGTGACAAACCCAGAAAAGACACTTCCTGATTCTTTTTCTGTTGTTTTCCAGTGTAGTCATAGATGAAATTGACTTGTCCATTTGGCAAAAAAAAAATAGGGTAAACACAGTGATTCCTGCAAATGAAAAATGATATTTTCCTTTGAACTGCTCTAGTCATGTAAAGTATGACATATATAAATTTAAAGCAGTCTTATAAACAAGTATTAAATATTTACCAGCCCACAGAAAATGTTTAGCAGCCTGCTTTCCCCATGGAACATTACTGGTAGCAAAAGAAAATAAAATTGTCGTTATTTCCTTTTTGTCAGTATAAATTCTCGAGTAGGTGGGTAGCAATCTCCAAGGGACCCGTGAATACATTAAAAAATGATGAGCAACACAAAAGTGATTGTGCGGATTGTTGCATAGATAATTACAGGAGAAGATTGCCTCAAGTGTGTAAAATATTTAAATGTATTAATTTATTGAAAAGTTGCTTTCTATTGATTTTTCGAAAAGTTCCTGTGTTTGGAGCCAATTATCAGATATGGTTAGATAGAAGTGTGCTGTAGAGACAGCTTGAAATAGTGGCTAGAGGGTTGGACCTCATGTCAGGAAGATCTGACACTTATTAGCTGTGTAAACCTGGACAAGTCACTCAATGGCTGCATCAGTTTCTTCATTTGTAAAATGGGTGAAATAAGAGCACCCTTCCCTAACAGGGTTGTTGTGAGGATCAAATGAGATGATATATCTAAAGCATTTGGGAAACAATAAAGCACTCTTGTTTGATGGTTCTCAAAGAAATTTTTTTAACAAGGTCATAGCTGTGATTTGATTTCTATGGGCTTCTTTTCCATATCATTCTATCAAAAGTATGAAATACTTAGAGACCTTTGGGAAAAAAAAGTAATTTAAGTGAAGTGTATGAGTTATTTTGTAAGTAGGTTTTATCTGAGAGGCAACATGGCCCTGTGAGTTAGGAAGCCTTAGCATCAGGTCCTGCCTGGGATGCATACCTGTTGTGTGAGTCTGGGTAAGCTCTTCCTAAGGCCTCAGGCAACTCTCCAAAACTCATAGTTACTGAGAGGTACAGAGCTGTATCTTGAAGGGAATGTTCCAACAAGGGAATTTCCTACACAATAAAATCACAGTTCTGGACCAAGTAAGGGGCCAAAAAAATATTTTCAAATTTACTTATTTGTGAATACTGGTGTAGAATATAAGGTCCTGGAAGGCAGGGACTCCTTCCTTCCCTCCCTCCCTCCTTCCTTCCCTCTCTCCCTCCTTCCTTCCCTCTCTCCCTCCTTCCTTCCCTCTCTCCCTCCTTCCTTCCTTCCTTCCTTCCTTCCTTCCTTCCTTCCTTCCTTCCTTCCTTCCTTCCTTCCTTCCTTCCTTCCTTCCTTTCCTATCTCTTTCCCTCCTCCCTAGGGCATAGCACAATGAATGCATGACTCCTCACAAGCACTTAGGAAACTCTCGCTCCATTGAATCAAAATTAAACATTTTTTTTAGTCTAACATGCTCTTTAGGAAGAATTCTGAACATGAGAAGTAATGTAGAGAAAAATATTTTTAAGCCAATAATATGGTATCCATCTACAAGCTACTGACAGTGTTAAGCAGAGGTAGAAACCTGGCTTATATAGAAGAAATGGCATTTGTCAGGTTTTTCATTCTGCTCCCCCTGTACCTACCTCCCCAAACTGTAGAAACACATTTTATATTTTGGGATGAAATCTTTCATCAGGTCCCAGTACCCAAATACATATGACTCCAGGATCCTTTCAAATTTAGTGTCTTAATTATATAGTTTTAATATCTAGATATAGTTCAATATCAAGA
This sequence comes from Notamacropus eugenii, assembly GCF_028372415.1. NCBI lineage: Eukaryota > Metazoa > Chordata > Mammalia > Diprotodontia > Macropodidae > Notamacropus > Notamacropus eugenii. Next base: position 66,093,933 of record NC_092879.1, on the reverse strand, counting down.
TAGTTTCAGTAACTATAATTAAAGTGTAAGGGTATTATAGCCACCGTTTCTATAAGAATGTTATGAGGGAGTGCTTTTGTTGGCTTCTAAGAAGCATGGGTGCCAAGTATCAAAGCAGTTTCAAAGTTAATCTTTTATGGAAACTTTACATTTAGAATTCATTATTGGGGGGAGGGGCAGTAAGGGACATGGCATAATAGAGAGAGTGCTGGGACTTAGAGTCAATTGATCAGATACTTGCTAGCTGTGTGACCCTGGACAAGTCACTTCTCTCCTTTTCTGTACAATGAGGAAAAATATTACCTACCCAACAGGGCTGTTCTGAGGATCAAATGAGATAATGTGAGAATGTTTTACAAATGAGATAATGAATACTTTACAAACCTCAAAGTGCTATATACTTTTAATGTAGTCCCCCTCTGGACTATCCCCCTCCCAATTCAGTTCCACAGTTTAGAGGATGACAATCCCAAATCCAAGGTACTTTGGGGATCCATTCCACTAGGGCTGGAGTTCACCAGGCTACCTCTTGAATAATCAACCAGCTGACACAACTAGCTAATCTAATGCAAGTAATAATGAACGGATGTTTCTGCCATGAACCTGGGGCACACTCTCCCACAACTCAAAACAGCATCAGCATACACACGAGTACCTGCTAGCAAGGCAATGACATAGGAAATCTAAGGAAATCTAAGCGACCAAGGCAACGTCCAGCAAAGTGGGATCCTGATGTTTCTTCTCACAATCACAATTTCTTCTCACAATGTTTCTTCTCACACTGCTCTTGCTGAGCTCTTTGGGGCTGCTCTCTACAGCTCAACTCTGTAGCTGGACTCACCGGCCTGGATGGACACAGTTTCTTCTTGTTGAGTCTCTCTACTGAAAGATGCCATTGCCAAGGCTGGGAAGGAGAGAGAAGGCCTTCCCCTTCCCCTTGCTGCATACTGAAAGGAAAAGGTGAAAAGCAGAGCCCTTTTAAGTTCTTCCCCCAGAACAGGCTCTTAACATGATTTCCAGAGACGATTCCTTAACCTTTTCGTGTCCTGAATCCTTTGGGCAGGCTGGTGAGGCCTAGCGACCCCTTCTCAGAATCTATTGTTTTAATGCATGCAAAGAAATATAGAGAATTACAAGGAAAACCAATAATACTGAAAAAGACAATTTTTTCCCCTCCCAGTTCCCCTCCCCTTCTCCCATGATATCTATCCATGTACATCAGATTAAGAACCTCAACTTTACAGAATGCATTTTGTCTACAGAGCTGGCTGGATTTTTTTAAAGGCCATCAGTGTTATGGTTGCTCCTTCAGCCACCCAATGGCTAGCTGCCTTCTAATTCCATTACATTCATGGAGAAATTCTTCATACCTCCTAAAGGAACAATGAAGTATAAATGCTTCCTTCTGCTTTCTCTTCCAGCTGGGAATGTAACCGCTCAAAGGTGGAAGAGGGGCAAAACTATGCCACCTCATTGACTCTGTTTATCTACCCTTTTCATCTTGTAGTTTCATCAAATGGGTGGAAGGGGACTGAGGGGTCCCTTGATTAATACTTCCCCTCTTCCTCAATACAGTATCTAGATTACTTTAATATTGTTGTTGTTGTTGCATCATTTCAACTGTGTCCAACTCTGTGACCCTGTTTGGGGTTTTCTTGACAAAGATACTGGAGTGGTTTGTCATTTTCTTCTTCAACTCCTTTGACAGATGAGGAAACTGAGGCAAACAGAATGAAGTGACTTGCCCAGGGTCACACAGCTAGGAAGGAAATGAGGTCACATTTGAACTCAGGAAGATCAGTCTTACTGATTTCAGGCCTGGCACTCTACCCACTGTGCCACCTGCTACTTTAATACTTCAACTTAGTCAGTTGAGCTGTCTTCCAAGGCTCTTACTGACAAAAATTGCATCCTGCTAGAGCTCATCTGGTGATGACCCTCTCTGAACTTACATGAAATCCGTCCCTAGGCAATGCTTGAGCTCTTTTCAGCTTGGTAGAACTTGACAGAGAATATATTGCACCTCCAGACCATGCACAATGGGGCATCCCAGAAGGACTTTAGTAGAGGAAACTGTACAAAAGGAAGTAAATGAAAATCAGAATGATTTAAATACCTGATAGGGCTGCCCAGTGACCTTTTTATATAAGCTTTGGTTTATTCCTTGGATACTGATTATCCCTGCCTTCCCCAAAACCTGGCATTTAAAATTATTTTTACAGTTCAAAGGATAGACAAAGGTTATGTGACCAAAGGAGGAATTATAGCCACGAAGATGGCACTTTAGAAGTAGATATTTAGACATTTTCAACTTTTTAAAATTCAGAAATTATTGAATGGAATAATTTCACATAGGTGAATCATGGAATGTCTATTATAATAAAGGATAACAGGCCAGAGTATCTTCTGATGCCAGATATAGAATTGGGACATTAAAGGCCCTCTAAATCCCACTCTTTCATTCTACAGTTGAGGAAATTGAAGCCAACAGAAATGAAGTGATTTACCCAAGGTCACATAGGCAAATAGGTGGCCTGGATTTGAACTCAGGTCCTTTGGCTCCAAATTGATTGTTTTTTCCTTTTGAAATCTGAAGACTATAAAACTTCTGAGTATACTTGGAGTCAGAAATAAATAGGTACTGATAATTTCATTTTGGAGAGAGAGGGAAATCAAGAAACAATTTTATCATTAGTGAATGAAATTCTCCGTTGATAAATATGTATGTATCTATCAGTTAAGTGGTGAAGTGCTGGGCTTGAAGTCAGGAAGACTCATCTTCCTGAGTTCAAATCTGACCTCAGACATTTACTAGCTGTGTGACCCTGGGCAAGTCACTTCACCCTGTTTGCCTCAGTTCCTCATCTGACAAATGAACTGGAGAAGGAAATGGCAAACCATTCCAATATCTCTACCAAGAAAACCCCGAATGGGGTCACCAAGAGTTGGACACAACTAAAAATGACTCAGCTCTCTTTCTCTCTCCCTCTCTCTCTCCATATATATATATACATATGTATAACCCTAACCCTAAATACATATATATATAATACACGTATTTAGTATGTATAGATATACATATATGCATATGTATAATTTACAGTCTTAGAGCATGTAGAGCAGTGAAAAGTTATGTGTCCTTTTCATGGTTACATAGCTAACAAGGACACAAGACAGGGATTGAACCCAAGTCTTCTGACTCCAAAGCCTTCCCTGTAAAGAATATACTATATTGCTCTTCAGGCTCTGATAATAACAGTTCACATTTATAAAAAATTTTTGTCACAATAACCATAAGGTAGGCAGTGCAAATATTATTGTTCCCATTTTACAGATGAGGAAGTTGAGGCTTAAAGAAATTAAATAACTTGCAGAGAGTCATATAATTAGTAAGTCTCAGAAGTAGTAAATGTAAATATTTTTGATGAGGAGTCCAGCATGCTCTCCATTATACCATAGTTTCTCTATGGTTTTTCCAACTCTAGACCCAACACTCTTCCTATTATATTATATTGCTCTTTGGCACAATGACAAGCTTTGAGGTTAAAAACAGACAATTATCATCAATAATCTAGACCAGTGGTGTCAAACTCAAATAGAAATAGTGGCCACTAAACCATATATAAGGATCCCTGTGGGTCACATATTGACTTAGAAAACCACATTTTAACATTATCCGTATTCTATTGTATTTTTATTTATTTTGTTAAATATTTCTCAATTCATTTTTAATCTAGTTCAGGCCCCACTCAGGAGCTGGCTGCAAGAACCCCTTTGGCAGTCTGGTGAAGCCTATGAATCCTATCTTAGAATAATGCTTCTAAATGAGGAAAATGAAATACATAGAATTAGAAAGGAAATCAATTATACCGAAGTACAGTTATTGAAATATTTCAAAAGTTCATGGACCTCAGTTAAGAACCCCTCACCTACCCTAATGATTAGCAATTTCAATTTGATGTTTTTTTAAAAGATGAAACATTCTTTCACATGTTATTGAAATTAGTTTCTAAAATAATCTTATGAGTTAGAGAAGAAACAGGCAAAGGGAAAACAGGTGGGTTCTCTTTGTTTGCATGTCTGCATAATGACAAAGTTCAGAACTCTCATCTCTTGTGACCAGCACTAGACATCACTGTCTTTAACTTTCGATGCTTAGGCTCTGAGTACCATCAGAAGGACCAAGGATGGTTTTCGAGCTGCTGACTGGTGTTAGGAATAGGCTTGGAAGAAAAACAGTAGAGGGGTGTAAAGCAGAAATATTTCATTTATTCGGACACATTCCATCCTATTAATCTCACTGCAACTGGAAGTTATATTTTGGTCTGAAGTTACGACCTTATGTGTCCAGGAGGAAACCAAATTGATTAGATTTGGCATTGCTCTTTATTGGTATGGTCTAAGTTCTATGTATTTATGTAGTTATGTTTGCCTACTAGAAATATATAGGAAGATATGTGCTGGGGTGGATGTTTTATGCTGAGTATGCAGGAACATTCAGAAATGTTGTGATGCAGCATGCTCCATTCTAAAGAGATACATCCAGCAGACCAACTCCTTAGGATTTGCATTAAGGACTTTTGGTTTAAAAAAAAGTCACCATTGGTGAAGAGAACTTGACTATTAATATTCAGAAATCATAGAAGTGTCACAGTCAGTAGAGGTAGTTGGTCATTGGGATTCATACAAAGTGAAGAAAAAGCTAGAAATGGGGAGGGGGAAGGAGAGGAGGATGAGAAAGTAAATAGATTGACCTCCAAGGAAGGGTTGGACAAGAAACTCAAAGGCTATTGAAAATCAATGAGGTGAAAAGGAAGTTTTTGTCCCCTTTCCTTTTGGCTTCACTGGCTTTTTTTTCCCTTCTCATTGAGCCCCATTCACGTGTTACACTGATGTGGCTTTGGTTCCTTTCTTGTCCTTTGTTTACATTTGGTAGGCAAACTCCAAAGGGGGTACACATTCCTCCTTAGCTCTTCCAGGGGCTGGGCCATGGGAGATGCCCCATGATACCTGATACACCCCTTTCCAAACAGCCTGGAGAGTGGCAAGAGTGAATGAGACCAAAGGAACAATTCCCCCTTCCATGATCCAAACAGTTCCTCAAATCACTTCAAGAATGAGGGCAGCATATCAGGTTTCCCTGGAGAATTACTGAGGAATCCACTCAGGAGTTCATCATCATATTGAACATGTCCCCATCACTAGGTTAACCCAGTTATAAACAAGACAATTTGTTGAACGGTATCATCCTCTCAAACTTTTGGATCAAGGCAAAAATAGTGCATTTTTGGCTATAGTCGTATCTATGTCACCTGCTGATATTGCTTCCAAGTAAATAAAAATGCTTATACTTTGCATAGATCCAGTAGGCTGATGTTTTAAATCTTAATCCAAGGATCACTGGTACAGTCATGATAATACTTCCTGCATTGAACCTACTCATCGTAATCTAACAGTATGAAATTATTCCTGCTCAACTTTCATCTACTTAGGAAAAATGAATGCCTACAAAGGTGATTGTACTTCTCCATCTGTAAAATGAAGGGGTTGGACTAGATCAGGGGTGGGGAACCTGCAGCCTCGAGGCCACACATGACCCTCTAGGTCCTCAAGTGCAGCCCTGTGATTGAATCCAAACTTCACAGAACAAATCCCCTTAATAAAAGGAATTGTTCTGTACAACTTGGACTCAATCAAAAGGCCGCACCCTAGGATCTTTGAGATCCCTCCAAACTCTAAAATTCTACAATCTCACAATTATACTATCGCTAAAGAACAAACACCAGCTTAAACTTACTTAACAAGAACAGAGAGCAAACTGATCTTCAGTCTTCCATGTCTTCTTCTCTCATAAAGGATAATCACTTCATAGCTTATGATCCTGCATCTTTGTTATAGCTATCGGTTCACAGAAGTGTTGGTTAAGCTTAGGTTACTATGAGATATGGATGATTCAGATATCTTAACCTTTATTTGGGCACCAGTGAAAGCAAACAACTTTGCTTAAAGAGGTCATTTGTATTATGGACAAACTCTAGTCTGAGTAATAAATGCTTCTCTGAGCCGCTCGTCACTTCTATGGACATTAGCCACTTTTAGGTCTTTTACAATACTACCATCATTTGAATACCTGTCTTTTAGGGAGCAAAAGAAAAATGCTTTTGGATAAGAGGGCTGGTAGAAAAGGGGGCCAAGAATATTGTGGAATTACAACATCAATATTTAGATAAATTATCCAGATCCCCTAATCTATTTTAAATGTTAATGTTTCAGCCACATCTCAGGAAGTTTTTTAAAAATATATATACATTAGTGTAACAAGGATAATCCAGGGTAGGAAGATTGTACGTCTCAAAATGCAGGGGAATGGGGGTAGGGGGAAGCAATCCACAATTAAAATATGGGAATTTAAAAAGCTGCTAGTACTCATGTTCAATTGTTATCTTTCATCTAAATACCAAAGTAATTAGTCATCTTTAAGAATTTTCTACTTGCAAAATGTCAGTGCTTATTTTGGGTGCAGATGTTAACTAAAAGCACTTGGAAGTCTAAGGATCTGGGCACTTTATTTCTTCTGCTTCCAGGTAGGTAATTTAGGGAAGCCTGGAACAAGAGTTTGTTTAATTTACCAAAATGCTAATGCCTCAGCCCTGAAAAGGAGAGCAATCAATCAATGAAGCAGGTATTAAATGAGTCACTATGCTTGATGCTGGGGATAGAAACCCCCAAATGCAACAGGCCTTGTCCTCAAATAGCTTGCATTCTATCTGGGGAAACATATACACATCGAAGTAAATAGAATATATGTACATCGTGAAAATAGGCTAAACACAGAGCAATATGAGGGGACTAACATCTGGAGTGGGGGTAGGGGGGATCAAGAGAGGTCTCATGTAGGAGATGAGGCTTAAGATGAGCTTTGAAGGAAGCTAGAGACCTCAGAAGGCAGCAGTGATGAAGGAGTGCATTTCAGGGAAAGAGGAGAGGCACGGGCGTGAGCAACAGATTGTTACATGTGAGGGGCTGCAAGTGGGTGGGAATAAGCTTGTGGCACATTGGAAAGGACTTTAAATGCCACCTCAGTTGATCCCAAAGACGTAGATGTGGTTATGCATTATTCTCAATGAATCCAGTAGAACATAAGCTCTTTGAAGGCAAGGACTTTTTTGGCTTTTGCCTTTGTGTCCTTAGTACTTAGAGGGGTACCATGGAATGGTGGCTAGACGGCTGACTTTGGAATGAAGAGAAACTGGATTCAGGCCTTGCTTCAGGCACATTCTACCAGCATGACCCTGAGCAAGTGAGTTACTTCTCTAAGACCATCAGTTACAGATAAACAGTTATGCTGCATCTGTGAAGGGCATGTCCACACTGGAAAGCTCGTAAACCTGATGAAGTCACAGATCTGCCTTTGTCTCTCAAAGGGGGAAAAATCTTCAGTGACTAGCACAGGGTCCTGTACGTAGCAGACACTTAATATATGTTTATTGTCTGAATGAATGATTGTCATTGCCTCTTTTCCATACTTGTTAGAAGTATGTTAGAAACACTTGAAGTACGTTGTTTCCATGTACGATCAACAGGCGTGTTTAATACAGCATACCCTCTACCTCTGAACAGTAGTGCCAAATGTCAGGGAAACACATTCTGTTGTTTCCCCACACAATTAATAACATTCTTTTTTCAAAATCTTTTGACTACAACCTCCTTGCTGTTTCTATGTATATGAGATGCTAACCTGTATTAAACAGCTAGATAAATTCTTCTTCGACTGCAAGAGAAATTACTACCTACCCTAGGATTAGGTTTTAAAAGATCACCTTTAATATTTGTGTGTGAAAGATAAAAGGTTACATTTTATGGAATTCAAAATGACTTATTTTTATTCAATGGTTTGCAAAGTCACCAAAGTGGTTTTTTTTTCTTTTTAAGAGACCATAGAAACGTAGGCCAGAATCCATAACAATTTTCCACTCTGTCTTGTCCATTTCAGAATTTTGAATAAGACAATGGCAACTCTTTGGAGTAGGCCAGCAAGTGTGGAGGTGGATGAAGCCTTCAAGCCATTTTTTTTGACCTACAAGTGTCAACTTCAAGAAAATTTCAGCTAGAAACTTTGGAAGATAAAGCAGAACATCTAATTAACATTTAGAAGACAAAGATGTATATCCATTTCAAGTAACCTGACCTGGATTTCAGCTATTATGATCCCTTTTTGACACATTTGTAACTCATTTTAATTGCTAATTAGTATTATGTGTACACATTCGAGGCAGGATAGGACTCTAACCTCCTAGAGTTGCAAAGGCAAATTAACCTAAAATTAAACAATATAGTTTTGGAAAACATATTTCCATCTTTTATAATTTAATACCAAACCAAATACATATGATTCATAATAAACAGATAGTTATCTAAGACAGTGTAAGAGGGACATTGATATTTTGCCAGTCAATAAATACTTTCAATTTTATTCTCCAAGATTTTTTAGGGCATTTAATTAGTACAGAAACTTTTGACTACATCTAAATCTTGTCATCCATAGTAATGAGATCTAAGCTAAATGCAAAACTGAGGAGTCTAATGAGCTATTTCTATACTGCTAACTTAGAGGCTGGAGAGGCAACCAGTAGATTGAGGTTATAGGAGTTGATGACTTGCACCAGTGCTGGTCCTTTACCTGCCCCTTGATGTTTACCCTGGGTCCATTTTTCTAAGGTTGCATGTTTTGTCTGTAGGGGATTTAGGTTCCCCAGTGCTTCATTCCACTTGCACCTTAGATTCCCAAGAGCAAGTCCACCTTTGTCTCTAATCTAGGATTTCTCTCTCCCCACCTCCCCACAAGGGTTAAGTAAAGGAACTACCCAGGATATAGCATAAATCACATTCAACAGGGAGTTTGTTCACACACTGAAAAGTGAATACTAAATGACAACAATCACAGAATGATTAGAACAGAATCTGGGAACTTAAGAGTACTATACAATTATGATGGAGTGGGAGCTTGAACTGAGCTTTGCAGGAGGTAGAGATAGGGAGCGAGTGCATTCCAGGCATGAGAGACAGTGTGTATGTAAAGGCATGGAGATGGAGATGGAAGGGAGCACAAAAGGGACAACAAACACATCAGTTTAGCTGTATTGCAGAGGGCAGAACACAACATGAGTATTAATGCTTAGACTCATACATCTTTAGAGTGAGAAGGGACCTTCAGTATCACCTTATGGGAATTCTTAACCTGAGGCTTGTGAACTTTCAAAAAAGTCTTTCAAAAGTGTTTTGTTTTGTTTTGTTAAATGTCATTGTATAAATTATTTTTCTAGTTCTACTCACTTTATTCTTCATTTGTTCACACAGATCTTCCCAGGTTTATCTGAACCCATCCCTCTTATCATGTCTTACAGTACAACAATATTCCATTATACTGATATACCATACTTTTTTAAAAGCTATTTTCCAATAGGTGACTGCCCTCTTAGCATCCAGTTCTTTGCTAATACAGAAACAGTTACTATAAAATTTGTACATATGGATCCTTTTCTTACTTCTTCAATCTCTTTGGAGTATGGATCTCATAGTAGTATAGATGGGTCAAAAGATAATGTTCATTTAATGACTTTTGGAGGCATAATTCAAAAGTACTTACTACCTAATTTCTGCCAGACTGATTTCCAGTTTTCGAATCAATTTCTGTTGAAGAATGAATCCTTATCCCAAGATCTGGGCTCTTTGGGTTGAATGAACAATTGGCTACCAGGTTTATTTCATTCTGTATTTTCTATTCTGAATCTTTTCCACTGACTAACTTCACTATTTTTTTCACCAAATTTTTGGATGATTATTGCATGGTTGCATAGTTTGAGATTTGGTGCTATTAAGATCCCTTTTTTCTCACTTGTCATTATTTCCTAGGAGATCCTTGACCTTTTGTTCCTCTGCATGAATTTCGTTATTTTTTTTCTAACTCTACAAAATAATCCTTTGGTAATCTGATATGTTACTGACTATGTACCCATGATCAATTAATTGATATTTCTCCATGATCTTTTACAATCCCTTCCCAGCTCTAACATTCTAAGACACTATGACTTTAACACAGTGTTTTCAAATACCATTTTGCTCAATCTGTTCCAGGTTAAAAAGAAAAAAAAAAGGATTTTGTTTTTTAAACATTTAGTGGCATGGCACTTTCAGAGGGGGCAGATTTTCTTTTAAAATCTTATTATTTGGTATTTTATAGTTTGATATCTCCTTAATTTGGACTCCATTCATTTGGATTTCTGATCTTTGGACACAAGTTGGAGTAAAATTCATCTTTTTTCATCATCATTGGAAACCAGTCAAAAATGTAAAGTTTGTAAGGAAATGTTTAACTTAGAAAACAAAGTCACTTTACCTCGCTGGGTCTTAGCTTCCTCTAGTATAAAATGAAAGGGTTAGTTTTTTAATTTCCTTCTAGTTCAAAACCTATGATCCTAAAGAATTTTCTCAAGCCACTATAGCTACTCCTATATATATGTAGCAGGGTCCATGAACTAATTATCATTATTAATTAGTACATGAAAACAGTTCATGTACTAATTTGAAATGGTTCTTATCTATGCAGAAAACGAAGCAGGTTTGGTTAGACCTTTAATTAGTTCATTTTATGTTTCTTTGGTTTGGTTTGCTATCCCTTGGTAGATGGATCATACATTCCCCTGTTCTTGAAATGAGACTGCATTTGTTTAAAACATTGTTACAACTCAGAGTATTCATAAATTCAGACTGGCCACTTCGTTGTTACAGAAACTGATGATGTTTTGTTATAGTACTAATGCGAGTTTATTTGTATTGTGGATTAATAATTCAGATGTCCAGCAATAATGCAGGGCCATTTTTGGCAATTGTATATAAAACTTTCCTTGTATAAAATCACCTCAAGGGCAAAGCTATAAAGTTTATAGTTAAAACTAACCTTTTATTTTCCATAATTGTATTCTACCTTTCCTATCTTGATGTACAATAACAATGAGGGTTTTGTGTTCAATTTCCTAGTGTTAAATTACCTAAAATTACTGGTATTTACCAGTTTGCCTCATGATTCAAATTTTATTACCAGGCTCCAAAATGAAGAGAATGAGAGTCTAACACTAATATGCCTAACTCTGAGTGTTGTTAAAGTAAAAGTATAGCACAAATAAAAGGCTGCATTAGTAATGGATAATAAAGTAAGAAGATGAGTCTAAATAGAGAGTAAGACTGCAGTTGCAGAAGCTTTTCCTGCCTTTCTTTTTTAACGCCACTGAAGAGCCTTCTATTACTTCCTTTTGTTCTTATACAGTCTATAGCTTATATGCAGCACTGGCCCATTTGCAGATGGACATTCTGTCTGTACACATGATTTTCCACTGTGATCTCCTCCATTTAGCAATTCCTTTCAGTGATGAAGCCTGAAACCTATCCATGGCTGTGTCTCCTCTGTGATTCTTGTCCTCTCCCAAGTTCATCACCTGAAGTTGACCCAACCCAGTGGGCTGGAGGCCTTCCTCGATTTCTCCTGACATTGTAAATGTACCAAGGGAGTGCTCTGGCTATCCATCTGTCATCCCTCACTCTCACCATGTGACCAGTCTACTTTCTTATCCTACTTTGATACCACCTTTCTCTCATATTCTTCTTCAGAGTCTGCAGCTAGTTGGTACAGTGGATGGTGCTGGATGTAGAATCAGAAAGACCTGAGTTCAAGTCCTGCCTTAGTCACCAGCTGTGTGACCTTAGGCAAGTCAATTCACCACTGTCTGTCTCAGTTTCCTCATCTGTAAACTAGGGATAATAATAGCACCTCCCTCTCAGGACTGTTGTGAAGATCAGAGGAGATAATAATTGTAAAGTCCTTTAGTACAATGCCTGGCACAGAATAAGGGCTATGTAAATGTTACCTCTTTCTGCTTCTTTTTTATTATACACTACAGCCTGATCACACTCAGTGAATGTTTTTCCATCATTTTCCATATGCTGCTCATCTTGAGTTCTTTGGAGGTGATATTAAGATCTTGCTGCCATAGAGCAATACTAATAACTGTATTGAAAAGACACCTTTGGTGTCTTGGAAAACTTGAGGTCAATAAAAGTGCTTTCCAACCTGATCTTCTCCTCCTTTTCAAGTTGGGGTCCAGCTCATCATTCATCTTTCTTGGCTGTCCCAGCTCTACAAGGCATCCATTTAAATACATGTTGAAATCTGAGCAATGCCATCATTCATGCATTTGATCTTTCCTGTGTAGATGGACAAGGTGAACTCCTTTGAATGACTGTAGGTCTTTTCCAGGAGCCTCCACAATATCCTGGGGCTTGATGCAACAAACACAAAGTAGAGCATCAAAAGGGAATCTTTATGCACAGGGGCTGCCTTCCTTGACTTGAACGCTGTGCTGGAGCTCTTCCATCACAGTGGGAATACTTTTGGCTTGTTTTAGGTCTCCCCTAATATTTATTGTCAGAAGGTTGTAAAATAACATAGGCTATTTTAGTTGTTACATTTTCCAAAGAATCTTGAAGGATCTGGATATATGGATGGGAGACATCTTGTGGTAAAAGAGTTTACAAAGCAGTGTTTTGTTCTACTGAGTTCCACGCTGTTTCATCATCAACAGACAAGCACAATAGGATCTTATATTCGTTACATCTTTATTTCACTTGTGAGAGGGTAAAAATGTGGCTTATCATTGAATATCATTCTCAAAAATGTACTTGTTCTCCACTAATATCCATGTCTGGGATACCCTTAATTCATATACAGATGACCTTCATAAAGATTTTGTACAGATGGAAGAGTAGGCACATAGGTTAGCCTAGAGTTTTCGATGTTATCTTGGTCATCTTTTCTGGAATCAATAAGGTCTGGATTTTTTTCCTCTACAACTTGGCATCTCTTCCTCTGCCTTTAGATATCTTGTAAATCAGTCCCTACATACAATGTTACAATATTATTTCTACTTCCTTGAATTTTATAAAGTTTTCTAATTAAAGCCTTTTAAAATAGTAAGTACTAATCAACTTTATTAAAAGTTAAATGAATTTCTTGATTTACAAATTTGTCTTAATGATCAAAATAAAAATGCACTCTAAAATATTAGCAGGATAACTGGGCATGACGAAATCTAGCTTCCCTTCATAATCTTGGAAAAGTAGTAAGTGCCTCAAAGGAGGAAAAAAAACAATAATGGATAAAAAGAGGAAAGAGAAATGAGATCATTGCTTTGGGGAAAACACCACCAGCACTACCTGACAGAACAATAAAAAGAGGAAATGAAGAAATTTTTTAAAAACGCTAAAAAGATGAAAAATAAAAATTACAGGAGAAATGACAGAAAAGAGAACTCCTTGGAAAGAAAGAACATTACAAGACATTCGGAAGCAAATGGTTTGACTGCAAGAATCTTGAATGGTTGATAAGTTACATAACAGAAATGAGGGAAGATCTGGCATTTAAAATTATCCATTAAGATACAAAGAATATGAAAACTCCATATCAGAAAATCATACAAGAAAATTTCTTGGAAGCACTGAAAACAGATGGCAAAGTACAGGTCAGCAGACTCCACAGGATCATGTAAGAGAAGAAACTGGAATTTAACTAATGCAGTAGTATTGTCAAACTACAGAACTTCAGTGACAAAGAGAGTTTTAGACACACCTTGGAAAAGGCAAATCACGTATCAGAAATAATCAGTCTGAATTGTTCATGTTTCCTGGGTTCAAATCCTACCTTTGACTAACTGTGTGATCATGGGGAAGGAAGTCACTTAATCTCTCTTAGCCTGTTTTCTCATCTGTGAAATGAAGTGGTTGAATTAGATGGCCTTTAAGGTTCCATTCAGTTCAAAATGTATGAGCTGATCTTCCCATGATGAACTTAGGGGTGATGTGTGTGTGTGTGTGTTCATACTCCGTTGCCACCAGAGAAATGATGTCATGATTTGCACTTGACTTTGTTTTGAGCAGGGGGCGCTGAGCAGGTCACCAGCCTCACTTCTCCTCCAGAGCCATCTGGATCCAGTGACCAGATATTCATCAGGATGACTAGAGATGACCCAGGATGAGGCAACTGGGGTTAAGTGACTTGCCCAAGGTCACACAGCTAGTAAGTGTCAAGTGTCTGAGGTGAGATTTGAACTCAGGTCCTCCTGACTCCTATACTGGTGCTCTATCCACTGCACCACTTAGCTGCCCCCATGAGGAATTTACAGAGAAGACAGAGGAGTGCCTTTTAGAAAGCATATTTATTTTTTGGACATATACAGGACTTTTACAAAAGTTGATCACTGTATGCCACAAACAATTTGTAAATAAATGCAGAAACCTTAAACATATCCTTGATAGGTCACAATGAAATAATATAGTAATCAATAAAGGACAAGGAAGCAAAAGTTGCATAGCTAAACAAAGACTAACAAATCATATCCTAAATGAGTGGGTCAACTAGTAAAGCACAGAAACAATAAAAATGTTAAAAAGAATGATAATAGTGGGGAAAAAACAGACTAACTCAAAGTAGTTAAGTAGAGCAGTGGATGGAGTTCGAGATCTTACTCCAAATCCGGATCTGAGCATCCAGATATTGCAAAAGCAGATCCAAGACTGAATCCTGTCTCACTTACTAGTTGTGTGACTCTGGGAAAATCACTTAGAGTCTTTCAGTCTCAGTTTCCTCCTCTATAAAAAGGAGATCATAATATGGAGTACTTACTTCAAAGGGTTGTTGTGAGGATCAAACAGAAAATATAGGAATGATACTTTGCAAATCTTAAAGTGCCATAAATGTTAGCTATTGTAATTGTTATCATTAACCTTTACTTGATACAGCTAAAGCAATCTCTAGAGGTAAACTTATATCCCTAAGCACTTATATTAACACAAGAGAAATAGAAGATTAATGACTTGAATATAAAGTTGAAATAATTCAAAATTTTAGAAAGGAATAATTCCCAAATAGGCACAAAAGTGGGAATTTCGAAAATTAAGGGTGAAATAAATTTAAAATTGAAGTAATCAACAAAACAAAGAACTGTTTTGGAGACTATTATGATTGAAAAAGCATTAGCTAATTTAATTTTTAAAAAGAGAGAGAGAAAACCAAATTGCTAAAATAAGAAATGAGAAGCGGGAAATAACAAGCCACAGAAGTGAAGAAAGAATACTGTCAGAAGTCATTATATTTCTATTTATGCCCAAAAGACTGAACATCGAAATGAAGTGGAAGAGCTACAAAACAATCAAGCACTCACATTAACAGAACAAGACGCTGATAATATAAATAACTCTATTTAAGAAGGAAAAATAGAACAAAATTAATTCCTATAAGGGAGGAAAACAACTAAAACAAAAACAACTCTGAGACCCAAAGCTCCACAAGTGAATTCTGATAAATAGCTATAAAACAAATAATTTCCTATGCACTATAAACTTTTAAAAATAAAGAAGGTACTACACCAAACTCCTTTTATAATAAAAAAAAAATATCGTCCTGATACCCAAATTAGGGAAAAATTAAAGCAACAAAACGAAATATAAAGCAAAAGAAGTAACGAAAATTGGTTAAAATGATCAATAAAATACTGGCAAAGAAACTAAAGTAACATACAAAAAAGAATTCATCTTATTTTAACCAAGTTGGATTTATACTAAAAATTCAAGTATGGTTCAACAGGAGGAAATCAATTAGCATATTAGATCACATTAATGAAAACAGTAAACACAATTCAACAATTACATGAACATATGTCAAAAAAGTCATGTGTAAAATATGTAGTTATTAATGTCAAAATACTAAAAATCATAGGAATGAAAGAATCTTTGTTTAATGTGATTAAAAACTCATCTACAATGTCTAAAATGAACAGTTGGTATTATCTGTAAAGGTAAAACATTGGGAGTTTTTGCAATAAGATCAGGAATGAAGACAAGATATTTATCACCTTTATTATTCCACAAAGTGCCAGAAATGTCAGTTTTCACAACAAGACAAAAATTGGCAAAGAACAGATAAAATTATCTCTCTGGGTAAATGATAAGATGGCTTACTTAGAAAAGTCCAGAGAAACAACCAAAAATTAGGATGAGACCTTCAGCAAAGTAGCAGAATGTAAAAAAAAAAAATGAAAACAAAAACGAATTCCCAGTTTTCACCTTATTACAGATTTCAGAATGGCAAATATGGGAAAAGAGGGGGGAAAATGTCATGTTGGCATGGCTGCAATTCACTGTTTGACCATTTGGGTAAGAAATATGATTCCCCAAAGAAGTTATTGACAAGAAGAAAAGGCCTAACTTTAAAACGTTATCTGTTACAGTTTATATTAGCACTGTTTCAGAGAGCGCTATAATGACCTCTTATTAACTAACATGCCGTAACTTTAGCCATGTCAACGAATGAAAGCATCATTAAATGGTGACAAAACTCTGATTAACAGAAATTTCTGGTGCTAGTGTTGCTTTCTTAAAATTAAAGCACACAGCCAGCCTTTTCCTAAAACAAATGATAAATTGGGAAAGTACACTATGGCATATTAGTTACAAGATTGATTAATTAACTAATTAATTAAATTTAACCTGTTAATTTTCTTGGTGTATTAAGTTGTGGAGATAGATGTAATTGTTGTATCTCTGATGCAGTCTCACTTTTGGGTAGTGTTTGGGGGAATTTATGACACTAGAGAAAATATCCAGTCTTCCATTTTGTTAGTTACAAGTCCCATTTGCGTTATTTTCCTTAGTCGTTTTCAGAGAATATACTAGGTATTGGTTTTGTATGTTTGTGTTTGCTTTTGTGTGTCTGCTGTTAGAGTAAGATTAATAATGTTCCCTTACATATTTCCCTAGTCTGGTTATCGAGACAATATTTTTATTGGTACGGTGGATAAAGCACCAGTGCAAGAATCAGGAGGACCTGAGTTCAAATCTCACCTCAGACACTTGACACTTACTAGCTGTGTGACCTTGGACAAGTCACTTAACCCCAATTGCCTCATCCTGGGTCATCTCCAGTCATCCTCATGAGTATCTGGTCACTAGATTCAGATGGTTCTGGAGGAGAAGTGAGGCTGGTGACCTGCCCAGCCCTCCCTCACTCGAAACAAAGTCAAGTACAAGTCATGTCATCATTTCTCTGATGGCATGGTCTTCTTTGGCAACGAAGGATGAACACACACCCAGGAATTTGGTATGGTGCCTTCTTTGTTTTTAAGCATTTATGTAGCATAGGGATTACTTCTTTTGTCAATGTTTGTTAAAATTCACTTGTGAACTCTTTGGTCCCGGAGTTGTTTTTTCCTCTATGAGAAGAAATGGGTTTTCTTGATTCTATTCTGTGATGGTTCTTGTCTTCCGGTGTGATTAATCATCTTCAGTTGTCTTTGCAGGATCATCTATGTCATTCCCCCATCCACCCACACACACACATCCTTGCAGGCTTACATATTTCCCAGAACTCTGGCCTGAACCCTCTTCAGAGGCAGCTGGTGACCCAGTGGACAAATTGCTGCTTCTGGAGTCAGGAAGACTCAAGCTCCAATCCAGCCTCAAACACTTATTAAGCTATGTAAACCTGGGCAAGTCATTTTATCTTTGTTTCCCTCAGTTTCCTCAACTATGAATGGGGGGGTGGGTAAAAATAGCATCTATCTCCTGGGATTGTTGTGAGGATCAATTGAAATAATATTTATAAAAGTGCTTAGCATAGTACCTGATTCATAGTAGACTCTATAGAAACGCTTATTTCCTTCCTTTACCCAGTTGTCTCCCTATATTCTCTTTGGATGATTTCATCAGTTCTCATGGTTCTGGCTATCATCCCTATGCAGGTCATTCCTGAATCTCTGGCACACTAGTTCTCATCTTTTTCCCCAGTTCCACTTCTATTTGGATGCCCCATAGGCATCTCAAACCCAACAGAAAGGAAACAGTGGTACAGGGGGCAAAGCACTCTAGGTTTGGAGTCAGAGACAAAAGAGAGTTCAAAGCTTGCTTCTAATGCCTACCAGTTGTATGACTCCAGGCCAGTCATATGAACTCTGTCAGATTCAGTTGTCAATCTGAAAAATGGGGATGACAATAATAGGATATACTTCTGATGATCAAGTGAGCCAACATAAGGTGCCTGGAGGTGAAAACATTATAGAAATGGCACCTATTTAATATGTGGCCCAAGAGTTGCTTCTAGAATGCATTTGTTTTCTGCATAGGCTGCTTCCATTTCTAAAACCTTTTATTGACCTTCTCATTAGGTCTGAATGATTGAAAATAAATCAAAACCACCTAGATCTTGAGATCTTTCAGGGCAAATGAAGCTCCCAGGTTCAGAAAGATATCACCATGATGACCTTTTAACTCATGTCAATGTTGTCATTAACATGTAGCCAGGGCGTAATACACAGGAATCCCAGGCCCAGAAAGATGAGTCACAGTGGGTAAGGACATCTGAAAAAGTCCACACACATGCTTTCTAGTTCTGTCCTTTCAGCTTTGGATGGGGCAACAAAGCTTCCTTCATTGCTGCTCTCTGCCCCTGAGCCTGCTCTATTCTTAGCATCTTTTGCCCATTTGAGGAACATGAATCACTTGCAGCTGGTGGCCAAGTAGTCCAGTTTGTCTGAAGCACAGAGTTCATATGGGGGAGGGGGAAGGGAAGAAAGGGATGAAAAGGTGGGAGGGGGCACGTTTGAGAGCCTCGAATGCCAAGCTCAAGGGCTGGGGAGGTAAGGCATGAGAGTCTGAAATGTTCCCTCATTACACAGCACATTGGACAGCTGCTGGACCAGCAGGACCACACAGGATAAAGCTGTCAGGGAGTCTGCCTTAACTAGCCCTTGTCCAGCTGATCTTCCTCCAACAGTGGAAAGAGCTCTAGATTTGGAATCAGAGGACTTGTATTCGAATCATAACTCTGACTCTCATCCATGTGATCTTGGGCAAATTACTTATCCTTTCTAGGCCTCAGTTTTCCCATCTAATGTAAAATGAAGGGGTTGAGCTAGATGATATGACAGAAGCAGCATAGTGCAGCGGGCAGGGTCCTTAATTTGGAGCTAGGAAGACCTGGGTTCAAATCCCATCTTAGACACTAACTAGCTGTGGGACCCTGGGCAAGTCACTTTATTTCTCTGTACCTCAGTTTCTGCATCTGTAAAATGAGGAAGTTGGGGTTGACAGTCTCTAAAATCCCTTCCAATTGTAAATCTCTGATCCCTGAACCACTAAGGTCCCTCTCACCAGTTCTAAAGCTGTAATCCTGTACTCCTGTCCAAGATGGGCAGTGCTGAGGGACACTCAATCATTTTCATTGGCCACTGTGTAGTTTCTGTTTCAATAAAAAGGGCAAACTGTCAGATCGTGTGCCTCACTGCTTCAGGAGATTTTTTTTTCAGCAGAGGGGGAGGCCAGGATTGGAAGCTCTTTCTTACCCACTCTAGTCAAGGCCTCTCAGAATATCCACCTCAGGGCAAGAAGGATGCTTCCCACCTCTATCACATTCTAGAGCCTCATTGTGGCCTCCTGAAAGCTCTTCTCTACATGATTCTAACACTGGGCTTCTCTTGCCCCAGGGGAATTATGGGAAGGATCTCAATCCTAGCTCTCTGAGCAAGATCCTGATCTCTCACTGAAACGGGTACAGTGCTAATTCTATTGTGATGTCACTGCATCAGAAGTAGGACTTCCTCTTGTCCCTCTGAAGAAACTGGCCTAACCAGCCACACAGGAAAATCCAAGTGAGTGAAGACTGTATATTTCCCAGAGTCTAACCCACAAGGGGAAGGAAAGCCTACTGAGGAACTCCAGCATGGGTACCTATAACTCAGACAAGCACTACAGGTGGTCTATGAGTTGTGTACAGAATTAACATGGAGGAAGAGGGTGGGCCAGAGTGCATTTGGGGAAGTGTACAGCTAAAGGAGTTTGTCTGAGAGTAAAGAAGGAAAAAATGGGATAGTTTGAGGCTAAAACAAGAATCCATACAACACAGCCAGTAATTCTTCTCCAAGATAATAGTCCTTGACATTCTATACCACTGAGAGGTTAACATGGTAAACTGTACACATGATCTCACTGAGCCCCACAATAGCCTCGTAGTCATTATCATCCCCACTTTACAGATGATGAAACTGAGGCTCAAGGAGGGTCAGACATTTGCCCATGGTCACATAGCTAATGACCATCACAAGCAGAATTTGAACCTGACTCCAGAGCCTCATAGAAAAGTTATAGAAGCATATGAGGGAGAATTGCCACTCAATTCAATTCAATATTTATTAAACACCTATAAACTAGAGCAAAGCACTGTGCAAGATTCTATGTGATACAAATATCCTTGCTGCCAAGGACATGACATTCTACTGGAGGAAGAAAATACTATCCAACATTGATCTAGTGCTTCCTATGTGCCAGGCACTGTACTGAGTGCTTTATAATTATTCTTTTATTTGATCATATATGAGGTAGGTGCTATTACTGTCCTTATTTTACAGATGAGAAAACTGAGGCAGAGGTTAAGAGACTGAGAAGGTCGAGGACACCAATGGGATATGAACTGTTCTCTCATCAGTGACATCACTGGCCCATCTTCCATTGTCTTCAAGTTGTACGGCAATGGAAAGAAGTCCAGGCTTGGATTCAGGAGACCTGGGTTTGAATTCCACCTCAAATACTTGCTAGATGCAAGTCATTTCAGGTCTCAGGACCTCAGTTTCCTTTTTGGTAACATAATAATAATTGCAGAAACTACTCCAAAGGATTGCCGTGTAAGGAAAGTGCTTTGGAAAACTTCAAGTGCTCTAGGAAAGGGAATGGGAGCCAGTTGGGGTTTGGATTATCTAGGCTGTGGTAGGGAACCTGTGGCCTTGAAACCACATGTGGCCTTCTAGGTCCTCAAGTGAGGCCCTTTGACTGAATCCAAACTTCATAGAACAAATCTCCTTCATAAAAGGATTCACTTTGTAAAACTTGGACTCAGTCAAAAGGCCACACCTAAGGACCTAGAAGGCCACATGTGGCCTTAAGATCACCTGTTCCCCATCCTTGATAAGCTCAGAGAATGAGGGTAGAACATGGGAATGGGAGGGCTGGCTCTGGAAACTCCCCCAGGAACCATTTGACTGTGAGCTCCTTGAGAGCAGGGACTGTTCTTTCACCCTGTTTTTGTATCCCTAGAACTTAGCACAATGTCTGACACATAACAGGTGCTTAATAAATGCTTAGTGATATGACTTCATTTGATCAGTACAAAGGGAGAAAACTGGCCCTGCGGTAGGATAGATACAGGTAAGACTGATGGAAGAGCTTTCAGAAAGTCAGTGTTGGGACACAGATTAACTGAGAAAAAAGGATGTGTGTGTGTGTGTGTGTGTGTCTGTGTGTGTGTTTGAATGGCGGGAGAGGAGGGAAAGGATAAACAGATCCCAGACCTGGCCATTGTACATCACAGAGACTGACCTTTTGGCCCATCTACCCTTTAGCCCTCTTTTCAGATACCTCTGGGATAATGGAAAAGGTCAGTCATTGGTGGTTAGGATATTTATTAATATTTGTACACTGGATTCAGAGGTCCTCTGCGGAAATGGGAGAAAAAAAAGGCCTTTGGGATAGTGACCACATAAGGCATAGTGATGCGCTCTGATGTCACTATGGTAACTGGAACTTTAAAAAGATTGGTGCTACGTCTGTGATTTCACTTCTGGGGGAAGAAAGAACAAGGATGGAGTCCACAGCAGATGATGGCTTATCCCTTCTCTTTCACTATCAAGTTAGTCTCTCTTCCCCCCAGATCGGGGAGTCTAGTCATCTTTCTACCTTAACCATGCCAAACTCTGAAAATGGGTATGTTACACGCAAGGAAGAAATGACTCCAACAACTGAAGACCATGAGAAAAGCTTAGTTCCAACAGTAAGTAGTCTACTGAAATTCCGGAAGAAAAAAAGGTGTGGTCATGGGAGAAATCGAGCCATTGGGTCAGAGGAAACCAGACTTCGGGCACTCAAGAAGCCGGGCTTTGGACACAGAAGGAAGCAAGGAATGATGTGGGAAGAAACTAGACTGAGATCATGGAAGAAGCCTACCTTCAGGAACAGAAGAAACGATTTTGTGACCATGGAGTGAACCAATTTAAGAGAAGGGGGCATGAGGAAAACCTTGGTTGTAGTCCTAGAGACAACTGGGCTACAGTCATGGAAAAAGCCAAGTTTCCAGAAGTCACACTGCGAGCACATACGAATTGGAATAAACATGGAATTCATTAACCCCCTATCACTGACTTGTATGTGGTTTTTTTTTTTGGTTTTTTTTGGTCATTACCAGGGAAGATGGCCAGGGTTGGGGAAGGCAGCACTGCGGGACTGGGGAAAAATGATTCTTTTTCTGGGGTGCGGGAGAGGAGTGGGAGAAGAGGAAGGAGGATACTGAAGTTCTTTGTATCTCCGTGTAAATGTAGTTGATGTACAAGATCATTATTATAAAGCCCTCAGGTGTCTATGCTCATTTTAGGAAGACCCAGGTAATCTAAGGCCAAGAATTAAACTTCCAATACTAGAGTGCTTTAAGGTTGGCAAAGAACATTCCCCACAACACTCCTGGGAAGCAGGGGAGGGTGGCATTGTAACACAAGCTCTGGTTTTGAATAGAGATTCAGTGAGAGGTCAATCTGGCTATGTTCTCAGAGGGTTATCACCAACCTGGGCACAGTGAGGAATTTTGGGACCCTGGGCACAGTCTAGTAAAGTTATCAAGGGATCAGAATTGACATTGGTAGATTGAGGGACCGCTAGTGAAATCATGATTGTTGGGAATTATTGAGAGTTAAAGGCCTGCTAGAATGGGTAAGGGTTGGTTGCTACTATACCAAATAACCAGTCCAGAAGACTTCAATGCTTGAGTTGTTCCCTGTTTGTGTTGTAGCTGGTCCAGAAAACCAAGGCAGTTTAGAACCCTGGATTTAACTGCCTCTCAGAATGTCAAGAATTACACAGGCTTCCAACTGTCATTACTCAGCACTTTCAGTGTGCCTGTCTCTAGCAATCCTCCTGTCTCTTACCCCCATGCCTAATTTTCTGCAATCATTAGATGATGTTGTGAAGAGCCTAAGAATCCCAGAAGATCATGATAACTTTCTCTCGAATAATTTATTCCCGTAGAGATGAAGTAAAGCTGACCTTGGGCATAAATTATATTGTAAGGGAGAACAAAAGCATCCCTTTATAGGGATAATGCTGCCAATTTCTGGCACTAAGATTTATGGAAAATCATTGCTGTTAATCGGAAGCTGATCAAACATTCAGCCCATGTGTTATGGTCATTTCCACTGGTTCATGCTGAGCTGCTGGAGACAGAACTCACAGGGCTCTCTCTCTGTGTCTCTGTCTCACACACACACACACACACACACACACATGCACACACACACACACACACACATGCACGCACACATGCTGAATCTCTTAAGCCTCCTTAGGCTCCCCTGAGAAGTATGCAACCCTTACACAAGAGCAAAAAAGAAGACAGAAAAGTCTCCACAGAGAATGCGCCGCTTCTCTTTCTCCCCTCATCTCTGGGCTACGTTTGGGTGTTTGCATGCCCAGGGACAGGTGACTCCTGCTTATTAAATCCCTTATCTTAAGGAAATTAAGATCCCAAATTCCCTGCAAAGTGCTTTATCTGCATTTCCAGAAATAACGTGTGCCTCAGGGGGAAAAGGTCAGAGAACAGCATTCATTATCAGGAATGGAAGACTGTAAGAGAAATTCTTGCATACAGCCCTACTCTGAAATGGAGTTTTGAGCCAAGCATAATAATTTCCCACCGTATTTTATCACATACTTAAAACACACCTTAACTTCTGGATAGCAAAGGGGGCTCGGTGGACAGGGAAAGGACACACAATGGGAAAACCATGTTCAATAATACCTTCCTGTGGTTCCAGTCTGGTCTAGTCATAATACAGATTTTCCGAATCTTAAGAGTCAGAAGGGGACTTTGAAGTCACCTAGTCCAGCCTCTTCCCCAGAATCCTCAAGGGGCTTGGATTGAATAGTTTGAGTGATGGAACACTCACTACCTCCCAGAACAGCCCATGTCCCTGTCAGACAGCTTCATCCCAAATCTGTCTTCAGTCTGACCCACTGAGGCTAATAAAGATTATGGCAGTGGCTGATGTCATATATCAAGGTTTACAGAGCACTTGGTGTACACTATTTTGTTTTTCTCCTTACAACTCCCCTCCCCCAATCCCCTATCTGCCTGACTCTAGAATTCCAGCCCCTTCTTTAAAGTCTGACCCTGCCGCTTCCTCCCATGAGAAGTCATGCTGGTTCCCCAGTCACTAATGGCCTTCTCTGCCTCAAACCTCCCAGAGTGATCAGTCTGCATCTATCACTCTTAAGAATTTATTCTTTTCTAATTGAAATCTTCGTGTACATAGACTACAAATTCCAACAGGACAAGGACTGTATCCTAGAGACTTTGCACCTCTTTCTAGTGAGTGCTAAGTCTCAACACTCATGAGGCACTAGGTACTGGATAGAGTGGGGGACTTGGAGAAAGAAATCCATCGGTTAAATCCTGCCTGAAACACTTACCAGTTGTATGACTCTGGGCAAGACACTTAACCTCTCTGAGACTCAGTTTCGGCATCTGTAAAATGGGGATAACAACAACAGCTATCTCACAGGGTTCTTGTTAGGATCAAGGAAAATAAGGAAATGAAGGCTCAGCTAGGTTAACCTCCTTGCCCAGTATCACATTGGAGCTGTGATTCCAGAGCAGATTGTCTTGACTCCAAGAGTCTGTCACTCTATGAACTCTATCACAAGGCCTCTTGGGTTTGCCTTTGGCACATTGGAATATGCCTCATTCCTCTTCCACAGGCCAGGACTTCTGGTATTCAAAGATTACTATTACATCACTGCCCTAAATCATCCCCTAAATCAGGCCCTTCATTTGATCCTTGTGTGGTGTGGTCCCAAATCCCTTTAACACAGATGTCATCTTGACTTGTTCCATTTTGTCAGTCTCTCCTCAAGCGTAGAACCAACCTGGACAGAATTCTCCGGACTTGACAAGGACACAATCATCCTTCCAATTAAGAGGTCTTGGGTTGAATTTATGGGTATTTCTTACATTTTATGTGACTTTAGGTAAGTCTCTTAACTGGGGCTCTGTTTCCTCATTGGCAAGGTAAGAGAGTTGAACTGAAGACGTTCTCTCTGTTCTAGGTCTTATAATCCTATGCATCATGTGAGTCAGAAATGCTCAGGGTTTAAAAGTTGGGAGTAGGGATAGTGGGTGCATAGAAGATGAACCTGAAAATTATGTGGACTGCACTTTGTCACAAGAAACAAGCAACCATGGAAACGTGTCTCTCATCTTAATTTGATATTGACTAGGTCAGGTACAAAGTGAGAAACAGAGCAGTCGGGCTGATACATGTCAAAACATGGAAATCAATAGTTTCTGATTTGTGCCCTCCTTGCAAGGCCAACCCCTTTTTACAGCTCAATATCCCCAAAGGTCTCTTTCGTCTTTTGACTTCATTTTTTCCCCCTAACTGAACAAAATAAGTATTCATCACTCACTAGTACTTTAGAAGAAAGAAAATACTAACAGACTCCCACCCTTCACCTTTTCTGCCCTATCTATTCAGCTGAGATGCCATTGCCATGATCTCTTTTGATTTAAGAAGTTCCCAAGAGCTTGGTACAAATCATCTGCTGAAACTTCAGGTTTCCCAATCACTTTGTGCAGTTAAAAGCCCTGCAGTGGCTGAGGAGGGGAGCCTGCAGGGAGGAGACACTCTCAGAGAGCCTTAAGTGCTTGGTGTGACCTCAGGACCTTAGAGAACCACAGATTTAGAGGGAGAAGGTCCTTACTCCTTTGTTTTCCAGAGGAGGAGATTGGCCCGCACAAGTGAACTGACTTGTCCAAGGTCACATCAGGAAGGTAGGAGGGGAGTCTGGTTGCAGCTGCCTTTTCATGGAGGACTGCTCCATGGATGCCTTTCACAGCATTTGTCATAGACAAGTCATTATCCTTCTTATTAACTGATGAAAAAGTGAATCAAGCTTGCCCAGCCACTGTGCTGATGAGGTAAATATAGTGCAGGGAAATAGGTGCAAACAGCAGTGACCAATAACTCTAAGATACCTTTCTCAAGGAAGAGTTTCACCCCTGGGGGATGCCACACTGACTCGCTCTGGTCATCTCAAATCCTATATGCCCACTGAGTGAGGGCTTGCAGCAAAAATGGGCTGATTTGTCCAGTGGTCCCCTTGGGGCCTGAAAGAGAATGCAGAGTACCCCTGAAAGTGCCCCCCTCATTATCTGCAGCAGCTGAAAACTCCAATGGATCTGGGATGACCTCAAGTTTGGAAGACCCTTCAACTATTGAGATCAGGGTCCATCCCTGTGGGACTCTTTTCTGGGTATTCCCATGAGCTTGTTACTTCACCATTTCCAGATCTGCAACACGCTTCCTTGGAGTCTCACAACACTACAGATTCTCTATTTTACAGGGCGTGGGGTAGGATTAGAGTGTCAGGTGAAGTGACTCACCAAGGGCCACACAGGTTAAAAAAAGATCAGAGGGGAAGGGGGAGGGAAGAGAATAAGCTTTCATTAAGCTCTCACTGGGTCAAATACTGTGCTAAGCACTTTACAAATGTTATCTCCTTGGATCCTTATGCCAACAACCCCGAGAAGCATACTGCCTGTTATTATCCTTGGTTTACAGATGAGGAAACTGAGACACACAGAGGTAAAATGACTTGCCCTGGATTACACAACTAGTAAGTTTCTAAGGCACCATTTGAACTCGGATCTTCCTGACCTTCAGATGAGATGATAATTGTAAAGCGCTTCATAGAGTGCCTGGCACACAGGATGCACTATATAAAGTTAGCTATTATTATTATCAGTGAATCTGAATATTTACCCAAGTACCTCATGGCCATACTCCATTAACATTTCTGTCAGTGAGATCTGAACTGAAAAATCTGCCACTCATTTTATGAAAAATATGTTTGTTGCAGTGTCTCCATAGTGGGGAATAGGTGGCAGGCCTCTGAGTCGGAAAAATCTGGGTTCAAGTACTGCCTCTAACACATACTAGCTTTGTGACCCAGAGCAACTCACTATACTTCCCAGTGTCCCAGTTTTCTTTCTGTGACTACAAGTAACAGGGAAGGTAATCAACATTAGTGGAGGGAGTTTCCACCCTGGAAAGTGCCCAGACTGATGAAATCACAAGTGTGGACCAAAAGGAGAAAAAATCCATAGGTAAGGTTCAGTATTAATAATTGACATGTCTATCCAGCATTTTACATGCATTATTTCACTGTAGACTCCCAACAGTCCTGTGGAGGTAGGGACTACAGGGATTTTCCCTAATTTATAAATGAGAAAAATGAAGCCAAGAGGGCTTAAGTGACTTGCCCAGGGTCACACTATTGGTTAAACTAGGAAGAAGGAATTAACCCTAGGCCTTTCTGACTTCAAGCCCAGCATTCTAGCCACTTCCGCATGTTGTCTCTCTGAATAATGCACCTTGGGATGCACTAGGCAGCTAGTGGTGGAAGTTGTATGAAACACAAAGTATTCAACAAAGTATAAATATGGAAATGAAATCCTGAGTGAGGATTTGGCTTTGGTGTGGGCGGCCCCAAAGCTGGGAGAAAGGCCAGCTGAGCTAATGCCTGGAGTAGAGAGAACTGATCTCTAAGGGGGAGTGGGATTTTTGGAAGATTGTATTTAGAAGTATTTACACAGTTTGGATCGGGGTGAGGTATAAATTTGGAAGGGGAAAACAAGGGATGAAGCATATGGTAGAGAAAAAAAGTGGCTTAAAGATGGAGGATCTGAACTCAAATGCTGAGTCTTGCCTCTGAGTACTTACTAGTGTGACCTTGGATAAGTCATATCTTCTCTCTGGCCCTCAGTTTTTCCATTTGTAGCTCTAAGTCCTATGATCCCAGGCAGTCTTGTAGGTATGGGCATATTCTGATCAATCAGAATCCCTCTTGATACCTATCCACCTGAATGACAAGAAACTACGTCCTTCCCCTCACCAATTGCTGTCACTGAGACTCCAATTTCCTTGTCCATGAGGTCACCAGATCTCTTTTAACAGGACATCGAATCCTGGAGGAATCTTTGTCCCAGGATTGAGTGCCAGGTGGGGGTGGGGGTGGAGAGAAAACTGCTAACACTGAGGCAGTGACTCACCAGCAGGCCTAGCCAGATGGAGAGCATACTCCTAAGCACAGAGTAAGACTTTCTTGGGGGGCACCAGCTTTATTCTTCTATGTGGGTCCTCTCATTCTGAGAATGAGAGTTGGGGACCTCTGCCCTCACCACTTTAGCTCCCCAAGTCTAAAATGCACTCACATAAACATAGATTTCAACCTGGAAGAAAACTTTAGAGTCCATTTAGTTCAACTGTTGCATTTGGGTCAGAGAGTTCAAGTGACTTTCACAGGCCATTAAGTGAATGGCAGAGCTAGGTCTAGAACCCAGGCTCTCTGACTTCCATGAATTAGGCCCTCTTCCCACTCAAACAACTGCCTCTTCTAGCACGTTCCCAAGTTAAAGACATAGTAATACTTTCCTATTATTGTTTTATATTTTTGTAAAATAAGATTTGAGAAGAGATTTGGAAATTCGAAGTTTTGGGGGTTTGTGGCTATGCTGCCACTGACCCTGAGTATGACTTTGGGGGGGGGACATCTCTTTCCTTCCTTAGGATTAATTAAGTTTATATATCTGTAAAATCTTTGGTTTCATTACTTACCATTTATCAAGTGTTGGGCAGAGACAGTGTTATAAGAAAAGCTATTATTCTGCTTTGCTTGAAGCAGCAGGCACTTTTATTGAAATAATGGCAACCCAATGCCAACTTCCCCATCGTTAATTATCTCTGTCCCTAAAACAATGACTGCTGGCATAGGATGATAGATTGAGAGCTAGAAAGGACCTTAGAGGTCATATAGTCGAGAATCTCCTCCTTTTGCAGAGGAAGAAACTGAGGCTTAGAGAGAGGTCAAGGGACTTGACCAAAGTCACATAGGGAGCTTCCCAAGAAAGCTGAGGGTATATTATAATGTATATGTATATGTGTGTATTTTTTAAAAGGCCTGGGGCTTTTAGGCTTTGGGTAAGGGTGGGGTGGGGAGGTAACTGTTCATCCATATGAGAAGAATTCAATAATTTGGAAGGAAGACAGTATAGTCTTACGTCAAGATGACCAACCTTGGAGTCAGAATATTCAGGCTCCTCTACTTCCTAGCTATGTGACAATGGGAAAATCACTTGACTTCTTTGAGACTCAGTTTCCTAACCAGTAATCAGGAGATGAGGGATTTTCCCTCCTCCCTTCCCTTCCAGGATTTTTGTGAGGCTCTACTGAAATCATGTACATAAAATGCATTGGAAACCATAGTGTGCTAATAGAACTGCTATAATCAAATGAGAGAATGTGTGCAGGGCAAATCTATAAGCATATCTAAGTGAGGGTCAGCAACCCGATGGGATATGGATTCCTGATAGAAAGGGCGCGCAGGTAAAGAGATTAAGAAGGAAGACAAATAGGAATGTCAAAGAAGATGTGAAATGGGGCATCTGAGGAGGGAGAGGAAAAAAGAAGAAAAGTAGGTGATTAAAGAACCAAGGACTATTTGTAAGGAGAGAGGCTGACACTCATATAATGGTTTCCAAAACGCTTTGAAAACATCATCTCTTTTTTGTCTTATTCCAACCCTGTGAGGTCAGACCTATGAGTATTTCCATTTTTCGAAAGAGGAAACTGAGATTCTCAGAAGTGAAAGTACCGGTCCAGGGTTCCAAATAGCTAATTAAGTATGGAAGGTGGAATTTGAACCTGGGTCTTCCAGGCTCCAAGTTCAGCAAAAGCAAACCACTCAAAGATTCGATGGGAAGAAAAGGAAAAGAAAAATGTGATCATTAAGCTATAGGAAAGTTAACAATGGAGCCTGAAAGACGCAGTCTGAGTGTGACAGAGGGGTCGCTAGTAACAGATTTTTCTAAGTAGCTGACAATACAGGAAGTTACTGAAACTCTGTTACTGCTAGAGAGAGCTGGAGAAGAATCAACAAGGTTGCAGAAGAAAAAAGGTGCTTTGGGGACGCAGACACAAAGCCAAGACGATCTTTTTTCTTTTTTCTTGTTTTTTTTTTTTTGCCTTGCCCAGCCCCACAGGGGAAAAAAAAAGCCCTTCCTTTTGTGGAAGCCTCCTGTAAATTCCTTTTTTTTTCTCCCTGTTTTCTCCTCCCCTTTCTTTTATTTGGAACAATGGTACCTCTGGGCTCATGCTAGGCTTCGTCCTCCTGCTGCCTGACCCCATTGTGTCCAAACAGGCTGCGCTGCCTGGCCTCATCTACACAGAGCCTTATTCAAAATCAAACATCTCCCAAACCAAGAGGCAGCATGCTGAATGAAAGCCAGTTTGATGTTCACCAGGGATTCTTCCCCGGGCACACTTTCTCTAAGCAAGTGGACACGTATGTTTGCGAATTTAACTGGGTATTAGTTCCAAAGAAATACATAACTTGGATATCATCAATAAATTAGAAGAAAGAAAGAAAATACCTTTCATATTTCTGGACAGGGAAAGAGTTCATGACCAAACAAGGCACAGAGAAGATTACAGGAGATAAAGTAGACAATTGTGATTACACAAAATTAAAGCGTTTTTACTCAAACAAAATCAGTAGAGCTAAAATTAGAAGGGAAACAAGTAACTGGGGGGGAGGGGAGAATTATAGCAATTTTCTCAGACAAAGGTTTCACATTCAGATACATGACGAACTGAATCAACTTATTGGTTCAAGAGCCATCCCAAAAATAGATGAGTGGTCAAAGAACATGAAAAGATAGTTTTGAAAGGAATACAAGCTAGAAACAAATATGAAAAAAATGCTCAAAATCTCTAATAATTAGAGAAATACAAATCAAAGGAACTCTAAAGTTCTACTTCATATCCATCAGATTGATTGACAAAGATGATAAAAAAGAAAAAAAAATATGATTGTGGTAGGGGCTGCTGGACAACAGGCACACTAATGCACTTTTGGTGGAGCCATGAATTGGATTTGGAATTATGAAAATATGCCTATCCATTGACCCAGCTAGATCACTCCTAGACCCTAGATATAACCCAAGGAAAGTCAAGAAAGAAGAAAAAGTTTTATAAGTATAAAAATATTTATAGCATCTCTTTTTGTAGTGTCAAAGAACTAGAAACTAAGGGGATGCTCATCCACCTGGGAATGGTTAAACCAAGTGCAGTATGTGAAGGTAGTGGAATATTATTACACTGTAAGAAATTACAAAAGAGATGGTTTTAGAGAACATTGGAAAGACTTGGATGAACTGATGAAGAGCAGTGAGCAGAAGCAGAACAATTTTTCCAGTAACAATATTACACATGCAAACAACTTGGAAAGACTGAAGGATCAAATTAACGCAATGACCAACCATCATTCCAGGAGACTGATGCTGAAGCATGATACACATTTCTTGTCAAAGTGGTGATGGACTCAAGATGTAGAAGAAGAAATACATCTTTTAGACAAAGCCAATGTGAGAATTTGTTTTACTTATATATACGTATATATGTATGTGTGTGCATGTGCATATATATATATACATATATATGTATATATATATATATATATGTATATATACATATGTTTCAGAAAGGCTTTGGTTTTTCTTTTTCCAATGAGGATGGAGGAGGCAAAAGGGGAGAATAACTTAAAAAATAAAGAAAAAATATAAAAAGAACAAAGAAAAGAGGGCCATTAAGTCATCTTTTTTTTAATGTACAGAAGAGAGTACAAGGAACAGTCAGGCTGGACAGTCAAATTTATTATGTAATTAAAAAAGAAAAGTAAGTATATGTAATAGAAATCCAGTTTCTTTTTCTGTTTTCTGTTTCTATGTATATGTAAATGCTCATTTTATCTAGTGTTTGTTAAGCTCAGAATAAAAATAGACATTAAAAAAAAAACTTTAACCGTTTTTTTTTTTAAAGCAGGTTTCACACAAGGTCAGACTCCCTTTTTATTCCATCAAATTTATTCACAGTTGACAGTTTAGTCCATGACTCCAGTCAACAAACATGTCTGTATGCTGGTCTACCAGGGGCTCTGAATGGTAGCTTTCTAAACCCATGAGAGCCTCATAATGTGAACCCCAAGGGAATGGAACATGGCACAGTAATGGCACTACCAGGCTTGAGAGTCTGGAGAATCTAATTCTCATTCAGTTCTACCTCTGACTCCAAGTATGACAAATTATTTATCCCCTATGGACCTCAGTTTCTCTATATGTAAAACAAGGGGAATGTATGTCAGCTATGATGTCCTAGACTACAAGATTTTTGAGAGGTAGCCATAACAGAGTAGATAGAGCGCTGAACTCGGCATCAGGAAGATCTGGATTCAGATCTCACCTCTGACACTTAGTAGTTGTGAAACCAACCATGAACAAATCACTTCATCTCTCTGAGCCTCAGCTTTCTCATCTGTAAGATGGGGTTAATACTCTAGTCACTGATCTTACAAGTTTGTTGTGAACTCAAATGAGATACAAAATGTTTATCAATTTTCAAGTCATTGTTAGGTGACATTTGTTAGCATTCTATCTCCCGTTATGATTTCTGTTCTTTGATGACCAGGCTCACTACTTCATGAAACTATATAGACTTATCATGACATTTCCAAAATTTACAGATTTCAGATATTTTCCCAGTTAGGAGCCAATAACTTCATTTACTCTATGATGTCTGATTTATCACAGAAAACTTTTTTTTAAAAAGGCCTAGGAGGAGATCTCTTGCCACTAGGAGTGCTCCAGATCTGCCCTGAGAGTTGGGCCTAGCCTTTGCCAAACTATTTGCCCTAATGAACTCTAGAGCTTCAGATACCTCCAGATGGGCACCAAGTGTGCCTACCCCGTCTTTGAAATGAGAAATCCCTCATTATCCCAAATTACAGATCCATCACCCTGCTGGCATTCCTTCAGGATTCTGTGCCAGCTTTCTCCTTAACAATTTGAAGCACCCGATTTTCCAAAATAATGCCAAGCATAGTCGTTCCACTCCTGGCTACTCTTAGGATCTAGTCCCTCTTACTATTAAGACAGGCTTTAGCAAGGAATTGTGGAAAGGATGCAGGCTTTAGGAGACTCCAGCTGGAAAGGTTCAAAACCAGACTCTTGGATGAGCTATTTCTACTCTTAGAGTCTGTATCCTCACGTGTCAGAATGAAGTTGGGAGTTGGGAGGAAGCTCCTCCGAGGTCATCAGATCTAACCTCTTCATTTCACAGTTGAAGAAACTGAGTGCCAAGAAGGCTGGCTGGCTTGCCAAGGGTCAAGGAGCTAATAAGTATCTTAAGTAGGATTTGAATCCAGGTCTTTGTGACTCTAAGTCAAACCCTCCAATCACTATAATATTCTGCCTCTCATAATAATACTTGTCCAGAATAACAATTCTTTAACAACTTACCTCTTAAGGTTATTATGAGGAAGGGGCTTTGTAAATCTTAAAGCAAAATCTAAGTAGGAGTTGTTATTCTTATTAGCTATTATTGGCCTTGAATCCCCAAGATGGGAATTTCTTATGGTCACTGATATAAAG
Source organism: Notamacropus eugenii (assembly GCF_028372415.1). Classification (NCBI taxonomy): domain Eukaryota; kingdom Metazoa; phylum Chordata; class Mammalia; order Diprotodontia; family Macropodidae; genus Notamacropus; species Notamacropus eugenii. The sequence continues at coordinate 66,060,257 of NC_092879.1, read as the reverse complement.
CCCTGGCATAGCTCTTTCAAATGTCTCTTCAGAGCCTCAGTCACAATACTATAGCTAAAGTCAAATTGAATCTATAGGATTCAATTGAATTCAAGAAATCTTTATCAAGTACTTACTACATGCAAAGCCCTGGGCTAGGCACTGGGAAGACAGAGAGAAAGCAAAAGTTGAAAGAAAGAACTTATATTCTATTGGTGTCTGCAGAGAGGGATACAAAACGCAAACACATAAGTAAAGAATAACCTGAGGATCTGGAGAGTTCCAACAACAAGGGGAGGGGTGAAGTGGAGGGGAAGGAAGAAGTAAAGGCCTGTTGTAGGAAGCTGAGACTTGAAGGGAGGTCAGGCTTCTAGGAGGGAGAGGTAAGATGGAAGGGTTTATCAGGCATGAGGGACAACTTGTATACAGCCCTAGAATTCAGAGACTGAACACCAAATTTTCCTAGGAGTCAATATTTTTTATGTCCAAAACACTGAGTAAGTGAAGGGGAGTAATATGAAATAAGTTTAGAAAGTTAAGATGGAACCATATTGTGGAAGGTTTTAAATGCAAGGCTGAAGCACTTCTATCTCACCCTAGAGGTGCTAGGAAGCCACAGAATGTTTTGGAGCAAAGGAGCAACATGGTTAGTGACAGAGTGTAGGAAGATTACTTTGTCAGCTGAGTGGAGGATGGAACAGAGAAGTAAGAGCCTGAGAGCTGGGAGACCAACTAGGGGATTTACAATATGCTAGGCAAGAGCTAAAATCAGTAAGTCAGCCTAAGGAGGGTGAAGGAGGTGAAGGAAGAGTCAGAGCTAATTCTGAGGCTATGCTTTCCTTATTGGTGATACTTTCCATACAAGTTTGGAGGGCAGGGTGGGGAGGTGGGAGTGAGAATAAGTTCCTTTCTGGATTCATTTAGGTAGAAATGCTGATGAAACAAACAAGTGGAAATTCAATTGTAAATTCCAATAGATGATAAACTCTTCCATTAGATTGTAAACTCCTTAAGGGACTGTCCTTTGCTTCTTTTTGTATCCTCAGTCTAAGCACAGTGCCTGACAGATAGCAGGTGTTTAATATTAAATATCTACTGATGGACCAGGGATTTTGAAGATGAGAAAATTGAGCCATGGTAGCTCTGACCTGCCTAGGATTATTGATGAGTTATTTTACTTTCTAATTTATTATCCTGGCTTTCTCCAATAACAAGAGGGTCACAGAGGCATAGACTCTCTGAACTGAAAGGACCTACAGTGGCCAGATAGTCTGACCCATACCTGAATAAAAAGTCTCTGCGAAGCATGTTCAAGGCAGGCCATCCCACTTGGGGACAGTTCTTGTTAGGAAGCTTTTCCTTACTTTAAGCCTGATTCTGACCCTTAGCAACTTCCATCCATCGTTCCTGGTTCTAACCTCTGAGGCCTATCAGAACAACTAGAATTCATTTTCCATTTTACAGTGCTTCAAAAACTTGAAGACAGCTATCATGTGTCCCCTTCTGTCCCCCTCAAGTCTTATTTTCTAGGTTTTAAATCTCCAGCTTCTTCAATTAATCCGCATATGGTATGGTACTGAGGTCCTGCACAATCCTGGTTGCCCTTCTCTGGACATTCTCTAGCTTACTGATGGCCTTCCTGGAGTGTGGCACCTGAAATGAACACTCCAGATGGGGTCTGACAAGGGAAGATAAAGTGGGACTATCACCTCCTTATTATTGGAAGCTATATTTTTAACACAGCCTAAGATTGTAACTTTTATTAGCTGCTATATCACCCTAAGGTTAATTGTCTTTAATGCTATGTCACGTGGTTGACCCATGCTGAGCTTTCATTCCACTAAAATTCCCAGATCTTTTTCAAAAAAGGGACTGTCTAGCCAGACCTCCTCCATTTTGCACTTGTTGATTTTGTGAATCCTAAGGATGACAAGCTCACTTTCCATGCACTTGCAGCCTAAAGAGCACACCAACTAGACCAATATCCTCTACTCTAGTAGAGATCCAATCATGAATTGACATATATTCTAGTACACGTCAAAGGTTCGATTCTAATATTGGAGAGATAGTCTAGCACAGAAATGCTAGATAACCATTCTACCAGACATTTTAAGCTTTATCTTTGCATTGCTTTTTTTTTTTAATGTTCCCAAAGATAAGGGGGTGAGAGTGGTCCAAACCCAGTGATTTCATCCCTGTGGGTAACTCCTAGCATGGAAACTTCCCTTATAGGTGTAGATCAGCAACTTGTGTGTAACATCCTTAAACTTGATCATTTTAGAGTTTCCCAGGAGGTCCCTGAGAGGCAGAGTGATTTGTTTGGGGTTGCAGAACCAGGATGTGCCATAGGCACATTAGCCCCAGATGTTCTTGAGTGCAAAGCTGACTCTTTAGCTACCATAACAGACTCCTTAAATCATATTATCAGAAATCATGGATTGTAGACATTTCCTGCCCTTGCCTCCTTCAGAAATAGCATATAAAACACACATGAATAATGGATTACTTCCCATCAGCTGCTCAGCTTGGTTTCATGCTTCCCTTCAGATAAGCTCACCTCCTCAGCATTCTCAGTTACCTCTCCCCTCTGATTGGAGGGCTCAAAGCCTGCTCCAAGAATATCAAGTGCTTATCAGGCTTAAAGTAAGGAAAAGCTTCCTAATAAGAACTGTCCCAAAGTGGGATGACCTGCCTTGAACATACTTTGCAGAGACTTTTTATTCAGGTATGGATCAGACTACCTGGTCACTAGAGTTCCTTCCAGTTCGGAGAGTCTATGCCTCTGTGACCTGGTACCCTCTGGCAGCAGCTTCTCCCAACCCCCTAATCCCTTTCTTTTCTTATTGGATTATAAGCTCCTCAAGGGTAGGGAACGCATTTTCTTCTTTTTATTTGTATCCTCAACACTTAGTACTGTGTATAGCACCTACTATAAATGTTTACTGACTACCATTATTCATACACACACACACACACACACACACACACACACACACACACACACACCTGCTTATTTTTTTTCAGTATAAAAAATCTATTTCTTTTCAAATGGACATTAACTATCAGAAATGTTCTGAACAATACATGTGGAACCCTGATCACAAAATGCAAAGAATTCTGAAGTCTCACTCTGTTACCTCACTCTAGAGAAGAGGCTTAACCTGGAGACCATGAACTTGACTTAAAAAAAAAAAAGTATGATAGCTATATTTTAGTATAACTGGCTTCCTTTGTAATCCTAAGTACTTGATTTTACACACTTAAACCATGATTCTGAGAAGGGCTCCATAGACTTCACCAGACTCTCCAAGGGGTCCAGGACCTCCAAAAGGTACAGAACCTCTGCTTTAGTAGATTATTCAAATAATCTAATGGACCAGTGATCTCATCAATTTGAGGATGTCCTCCAGCGACACAGATTTCAACCTATCCATGCTACCCATCTTGTGTGACTCATTCATTTAGTAGAGTAGGTTTAACGTATGACTAAAAGCTAGGGAGGCAGCATGGCATGGAAACAAGGCTATTGGGCTAGGGTTGGAGGGATTTGGATTCCAGTTCCAGCACTTACAATGTGATTTGAGTGCAGTCCTCTGTGTACCTCAGTTTCCTCATTTGTAAAATGAGGAAGCTGAACTAATTCAATAAGTATACAGTAATTCAGGCATTATGCTAGGTACTGGCTTTCTGTGATATTCTTTTCCCTTCACTCTCTTGGTATCTCTCATACTACTCTTACTCAGTCCCCTTTCTGGATCATTACTGAGTATTTGTGAAACACTTATTATGTGCCAGGCACTATGTGAGATTTTGAGAATTTGAAGATAACAATGACACTGGCGCTGCCTTCAATGAGCTTACATTCTAATAGGGAGGTAAAATGAACATAAATTGTATACACATAACAAAAACAGGATGACTAGAAGGCTTCTGTGTGCATTTTTGCCAACTCTCCCAGGTTCAACTCTAGTGGGAATGGAGAGTATTAAATTCTCCAGGGAACGCAAGAAGAATGAGAACTGAGGAAAGGTCATGAGGCTTAACAATAAAGATATTCTTAGGAACCTTGGAGAGAGCACTTTCAATTTAGTAGGGGTGGAAGCTGGATTGTAAAAGGTTGAGAAGAGAATGAGAGGTGAGGAAGTGGAGGATATCAGTGCCTATAAGGGCCACCAAAGTCTCTTTGAGCTTTCTCCAACCTTGAGTGTCTATTTACAGACACCAAGTGACTATTTAGATACCAGGGGTGGTCATTTAAATAAACATTTATTAAGCACTTACTACGTTCCAGGCACTGGGCTTCGAGTTGGGGACGTAAAAAGAAGCAAAAGATAGTCCCTGCCCTCAAGGGGTTTGTCCTCTAACGGATGGGGCAGGTCTTCAAAGATAAACTTCAAACAAATGTATGGTATTAACAGCAACAACTTCAACAACGTATCCCAAAGTCTCTTCAGGTCACTGATGTTTACCACACCTTCTTGAACCTCTTTCCATCACAACTCTGGGTTATTCTTCAGTACATTGTCATTTCTCTCTTCTCTTTTCCAATGGAGATTTTTCTTTGTAGAGAAAAGTCACTCATACTGTTCGCATAGAATCAAAGGTGAGTTGTCAGCTTCAGGTAACAAAGGTGTTGTCTCTGAGTTTGTGATTACATACATCCTGCCTTAGATACATGTGGGAGCATGGACGTGCACTCAGGCACTCACATGTCCCATATACATCCCCCTGAAACCAAAGTGCACATACAACACACACACACACACACACCATACACACACACCATACACACACACACCCTACACACATCACACACATCACACACACACACACACACACACACACACACACACACACACACACACACACACACACACTGAAACCAAAGATGCCAGAGACCCAGATACCAGGTGAATCTGCTACAGTCTATAAATAGCAAAGATAATAAGGTACTTCAGCTCTGCTAGTAAAACTTTATGTATGGTCTTAGTGACTCAAATTATAGGCATTTAGAGTGTCAGGAAGGAAAAAATTTATTATAGTCAAATAGCACAGAGCTTGTCTCTTTGTAATAGCTATGGGTTTTTTCCCCTTCTCTTAAAATAACATGGTTTTATGAGCTTATATATAATACCTGCTGGAAAATAAGAGGACTGTGGCATTTTGCAGCTCATTAAGTGTTGATTACGTAAGTGTTTCTGGGTGAAGCATCATTTGAATTTTCTTCCAAAAGCAAACGGGACAGGTTTTCTCCGTCCCCTTTGTTATTATTTTCTCAATTACGTGTTTGCAAAGTGCGTAATTACTCTTGGCTATTATTTTGGGCATTCGTTTTCATAGTTGGGAACAATGCCGGCCTGACAAAAGTTTTCCAAAAGAAGCAGTTAGTCTGAATTAGCATTTATGAATATTTTAGTTAATTCTTCTCCAGCTCCTTTTTATTAGTGCCACATTCTTTCCTCCTAGCCTGGCTTCATCTAAATCCATACGGAAATGAGTTAGTTTAATTCTCACTTCAAGAACACTTATGGAAGTATCATGATTGTCCATATAACTCAGAGGGAACCAGGGTGGGCTAAATCAAAAAATATTCTCATCCCCACTGCCGGCAGTTACCATAGAGTCGGAGCTGGGCTGGCTTTTTGTACATAGTGTGTAGGAGTGCTCAGGGAGAGCTGTCTCTAATAGACACAGGTATCCTTCTGTGAATGCTTGGGCTGCTGGTGAAATATTTGTAAGAATCTTGTTATATTTGGTCCCCAAGTGTCATTCTGCTGGAGGGCAGCCGCTGAAGTAACAGATTAATGAGAGTGAAAAGATGGGGGCCAGGTCAAGGGGTCCAATTAAAGGAGACAAGAGCCAGGACTGAGAAATGCAAAACAGTGAAGTCTCTCAGAGGGCGATTCAGGATGGTGTCTTTGCTAAGACCAAAGCTTAGTGGTCTCAGGGCTGCTCTTAAGGGGCAGTGGCCAGAGAGCTGTACTGGGAGCTGGAGAACCTGGCTTCACCTTCTTGCCTCTGACACTTAATACCTGGGTGACCTCTGAGCCTCAGTTTCCTCCTCTGCAAAACAATGATCTTAGACTTGAAGTTCCTCATTATGAAAGCTCTGATCCTTCCACCTTTAAGTGCTGTTGGGGGTGTAAGCTCAGTTCCATGTGGACAGTCTTGGGCAGGTAAAAGTGAGGACTTCTAAACCTTAGAGTTCTCATGAGACCCCCCAGGGAACAGCTGGGAATTGAGGTGTGAGACCCAGGCTATCTCGTGCATCTCCGCCTCTTCTCTGTGGGATACGTGCTGGGGAGAGCATCCCGACCTCGAGATTGCCCCAGGGTCTGAGCACACCTGTTGTTGACTAACAAAAGGCTGAGAGCACGCCCGGTATTCACGTGCAAACTATGTGGCGGGAGAGCTTAAGTAGGGTCAGGAAAGCCTGAAGGCACTCTTAGCGCTGAGGGGCCCTTAGAGGACAGAAGGCCCCTCTTCCCTCTCTCCTCTCTTCTCTCTTCCCTCTCCCCTCTCCCTCTCCCTCTCCCTCTCCCGCTTCCATTCTCTTACTGTAAGATCTTTGCCTCCTTGGGAGATTCCTCTCTCCTCAGGAAGAATTCCCCCTGCACATGTAACCAAGACCCTGAATAAAGCCTAACCCTTGTTCTCTGGAAAGTCTCTTCTCTCATACGTTTATCCGGTTTGGCCAGCCGAAGACCTGCAATAGGTAAGGTAAGACTCGGGTAGCCCTTGGGCCTCTAGGCATGACAAAGTGCCACTTCCATTCATGAGAACCTCTATAATCCTTTGTACATCAGAACGTACAGATATCAACAAATACATACTTATCACCAAGTACTCCTAATGGTGACTTTTTCTATTTAACATCAATATGTGCCTTTTTCCTTGCCTTGTATCATCACAAAATCATCTTTAAAAGATATAAAAATGTTTAATGTAACCCCAAAAAGGCATGGCCAGAAAAAAATGAGTTCAACTGAGTTGTTTATTACTTCAGACAAGGTTCTTTGTGTATGGGCCAGGCACTAGATTATACATCTATTGTTTCAGGACCAGTCTGCAAGAGGCTGAACAGCAAACTGGCTGCAGTGGAATTAATATTATACAATTGTGTGAGCATTTAAGGACTCACTACTATGTACCAGGCAGTATGCTAAGTGCTTTTATTCATTCGATCCTCATAACCCTATGAGGTAGTTGCTGTTATTATCCTTACTTTACAGTTAAGGAAACTGAGGTAGCCAGAGATCAAATGACTTGCTCAGCTTGTGTTTGTCTGAAGTCATTTGTGAACTCAGGTCTTCGTGACTCCAGGTCCACTGTGTGATCTTGTTGCTTAGGATGACCTTTTCCCCAGACCAGAAGTTCTCAAAGATTGGGTACAGAGCAGTGGAGGGAGTGCCCTGCACTGACAAAACTACAGAGGTCAAACTCTTCCTCCCAACTATAAACTGAGGATGTTGCCAAATCAATGCTGGAAGAATTCGTAAAGATCCTCAGAGGTCAGCCTGTTTAACCTTGACCTGAAGAAGAAACTCTTCTATGTTATCCTAGACAAGGGCTCATGCAACCTTGGCTTGAAGTTCTCTAGTGAAGATGGACCCAGTATGGTGCAGTGTCAAGAACACTGGCCTGAGAGTTCAAGGTCTTGGGTTCAAGTCTTTACTCTTATATTTTCTACCTGAGTGGCCTTGACTAAGTCATAAAAAATATAGCTTCCAATCTAATCAAAAAAATCCAGTCCAATAAACATTAAGCACCTACTCTGTGCCAGGCACCATGCTGAGTGCTTTCCTGACTGGCCTCCTTCAGGAATCAACTCAAGCTCCACCTTCTGAAGGAGGCTCTTCCCAGGGCCCCCTGCTGCTAATGCCTTCCCTTCGGTATTACTCCTCCATTTAAACTCTACACATTTTGTATGTGAAATTATCTTCACATTAGGATTGAGCTCCTTAAGGGCCGGGATTGTTATTCCCTTTATTTGTATCTCAGCCTTTAGCACGCTGACTGGCACACAGTAGGAGCTTAATAAATGCTAGTGGATTGACTGACTTCATCTACTGAGGATCCAGTTTCTTCATCTTAAAAGTGATGGGGTTGGACTAGGTGTGGGGAACCTGGGGCCTCGAAGCAACATGTGGTGCTCTGGGTCCTTTAACCCTTTAGGGCTGTACTTGAGGACCTAGAGGATTACATGTGGCCTCGAGGTTGCGGGTTCCCTACCCCTGGTGTTACACTAAATGCCCTTTGAGGTCTGTCTGTTCCAGTTCTAGGCCTAGGGCCCTACAAAGCAGCCCATTCAACTCAATTTTGTAAGGAAGCTTTTCTTTATATTGAGCTGTCTCTCTTTAATTTTTGCCCAGGTTTTATAGTTCTCCTCTCAGTGGACAAGCAGAACAAGAGTAAGACATCTTCCACATGATGGTTTTGTCAGTACTTCAGAGCTAGGCCCAGTAAGTCATCTTTTCTCCAGCCTACTACCAGTACCAATCTACCCTCAAACTGCATTGTTCTGGATCCACTGCTTGGATCTTCCGCAGCTGATCAATGTACCTCCTAAAATTGGTTTGACACCTAGAACCAAACACAATACTCCAGAATAGGGCCTGACAAGGCAGGGCATTGTGAGGCCATCGCCTGCTTTCCCTAACAGAGTGTAGGACAACATTTGTTTTTCTAGCTGCCAACTCATATTGTTGATTCATTTTGAGCTTGCAATGCCAGGTTGTGATCTGTTTCCCTTCGTCCTACCTAACTGTGTACTCCCAAGACAATATGCTTCCTGTTTCTCCCTTTGTTGAGTTTCACTGAAATACACTTGTCACCTTATGGGTCTTCTAATATAAGTGTAAATCATGCATATATATACGTATATATGTATATATACACATACATATATACATATACATATATATAAATAATATCAATCATTTAAATATATTATTTGCATAAAATACCAATGCCTTTTACTAGCTTGTTCCTTCTATATTAGGTATAATTTTCCATGGGCAATGATAACTTAAGAGGTGCCAGATTCACCCTGATGCTTCTTTATACTTTGTGTATTTATTTGTGCACACATATCTGAAGCTGTGGATTTTGATGCTGACTTTTTCCTTTAAAAGTTTCTCTGGACCCAACATAGTGTTAAGGAATCAGTTCTTACCTGTGCATATGTCATTTTGTGCATATGTCTGTGAACCCACGGGATACTATTACACCAAATGTCTGATGAAATATTTTTAATCCTTTTTACTTCCCCTCATGTGAGTGTCTGTGATGACAATGGACAAAATCACGGATAATATAGTACTAGGTCCTCTCCAAGGAGTTTGAACAATACAGACAAGTGATTCCCAGTCAGATTATTGTCAGGTAACAAAGAGAAAAGACCAAGGAGAACTGGAAGATAACCTGCCTCTTCTCTGTGGAATTATAATAATAGCCAAGGTGAGATGTGGTCTTTTGACATTTATCTCTCCATATTCCCTCTACCCTATTCACTTTTTGTTCAGGATTGATTATCTAATCAATAACACTAGAGTTTGTTTGAAAAGTGTGACAATATACATATAATTCATATCTATTTCTATCTATCTGTCTGTCTGTCTGTCTGTCTATCTATCTATCTATGTATCTACAGCTAAGGGGTTCAGTGGATAGACTACCAAGGTAGGAGTAAGGAAGACTCATCTTCCTGAGTTCAAATCTGGCTTCAGACAGCTGTGTGACCCTGGGCAAATCCCTTAACTCTGTTTGCCTCAGTTTCCTCATTTGTAAAATGAACTAGAGAAGGAAATGGCAAATCACTCCAGCATCTCTACCAACAAGTATATACCTATATCTCTGTGTGTATGCACATGTATGTATGTATGCATGTATGTATACACACAGATATATAAAAAGAAAGCAAATTTCCTTATCTGTGTGCATGGTGTTTTCCTCCAATAGAATGTAAGCTCCATAAGAGCAGAGACTGTTTCATTTTTATGCTAGCACATTGCACAGCACACAGTAGGTACTAAACAAATGCTTAGTGGATTAAAATGAAGAGTCATGACAATTATTCCTCCCTTCCTGCTGAAAGGTACAGTTGTCCAAGATGAATAAGGGATGAGTAGTACCTGGTCTTCTCTTCCCCCTTCTTGATCATTTTGTGCCACCACAATGCCAGCTGGTTTCTCATCAGCTAGTCTTTAATGTTATCAGATCCCCAAGGCAGCAGGCTAAGGGAGATGGCCAGGAAATGCCTCCCTAACTGCTGATCTCCTGAAGCACTGTGGGTGTGGAAGGGGATGGAAGAAGACTGGAGCAAGGATAACAAGATGTAAAATGTGTAGATGGCCATGGCCCAGTGGAAAGAGTTTTGGATTTGGAGTTAGAGGACTCAGGTTGTAATTTTCACCTCACTCCCTGTATGACCTTGTACATGACACTTGTCCATATGGGCCTCAGTTTCTCCTCATTTGGACTAGATGACTTGAGGTCTTTTGCAACTCTCTATCTTTTCTCATGACTAGGAAGTCCAAGGCGCTCCCCTCCTTCCCTCCCCTGACAGTACTTCCAGGAGGGGATGAAGCATGGGTGACCCAATGCTCTGGGCCTGGAGAGCAGACGGGCCACAGCTCTATTTTAAGGACGATGCCATTCCTTTACATCAGCGAGCGGAGGAGGCCTCACTTTCCCAGATTAGCACCTTCACGAGGCTGACGTGTTGGCTGACTTGGGGTGAGGGGGTGGGGGGGAAAACAGCGTGGGACGAAAGGGGCGGGGCCATAAAAGTGACGTGACGAGATCCCATTGGCCAACCCTCTTGCCCCTCAGTTTGACCCTACTAGGCAACACCAAATGTCAATCTTCAGGGGGCTGAGCCTGTTGCCTAGCAACCAGGTGCAGCCCTCTCATTGGAGGGCTGAGACGGAAGGAAAGGCCCGAGCCTGAGGGGAGAAGAGCTCCCGCCTTGAGACCGACGGGCATCGAACTGGAAGCATTTCTGCTGGCTAAAGCTGTGGACTCTCATCAGGCAAGCCGCACTTCAGTAACGGTAAGGCCGACACTTGGGTTCCAACTTCTCAAGTACAGGATAGACGAGGCAGCCCGTCACCTTGGGAGAGCCCCGGGTGGGGGAGGGGAGGGGACGTCGCCCTGGAAATTAATAATAAAAATAGCTAGCTTCGATATAGCACTTAAAAGTTTGAAAGGCGCTTTGCAAATATTATCTCATTTGATTCTCATGACAGCCCTGGAAGGCAGGCGCAGTTATGGTCCCCATTTTCCAGATGAGGAAACTGAGGCAGACGGAGGTGAAATGGCTTGCCCAGGTCACACAGCTAGGAAGTATCTAAGGCCAAATTTGAATTCAGGTGCTGCTGACTCCAGGCTGACTCTAAATTTAATCACCAACTCTTGTTGGATAGGTTGTAGCCAGACTCCTTGGTCGGGTACAGGTTGGACAAGATGGCGGCCTCCAGAGTGCCTCCCATGTTTCATACTTCTCCAGTGTTGACTCCTACTAGCATCCTATGTGAAATCTGTGCCATTCGGATTGTTCTCCTCACCATCCCTCCAAATAATGCATGCGTATTCTTCTGTGTGCCTTTGTTTCCCTCTTTTGCTCTCTCAGTGCCTCTCTGATGGACTAAGCCCTTCCTTTCAAACCTGGTTTTAGTTCTGTTTTCTCTTTCTTCCCCTTTTTGAGCACCCCAACCCTTGTGATTACTTCCTCCTCTGAATGATTATTATCTACACAGCTTTCATTTGATGTTCATCCCTCACTTTCATAAAGCACAGAACAGAGACTGTTAGAGCCTGGGGGTCCTTAAAGACCATTGAAACAAACCTCATTTAACAGAAGGGACCTCATAGCTACACAGTTAGACACAGAGCCAGGTCTAGAACCCATGTCTTGGTCCATCATAATTTTTATTGGATTTTTTTATACGTATGTCTTTTCCCCCTAATTCTCCTGATCCCAAGATCAGTATATACAGTGCCCTTTCCACAGGAGGGTCATGATAAAGCTTTGTTGTTGATGAGGAAGATGGTGATGTAATAAATGACTAAAAGGTCAAGGAACACAATGAATTTCCTTCCCACTGACTGCCCCTATTAAGTACCTGCCTCCCCTTGATATTGCTAAATGGTTTGGCAGACAGGGCTGGCTCTGGTAAAACTGTGAATTTGGCCAGATTTGTTTTTGGCTTTCACAGGCTCACCTTAGTGTGTCCTTCCTACCCTCCCTCTTCTCCCTTGCACCCCTATCCTCCCTTCCTCTTCACTATCTGCTCTTTGGAAAGGATCGGGATTACCCATTTCCATCTAAATACTAATATGTCCATATTACCTTTCCCATCAAAGCTTTGCATTTTGAGCCTGTTCTCTTATTATGGAAACAAATGCCCTTGTTCTCTACTAAAGAAATTTTAGGCTTAGTAAAGCAGTTCAGGCAGAATTTATTTATTTATCTATTTTTATTTTTTGGAGGGAGGGTGCTTCTGGATATATTTGTAAATATAATACATAGGTGGCTACATGCCTTAGTTACATTGAGATGCCGGAAGGATTAGATGGATTCTGCAGGACTGATGATTATTAATGGATTTTATCATTTTATTGAATTCCCCCCCCCACCACCAATAATACAGCTATTCATCACAGCTCAGTATTAGATTGTTGCAATATGTGATATTTGTTTATTGATTACTGTACAGCTAAGAGATGCAATGAGATAGAAAAGAAAGCACTGAATCTAGACTCCCCTCTTCTTCATCTGACTTCACTCAGACATATTCTTTCCTCCCCTTCCCCACCAACATTTCCTCTTTCATTCTGGCCTCAGATGAAGAGGCAGCCCTTCTCCTTGTCAGGATTAATCTCTTTCTATACACCCTTCATCCCATACTCTCCAGCAGATTGTCCCCATTATTATATCCACTCTCTCCTCAATTCAGTCTCTCCCTACCTGCTCGCTTGTTCCCTGCTGCTTACAGACATACCTATGCTTCCCTATCCTAAAAACAAAACCATAAATAAAACTCACTTGATCAGATTGTCCCCACTAGTTATCCTCCCATATCCCTCCTTCTCTTCTGGTTAGACTCCTTAAGAAAACTGTGTACCACCACATTCTGTCCTCTCACTATCTTGTAAAGCCTCTGCATTCCAACTGTCCATGAACTATTTTAAAAAATATTTTATATTTTATAACTGCTTCAATATAATTAGTTTCCTTTGTATCCTATGTATTTCATATGTTTAAAAACATTATTCTCAAAAGGAGTCTTTAGGTTTCACCAGACTACCAAAGGTGTCCAGGACCCTAAAAAAGTTAGGAACTCCCACCCTACACTCTCTCACTTGGTGAACTCAATAGTTCCCATGAGTTCAGTGATCACTTCTGTACAGGTGAGTCTCAGATTTATATATGCATCTCTCTTCTCTCTCCTGAGCTACTATCCCACTGTCCCTGTAGAGTTGTGTCTTTTCATGCTTCTTCTTTGAAGCTACATTCAGGTATGATTTCACAACATTCAGTTTTAATTATTTGGTTGTTCTTGTATACTGTTATAGTCTGTGCATCTATTGTCTTCTTGGTTTTGCTTACTTCACTTTTTATCCATTCATCTATGTCTTACAATGCTTCCCTGTATTAATCACATTCATTTCTTTCTCACAATACAGTAATATCACATTACATTGGTATACCACAGTTTATTTAGTAGTTCTCCAGTTGATTGGCATATGCTCTTTTCCAGTTCTTTACTACTACAAAAATGCTATTATAAATCTTTGTTATATACAAAGGTTTTTCTTTTTGTCATTGACCTCTCTGGAGTATATGCCTAGCAGTAGAATCTGTTGGTTAAGGGGTATAGGCATTTTAATAACTTCCTTAGTGTATTTCCAAATCACTTTCTAGAACATCAGAACCAATTCACAACTTCTACCACCAACTTCTTTTGATCAGGATTTTATTTAACATTTTTGAAAAAATATTCATTAAGGTTTGTATTTCTTCCTTGTATTGGTTTAGGTATTAGAAGGCCATTTGACTCAAATGGAATTCAATAGAACATTTTCTTTGTCCATTTTCAGAATAATATTTTGTAGTATATGTATTAATTGTTCTTTAGAAGTATGATAGAATTCTATAAATCCATCCAAACCAAGCTTATTTCCTTTGATAGCAAGTCTCTAAGAGGTCTTCTTACCTCCATCTTCTTTTTCCCTCCTCATTCTCACCTCCAATCCATTCTGCTTCCAAAATAATTGTCTTTATACTCCTGGCATTTTTGTCCTTAATCATATTCAGCACACTAGGTTGCTTCTTGAATCAAGTTCAGTAATCATTGCCTGACTGATACTCAAGGCTCTCCAGACTCAGGCACTAGCCTCCTTTTCCATCCTTATATTACTTCCTTCTACATATTCTAGACTTCAGCCAAACTGAAGTACATACTATCTCCTGAATTCAAATCAATTGACTTCCCTAAGTATTTATGAATTCCTTACTACGTCCAAGGCACTAAGCGATTCTGGGTGTAGAAAGACAAAAATAAAAATAGTCCATATCCTCAAGCAGTTTACATTTTTTGTGGGGGGGAGGGAAGCTAAGTACATAGAGATAAATAAATGTAAAATATTTACATTAAAGAATGGGGGATATATAAATACCTTTGTTCATGCTACCCTCTATTTACAAAATAGCTTTTGTCCCTCTCTTTTTCTGTTGAATTCTTATCCATCTTTTAAAGCTCAACTCCACTGACATTTCCTTCTGAAAGCCTTGCCTTCCATTTCCACCAAGTCAGTAATGACCTTCTGCCTTTAACCCATTTGGTACTTTGTTTTACACATCTCTACTGTATGTACCACAGACTGTTAATTACAGTTATCTTTCTGCATCTCTTCCTCCTACTGGACTGTAAGGTTTCTGAAGTCAGAGACCATGCCTTATGTGTATTTTGTACCTTCCCTAGTGTCTGCCTGCCACAGGGCTCTATACACAGTAGATAAATGATGACAGAATGCAGAATCAATTAACTTTATCTCTCAAAGTTCCAGTTTTATCATCTGAAAAAACAAAAATAAAAATTCCTGTACTACTTAACTCATAGGATGGGAATGAAAGAGTTCTTTGAACTATAAAGTACTATAGAAATATGATCTATTGGTAACATTACATATAGTTCTACATAAATAATTTGCATGGTAGGTTTGTTTGGCTTATTCCCACTGCATATTTTTCATCCCCAAGATCCCAGAACAACAAAGATGAAAATGTACATACATGTACATATTCAAAGATGTACTCACAGTCACGTTCATTGACTCATGCATTCATCCTGCAAAATATACACAGACATAGTCATCTCCCTGGTCCTGAGGGATTCCCAGTTTTGCATAACAGAAACTAAAACTGGAGCTTCCCCTACGACAAAGACAGGACTGGATGAATTAGATTGTAGAATTTCAAAAAGGATTTCTCCTCGTCTAAATGGGGAAACTGAGGACAGCGAAAGGGGAAAATGACTTGCCCAAGACTGCACAATACATAGCAAAGCCTGAATCAAGTCCAAGTACTTTTACCACATTTTGATTCCTGGAACAAAGACATACTATATATGCCCCAGAATGCAGAAATCGTAATTAAGATTCCTAACTAACAGGCTCCTTCCCTGTACAGCCCCATCCCCCAATGCACATTCACCTAAGAGACATCATCAGGCTTCCTGAGCTGTCCCAAGCAGATTCAGATTCTTTGTGATAGCACAGGCTAGCTCCATGGCCTGGCCCCATGAACTTTTGCCCAGACAGTTCCAAGGATGGAGTCCAAACTTGGTAAAGCAACAGAGTGGGAATGACCAGACACAAAGGCTCAATCCGTTAAAATTAACAACGTGAGCTAGAGGACAGAGAAGTGTTTCCCTTGGCACTGATGCTTATTAGTTGCATGGGAAAGGTCACAAGACTGGGGTGGTTTATTGTTCAATAGGTTGGAAGTCTGATCTGGGATTCAAGCCAAGGTCTGGGTACTGCCTTGTTGGAGAATACTTAGAATAGGCACTGATCAGTTTGTCACTACTTTTCTTTTTTTGGGGGGGGGGGGTAGGGTGAGGGGGAAGGGAAAAGATGGTGCTATAGCTCATGTTAACTTTTTAACTCCTTCCTTCCTAAAATGCTAGAATCACAGCCTATGGAATGTGATAAAGGATGCCAGATTTCCCATGACCTGGAGGAAGGTAAACTGCTGCAGATACCCACCACCACCTAGTGAAAGCCTATACCTAAGGTCCCTTTGAGTTTTAAATCTAAGATCCCAAGAGCATGAAGAGATCTTTTGAAATCCACAGCTGATGAAATAGTCTGCATCTTGGATGATCACATATTTTGACCTAAGTAGTGGAATATAACACATATATCTTATGCAAAATATTTCAATGGATACTCTCCCTTGGGTTTTATTCCTCTTTCCTGAATACACAATAAGTCATCTTTCTACTTCTTCCTAAAGGGGCAAATTTGTCTTTCCATTTTGTTTATTTTTGTGATTTTTCAGTTGTTCAGGGGGAAAATAATCATAACAAAACAGGGGTTCAAGAGATTTTAACCGCTATTTATATAGCACTTTAGAGTCAAAAGCCCTCCTATGTGCATGATATTGAATGCAGTCCTATGTCACTGAGGAGATTACCTGGCAGCCGGAGACTGGATTATTCTGCAACTCCAATCCTCATTTGTCCAGGTTCACTTAGCCAGTAAGTGGCCAAATGAGGTCTCAAAGCCAGGTCTTGGGGCCAGTTAGGTGATGCTTCAGTGGATAGAGCACTGGCCTTGGAGTCAGGAGGACTTGAGTTCAAATCCAACCTCCCTTACTAGCTGTGTGACTGTAGACAAGTCACTTAACCCCATTGCCTCCCACAAAATAAAGAAAGAAAAGGGGAAAAAAAAAGGCAAGTCTTCAGCCTCTGATTCCAAGACTCTTTCCACTCTATCGTGTGACCTCTCAACAAATCTTCTCTATCCATTACTAGATCTAGACCTTGATTGTGTCAGGGTAAGGACCAGGTGTAGTTTATCTCTCTATCTCCTCCAGTTCTTGAAACAGTTCTGGGCACATTCAATTCAATTTGACAAACATTTATTGAGTTCCTCCTCTGTCTGTGCTGGAGCCTAGTTGTAAAAAGACAAAAATAAAACCAGTCCCTATCTTCTAGGAGCTTACTTAATCAGAGCTTACCTTTCAATAGCTTTCAAGGTTCTTTAAGCATGTGATGTTATTTGAGCCTCACCACAAGCTTGTGACAAAGGCAGCATGGGTTCATTAGCTTCATTTTCCAGACAAGGAAAGAGAAACAGAGAAGTTAAGGGACCCATATCCCAGGGTCTCTCGGTTCATATGTGTGTGAGGCAAGGTCCTGCCTCCAAATCCAGTGCTCCATCCACTCTATTCACTGCCTCTTTGGCTACCAGGAGATGTGATGTGTACTCAGATAGCTAGGATCCAAGGAGAGCTGAGGAGGGAGAGAGCACCAACAGCTAGGGAGATCAGAGGTGCTTCAAGGAGACTGGAATCTGAGCTGAACCTTGAAAGAAGACAAGAATTCAGAGAGGCCAAGATGAGGAGGAATGTGGAATGGGTCATACAAATGCACGCAAAAAGATGGAGTTTCTAGTTTGAAAGAAGAGCCTTGAATGCCTAGCTAAGGAATTTGTATTAGGTGCTTAATAAATGTTTTTAAATAAATGCATGAATGAATGAATGAAGAAACCACACAGTGGGAACAAATAAAAATGATGGACTCAGGTCTTGGCCAGTGTGGGGACAAGTGAGCAATTCAGGAATATTCTTTAAAGTCAAGATGTGGGACAGCCTCATTAGAAAAAGTTCGGAAAAGTCTCAGAGTGTGTCCTTTTAATGAGTTGTTATTCAGAGTTAATCATTTGCATTTGTGTTTAATGTTCTCTGCAGAAACATCTGCCTCCTTAGAAAGTAAATGGGAAACAAAAGCCTCAAGTATTCTTTGGAGAAGAGTTTTCAAGAATGTCCAGGTGTGGCTAACAAGTCAGAGCATCATTGTGGGGAATTGACTTGAGCCAGACTTGTTATAATGTCTTTGATAATGTCACTGAACCTTTCCCAGATTCCCTTCCCTGCCTGTGGAATATAGATAACAATGCCTGCCTTTCAGGCACTTGGAGTATCTCCAGGGAAAGGGTTATTTAGTAAAGGCAGCTAGGGGAGAGATCCGGGCCAGTGCATTCTCACGACTCCATGCTCAGATTCTCTAGAACGTTTTCTTCCCTCAGCAAGCAGGCTCATCAAATTAAGAAATGCTATAGCTAAACCAGGAGACATTTGTGACAAATATTGGAGGTTAAAATCATTCCATCCTCCTGCCATAGCCTGTTAAGGTAAAGCGCACCTCCTCGCTGATTAGTTATAATGCACTTAGAGTTAAATATATTGTTGGCTTTCCATGCTGCCAGGTGTTAAAGTCTTCCAGAGTTAGACACATTCTAAGAAAGGGAATTCACCATGTACTTCCCCTTTAATGATTTGAAATCTGGACCTTTAAAAGCTCTCTGCTGTGTTATTCATTATTAATGCATGATAGTAAAGTTGTCATCCTGCTTGGTGCAAGGGATTTTGGAGACAGAGTGAACGCTTCATTTCTTATGGTATCGCAAAATTGTGACTTTGTAATTCAGCCATCTCCTAATTCAATATAGATAAAACGTAGAAACAGAGAGATATCGATATAATAAATTCAGCAGAAACCTGAATATACCCATAAAATACTATTATGAAAGCAAGGTATGTTGTCAAACCAATTCCTCTTGTTTTTTTCCTATTATCTCACTCATTTTTTCCCTTTTTTCCTGACTTCTCAAATCATATTTAATAGCCTCAAACTTCATGAATTTCTAGGTGCACGTCCATGGATCATTTGCTCATTTAAGCCACCTTCATAAGCTCTTGAACCTTGGGAACTACATAGAAACGCACCCAAGGCTTCCCAAACACTTGGATGGGGACAGTTGAGATGGGAAGATCTCAGAAGTCACCATTCAATCCAACAATCTCATCTCCAGGTGTCCCCAAGAGGAGAAGTGATTTGCCCACGTCTACAGAGGAAGGTAGTGGCAGAGTTGGCAACTCGAACCTGGATCTTCTGAGTCACAGGTTAGCATCACTACACTTTCTTTCAGACCCCACAGCTTTTGTGCATTCTACTCTATTCCAAAACACTATAAAAATTGTTTTAACATATCATTGGGGAAACAAATAAAATACTACATTAAAAGGAGAAGAAAATATGGTCAAGTCACTATGAGACAAGCTGGCATTTCTATAATGTTTGGCACACGTGATCTCATTTGAACATCACAACAACTCTATTTTGTGGGTACTCCAGGTGTTTTATTTGCATTTTATAGATAAGGAAACTGAAGCTCAAAAACTCATTCATGATCACATAGCTAGTAAGTGTCACTGAAGAAACTGAGGCAGATAGAGGCTAAGTAACTCACCCAGGATCACACAGCTAATAATTGTCTGAGGTAGGATTTGAACTCTGGTCTTCCTGAATTCAAGCCCAGTGCTCTACCCACTGTGCACCCCAGATGCCTAGCAAGAGCCCATTTCACTTTTGTATACCTATGATTGTTACAACAGCTTTGCTTATACAAAGTCTCATATATCTGCCTCTCCTCAACTTCTACACAGTGCTATGAGTTCTGCCTTCTGGGGCCAAGCCAAGCTAGTTTCTTCCTTTTTCATGTATCAGCCCTGCTAATACTGGAAGAAAGCTGATATGTACTCCTTAGGGCTTCTCCTCTGCACATAAAAGAGCCCCATTTCTTTCCACTGATCCTCATGTAATGTGTGGTCTCCAGGCACATTACCATCCTGGTTATCCATCCTTGAGATGCTCTCCAAGTTACCCATGTCTGGTGCCTTATACCCTTTAGCCAGCTTTCTGTCTAACCTCCTACTCTCTCTGGAATCTGGCTTCCTAGCTGTATGTGAGCAGTTTCCTTCCTCCCCCAACATTTTTCCTTTTTAATGCTCTTGATCTGATCCACAAGTCTGGAGGCAAATTTATATATATATATATATATTTCTATGTATTTACATATATATATATATTTCTATGTATTTACATATATATATATATATGTACACACACACACATCAACCAGAGCTTGCTAGATGTACTACATGCGTGACCAAAGGCCTGCTCTTCTATTTTAAGTTGTCTTTCAGAAGGCCCAATCCTTTTCATTATGTGGTCAGCACATGATATCCTCCCCAATTCTGGTGCCCAGTGATCTCCCACCTCTCCATTCCGGGGGAACAGGAGCCCTCAGAGGGACCAGCTCCAGCATTTTCAACAACCTCGCTCTCTGGTGCTAACAATTCAGCACTTCCTTCATTCTCTTAGCTATCACTGGGCATCAGTCCTGGAAAACCAGAGTGCCTTCCTCCAGTTCCTTCCCCTTCTTCTCAAGTGTGGCAGCACTTTTTGCATTTGAAGTCATTACTTACAACTGCCAGGAACCCAAACATATCCCCAAAACCTTTGCAAGTCATCGGAGCAATCCCCTCGTCCTCCGCACGGGCTAAAGAGGATCCTCAGTTCAATGTGGCTTTTGCTACTAAATCTAAGTAGACTCTATGTTTACGTGACTCTTCCCTGGGGAGTAGAGGGAGTGGGAATGGAGGAGAGAGGGACAGTGGTTCCTAAGAGGCAGCTTTTGAGGCAGATGGCTTTTGCACCCTTTTCCTGTTATCTCTGCTACCTGGCTCCTGTAAGTACCCTAATGTAATAATATATAGCTCTATTATACACCAAGCACTGTTAGGCAATTTCCAATTATTATTTCATTGGGTTCTCACAACAACCCTGGGAGATAGGGGCTATTATTAACCTCATTTTATAGTTGAGGAAACTGAGGCAGACAGGGGTTAAGTGACTTGCTTGGAATCACATGACTAGTAAGTCTGAACTCAGGTCTTTCTGACTCCAGGCCCAAGGTTCTGTGCTCTATTACCTAACTGCATGATATCAGCTAAGTGAGAGAGGTCTTCTGTAGAAAGCCTGTTTCCCCACCCCTTCTTGCCTTTTCTTTTCTCTTGCCTTCTTCCCTATCACTGTTACTCAGACTTCAGATGCAGTCCACTTGGGCCTTGCTTCTTGTCATGTAAAGTTTGTTAATTTTAAGAAAAAAAAACCCTAAATGTATGAGAATGATAAAGACAAGGTACCTTATGGATTGAATCTATTTTACTAAAGGATATGGCCCAGTTTTGAGGATTTTTGCACACATCTCCACGAGTGTATGTCCACACACACACACACACACACACACACACACACACACACACACACACACACACACACTTGAATAAATAACCTGTGATTTTGTGGGTGTGGTTCTCATTCAAAGGTACAAACTGAAATTCCTCTGTTATAGGGAATCCATGAACTTGAATGTCACCAACCTCAAACTAAAATCTAGCACTTCTTTCAGTTATTTAAAAACACTAATCTGAAGAGTCCCTAGGCTGTACCATATTGCAGAGGGGTCCATGATACAACAAAGGTTATGAACTCCTACTCAATAGAGGATCTTAGAGGGTTAAAAAAAATTAATTGCTCAGTGACTACCCTGTCAATAAGATCCTTAGATATGTCCAGGCCTCTTCATATAACAATAATGACAATAATATAGATACACGTGTATATATATATATATATATAAAATTTATATTTATATAAATATATAACAATATATATAAATATATATTTGTATAAATATATAACAATATATTTATACAAATATATAATATATTTATATATTATATATATTTATATAAATATATTTATCTATGTATGTGATATATATATATATAATATAAATATATATTCACTTAAATAAAAAAACTGAACGGAACTGAAAAGTATCTTTCCTAAAAGTACTTCATGCATGTATGCTACAAATAATCATTTCAGTGAAATGATTTTTTCTGCTTATAAATAATCATATACTAATAGCTGATACTTATATAGTACCTTTGGGTTTGCCAAGACCTTTCGGGTCTGGCTTCACTCCTTTGCTCCTCATGAGAGCACTGTCAGTGATGGAGCCTCTTCCTTGGATTTGGCAGACTATGATCAGTCCCCAGTAGGCTGTAAAGGGCCTTGACTTCCAGCACATGGTGTCATGTCGCTTCCTAAAGATCAATGAAGTAGAAGTTTGTTATTGGCTATTGTCATCTGAAAGAAAGATGGAAACTCACAAATGGAAGACTAGGAGAGCTTTGAAATAACATGCTTTTCCCTGTCATCTTTCTGCGTTGAATTGAAAAAAAATGCAGAAAGGTAAAATTCATGTTAAGTAGAGAGCAAGTCTTGCAATCTGAAACTGCTTCAAAAAGGATATCTCAGTTTTTGTGCATTTTCTAACTGCTATGCTTTCCCTTTGTAGCACCCGTGGATAGCACTGGGCAAAGTACTCCATCTTTCCTGCTCTTTCCTCCTTTCTAGAAGCGGCATAGCTGAACCTCACCTAGGCCTTGTCTACTTCTATCCTGCCCTATCTCCTTTCTCATCTGAGGCCTGAGGGGTAATTAGCCACACTCCTTGCTACACCATCTAGCTCACTTGTAGCTTAGGGGCAGCATACCACCTTCAGGTCCTTGCAACTCCTTTCCCAGCTTTCCTTGGAGTTCATATCAGATGAAAATTTACTAGTGTACTCTAAATAGTACAGAGTCCCTGATTATAAAAATCTCTGACATTCAGACAGAGGTTTGGCTCTCTGGCCTCACATAAAGTTTTGTGCATCTTCCTAATCCCCTGGTGTCTTTATGTTTGAAGCCAAATAAGGAAACAGAAAACATTTAGGCAAAAAAAGGCAGCAGAATTTAATACATTATCGGTTACTTGATAGGCACAGGGCGGGAAGCTGGAGAAAAAGTCAACCTCTTGGGGGAACTTCCTTTAGGCCTTAAAGCATTGACTACAGCTTCCAGTATTAGTAGGAATCCCGCTGGGAGATACTCACCTCTCTCCCTCCCTTCTCCATGGCATCTCATCTCTGGTTAGTGTCTCCTTTCAGTTGTGGCCTCTGTGTGCCAGATCTTTCTAGCTTGGCTCCTTGAGCTCAGAATGGGGCCCAGGATGACTTCTCTGCCCTGCTGCTGCCATCTCCTACCAATTGTTGGGATCTCTGTAAGAATTCCTCAGCCTGATTTAAGTTCAACTTCTGGCTGAAGAATGATGATAGTCCCAGATTGCTCTCAGAGGTGAGAAGGAATGGCTTGTCCCTCAGGAATACAAATGGCAGACTGCTAGTCAGTTCTCAAACCACTATTCCATCTTAAGAATATTACAATTCTTATAATAATAACTGACATTTATATCAGCCTTTAAAGTTTTCAAAATGCCTTACTGATCTCATTTAAGCTTCACAACAACCCTATAAGAGAAGTATTTTTTTAGCCATGATTTTATTTGTCCATGTCCATTTATTTAACCATAATTTATTCTGGCAATGCAGATCAAAGCTGTTCTCCAACTTAGGGATATTCTAGAGTTGTCTGGGATGCTGTTAGGTGACTTGCCCTGAGTCACATGGCCAGTATGGGTCATAGATCAGGATTTAAACCCAGGTTTAAAGACCAGTCCTCTCTACCCATCATACCATGCTCCCTCTCTCCTGTCATTAGTACTACATCTAAGGCCATCTCTTCTCTAAACCCCCTACTCCTATAACCTGGATAGGGTTTGAAAACTGCACCATGATTTCTGCTGAAGGCTTGGGGCCTTCCATTACTATATTCCATGTGATGCCTCATCACAAAACAAATACCCATGAACCATGTAGAGAGAACTATTCCAGTAATCCAAATAGGTACAATTAGGAAAAGTCTTTTGCATGATCCTTTACTTTATGTTCTGCTCTAGGTCACTGGCTTTTTTTCTTCTTCTGACACATTCTTCTCTCTCACAGTCTCAAGCTGGGATTTCATTTAAATTGTTCAACTTTAATTTTAGGTTTCAGTTTGCTAAAGCTCATAGAATAATGGGTGAGAACTCAAAACAGTTTTCTGTCCTCAAAAATCAAAGGCTTCTTGTTACCAACAGTTCCATTCACATTTGTAATTGCCTTGCCAATAGGGAGTCTTAGGTTAAGTCCCAGAGAGTGTTACATAATAGGATGGGTGGAAAATGACCTTATGATCATGGTATTGGGTGATAGACTTTGCTAAAAAAGAAGTATCCATCAGTAACCCACCTCTGAAAAGTAACCCACCTCTGAAAATTAATCTGATTATTCTTGTTCTTGTAACCCAGGATGCTCAAAGACTACAAGGTGATACCTATGAAAAAGATGATTTCTAACATGGATGGTCAGGGAAGGCTTTATGGAAGAGGTGATATTTGAATTGACCTTTTAGGGTAGGCACAATTTAGCAGACTCTAATACCTCTGATAGCTTCCTCATGGAGATCTTCAGAGATAAGGACTCATTATTTCCCAGGACACTTCATTCTACTTTAGGACAGCTCCAATTGTGAAAGAGTTGGTTCTTATAATCAAGGCCAATTTTCCTGTATGAATTTTCGGCCTGTTGCTCCTATTTCTGCCTTTTGATGCCAATCAGAGTATGTCTAGCTTCTTTTGCACTTGACATCCCTTCAAATACTTGAAAAGAGCTATTATATTCTCCTTAAGTCTTTGGATCATAGGATTATAGACCTCAGAGACCTGCTAGTCCAACCCCTTCTTTTTTTACAGAAAAGGAAATGAATGTGAAGAGGCTTACCCAAGACTGTACATACTATGTTTTGCTGCCCTAGTAAATATAGTGTAGCAAAAATACTTTAATGAGTTCCTTTGATGACTGAGGACTTCAGAGTCTGAACATTGATTCTCATAGCACAGTGCTATAGATGTAGAAAGTGTAGGTGATTGGGTTGAACATATAATGATAGAACACATCCCCGGAAAGCATTTTACTTCAGAGTAAATTCAACAGATTTCACAAGTAATTCAAGAAATATTTATTACGTGCATAGCATTGTGTTAGGCACTGGGAGTAAACATGAAATAAAACAAAAAGTTTACAATAGAGTTGGGAAGATAGCATGTGTATGAATAACTATAATAAAAATAATCCACATGCTTGAGAGGTATAAGCAAAGTACTAAGAGTCATTCTGAGAGGGAGGTGAGGGGCTAAGAGGGCTGGAGGCCAGAAGTCACTTTCTGCCATGAGAACTAAAGAAGACTTTGTGGAAAGAGGTAGAGCCTAAGTTTTATCTTAAAGTCAAGGTATCCCAGTACCTGGAAAACAATCCCCTCTACTAGACACCCAGCAAGTGGGTCATCTAGCCTGTGCTCAAAACTCTCTAGGGAAGGGGAACTTCCAGAGCAGCCTTTTCCATTTTTAGCCAACTATAATTGCTAAGAAGTTTTTCATGACATCGAGCCTGTATTTGTCTTGCAAATTTGCACCCTTGTACCTAGGCCTTGGCTTTGTTTAACCCTCCTTTCCACACTTATCATAGTATCATCATTCTATAGCTGGAAGAGGCCTCAGTGGTCATTGAGTTCAACCTCCTCATTTTATAGATGAGTAAAATGAGGCCTGTGGAAGAGGTGTGACTCTCCTAAGGTCCTACAAATACTGAATGGCAAAACCAATATTTGAACACAGGTCTTCTGACTGATCCAGCATCCTTCCCATTATGCTCTGACAGCCCTTCAGATATCTGAAGACTAACTGATACTGTGTGTCCCCCCCAACCCATTCCAAAGTATAGTTGGATTTGGATTCAGGTATCACCTCTGCAACTTCCTAGTTGTATAAACAAGACCAAATCACTTAACATCTCTGAGCCTAGATTTATCTCTACAATAGGGATACTGATACCTATGGTTCCTACCTCACAGAGTTCTTCTTTCTCTCTTCCTTTAACTCCCATTTCTTTTCCAAGAACTGAACTGACCTGAACTGACTATGCTTGCTTTTCCCTTTCTTCATCCTTTGGTGAATCAACTTAACTCTACTTTCCCGTGCCACCTTGCCCTATAGCCAGTCATACCTGGCCAAGCCCCAAGCCTGGATTACTCTTCTATCTGCCTCTTTTGCTCCTATTTCACATACTGTTGAATGGAGGTATTAGAAAACATGAAATTGTGCAAATTGGGTCTTCTACAAATTTAGGTTAGCTAATCTCAGCTGTATTTTCCCTGCAGCAAGGCAGTCATCTTACTCCTTCCTAATTGATTTAGTATCCCACTCTCCAAACCTCATCTCTTTTCAAGTCTCCCATGGTAATTCCCACCTCTACCCTATGTGCTATGAGTCTCAACTCTTACTTTTCTGAAAAAAAATTGAGGTTATTCACCAAAGATTCCCTTTTTTCTTCTCCTCATCGTATCATATTATTCGGACATATTTCCCCCCACTATCTTCTCCTTCACTCTAGTCTTTGACGAAGAAATGGCCCTCCTGCTTGCCAAAGCCAACCCTTCTACATGTATCTGTGAACCAATCCTCTCCTGTTTTTTTTCCCCAGCAGATTTGCCCTCACTCTCTTATCTGCAGTTTCTTCCTACATACTGGTTCCTTCTTTGCTATCTGCCAACATATCCATGTTTCCCCATTTTTTAAAAAAAAACGCCCTCACTTGATCCTTTCATCCCCACTATCTCCTGTCCCCTATCTCTCCTCCTCTTCATTGCTAAATTCTTTAAGAAAGCCATCTATAATTGGTGCCTCCACTTCGTCTCCCTTCTCCTCTCAATTCTAAATACTTTATGGTCTGGCTTCCAAACTCATCATTCAACTGGAACTGCTCTCTCCCAACTTATTAACAGTCTCTTAATTGCCAGATCAAATGGCCTTGTTTCAGTCTTGATCATTCTTCAACTCTTTGTAGCATTTAACACAATAGTGATCATCTTCTTCTCCTGGATATTCCTTTCACTCTTGTTATTAATGACACAGCTCTCTCCTGGTTCTCCTTCTGCCAGACTAGTTGCTCTTTTCTAGTCCCCTTTTCTGGATCTTTATTCCTGTCACACCCACAGACTGTGGGTTTCTGCCAAGGCTGTGTCCTGAGCCTTCTCTTTTCTCCCAATACTATCTCACTTAGTAGTGAGATTGTTTAGTTGGCATTGTTTCAAATAACATTTCTATGCAGATGGTTCTCAGCTCTATATATCTAACCCTACCTAGTTCATGGAATCGAGTTGCTGTCTTGTCCTTTGTCTCTTTTTCTAAAATGCATCTTTGAGAGTCCTATTAGTTTGTATTCTGGGAAACTGAGGCTTGACTGGACCTCTTCTCACTCAGTCATAATGTTGCTACTGCTCAGATCCCAGGTCAAGGACTTTGCAGGTTTGAGTGAAGGAGGTAGTATATGAAATGCCATTTCATTGTGAGCAGAATGTTTAGACTCAGGGATATGATTGGGAAAATGCTCAAATAATTTGTGGGTGTGGCTCTTTAAAATTTCCAAGTCAATACGATTCAGGGGCAAGCTGAAATGACAAAGAATGGGGATTCTCTCTGGAAGTTACGATTTGAAGTGAAAGTCATTGGTCACCTGACTAGAGAACCACTTAATGGTGATCATTGGTACTCTCAGGCTGTTAGAGACCTTCTTCAGGCATACTGTGATTATGCCTTCATTATGAACATATGGTGCTCTGGGGTGCCATGATGCATATTCTGA
Source organism: Notamacropus eugenii (assembly GCF_028372415.1). Lineage (NCBI taxonomy): Eukaryota > Metazoa > Chordata > Mammalia > Diprotodontia > Macropodidae > Notamacropus > Notamacropus eugenii. The sequence goes on along the minus strand of NC_092879.1, from coordinate 66,032,513 downwards.
AGCTCAATGGAGTAGCAGTATCACAGAAGGGAAATAGAATGGGACCAGATGAATTAGGTCAATTAAATGGAGCTATTTCTGGGACTAGTTAAGTTTATCCACACCAAAATGCTGAGTTAGTAGAAGCCATATTTGACCAAAGCATTTTATTATGAGATCTTCATAGGATTTGGTCTCATCAGTGTGAGAAGAGTTATGCTGTAAGTAACACAATTTGATCATTCTTTTTTATCCATTTTTAAAATTTGGGGAAATATACTCAGTAGTGAGATCCCTAGGTCAAAGCATGTGGACATTTAATGGTTTTTCTAGTCCTATATTGTTTTCCAGAATGATTGTACCAATTCATATCTATGCCAACGTTATATTAGTATGTTTATCGGGGAAGATAAGGCCTCTACCAATGACTAGTTCCATTTTTATAATGTTTGATAGGTAGGAGGTAAAACCTTAAGAGTTGTTCTGATTTACATTTCTCTTATTACTAGTGATTTGTAGTATTTTTTCATATAGTAGGTGATTATTTGCTTTTTTTCCTGAAAACTCTTTGTTGAGATCCTTTGACTGTATGCCTATAGGGAATGGTACTAGGCCTTGTATATTCATTACTTATTCTGTTGAGTGGCACCATTTGCAGTTGCTTGCCTTCCAAAGAGGATACTCCTCTATTTAAACTAAACAACCCTTAGGGCATCTGTTTTTGTTTAATGTAAAGCAATGGTTTTTTTTTTTCTGATCATTAATTTGCCTTTGAAATTCTCAGTCCCCTAAAATTGGCATTTTAATTTGAACTAAAAATATTCAGCATCTTCCAGAAATGTATTGGGTATAACTATGCCCATAGGCCTTTCCGGGTACCTCATTGTCTCTGTAATCTGACTATGTGGGTACTTCCTCCAGTGGTGCAAATCACAGCCCAACCATGCCTTCTCATCCTGCCCATGTCCTCTTGTCTGTGTTCTCCTATAAACCCTCCATGGGAGGGGGGGAGGCAGTTCCATATTCTGGAAACCTTTTCTGGATCTTTTGACACTGTAGCTAGCAATGAAGGGTGGAAGTGATCCATTATTTATCCCAAATAAAGTCCAAATTCCTCAGCTTAGCATTAGAGGTCCTCTATACTTTCAGCATCACCCTACGTTTTTAGCCTTGTCTTACATTACTCCATTTCACATCCACTACACTCAAGCCATACTAAACTCATCACTGTTTAATTAAACAATTGAATTAAAGAACCATTTCCTGTGCTTTCCCACCTTAGATCTTATCATTTCCAGTGCCTGGAGTACCCTTTAAGACTTACTTCCAATCTCACTTCCTCTAGGAATCCATTGCTAATTCTGCCAGTCATAAATGAGGAAGGCTAAACTTGAATTCACAGTACCTGAGTCTGTATCCCAGCTCTGCTATTACATGTCTGACCTTGGACATACAATTTAATCCCTCTTTGACTTAGTTTCCTCATCTGTAAAATGAGCCAAATGTGCTAGCATGGTAGAACTTAGTGGGGCCTATGTTTCACTGAAATAGTCTTTAAAAATCCACAATGAGGCACTGAGGAATAGGGTAGTCTACAAAGAATCACAGTTGTGAGTGATCCAGTCAGGAATGGAGACACTCATGGGGAATGGAAAGTAGGAGTAGCTTGAGCCATCTTCCAGGAAATGTATAGTTGGAATAGGAGGTGGACTGGTGATATAGCAGAAGAGTGGACAAGAGATGACCAGATCAGGTGTTGTGCTGATACCCTTGGAAGGTTGAAAGGCCTGGACAAGTCTTCGAGCATATTGGGTAAAGCATTTACAGGAGAATGGGGACAAGAAGTGTACAGGGGCAGAAGGCATGGGAGGGAATGCAATCTTCACCAAAGGATGGAATGTCTATATTGATGAGATCATGGATCCTTCAAAGTATTAAAACATAAGTACTTAGTAATAGGAGAAACAATGACCTCCTCCCCTTTCAGTAGCTGACTTCTCCTTCCATTGCTAAAAGCTGCAAAAAACTTCAGAAGTGGCAGTACTGCACAAGTAGAATCCCCTTCCTCTCTAATCTCTCATATGCCTGGGCAAACATAGCTTGGTATTGTCCAGCATGGCTTTTTAATCCTCACATATTGATAACTCCCCATGCAGCCATTGCCTAAAATGGACTTCATACTGTAAAGATTTGATTCCTGGAACTAAGGAATTTAATTTGACAGTGATCATATTAATGAACAAACTGTGACCTGCATACTCCCTAGTCTTGCATATATTACTGAGAAAAAAATGGTCTGTCCTGTATAAGTTTGAGAATATCAGTATTCATCAGACTAAGTTAGTTTGGACTGGCTTCATCAAAGGAATAGAAGGTAGGTTTTCAAATTAAAATACCCACCCATTTATATTTTTCTCTTGTGAGCTTGGAATCATTACACAATTTTCAATATATACAGGAAATCAGAACAATGAAATTTATACTTTACCATATCCTCTTTTCCTTTCAATCATTGGTGATCAATTGGATATTGGACTTCTCAAAATAATAGTAAGATAGGGACACAAAATGACATTGTTTGGATTCCCAAGATTGGGGAAATAAGCTCATAATAGGAGGTGAAAAAAACCTTTGCATTTTTGAAAGGCAACAGTCTGAGAGAGGAAGTAGTGGAATTCAATTTCCAAATGACATGTCAAACTTGTCTTTAAGTCCAACAAAGCACTAAATATTACCCCTTCATTCTAAATCATCCCAATCACCTTTGGCCTTGGTCCAACAACTGCGAATTTAGAAAATTGGTATATCATGAAATCAACCTGGAATACCAATTTATAGGTTTGGAGAAGTAGTTATGCTTTAGGTTAAAGAGCATATATTTGTGCTGCAAGAGAACTGGGTTTTAGCCCTGAAATTTAGGTTATTAGCTGTTCGACCTTGAACGAGGTACTCCCCATTCTGATCCTTAATTTTCTCATGTGCAAAATAGGGGGTTGGATGAGAATAGGGTTCCTTCAAGTTTAAATTTTCACATCATTTTACTTTGAATTCTGGTCATTTATAACAGATTAAATTCTAGTATTTAAAATTTAAAATTCAGTTCTACAACAGATACTGTATTGAATACTGGAGCTCCAAAGATGAAAAATGGTACAGTCCCTGTCCTCAGGGAGTTTTCAGTATAGCAGAAGGCTTAAACCTAGAGTACCTAGCACAGCTAGGTGATGCTGCAGGGGATACAGGCCAGGAGTCAGGAAAGCTCATCTTCCTGAGTTCAAATATGGCCCCAGACACTAGCTCTTTGATCCTGGGCAAGTCACTTCACCCTGTTTGCCTGTTTCCTCATCTGAAAGATTAGCTGGAGAAGAAGATGGCAAACAATTCCGGTATCTTTTCCAAGAAAACCCCACATGGGGTCACAGTTGGACATGACTGGAAACAACTGAACTACAGCAGAAGGCTTAAAGCAAACACATAAATAAATGTGATGAAAGGTAGTGTGGATAAGGATGGGTGAATTCTCCAAATCTCAGCCTCAGCTTTCAATATCATCTAATCCAATCTTGGAGCCAGGAGCCCCTATGTAGCACTTTTTTATTATTTTGTTTTCAGTGTTCTAAATCACTTCCATATATCTTATATTTTTTTCCCCTCCCTCCCCCCCTTCTCCCCTACCTCCTTTCCCCCTCCCTGAGATGACATACAATTTTATATAGGTTCTACATATACATTCCTATTAAAGACATTTTCACCTTAGTCATGTTGCATAGAAGAATTAAAATGAATGGGAGAAATCATAAAACAAACCAAAATGTAATACAAAAGAAAATGATCTGCTTCATTCTGTAATCCAATTCCATAGTTCTTTCTCTGGATGTGGAAGGCATTTTGCCTTAAAAGACTATTGGGAATTTTTTAAGTCCTTGCATTGCAATGAAGTTTTAAGTCTACCAGAAAAAATCCTTACACACTGTGGTTGTTGTTATATGTGGTGCTTTTAAATCCTTCCGGTTGGATCCTTTTTTGGGACTGAGTTATTCATGTACGATTGCACTGTTTAATGATGGAGTGAGTGGGAGGAGGGGCAGCTTTTCTCTTCTAAAGGAAATCCCTAGTACCTTAACAGAGTGACCATAACCTGGGAAACAAAACTCTCCAAGGTCCCAGATGGAGTAATTTGGTTAAGTACCTAAATGAAGACGAATATCCAGAAAGGAACAACAAATGTTTTCCCTGACACTGTTCGTCAACTTTTAAGCAATAGTGAGTTGCTGGGCATGACCAAGAGGAAAATGACTCAGTACTTCATTTACCATGGTGCTCAAGGTTCTCCTTGGGAGATATTTGCAGAATTAAATTTCCCAGAAGGCACTATGTCTGGTCATAGAGCATATATTGCCACCAGGTAGGGACTCAGATTAGTAAGTAGTCTTCTGAAAGATGGAATGTTTAAAAAATGAGTCCATCATAGATGCCAGAGTAAGCAAGGTTGGCCTAGTTTTAACTGTGCTTTTCCACCATTGTTTTTTCTCAGGTCTGCAAACTGTTGGTGGATCTCCTTTAAAAAATCTGGAGCAGATTGCAAGGTAGACCCCCCCCCCCTGCTGTGAGGGCCTGGCCCATGGATGGAATTTTGGGGAACATTTCTTTACTCTCTGCCTGGGGCTAGATTTCAGGTCCTTTTGGTCCCTCTGCTCCTTACAATTGTCCTGGGAAGACATTCAATCTATGGGTATATTTCTGTGATCTCTGCCAGAGCTTACCCTTAGGCCCCCTCCTGTGAACAATTGAATTCTGACTGAATTTCGGCTGTCCATTCCCCTTTCTTGACCAGGGGTACACTATGTGGGCATCCTTGACCTAATTCTGGCTGTGCTTTTCCTTCATTAGACTTTCTAAGTTCTTCAGACTATTGGTGGATGGATATGAGGGAATCTGGTCCAGAGGACAATGTAAGCCCCCCTGTTCTGAAGGCCTTTGGTTTAGATGGGATTTAGTGGAAGATTCCCTTTCTCTTTCCCTGGGCTTCCATTTCAGGTGCCTCTGGTCTACTTCATGCTTTCCCTGTAGACTGAAGGATTGTCTTGGGACCACGTGTAGTCAGTGGAGACCTTTCTAAGGTCCCTTGTAAAGCCCAAGTAGCCGTCTCACTAATTACTTCTGCATGGGCTTTCTTGTGCTTTGACTGTCTTTGGCTAGGAAGCTAATTTAGGGGATTCTGATTGAGATCCCATTGTTAATCATGAGTGAGGGAATATCAAAGGACACAAGACAGATTTGACAGATTTGAGGGGATCTGTTCTGTGGGTCATGGCAGGGTCCCCTGCTGTGCCTTTGTGCTCAAACTTTGTGGCTTTGCCTCACATTCATCCTGTATTGTTCCATGGCACACTTAGCAGGGAATTTGCCCCACCACTGATGCACCTCCATATCCAGGAGGCTTTTCCCAGTACCCAGAATATCCCCGGATCCATTTCTGTGGGGTTCCCTCACCATAGCCCCTTGGCTAGTCCACATGTTCCCATGTGTATGTCAGTGTGTCCCCTTCTGTCTGTGTGTCCCTATCTGTCCATGTGTCTCCTCTCTGTCCATCTTTCCTCATGTGTCTGTCCGTGTGTCCCCTGTCTCTCTGTGTATCCCTCATCTGTCTGTCCATGTTTCCCTACCTGTCTTTGTATCCGCATCATTCTGTTGGTGTGTCCCGATCTGTCCATGCATCCCCATGTGTCTATGTGTCCCCATCTGTCCATGAGTCCTGTATCTGTCTGTATATCCCCAGTATGTGCCTCCACGTGTCCCCACCTGTCCACGTGTCCCCATCGGTCCATCACTAGAGCCTCTTGGAGGACCTCCTGCTGTGGTTGGTGGTACCTTTGATGGTTCCTGTACTTTCTTTTTTAGGGCATTGAGGCCCATTGCTTGTGTTTCTTTGAGCATGACTCTTTGTCTCTAGTCCCTATCTAGACTGTGGCATAGCATCAGTGTCCCTGCATCCAAAATTTCTCTGGGCCTATTTGTTTTAACCAATTTGTTACCAAGTTGGATTTCTTCCTGCACATTTTTCTCCTTTATCCCTGAGGAATTCATTTGGGGGATTGTGGCCTAGTTCCTGGGGTCTCTATTGACCAAGGGGCTATCTACTCTCAGAGTGACTGTTTATGGATCATTTTAGTAGGTTGCTACTGGGATGTCAGTTGGGACCCCATGCTGTGAATCATAGATCTTCGATTTTTCTTGTGCAGATTCAACTTCTATGTCCTGGGTTTCAATTTCAGACCATTGTAGGTACTCTTATCATTTCCATGTATACACTGGAACCCTCTTGGGCTCATAGGCAGTCTGTGGATAGATTTCTGGGTTGTCTGCTAGAGCCCATCCTCAGCCCCCCACTGTGAGTGACTGAATTCTGGGTGCATTCTGGCTGTCCATTCCCTTTTGACCAGGGGCATACTTTGGGGGGGGATTCGGGTCTAGATCTGGCTGTGTTTTTCCACCATTGTCCTTTCTCAGGTCAGCAAACTGTTGGCAGATACCCTTTAAGGAATCTGGCCCAGATTGCAAGGTAGGCCCTCCAATGTGAGGGCCTGGCCCACGGATGGGATTTTAGGGAAGATTCCCCTACTCTCTGCTGCGTCTACATTTCAGGCCCTTCTGATGCCTCTGCTCCTTTCCTTATACCCAGTGCAATTGTCATGGGTAGACATACAGTTTATGAATAAATTTCTGCTATCTCTGCCAGAGCCCATCCTCTGGCCCCCTCCTTTGAATGATTGAATTCTGGGTGCATTTAGGCTGTCCATTCCCCTTTCTTGACCAGGAGCACATTTTGTGGGTATCCTTTGCCTAGCTTTGGCTGTGCTTTTCCTTCATTTGACTTTCTAATGTCTGCACACTGTTGGTGGATGGATGTGAGGGAATTCAGCCCATGTGTGCAATGTAGGCCTCCCTGTGGTGAAGGCCTTTGATTTGTATGGGATTTTCTGGAAGATTCCCTTTGTTTTTCCCTGGGTGTCCATTTCAGGTACCCCTGGTCTACTTCCTACTTTCCCTGTAGACCAAGTGATTGTCTTGGGATCACGTCTAGTCTCTAACGACATTTCTAGGGTCCCTTGTAAAGCCCAAGTAGCTGGTTCACTGACTACTTCTGTATGGGCTTTCTTGTGCCTTCTGACTTTCTTTGGCTGGACCGCTGATTTAGGGAATTCTGATTGAGATCCTATTGTCAGTCACGACTGAGGGAATACTGAAGGTCGCAAGAATATCTTTTGACAGATATGAAGGTATCTCTTCTGTGGTTCGTGGAAGGGCTGCCTGCTGTACCTTTGTGCCCAATCTTTGTGGCTTTGTGTCATATTCATCTGTCCTCTTTTGTTGTATGGCACACTTAGCAGGGAACTTGCCCCACCACTGATGCACCTCCTCATCCAGGAGGCTTTTCCCAATACCCAGAATATCACCAGAACCATTTCTGTGGGGTTCCCTCACCATAGCTCCGTGGATAGTCCGTGTGTCTCCATGTATATGTTGGTATATCCCCTTCTGTGTGTCCTTATCCGTCCGTGTTTTTCCTCTCTATCCATGAGTCCTCATATGTCTGCCCTTGTGTCTCTTGTCTCTCTGTATATCTCACATCTCTGTGTCCATGTTTGCCTACCTGTCCGTGTGTCTGCATCTTTCTGCCCATGTCTTGCCTTGTTTGTCTGGGTGTCCCCGTCTGTTCGTGTGTCTCCTATCTGTCCATGTGTCCCTATATGTCTGTCCGGGTGTCCCCATCTGTCCATGAGCCCTGTATCTTTCTGTATATCCCCCATCTGTCTCTCCATGTATCCCCATCTGGCCATCACTAGAGCTGGAGGACCTCCTGCTGTGGTTGCTGGCACCTTCGACGGGTCCTGTATTTTCCTTTTCAGGGCACTGAGGCCCGTTGCTTTGAGGATGACTTTTCTTCTCTAGTCCCTGTCTAGACTGTGGCATAGCATCACTGTCCCTGCATCCGTAATCTCTCTGGGCCTATTTGTTTTAACCAGTTAGTTACCAGGTTGGATTTCTTCCTGCACGTTTTTCTCCTCTTTCCCTGAGGAATTCATTTGGGGGATTGTAGCCTAGTTCCTGGGATCCCGCTTGTCCAGGGGGAGTGTCTACTTTCCAGTGATTGTTCATGGATCATTTTAGTGGGTTGCTACTGGCACCTCAGGTGGGACCCCCCATGCTGTGAATAATTCCTTAGGTCTTAGATGTTTTTTGTGCAGATTTCTCTTCTCTTTCCTGGGTCTCAATTTCAGGCCATTGTGGGTACTCTGGTCTTTTCCATGTAAACCCTGGAACCATCCTGGATTGATAGGCAGTCTGTGGATATATTTCTGGGGAGTCTGCTAGAGCCCATCCTCAGCCCTGCATTGTGATTGAATTCTAAGTGGATTCTGGTTGTCCATTCCCTTTCCTGACCCCGGGGCATACTTTGGGGTAATTCTAGTATAGTTCTAGCTGTGCTTTTCCACCATTGTCCTTTCTCAGGTCTGCAAACTCTTGGGGATACCCTTTAAGGAATGTGACCTAGATTGCAAGGTAGGCAGCCCCTGCGAGGGCCTGCCCCATGGATGGGATTTTGGGGAAGATTATTCTGTTCTCTGCCTGTGTCTAGATTTCTGGCCCTTCTGGTGCCTCTGTTCCTATCCATGTATGCACTGCAGTTATCCTGGGCGGACATACAGTCTGTGGATAGATTTCTGCTATCTCTGCCAAAGCCCAGCCTCAGGCTCCCTCCTGTGAATGGTTGAATTTTGGGTAGATTTGGGCTGTCCATTCCCCTTTTGTGATGCGGGGAACACTTTGCAAGTACTGTGACCAAGTTCTGGCTATGCTTTTCCTCCATTGGATTTCTAAGGTCTGCACACTGTTGCTGAATGAATGTGAGGGAATCTGACCCAGAGTGTAATGTAAGCCCCCCTGTTCTGAAGGCCTTTGGTTTGGATGGGATTTAGTGGAAGATTCTCTTTCTCTTTCCCTGGGTTTCCATTTCAGGTGCCTCTGGTCTACTTCTTGCTTTCCTTCTAGACTGAAGGATTGCCTTGGGACCATGTGTACTCAATGTTGACATTTCTAGGGTCCCTTGTAAAGCCCAAGTAACTGGTTCACTGACGCCTTCTCAGTGGGCTTTCTTGTTGTACCTTTTTCCCTCTATAATTGGGCAATGGATTTAGGGGATTCTGGATGAAATCCTATCCTCATTCATGACTGAGGGAATATTGAAGGTCACCAGAACTGATTTGAGGGGATCTGTTTTGTGGTCCATGGCAGGGCTCCCTGCTGTGTCATCATGCTCCAAGTTTGGGGCTTTGCTTCAGATTCTGTTTTGTTGTATGGCACACTTAGACAGGAATTGGCTCCACCACTGATGCGCCTCATCCAACAGGCTTTTCCCAGTACCCAGAATGTCTCTGGATCCATTTCTGTGGGGTTCTGTCACCGTAGCCCCTTGGCTACTCCATATGTCCTCATGTCGGTGTGTCCACATCTGTGTCCTTATTTGTTAGCGTGTTTCCTATCTATCTGTGTGTCCTCAAGTGTCTGTGTGTCCCCTCACTCTCTGCCTATCCTTCTTCTGTCCGTCCCTGTTTCCCCACCTGTCTGTTTCCGCATCTTTCTGTCCGTCTGTCCACAGATCTATGTGTCTCCATCTGTCTGTTTGTCCCCATCTGTCCGTGTGTCCCTTTCTCTCTGTATGTCCCCATATGTATCTCTGTGTGTCCACATCTGTCCATTTGTCCCCATGTGTTTTTCCCTGCATCCCCATCTGTCTGTGTGTCCCCATCTGTAGGTTTGTCCTGTCTGTTTTCCCAACTGTCCATGTGTCCCCATCTGTCCATGTGTCCACATGTGTCTGTCCATGTGTCCCTATCTATCCATTTGTCCTCATCTGTACATGTGTCCCATCTGTCCATATGTCCCCATGTGTCTGTCCATATATCCCCATCTGTGTCCTCATCTGTCCTTTTGTCCCACCTGTCCTTGTGTCCCCATATGTCCATGTGTCCCCATGTGGTCTGTCCATGTGTCCCCATCTGTCTGTGTGTCCCCATCTGTGTGTCCCTGTCTGTCTGTGTGTCCTCATGTGTTTGTCTGGGTATCCCCATCTGTCTGTGAGTCTCATATCTGCCTGTATATCCCCATCTGTGTCTCCATGTGTCCTCAAATTACTGGTGTCCCCATCTGTCCATCACTAGTGTCTTTTGGATGACCTCCTGCTGTGGTTGCTGGCACCTTCGATGGTTCCTGTATTTTCCCTTTCAGGGCACTGCGCCTCCTTGCTTGTGTTCCATTGAGCATGACCTCTGTGGTCCCTCTCTATGCCGACCAGTGTCTCTGCATCCAAAATATCTCTGGGCCTATTTCTTTTAAGCAATTTGTTATGGATTTGGATTTTTTTCTTTCACATTCTTCTCTTTCCCTGAGGAGGTCATTTGGGGGATTGTAGCCTAGTTTCTGGGGTCCCTCTTGACCAAGGGGCAATCTATTCTTGGAGTGACTCTTCATTGATCATTTTAGTGGGTTGCTACTGGGATGTCAGTTGGGACCCCATGCTGTGAATCATTCCATAGATCTTAGATTTTTCTCCTGCAGATTCCCCTTCTACATCCAGGATCTCAGTTTCAGACCATTGTAGGTACTCTGATTATTTCTACGTATATATGGGAACACTCTTGGGCTCATAGGCAGTCTGTGGATAGATTTAAGTAGTGTCTGGTACAGCCCATCCTCTGCCCCCCCCCCCCCCCCCCACTATCAGTGACGGGATTCTGGGTGCATTCTGGCTATCCATTCCCTTTTCCTGACCAGGGGCATACTTTGGGGGAATTCTGGCCTAGTTCTAGCTGTGCTTTTCCACCATTGTCCCTTCTCATGTCAGGAAACTTTTGGTGGATACCCTTTATGGAATCTGGCCCAGATTACAAGGTAGACCCCTCCCCCACCTGGGAGGACCTGTCCCATGGATGGGATTTCAGGGAAGATTCCCCTACTCTCTGCCTGCGTCTAGATTTCCAGCCCTTCTGATGCCTCTGCTCCTTTCCATGTACACAGTGCAATTGTCATGGGTAGACATACAGTCTATGGATAGATTTCTACTATCTCTGCCAGAGCCCATTTTCTGGCCCCCTCATTTGAACATTTGAATTTTGGGTGGATTTGGGCTGTCCATTCCCTTTTCTTGACCAGGGTCACCTTTTCAGGTACGTTGACCTAGTTCTGGCTTTGTTTTTCCTTCATTCAGCTTTCTGTGGTCTGCACACCATTGGTGGATGGATGTGAGAGAATCTGACCCAGAGTGCAATGTATGCCCCCCTGCTGTGAAGACTTTTGATTTGGATGGGATTTTGTGGAAAATTCCCTTATTCTTGCCCTGAGTCTCCATTTCAGGTGCTTCTTGTCCACTTCCTGCTATCTCTCTAGACTGAAGGATTGCCTTGGAACCTCATGTAGTAAGTTTTGACATTTCTTGGGTCCCTTCTAAAGCCCAAGTAACTGGTTGAGTGATGGCTTCTGTATGGGCTTTCTTGTTGTGCTTTCTCTTTTGCTGGGCATCTGATTGAGGGGATTCTGGTGGAGATCCTATTGTCAGTCAGGTCTGAGGGAATACTGAAGGTCACAAGAACTTCTTTTGACAGATTTGAGCTATCTGTTCTGTGGTCCTTGGCAGAGCCCCCTGCTGTGTCTCTGCTCCAAGTTTGGGGCTTTGCTTCAAAATCATCTTTTGTTCTATGGTGCACTAAGCAGGGAATTTGCCCCAACACTGATTCACTTCCTCATCCAGGAGACTTTTCCCAGTACCCTGAATGTCCCCAGATCCATTTCTGTGGGCTGTCACCATAGCTACTCTATATGTATGTTGATGTGTCCCCATCTGTCTGTGTGTTTCCTATCGGTCAGTCCTCATGTGTCTGTTCATTTGTCCCCGTCTCTCTTCGTATCCCTCATCTGTCTGTCCATGTTTCCCCATCTTTCTATCCATGTGTCCACATATCTGTCCATGTGTCCCCTTGTGTGTGTCCATGTGTCTTCATCTATTCATTTGTCCCCATGTGTATCTGTGTGTCCCCATCAGTCTGTGTGTGCCCACCTGTCCGTGTGCCCCCTTGTGTTTTTCCATGTTTCCCCATCTATCTGTATGTTGCCATCTCTCTGTGTGTCCCTGTATGTCTCTGTGTCTCCTGTCTGCCCTTGTGTCCCCATGTGTCTCTCCGTGTTTCCCCCTGTGTCCATTGGTCCGGTGTCTGTCTTCATATCCCCCATCTGTCTCTCCATGCTTCCCCACCTGCCCGTGTTTCCCCATCTGTCTGTCCATGTGTCCCCTTCTCTGTGTGTCTGCTTTTGTCCCTGTGTCCCCACCCTACCGTGTGTCCCAATATGTCTGTCTGTGTATCCACATCTATGTATCTCCATTTGTCCATGTGTCCCCATGTGTCTATCCAGGTGTTCTTATCTGTGTTTCCCCATCTGTCTGTTTGTCCATATGTGTCTGTCCGTGTGTCCCCATGCATCAAGCTGTGGGTCCCCATCTGTGTATGTGTCCCCATCTGTCTGCATGTCCCCATGTGTCTGTGTGTCCCCATGTGTCTGTCCATGTTTCCCCATTGGTCTGTGGGTTCCCCGTCTGTCTCTCCATGTTTCCTCACCTGTCCATATGTCCCCATCTGGCTGTCCATGTGTCCCTTTCTGTCTCCCCTTCTGTGTCCCCCCCATCTGTCCCTGTGTCCCCATGTGTCTCTGGGTTCCGTATCTCTGTATATCCCTTATTTGTCTCCCCATGTTTCCTCATCTATCTGTGTGTCCCTATGTGTCTGTATGTGTGTCCCTATTTGTTTATCCTTCACCTGTCTGTCCATGTTTCCCCATCTGTCTGTCCGTGTGTGTCTGTCTGTCTATATATTTCTGGGGTATTTGCTAGAGTCCATCCTCAGCCCCTCAATGTGAGTGATTGAATTTTGGGTGGATTCTGGCTTTCCATTCCCACTTCTGGACCAGGGGTATACTTTGGAGAAATTTTGGCCTAGTTCTAGCTGGGCTTTTCAACTTTTGGTGGATACCCTTTAAGGAATCTGCCCCAGATTACAAGATAGGCCCCTCTCCTGGAAAGGCCAGGTATATGGGTGGGATTTTGGGGGTGATTACGTGATTCTCTGCCTGTAACTAGATTTCAGACTCTTTCAGTGCCTCTGCTCCTTTGCTTGTATACAGGGCAATTGTCATGGGCAGACATACAATCTGTGAATAGATTTCTGCTATCTTTGCCAGGGGCCTTTGTCAGGCCCCTTCCTGTGAACGGTGCAATTCTTGGTGGATTCTAGCTGCCCATTCCTCTTTCTTGACCACAGGCACACTTTGTGGCTACCCTGGCCTAGTTCTGGCTCTACGTTTCCTCCATTGGTCTTTCTAAGGTCTCCTCACTGTTGGTGGATAGATGTGAGGGAATGTCGCCCAGTGTGCAATGTGAGCCCACCTGCTGTGCTTATATTTTGGATGGGATGTTGTGGAAGATTCCCTTTCTCTGTCCCTGAGTCTCCATTTCAGTAGGTTCTGTTCCACTTCCTGCTTTCCTTCTAGTCTGAAGCATTGCCTTGGGACCACGTGTAGTCATTGTAGATACTTCTAGGTTCATTCTACAGCCCAAGTAGCTGGTTCAATGATTGCTTCTGCATAGGCTTTCTTGTTGCTTTCTCTCTTTCTCTGGGTAGCTGATTTAGGGAAGTCTGGTTGAGATCCCATTGTTAGTCACGATGAGGGAATATTGTAGGTCACAAGAACTTCTTTTGACAGATTTGTGGGGATCTGTTATGTGGTCCATGGATGGGCCCCTTGCTGTGCTCCAAGTTTGGAACTTTGCTTCAGATACATCCTCTTTTCTTCTACAACACACTGAGCAGGGAATTTGCCCCACCGCTGCTGCACCTCCTAATCCAGGAGGCTTTTACCAGTACCCAGGATGTCCCTGGATCCATGTCTGTGGGGTTCCCTCACAAGAGGCCTTGACTAGTCTGTGTTTTCATATGTATTATTGGTGTGTCCCCATCTGTCCATTTGTCCCCATTGTGTGGCTATGTGTCCCCATCTGTCCATGTGTACCCATCTGTCTGTATGTCCCCATGTGTCTGTTTTTGTATCCCCACCTGTATTCCCATCTGTCCATGTGTCCCAATCTGTCCGTAGGTCCTGTATCTTTCTGTATATCCCCCATCTGTCTCTCTGTGTATCCCCATCTTGCCATCACTACAGCTGGAGGACCTCCTGCTGTGGTTACTGCCACCTTCGATGGTTCCTGTATTTTGCTTTTCAGGGCACTGTGGCCTCTTGTTTGTGTTCCATTGAACATGACCATTAGTCTGTTGTCCCTCTCTAGGCTGAGGCACAGCACCAGTGTCACTACATCCAAAATCTCTCTGGGCCTATTTCTTTTAACCAATGTTATAGAGTTGAATTTTTCTTGCATGTTCTTCTCTTTCGCTGAGGTGTTCATTTAGGGGATTGTGGCCTACTTCCTGGGGTCTCTCCTTTCCAAGGGACTGTCTATTCTCCACTTACCATTCATCGATCATTTTAGGGGTTTGCTACTAGCACCTCAGGTGGGATCCCCTGCTGTGAATCATGCCTTAGTTCTTAGACTTTGTGTAGAATCCCCAATCAGTTTCCTGCGTCTGGATTTCAGGCCATTTGGGGTACTCTGCTCCTTTCCATGTATATACTGGAACTGTCCTGGACAGATAGGCATTCTGTGGATATATTTCTGGGATGCTTGCTAGAGTCCCTCCTCAGCCTCCCACCATGAGTGATTGAATTCTGACAGTCCATTCCCATTTCTTGACCATGGATATACTTTGAGGGAATTCTGGCCCAGGTCTCTCTGTGCTTTTCCACCATTGTACTTTCTCAGGTCTACAAGCTTGTGGTGGATCCCTGTTAGGGAATCTGGCCCAGCTTGCAAGGTAGATGCCCCTCCTGGTAGAAACTTGCCCATGGATTGGATCTTGGGGATGTTTCCCTATCTCATTATCTGGGTCTCCATTTCAGGTGCTTCTGGTCCACTTCTTGCTTTCCTTCTAGACTCAAGCATTGCCTCCCACCACTTGTAGTCAGTGGTGTCATTTCCTGGGTCCCATGTAAAGCCCAAGTAGCTGGTTCACTGACTGCTTCTGCATGGCCTTTCTTGTTTTTTCTGACTCTTTTCAATGGGCAGGTAATTTATGACATTCTGGTGGAGATCCTATTGTCAGTCATGCCTCAGGGAATATTCAAGGTCACAAACATCTTTCAACAGATTTTAGGGGATTTGTTCTGTGAGCCATGAAGGGGCCCCCTGCTGTGTCTGTGTGATCAATGTTTGGGGCTTTCCTTCAGATTCATCTTTTTGTTCTATCCCATACTTTGTAGGCAATTTGCCCCACCACCCATGTTCCCTGTTATCCAGGAAGCTTTTCTCAATCTCCAGAATGTCCCTGCATCAATTTCTGTGGGCTTCCCTCCCTAGAGCCTGTTGGAGGACCTCCCACCATGGCTGCTGGGACCTTGGAAACTTCCTCCATCCCCCTTATGGGATATTCAGGCCCATTGCTTTTGTTCCTTCCTGCATTACACTTCACCTCTAGTCCCTGTCTAGGCCATTCCATAGCACCAGGGTCCCTGCATCCAAAATCTCCCTGGGCCTATTTCTTTGAAGCAATATGTTATCAGGTTGGGTTTCTTCTTGCACATTCTTCTCCTCTTTCCTTGAGGGGTTCATATGGGGGACTGTGATCCAGTTCCTGGGGTCCCTCTTGTCCAAGGGGCTGTCTACTCACTGCTTACCGTTTATTGATCATTTTAGTGGGTTGGTACTGGCACCTCAGGTGGGATCCCCTGCTGTGAATCATGCCTTAGTTCTTAGACTTTGTTTGTGTAGAATCCTCAGTCAGTTTCCTGCGTCTGAATTTCAGGCCATTTGGGGTACTCTGCTCCTTTCCATGTATATACTGGAACTGTCCTGGACAGATAGGCAGTCTGTGGATTTATTTCTGAGGTGCCTGCTAGAGTCCATCTTCAGCTCCCTACTGTGAGTGATTGAATGCTGGTGGATTCTGGCTATCCATTAGCATTTATTGACCATGGGCTTACTTTGGAGGAACTCTGGCCAAGTTCTCTCTGTGATTTCTGCCATTTTATATTCTCAGGTCTACAAGCTTGTGGTGGATCCCTGTTAAGGAATCTGGCCCAGCTTTCAAGGTAGGTGCCCGTCCTCACAGTATCTTGCCCATGGATG
Organism: Notamacropus eugenii; assembly: GCF_028372415.1. Classification (NCBI taxonomy): domain Eukaryota; kingdom Metazoa; phylum Chordata; class Mammalia; order Diprotodontia; family Macropodidae; genus Notamacropus; species Notamacropus eugenii. The sequence continues at coordinate 66,016,249 of NC_092879.1, read as the reverse complement.
GATTTTGGGGAAGATTCTTTGTCTCTTTCCCTGGGTCTCCATTTCAGGTGCTTCTGGTCCACTTCCTGCTTTCCTTCTAGACTGAAGCATTGCCTCCTACCACATGTAGTCAGTGGTGTCATTTCTAGGGTCCCATGTAAAGCCCAAGTAGCTGGTTCACTGACTGTTTCTGCATGGCCTTTCTTGTTTTTTTCTGACTCTCTTTTGATGGGCAGCTGATTTTGGGCATTCCGGTGAAGGTCCTATTGTCAGTCATGACTAAGGGAATTTTGAAGGTCACAAGAACATCTTTTGTCAGATTTGAAGGGATCTGTTCTGTGCTCCATGGAGTGGCCCCCTGCTGTGCCTGTGTGCTCAATGTTTGGTGCTCTCCTTCAGATTCATCCTCTTTTGTTCTGTCCCCAACTTTATAGGGAATGTGCCCCACCACTGATGCTCTCTCTTATCCTGCAGTCTTTTCCCAGTCTCCAGAATGTCTCCGCATCAATTTCTGTGGGCTTCCCTCCCTAGAGCCTTTTGGAGGACTTCCTCCTGTGGCTGCTGGGGCCTTGGAGAATTCCTCCATCCCCCTTAAGGGATATTCAGGCCCATTACTTTTGTTCCTTCCTGCATTACACTTCATCTCTAGTCCCTGTGTAGGCCATTCCATAGCACCAGGGTCCCTGCATCCAAAATCTCCCTGGGCCTGTTTCTTTGAACCAATGTGCTACCAGGCTGCATTTCTTCTTGCACATTCTTCTCCTCTTTCTTGAGGAGTTCATTTGGGGGATTGTGGCATAGTTCCTGGGGTCTCTCTTGTCTAGGTGGCTGTGTGCTTTCCAGTTTCCATTCACTGATCATTTCATTGACAGCTCATGTGAGACCCCCTGCTGTGAACCATTCCTTTGTTTGTCTATACTCCTCATCAGTTTCCTGTGTCTCAATTTTAGGCCATTTTGGGTACTCTGTTCTTTTCCTTGTTTTTTCTGGAAGAGTCCTGGGCAAATAGGCAGTCTGTGGATACATTTCTGGGGTGCCTGCTAAAGCCCATTCTCAGCCCCTGACCATGAGTAATTGAATTCTGGGTGGATTCTGGCTGTCCATTTGCATTTCTTGACCACGGGCATACTTTTGGGGAATTCTGGCCTCATTGTTTCTGTACTTTTCCACCACTGTGCTTCCTCAGGCCTACAACCTTGTGGTGTATCCCTGTTAAGGAATCTGGCCCAGCTTACAGGGTAGGTGCTGTTCCTGGTAGGACCTTGAACGTTGATGGGATTTGGGAGAAGATTCCTTATCTCTTTCCCTGGGTCTCCATTTGAGGTGCTTCTGGTCCACTTCCTGCTTTCCCTCTAGATGGAATCATTGTTCCTTTGGTCCCTCTTGTCTAAGGGGCTGTTTACTTTCCAGTGATTGTTCGTGGATCATTTAATGGCTTGCTACTGGCACATCCTATGGGATCCCCTTCTGTGAATCATTCTTTAGTTCTTAAGACTTTTTCCTTGCACATTCCTCTTCTCTTTCCTAGGTCTTGTTTTCCTTCCATTGTGGGCACTCTGGTTCTTTCCATGTATATATTGGAACCATCCTGGCCTGGTAGGCAATCTGTGCATATATTTCTGTGATATCTGCTAGAACCACCGCCCCCCCCTCCCCCCCGCCCCATTCTGAGCGATTGAATTCTGGGTGGATCCTTTCTTTCCATTCCATTTTCTTGACCAGGGCCAGTTCCTCTGGGGGAATTCTGGCCTAGTTCTAGCTGTGTTTTTCCACCATTGTCCTTTCTCAGATCTGCAAACTTTTGGTGGATATCCTTTAAGGAATCTGGCTCAGATTGCAATGTAGGCTCCCCTGCTGTGACAGCCTGGCCCATGGATGGGATTTTGCAGAAGATTCCTCTGCTCTCTGCCTGGGTCTAGATTTATGGCCCTTCTAGTGCCTCCACTTCTATTTATGTATGTGGTGAAATTGTCCTGAGCAGAAATAAAATCTCTGGATAGATCTCTGCTATCTCTGCCCTTCTACAAATGATTGAATTCTGAGTGGATTTTGGCTGTTCATTCCCCTTTCATGACCAGGGGTACAGTTGAGGCACTTTCATGTAGTTCTGGTCATGCTTTTCTTCCATTGGACTTTCTGAAGTCTTCAGACTGTTTTTAGATGGATGTGATGGAATCTGGCCCAGAGCTCAATGTAGGTCCCCCTGTTGTGAAGCCTTATGGTTTGGGTGGGATTTTGTGGAGATTCCCTTTCTTTTTCCCTGGTTCTCCTTTTCAGGTACTTCTATTCCACTTTCTGATTTTCCTCTAGACTGAAGGAGTGCCTTTGGACCACGTGTAGTCAGTGGGTCCCTCATAAAGTGTCCCTTGTAATGCCCATGTAGCTGGTTCACTGACTGCCTCTGCATGGGCTTTTGTGTTTTGTTTTCTTACTCTCTTGGGCTCGGCATCTGGTTTGGGGGATTCTGGTTCTGATCCTATTGTCAGTTACCCCTGAGGGAACTTTGAAAGACACAAGAACATGTTTTGACAGATTTGAGTGGATCTGTTCTGTGGTCCTTGGAAGGGCCCCCTGCTCTGCCTGTGGGCTCCATGTTTGGGGCTTTTCTTCAGATTCTTCCTATTTTATATTAAGGGACATGTAGTAGGGAATTTGCCCTACCATTGATGCTCCCTGTTATCCAGGAGAGGTTTCCCAGTATCCAGAATATCCCTGGGTTCATTTCTGTGGGGTTCCCTCATTAGAACCCCTTGGAGGACCTCCTGCTATGGTTACTGGCACTTTCGATAGATCCTGTATTCCCTCTTTCTGGGCACAAAGGCCCATTTCTTGTGTTCATCTGAGCATGACACTTCATCTGTCTTCCCTGTCTAGGCTGTGGCCTAGCATCAGTGTCCCTGTATCCAAAATCTCTCTGGGTCTATTTCTTTTAACCAATTTGTTACCACGTTACAGTTAAGAGAAGAGACATGGAGGCAGGAATTTGCATAGGAGTGTGACTCTTGCATCTCTAAACCCAAAGGTCTTGGTGGAATCCTGATGATTCTGATGCCCAGCTTAGGGTCTTCAACAGATTTAGCCTGTCTTGAGAGATCGAGGCAGCTCAGACTTAAACCTATACTATTTTCACTGTGATCTGTCTTTGCAAGTTTCTATATAATTCTACTTGGGACATGGAGATTGAGGGAGGGGTGTTAGTGGATTTTTCAAGGATATTAGTGAGAATTAAATTATAATTACATATGAAGCCTATATGCAAGTTGCACCCATTTGTGCATGGGTGCAGAAAATGATTCTACTATTTGATTCCCTCTTGTTATTTACATTATATTTTATGTCTTAATTGAATTGCTTTGGCTATTGGATTTACGGCTTGAATGACCTTTAAATAGAGAGTATTGAATTGGTGGAGACTTGGACCATGATTTGTGAAGCTAATTCCAAACAGACCACTGAACCCAGGAAAGCACAAGGAGTTCCTGATCCAGCATTCTCAGAGATGTTAGGGTCCTGGTCTTAAAACTATACTAATAACAAAAGTAATAATAATGCCTCCCATTTATACATTACTGTAAGGTTGGTAAAATGCTTTCTTCAGAAGCAGTTCCCTACAGCACCACAGGATATCCCAGAAGGATTCTGATCCTGAGAGAAAAATTGGAAATAGATTTGGAAATTAGAACCTGAAAAACACAAATGAGAATCATAGAATCATAGTGATGGAAGGACTGTAGTGAACATCCAGTCCACCCACACCACCCCCATTTTGCAAATACGGAGATTTATCCTTAAGAACATTAATAGAATTCAATAACAAACCTTCTTTAAGCACCCTATGACTTGTAAGGCAGAAACCTGACAGCCCCTGCCATGGAGAAGCTCACATTCTAATCATTAAGGTTACTACTGTATATCTCAGTATTTGCCAACTCCTGTTGTCCTTAGGGGACCTACAAAGATTATGTGTTTGTGGGGTTAGTCAGCTTGGATTCTATGAAGTGGGACTGTCAGAGCAGCATTCCTTCTCCTCCTCCTCCTGTGAAAAGCCAGTGTTTTTTACTTCTGTTCACAACAGATGAAAGTATCTTGGGTCTCCCTTTGCCAAATCCCAGGATGTCAGCATTTGGAGACACCTCTGTGCCCATCTAATATAACGCTTACTTGATGGACAAGCCTCTTTGGGGCATTATTGAGTAGCGGTCATCCAGTCTTTGTCTGAAAACCACTAGTGAGGGAAGCCTACTACCTGTCTCCTCACCTCCACCCCCACCTCCACTCCATTTTTGGATAGGCCTAATTGGGAGGAAGTTTTTTCCATATATGGCAATCAAAGGGCCTTCTCTGCAATTTTGATTCATTATTCCCAGAAAGTACAAAGGCATAGAGAGGAGAGATGTTGTTTGAGAAACTGCAGGTAGACTAGTCATTGTAGCTGGACTATAAAGCATGTGGAAGAGACTAAGATATAAGAAGACTGGGAAGGTCGATGGGAGCCAGAATGAAGAGTTTTAAATGCTTTATATTTGATCCTGGAATATGACTGGAGTCATTGAGTGGGAGGGCGATGTGGTCAGATCTATAATTTAGAAAAATCTCCATGGCAGCCAAGTGGAGGATGGATTGAAATGAGAAGAGACTTGAGCCAGGGAGACTGGTTAAAAGGTTTTTGCAAAATTCTGGACCAGAAGTGATGAGGGCTTCAACTATGGTGGTGAAGACTGGGATATATCTTACACATATAATCTATACTGACATGTGTGTATATGTGTGTGTGTGTGTGTGTGTGTGTGTGTGTGTATACACATATATAGGTATTTGTGTCTATATATAGGTATCTGCATGTAGGAATATATATATATATATATATATATATATATATATATATATATATATACATACATATGTTCACATATATATGCACATAGATATCGATATACACACATAGGAGATGTTGTGAAGGTAAAAATTACAAAGTTGGCAAAGGATTAAATATGTAGGCTGAATAAGACTGCAACTAGTCTATATTTTATAGATTTTGCTCTCCTTTTCCCTTCTTTTCTTCCCTTTAAAAAACATCAAGACTCATCATGCACAAATCAGGCAGGTGGTAAATTGGCCAAAATAGTTACACATTGTCTGTCCTCCACTACACTGTCAGTTCACTGTTTGTCAGGAAGCATTTGGATCTTCTCTATTAGCTTATATTGAGTATAAAACAAAGTGCTGTAATGCTGTCTTTCCTTGACCCCTAAATCAGACTTGGGACCTGACTTGATGAAACATTGCAGCCATTAGCCAGAGTAGCTTTCATTGTGACCAGTGCACAAAGATGAGTTCTCTGTCTAGGTCATCAACTGCTCCCATCAAAGTGTTTTTAACATTCCTGACCCAGTAGGTGACAATCCTGTTGTGGATGGTGATTTACCATATGTTTATTTCCAATTGGGCAAATGTCCCTAGGCCAGTGAGGAAAGCTGTTTCTACTCTGCTTAGTCCACAGGGTACATTGACTTGGAGGTGCTGTGATTCTGCCCCACCATGTTTAGGAGTATAGATGTACCCTGGGGAGCTGACTTCCTAGGAGCCTTGTAATTTCCCTTTTTTAATAGTCTGTAGCTGTTGCTTTTCCTATAAGGTTTTTGGCATCCTCCCAGAGACAGAAAAACTTTTGAGTCTCTTTTAGGAGACTTTCTGAGACTGAAACATATGGCTGCCAGATTGGGCCTTCTGATTCTCCATGCACCGTCATATATCTATACCACTCACCTTTATATAGGTGAGGTCATGTTTTTTAAGTTTTTTTCCCCCAAGAACTCTTTATGTGTTTGGGGCCTATTCAACATATCTCAATGAAAAATGAGTTTTTTTAGCTCCTTTATCTTTCTCTGTATATGAACCCAGATCTTCTCTATCCCTATAGTAACTATTAATGGTTGGGTTCTTTCTCCTTTGCTTACTCATTTTTATTCATTTCTTTTTTGTTTTATTTTGTTTTTAGCAGCTATTAGTGTAATCAAGTTGTTGTCTGGAAGTATGGGGAATGACGCCCCAAGCCTCAAGTCCTCCTTACTATTATTTTCTGAGGTATGTCTTGGCACCCAACCTTGGGCTCTCCTCCCTACGCCTAAGGCAAAAGCTAGGGGCCCCAATCCCACTGTCCCCCACATCATCTTGCTCCTTGCAGTCCCTCCAGTGGCTGCAAGCTGCAGCTCTCCTCTGTACCCTGGAACCAAAACCAAGGACTCTGCTCCCCTGTGAGTGCCCACAGCTAGCAGAGTCCCCACCCCTGGCTACTGCACTCACCAGGTATGTGTGAGCTCATTCTTCGTGTAACTGCAGCCCGGGATGTGTCTGGTCAGCACGCTTGGAATCTCTTGAATAGTGAAAGATCTTTCAGCCTTCTCCTCAGCCTTCAGAGCCCTATGCTGTCTGCAAAATGAAAGTTTCTAAGGCTGAAGCTACCTCTCAACCCAGCTGCCCCCAAGCCTTGTTGATTCTGCAAGTGGGCTGGGAGGTGTTTCCACTTTATTCAGGCTGAAACTCCTGCCCCTCAAGGTTGGGTCTTTCCTGGAGTCTTCTCAGATTGTCTTAGGAGGACTACTGTTTTACCCCATGTTTATTTCTGCTGCTCTGAGGTGATGTTCTATCTTTTTTTGTGGAGGAAATTTGGAGAGCCGAAAGTTTTCTGACCTACTCTGCCATCTTCCCAGAATTCTCCCATTTTGTATTATTTCTTCAAGGATGTACAGTGTCATCAGTGTGGGTACTCCCTCCATAGGGGCAGATAACAACCCCTCCATACCATAGTACATGGAAGTTTAAAGAGTTATAGCCAAAAAAATTTATAAAGCTCTCGTGAACTTAGCTAGAGTGGTAGAGGACAGAAGTATGGTCTGTTGCCCAGCAGAACTTTATTTGTGCTAACATCTAATGACTATCCACCCCCTTCACTGATTTTCTTTTTTTTTGCCAACTAATTTTCTAGAGACAAAAAAGCCAGTCATATTTTGAGTTGGCTTTGATCCTTTGATCCTGGTAATGATGTGGGTGTGAGTGTGGGGGAGGGAAATAGCTGAATTTAGCTGCTTGGCGGTTTATATAGCAACTTTGACAGGATTAGAGTGGGAATTTTAAAGAAAACATCATTGTTTGAAGCTGTAGGAATGGTGGGGTGGGGATGCTTCACGTTAGCTGAACTAGGATCCATAGTGATCCCTGGTGTAGAGAAGTCAGAAACTGGGTTTCATTCCAAGCTTAAAATGTGTTACCATAAAGGAGTCTCTCTGATTCTCCAGATTAAAGAATAATATTCTGAGGGTAATTGATGAATTAATTAATGTAATACTTTCTTTTAAAATGAGTCATTCTCGTTTGGAAATAAATAAAACTCCAAAGAGTGAATGTAAAATTCAGTTGAGCTAAACGTTATTGGTGGGCCTAGTGAGTTAGCTTTTTCATGTGAATATCTTAGAAAGATATTCATGAGAGACAGTGAGCTGGGTTCAGGGGCGAGAAATGGGAGGAAATGGTTTAGATCGCCTTTTGAAATTCAGCCACCCTTTCAATGCTTCCCAAGCAGCCACCTTTTAAACACTTAATAACCTAGAGTTTTAAAATTTTCTCTTTTATATTATATGGCTGCATATTGTAGAGTATCATAGTCCCAGAAGAATCAAAATTACCAGTAATCCAATGGTAAGGCATGGATGTCAGTAGGCTATAGCATCCTTCCTAGTGACTTACACAATAGACACCTGGATGACAAGAAAAAAGAAGTGGGCAGGTCATATAGAACAGAAGTATCACATACATGGCCACCAGCAACATGTGTGCCCCCAACCAGATTAAAATATAATTGGGAAATATTTAACAAAATAAATAAAAATGCAATAGAAGACAGATAATGTTAATGCAGGATTTTCTAAGTCAACATGCACCTCCAGGGATTTTTATGTACTGGACCCTATTTTTCCTTGAGTTTAACTCCATTGGTACAAGACAGAAATTGATCTATAGCTGCACTGATATCTCTGGTATATTAAAAGCACCAGAGGAAGGCATCCCGTGTATTAGACAGATACTCTTTTAGAGAATTTATAGAAAGGCACAGACAATAATCGCACAGGATATGAAGTCATGGAAGGAATGCAATCTTTGCTGGCGAAGAGTTACACACACTGACGAAATCATGGATCAATCAAAGGACAAAGACTGACTGAGGCATTGCTATTCTTGTCTCAGCATCTAACTTGGTTGCCTTTTGAATTCTGTGATGCTGACAAGGCCAAGTTCTTAGATTCAGAATCCAAATAGGTTGGTCCTCAGGGCCACTCCCATCCCACTCTTCCACTTGGACTAGCTATGTCAAGAGCATGAGTGGTTTCTTTGCAAATTTATTACAAAGGCTGAAAAAGCCACTCATCGGTGGCCAGCAGTCAACTTCCTAAATGTAACCCATCACTTTATTCTCAAATAAGGCATCCCATTTGGGTACCTCTCCTCCCTGTAGCTACAATGCCACTCTCTCTACATATAGATACCAGACCTCAAGAAAGCCTTCATCTCACAGAACCAGTCAGCTGACTAGAAACCCATTTGAATCTTTACCATTTCCCTGTGAGATTTGCAGGGGCAGCAACTATGACCACCTCAGGAATCAATTCAAAACAATAAGATGGAGAGCAGTAGATTAAAGGTGATCTACATAGCTTTTTGGAGGACATTTCTGTTTCTTTTGGATCAGGAATTACCTGTCCCTAGAGTGTATCCTGGTTCAAGGGGTATTCACTCTTTGGGCAAGGAAATGGCTATTAGCTAATGATTCAATGAGTAGTTCTGTAGCTGGACCCACAGAAGCCCATCAGCAATCTTGCACAGTGCCTGGAACGTAGTAGCTGCTTGACAAATGCTTGACTGATTGCTAAGGATGAGGCTGGGACTTCAGTCCAGATGAATGAACTTTATGTCCACAGAGCCTGGGTAGGACATGGCCAAATTCATTGAGGGGTATTTGGGAAGGAAAAAAAGAAGCTTTTCTTCTTTGAGGTCAGATGGGAGCAAGATGCTTTGGGGCCCCAGGGGGAATCTTGGTGTACTGCTTCAGCCTGGGGAAATGTTAAGGTATCAGGATAGTTTAGAAAGCTTACAGACCACTTAGTCTGATTGCTCAGGGAGATTATTAGATTCCTTTTGTTATTTCTGGATATACTCTTTTCTCTGTAAATAATGACTAGGAAAAAATCACTTGTGCCTTGAATTATATGATAGGAGGTAAATGAAGGTCTAAAGAGGACTTTGCGGAGTGGGAACACCAGATATATGGTGGCATCAGGTACTTTTCGGAGGTTTAAGGGCCACACAAGATCCAAGTAAGTCGGAATGTTCAGAGTTAGTTGACTTACCTTCATCCAGCTAGAGAAAGTGATTTCTTCAGAGGACAAGAAAGGAAGAAAGCCTGAGGCCAAAGGGGCAAGCAGGGTAGTAGTCCCTTCCTGGACCAGGTCATCTCAGAGAAAGAGCTGATTCTCTGAGAACATGAGGCCCACAGGTTTATGGCCTAGGGTGGAATCCTCAGAGGCAGAAATGAAGTCATAGGCTCAAATCTTGAAGACCTGGCTGTGTAGACCTCCCAGACAAACCATAGCTTAATACTGGATATTTTATCCTTCTCTTGTAAAATCTTCCCTTTATGAACTGATTTTAGAATAAGTGTATTAATGGTATTCGGTTTTGAAAATCACAGCTGTCAATTCAACCAAAACTCAAAAAAGCATTCTGAAATTCCCTACTTTGCCCTGACTTGTAGCCTGAGTACTTTAGAGGGAATGGTTCTAAGAACTAAGAGGAAATTCAGATCCTACCTCCATTCATTATCTGCCTTTTCTGTGAAAACTGCCATTCATTAATGCCAGCTGGAGTAATAGATTTGTTAATAAGGACACTTATTTACCAAAAACTGAACTACAGCAACTACTTTTTAAAAATAATTTTAAATTAAACAGTTGTCCTCTGTATATGGTAAATAGTCATCTGGAACAGCTGGAAAGAGATGGCCTTCTCATGGTAGAACTCTATTAGTAATGTAAAGGGTTAGTTTTAGCTAGCCCCCCTCATCATCATAAACAATTGCATCTATGGTATTCTGCCCTGCCCTGCCTCCTGGGGACCACTTGTACCCTGAGCTCACTGGGGAGAACAGCCTCCTTTTGTAATGGCTCTTAGAATCTCTCCCAGAAATGAGGTCATACTCAGCTGGAGTGGGAGGGAGAATCACTGGCCTGTAGCTGGGAGATTTACAAAATTTACATGGCCATATGGACATGATGGATGAAAACGAGTCCTTAGGGGCCATTGCCCTCTCTGAAAGAATCCCTAGAGGTGTTCTGACCTCCTCTCAGAATTCTGGAGTGCAGAAACAAAAACTCCATACAGACTGGTGGATCCACTTTCAGGTGGAGGATTCACTCCCCTAGTGGTATGGAAGATGGTAGGGGCCATCCTCAGCAAGTTTCTGATCAACTTCATCGATCAGATTCCATATTTGAATGGAACAGGCATTACATAAGGAAACATCTTAAGATATTGCCTTTATCCTTCCATATCTGTACCACTCTCATGTGTGTTTGTCTTGTCTTCTGTCTTAGAGCATAAGCTCCTTGGGGACCAAGAGTCCTCCTTCAGTGTCCTCTGAATCCTTTTGCTGCTGCCTCACACATGGGCTACAATAAATGCTGATGATAGACTGTGATGTTTTTTGATCCTGGTCCTCTACTAAGTCAAATCAGTTAAATTCAGCAGACATATTTGAGTGCCCAATATGGGAAGCCACATAGTCAGGCTACAAGAGTGGGAAGAAGCAGGTGCACCAGAAGCCAAGAAAGCCCTGCTTGTTTTGCAGGGGTAGCAATTAGCCAGTGTTCTGAAACAGTGGGGAGCTAGTGATGGCGATGTTGTTCAGTCCTTAATGTTGGCCACCAGAATTCTGTTGTCAGAAGTGCGAAAGGAGTAGAGAGCCTTATGTATTAGGTATTTAATAAATATTTGTTCATTTCACTTAATTGAGGAGGGATGAGCAAGGAAGGCTCTTTAGCCCAAGGGGCACATACTGCCCACAAGCACTCCCCAGTGTGCCAGAACCAGATTGAAATATAATTGGGAAATATTTCACAAAACAAACAAAATACAATGGAACATAGATAATGTTAATAAGGGGTTTTCTAAATCAATATACCCCTGCAGAGATCCTTATGTACAGTTTAGTGCCCGTGGTTTCTATGTAAGTGCACAGAGAGATATCCCACCTATGGTAGCTTGGACTTTTAGACCCTGCTAGGCCACCTGCTATCTATGAAGGGTTCCCAATGGAGTGTAGCTCATGTATGCCCCCTCTGGTATATCTAGTATACTCAAGACTACCCTTGTAAGGACTGTGTGTCCTGAGTTCTGGCATGTAAAACACCCATAACAAACTCACTGTTGATGATGCCTGAGCTGAGATTTTCCAGAACAGAGTATGCTTGTGGTCGAGGTGGAGACTGGGGCTGGGGTGGGCCTGGAAGCATGAAACAGAGGAAAGAGCATTAGCTTAGCAATTAGACTACCTGGCTTCTATTCCCAGCTTTAATATTAATTAATAGGGTGACAAGGCATTTCCCCTGTTGAGGACTCAGTTTTGCCCTCTATATAATAGGAGGGAGATGATGAAATGATCAGCTCTGAATTCTGTGATTCCCATCAGTACTGATGGAAATACAGGGATAACATAAGATATTTCCATTATTCAAAGATTCAGCCAACAGATATCCAGCTGCCATGATCATCCCTTTAACCTCACAGTTTTATACCACTGCCCTTGAGAAGAGAATCCTTCCCAGGGACTCTTAAGTGTTGCCCCATCTCACTTGAGCTCACAGTCAAAACCAGATCAGCAGTAGAAGCTGTGCATTAAGTGTAGATACACGGCAATGATGTCCATGTTTAGGTAGAAGTGGGGAGGACGAGAAATTTGATAAGCTGGTCAATCAAGGAACTTAGGCACAGAGAGGTTGCTGATTACTTACACAGTTTAGAAGGGAAGATTCTGCAGAAAGGGACTGCTCAGGACAGTCAACAAGCATTCAAGCACTTCCTATATGTCAGGCATTGTGCCAAGTGCTAGGAATAAAGAGAAAGGCAAATACTGGGTCCTTGCCCTCAGAGAGTTTCCACTCTAATGGTAGAGACAATCATCAAAGAACTAGGTACATATAAGATCTATACAGTGCAGATGGAAGTCACTGTGTATATGGTGGGAGGGTTGGAGGAGGGAAGGATATGGCAGGATTTGAGCCGAGTCTGGAAGGAAGCCAGGGAGGCCAAGAGGCCAAGGTTAGGCATGGGGGGGCAGGCACTGCAAAGACACAGAAATGGAGAAGCATCCAGTAAGTCAGCTTCACTGCACCGTAGAGTGCATAGAAAGTGGATAAAGTGTAAGGAGACTAGAAAACTAGGAAGGATCTGAGTTGTGGAGGGAGCCACTGGAGTTTAATGAGTTCGTGGGCGAGTATGTGAGTGTCTGTGTGAGTGTGTGTGTATAGGCGTGTGTGTGCATGGGCGTGTGTGTGTGTGGGGGGGGGGGGCGGACATGGTCAGACCTGCACTTGAGGAAAATCACTTGGATTTCATAGACTAGCCAATGGCAGTTCTGGTGAGACAGTATTAACTATCTATTGGCATGCTAGGGACGATGGGGAGCCATTTCAGGTATGATAAGCTGGTGATTGTAACATGAAAAGTCCCTGAATGGGAGTCAGGAGCAATAGAGGAGTTGCAGAGAAGCAGATTCTGCTTCACTATAAAGGGCAGAGAGGGAGGGTAGCAGGTTGGAATTCATACCTCTAAGATCCATGCCACAGTGGAATGGGCTGTCTTAGGTTTCCCATCACTAGAGCTCTTAGGGCAAACATGTGAAGGCCATTTGGTGAGGATGCTGCAGACAGCATTCTCACAAAGTACAGGTTGAATTAGGTGGCCTGTGAGCTACCCCCCCCAAGAATATTCTGAAATTCTGTGATATAGGTTCAAAGCCTTCTATGTCATAATTTTGCTGAATGTTAATTTCCTCATCTTTAGTACCCATGGTGAAGTTTGGAAGATTCTGACAGTCAGTTGTATTCACTGGGGGAGGGCGGGGGACAGGCTCTGGACCAATGCTGCCCAGTACCATGAGGCCAGTTCATGATTCTCAAACACTGATGTCATCTGGGTAATACAGGCTAACTGCCCACTGAGATACCTTTCTAGAATGCCAATATTGGGGACAAGCTATTTAAAAATGCAATGATTTTTATTAAAAAATGATTATTTTATAGGCTAGTGGGTGTAATATACTCACTGATCTGTTTTTCTTACCTACCTGTCAAAACTCCAGTTGAGGATCTCATATCAAACTTATTTTAGCTCCAAAGAAGTAGCTGTTGCTATGGATGTCAGCAGGGAAAGAAACAGCAACGGGCTGACTACTGAAATACTTTCGCATGAAAAACTCAATATATACAAAATGGATTGGAGCTCTGAATCCTAGGGAGAAAGATGCTGCAGTGCAAAGCTCTGTTTGTTAACTTTGAGCTTAACAACCCATGTCAACACACACACACATACACAAGATCATCACTTTTCAAAGGCATTTTTAAAAACTTCTGGTTTTAGCACCTCAGAAAATGATAGCACAGCCTGTAATGTTTACAGATAAAGTTATTTTCATACATATTAAACAGTACCTTCCAATCTTAAAACAGGACTGAGTAACACAAAGAGGGACTGTGATATAGTGGAAAAGAGTAATGAACTTGAAGGCAGGAGACTCAGGTTCTGATACTCTTTCTTCCACCCATTGCTGGCTGTGTGATCTCGAATAAGTCATTTCTAGTCTTTGTATCTCTATTTCCATTTCTGTAAAATGGAAACAGTAATCAACTGCATCTAGAACAGAAAGGCAGCTTAGAGGACATTTTATCCAAGGCCATTTTCAGAGGTAGCCTGATATAACGGGCTTGGAGTTGGGAATATTTGAATTCCAATCTTTCTGTACGCTGACTATTTGGGTGATGTTGGACAACGCACAGCCTCTCTGTGCTTACAGAACTCCTAGGAACTTGTCTAAGTAACTGATGGGTTGTGCTGTGTGTTGGTCAAAGGAGTTTTCTCTATGCTGAAGAAATCACTGGTCTTTCTTATATGTGAGTCATTGTTTTACAAAAGTGGGATTGTCGCTGACCTTCAGATACCAAGCTATTGCTACTGTTTCATCATCAGTCAAGCGGGTGTTTGGAGTTGTTTTCCTGTCACCACAGAGCCATCTTCACTCTCTTGGCCCAGTCCACTTTTGATTGAGTAAACCCTCTGACAATCAACGAACATTTATTAAGTGCCCACTATAGACCGCTTACTGTAGACAAAAGTGAAACAGTCCATGCCCTCAGGGTGCTTACATATCAACAGGAGAGACATGCATAGATATACATAGATACATATACACCTATGTAGACACACGTACATGTAATACAGACAGACACACATAAACAATACATGCACATATACATATGAACACATACACAGGTATACATACACATACACAAGATGAAGACAAAATGTTTTGGGGAGAGAAAGCATTCGCAGCTTGGAATACCAGGGAAGGTTTCATGTGGAAAGTGAGATAAACCTTGAAGGAAACCAGAGATTCAAGAGGTTGAGGTGAGAAGGGAATGCATTCCAGGCATGGGAGGCAAGGTGGGGGACAGCTAGTGCCATGGCCCAAAGGTGGGACATGGACTGTTGTGTAGCAGCAATAGCAAGTAGCTCAGTTTGTCTGGATCCCAGGGTTCGAGGAGGGGAATGAGGGGCAAAAAGAGTGGAGAGAGAGGTGTAGGCAAGCTGTGAAGAGTTTGAAATGTCAAACAGAGGCATTTATATTTGAACCTAGAAGCTCCAGGAAGCCAGTGGGATTTATTAAGGAAGGAGGAGAGGGGTATGTTATGTTCAGAAGTGTACTTTGGGAAAATCATTTTGGCAGCTTTGTAGAGAATATATTGGAATGGGGACAGGTTTAAGGTAGAGAGACCAAAAAGGAGAAAATCTGAGAAATAATAAAACAAGGGTGGAGATGCCACTTATGGCCACTGCACAGAGCAAGCCAGCTTGTGGTTGCAGGGATCATAGCTACGATTTTGGCCTTATGCTCTACAAGTAAACTAACCAGTCAGTGGAGCTGAAGCTACTTCCGTGAAACTAACATTTTAAGTGACGGGTTTTCTGTCAATTAACTTGAGAAGATTTTGATATTAACAGTAATTGGAAAACATATTTCTTCTATGCCTTAATTTTTAATAATCCTCCTGGGTTCTTAAATCTGTTATGATTTCCAGGAAAAGACTATGAAATTCACTTTTTAAGCTAAAATGAATATAAGGAGCTTTTGCACATATATTTAAAGATTTATGAAGACACTATTATTAAAATTCCTAATTCAAGATTAAACCATTGGATTTATAGCACTTGATAAATTACTTTGATATACTTACCCATCTATTCTTTAGGTATTCTTCTGGACCATAGGAGATGGAACAAAACATATAACACTTCGAATAAAATATTTACTTTGGCATCACCTGAGTATAGTTCTAAAGATTTCTTATGCTTTAAGAATCTGTGATTTCCTTGCTGTGGTTACTTCTTCCACTTAGTAGATCACAAGTCCTCTGAGGCTTCAAGAGATGGTCTTCATGAGTTACTATGACCAAAAAAAGTTACCACCTGGAGGTCAAGCTGCTGGTGAAGATGCTCTGTGAGGCTGGTCAGGGGACAACATTCCGTTGCCAGGTCCTTGAGGCCTTTTCACTTTAGAAGAACCTGTCAGAGCCTGTACTGCACCAACACAGTCTTTCCCAGGCTTGCCTCCACACAATCCTTAGCAGGCCCTCATGTAGGACATTGGCAGAGGCAGTTTTTGAAACATGGCAGAAAGTTGTTTTACTATCATATAATACAAAATAACTATGTCAAAGACTCATGATTTCATCAGCTGGGGGGAATTTCAGTGCTCTTGATCGAGATTTTCAAGCTTCCCGAGGTTCTGAGAGGTGACTTATCCCTGGTTTGAAAGTTTAGAGGCATCGGAGGCAGGATGGAAGGCTTTTGGTGATCCTTTTGGCCCAAAGGCAGTCTAGCATTCCATGTATTCCACTCCACTCCACTGCTTCTCAAGTTACTACTAACCTTTTTAAAAAATTACGCACGTGTATATTCATGGCTTTCCTGATTATGATTTGACTACTCATTGAATTGGTTTCCCTTGCTCATTTCTGTCATTCTTGGCCCTGTATATCAATGATGAGGCATTGACTGTGATCCAGCCTAGAAAATCTTCGTTGTGAACATTAAGGTGGTACCCCAAGCAAGAGCATGGCCTGCTAGAAGTCCTAAAATCATGGTAAAGAACTATTTCCAAACAATCATGGAGACTGCGACATAAAACATTCTCACATATGTTGTCTTGTTTGAGCTTCATGACTCCACAGGAAAGAAGATAATGTATGATGTACACTAATACAATGAGGTATGTTGGACAAAAGCTTTGGCACTGAAGATGGGGGACCTGGTTTCAAATCCTGACACTTACTACTCATGCAAATCTATTTACTCTTCTGTGTTTCACTTTCTTCATCTTCAAAATTAGACCTTTGACCTATTTGGCTATAGAAGTCCCTTTCACTTTTAGATCTATGCATTTCTTACTCTTTTTAGAGGAGAGAAAATCGAGGTTCAGAGAAACCACTACTCCCAAGTCACATAGCCAGGACTAGAAGGGAGGTCTTTGGACGTCCAGTCCAGTGCTTCTTCCACTAAACCATCCTACCCTCTCTGCTATAGTTTCTTAGCATAAACCTTCCACTACAATATGGTAATATCCTGACTAACTTATACTTGAAGTCTTTCCAACTTGGGAGGTACTGTTAGAGTTTGTGTTCCACTGATCTAGTAGCATCCAAGAACCTAGAGTCTCCTCCATGGCACAATGAGGTATTTTATTAGGATTTTAGGACTAGTATTAGTAGGACCAATTTTTGCCTCTCTGTTTGCACATGGCGTGCCCTTTGCATAGGCCTCACCTTCCTCTTTGCTATTTTAAACAAACCCTAGCCATCCTTTAAGCCATACCTCTCCCATGAAACCTTCAACCATTCTCCAGTTCAAATCAATCTCTTGTCACCTCCTTCGTGAAGCCTTTCCTGATTGCTTTATAGGTAAAGACCTTCTTCCACCCCCATGGCCCTTACATAGCACTTTGCTGCATCCCTGTCCAATGCACTTATCAGAAAATGTGTCTTTTCCCCCTACTAGACTGGGAGCTCACTGTAGCAAGAACCATGTCAGCTTATCTAACCCTTCTCTCCCTACTATCTAACACCCAGGACTGAGTGTACTGTCATACACACAACTGGTAAAGAATAACTGTCGTGTGTAATTTATTTGTCTAATATTCAATTCAAATAAGCATTTATTTTTCACCTTCTGTAGGAAAAGGCATTCTGTCAAAAGCTACAGACACATAGACAGAAATGATCCAGTCTCAGCCCTCAGAGGTCTTCATTTTTCCTGATGGGACACCACATTTACAAAAATGTGTATGTGCAAAGTATATATGAAGTAATTGTGTATGAGAGCGGTGATAGCTGGGAAGATGAGGGGCAGGGCTTATGCTGAGGTGCTCCATTAGCTGAGCCTGGAAGCAAACTAGAGATTTCTGGAGATGGAAGTGAGCAGGGAGAATGTAAAGAATGGGGACAGTCTGTATGAAGACATGGAGACAAGAGATAGAATTCAGTGAGTCTAGAACAGCAGCTTGGCCAGTTTAAGCCCAAGTATAGATTGCTTGAAGGAGAGGATTTAAAATAAACCTGGAAAGGTAGATTTGATTCCGATTGTTAAGGGCCAAGAAGTTTACATTTTATCCTAGAAGCAATAGGCATCTTGAATATGGGAGAAACATGATCATACCTGAACTTTAGGGCAATGATGATCTCGTCATCTGTGTGGAGAGTGGACTGGAGAGGGGAGAAATAAGACACGGAGGCTAGGTGAGACCAGATGTCAGGAGCTTCATTAGGAAGCTGTTGTATTAGTTGAAGCCAGAGGTAATGGAGGCCTGAAGGAAGATAATGAGTATGTGAATGGAGAGAAGTGGACACATGAGGTTATGTTATAGAGGTATCTCTTAGTCCTCATCACCTGCCCCCCCCCCCCAAAAGATTGTAAGCTCCTCAGAGATGTCATGTATTTTTATGGTGTCTTTCACAGGATTCAGCGTGGCAGTAAGCATAGAGGAGGTACTGAATCAAGGTTTATTAACAATAACAAAACAATAAAAATGAGCATGCTGTTAGCAGTGTTGTCAGCTGCAGTAACGTCAGAATTGGATCAATTCCCAGAAATAATATTGCCTGGTCATATGAAGCCAAGTCAAGTGTAACCAAGTTCTGAACCATTTGTGTGTGTGTGTCTGTGTGTGTGTGTGTGTGTGTGTGTGTGTGTGCTCTGTATCTTTTGTCTCTGCGATACTCAACAAAACAGATATACCTTGGTTGTATCACAGTACATGTTACTTTAAATCTCTAAATTTTTCCGTCCTGCCCCCCCCCCCACATACACATACCTACATACTCTAGATTATGGGCATATGGACCAATGTGGAATTACATAATAATGTTCCCACTGGTATCTTCCTCCAGTATTTTATCATGGCACAGAGGTAGCCTCAGTTTCTTAAAAGTGATGGTAGAAAAACACAAGCTATATCAGGATCTACCAAGATGATAATGATTCATGTATGGGTCTAGCAGTGGACTTTAAAAGTCTAAGAGACAGACTAAATTTGGGAAAACTTATGCCTGGGAGGTTGGCTACCAGGGAATGAACATTTTTGGCCATGCCTACTCAAGCAGACCATCTACCAAGGCAATTGTGATCTTTGTTTGTGGAAAGAGTCACATTAATGAAGTCCAAGAGCTATTGAACAAGTATGAGAAAACCTCACGTTTATATAATGCTTTATAATGAATGACATCCTATTTATAACAACATGAGGTAGATAGTAGAAATATTATTATCCTCATTTTACAGATAAGAAAACTGAGGCCCTGAGACTTTAAGTGGCTTGTCCACTAGTCATACAACTAGTAAGTGGTAGAGGTGGCCTTCAGACTCTCATCTGAATTTAGGCTTAGCATGCTTTCTGCTATATCTTGCTGATTTTCATGCCAATCCTTTAATTACCATTAATGTGTAGAGAGATTTTTTTCTAGTAAAGTTTTATTTTTTAATTAAAATGTTAAGCAACTTTACAGGGAAAAGGAGAACCAGCGAAAATTTAACTCTAAACTTTTACATTCCTCCAAATTCTCTTTTGTTCTTTGTTATAATATAATAATGCAGTCTTAGGTTTTAATGTTGTTACAGTTATAATCAGTGGGTACATGCTTTTGTTAGTTTTCAGAAAGCCAGGAAGGCATCACTTTATGATTCTTTAGCAAGGTCTCTTCAACCTCCTTTAGCTCTTAATTAAAAAGTAGAATATGAATGTTTAGATGATAATAATAGCATCTTTCTCTCACCTAACTGGCAATATTAATTATCAACTAGTTCTAAGTAAATGATGTGTTGCGTAAATAAGCCCACTAAATCAGACGTACAAGGCAGAACAATTTCATGACTGCGCTTATTATACTTCTGCAATGCCCTGATCGAGATGGGATTTACTTGGTGTGAACACTCCTGCCACACACCCAGGCGCCAGTCCCTCCATCCCTTTCTAGATGGTCTTCATGAACTACTCTGAACAAAGCACCTGGACACCTTCTGAGGTGGAGCCCCCAAGTACCTAGCTAGGTCAAGCCCCAGATGACATGGCACATGTCTGCTTCTTATTCAGAGTCCCTCTGGCTCTCTAGGGAAGACCTGCCAGGGCTTGTGCTCCTCTGGCAGAGCCTTTGAGAAGGACTGAAGGACTTTGGTGAATGAAGTCCTTATTTCCCAAATACTGGGATTAACACAAAAGTCTTCATTTGAAGGCATATTAGTTCACTGGCTGGAGACCTCAACCCACAATAACTATTAAAGATGAATTTTAACATTAAAAAAGGGGATTTCTCAAAGTGAACTTCATATACTTTTAGGGAAAGAGGCAGAGGTGTGCTGGAGTCAGCTTTAAGAGACTTGAGAGAACTGATTGTCAAATTTTCATTGTGAACCTTATGCCTCGGAAATCAGCACTGGTGCAAATCAGGCCTTGATTTATTAATGTTTTATTAATTGTTTAACCTTTTGAAAGTATTTCTAATGCAGATAAAATTTAAAAGTGTATGTATAAATTTTTCCCCAGACAGCCTGGTAGTTAAACATTTGCCAGCACACCCCTATATTGCTTGAACTCAGAAGGATTACAGTAGAATGAAGTCATCAACAGGTAACTACAAAAATAATTAATAGTAATAATTATAACAGTAGGAATTAATATAATGTTTTAAGGTTTGTAAAGTGCTTTATCTCCATTATCTCATTTAAACCTCACACACCCCTGAAGTACCTCTCTTCAAGGTACTACTATGTGGTAGTCATGAGAACTGTTTTAAATTCCAGAAGTGGCTCTTACTTCCTGTGCAACCTTGGCTAAATGGCAGAAAAATAGATTTTTAGAATTGGAAGGGACAATAGAGGTCATTTAATGTATGACACATAGGAATCCCCGCACCATCTTCCCCAAGGTTGGATGAGGGCAAGTCATCCAGCCTTCTTTGAAAACCTCCAATGTGGGGGAATTCACTCTTTCTAAAGGCCATTCATTCCACTTTGAGATAGTACTAATTGTTAGTGAGGCTTTTTTTCTCTTACAACATGCTTAAATCTCCATAATTTTTACCCATTGCCTCTCATTCTTTGCTTCTCGCCAATCTTCTCTTCTCCAGACTAAATATCCCCAGTATCATCAACTGTCCTGTTATGTTATGGTCTTATGACTTCTCAGATTCTGGCCATCCTTCTTTAGATGTTCTCTGGCATGGCAGTGTCCTTTCTAAAATGTGATGTCTAGTACTGAACCCAATATTCCAGATGTAATCTGATCAGGGCAGAGATGTCACTTGTTGTGATCTGGAAACTATTGTATTCTTAATGCATTGGCATTTTGACTACTATGTTGTACTGCTTATTGAGTTTTCAGTACATAATCATTTCTAACCCTCCCCCATCTTTTTTTCAGACGAACTACTATGTAGTCAAATCTCCCATTTTCTCCTTGTATCACAGATCATGGTTTGATCATAGAGTCAGAGCTAAAAGGAGCTTTACAACTTCTTGTTGTTCTTGAGTCATTTCAGTTATGTCTAACTCACAAACATACTGGAGTGGTTTGCCATTTCCTTCTTCGGCTCATTTTACAGATGAGGAGACTGAGGCAGACAGATTTAAGTGACTTACCCAGGATCACATGACTAGTAAGCATCTGAAATCAGAATTAAACTCATGAAGAATAGTCTTTCTGACTCCAGGCCTGGCATTCTATCCATTGCACCACCTTGCTGCCTACTTTACAGTTCCCTGAGTGTGAAATCCTCATTTTGGGGAGTGATGGCCAGGGAAAAAGTGTTTTGGTTAGGGAAGTCACAGGGATGGTATGGGGGACACTAGAACGATCCATTGACACGCCTTTTCCAAGAGATAGAAAGTGGTGGTCATGTGTGAGGGGCACCCTTTCAGTGGCATGCTTGATCAAGCATGAAGTTCAGAGCTGAGTGACCTAGCTTATTCCACATATTGGTACGGTCAGTTTAACAAATAGCTGTGCTTGTACCCTTAAGCAGGGACTCATCAACCACTGTTACTCAGTTTTTGTTCCTCTCACTTTTACAAAATGATCTCTTTCTTGATGTCACTTGTGGATCTGTGTCATCATTCCTTCAAGCTCAAGACATTTCTTCCCCTTCAGAAGATTTAGGTCCCCATTCTATAAGAAGAACTTTGTACCTAGTATGGAAGCTGAGTTGTTCCCCACCCCTAGGGTCAAGATTTTGAAGGGACCAAAGCCAGATCACAATAGGGGCAATGAACTTTCTTATATTCTTTCTAGGAACATTTTGTTCTTCCTGAGAAGCTGCACACTGTAGAGTTATTTCTCTAGTATGTTTACTCTTATCTTCTAGGAAAGAGACCAATGTGGAGTGTCTACCTAACAAGTTACCCTGCAGTGACAAAAAGGCATCCATGTGGCATTCTTTGCACTGCAAAATGCAAACTTTTTTTAAAAAAATGCCTTATCGCAAAATCACACCACAAAATAAGAGCTGTTACTTTAGGACATCCTAAAGGGTATCCTGCCTTCCATTCTTTTTAGACAGAAGATCCTCATTCCTTAATCCTCTATCATTCTCCTTGGCAGCTCTTGTGGTCAACTTATATAGAGAACTTCTGTGCCAAACTGCCTCATGGGCATACATCACTAGATGCGGAGAGGCAAGCCTTATTTGCACTGATCAGCCTGTCTTTTCTTAAAGAGGCAGCTCAATTACCTTTGATTGAAAACACCTTCTTGCCCAAATTCCAGGAGGAACACAAGCCAAAAAAAGCTGATTGGTATAAAGGGGTTTCTAAATTCAGTTATCAGCCATTTTGTACCATTTCCTACTTCATCCAGTGATGTGTTCTTGAAAATCTCCTCCTTTCTTTTTGCTTTTCTCTCATAGGCTTCAGTTCTGCCCTCTGTAGAATCAGAGTTGGAATGGACAACTTGTGAGCATCCTTTCAGGATGACATGATCCTGTGATATCTGTAATACAAATAGTGGCATGTGAGAATAGAAGCTTTAATATGACTAGGGGATTATTACAGCGAGATGAGAACTACTTGCAAAGTGGGAGAGGAAAGAGGGTTTTTCTACTGGGGAAGGTGATAAAATATTGGTTATGGAGGATGATAATAGAAGCTGATCTGTGAATAATCACATGTGGGGAGTCCTAGAAAGAAATTTTTAGTAGCATTTTTAATTACACTGAAACTTCAATAAAACAGGTGTTAGATGTACACCTCACATGCATAGATCAGCTTCTATTATCATCCTCCATAACCAAAAATTTTGTTGCCCTCCCCAATACATAGTACCCCATCATAGCATGGCAAGCTGGTCAGTGTAAAAAAAAGATAATGTTTATGTATCTCCCCAAAACTCACTGATTTTTCTCAGTGACAGTTTCCTCATATTTACATAGTTCCCTCTTTGAGGGCAGAGGTTCAGATGGCTAATCTTTTCTCTTGGGTTCTTTAGAGGCATATGAATTGAGAGGAGAAATCGAAAAGACTATATGCTTTTATTGAGTAATTATATTAAGCACAAGAGAAAACTAATTCCAGGCTCCATCTCACTGTGTTTTTTAATTCTCCTTCCCAGTGTGCCACAGGGACTCCGTTTTCAGGGCCAATCATCCTCCTTCTTCACACACAGAAACTAAAAGGGGCAATTATCCCCCAGGAGCACCTTAATTGTCCCAATTAACCTGACCACTTTTTGCAATCAAAGCCTAGCAAAAGAAGGGATTTAAAGTGATGAGGCCCCATTCTATGAGCCCTGTATAAGTCAGTGGTAAACCTTAGAGCATTTAAAGTACCCAAAGAGAAAACTTTAGACTAAAAATGGCATATTCTGAAACTTACACTCTAGGATTTTTCTCTAACTAGAACTGCTAGATAAAATGACATCTTAGATTAAGTTCCATTGGAGGTATATACTGTCTAGTGCCATTGATCAGTCTGGAAAAATTATCATGTTAGGAGAAACCATATTATGAGGGACAGTTTGTCCTAAAGTAACAGCTCTTATTTTGTGATAAGGTATTATTAAAAGTTATTCTTCCACAAAAGACCTCCTCCCCTGCCTCCTCTTGATGTGAGAGTGGCCTTAGGTTCTCATAGGCTGGACCAGGAAGGCACAAGCACTGGCAGGTCCTACTGAGGTAAAAATGCACAGAGTAGGAACTTAGGAGCACTGACCTGGGAAGGTGTGATCAGCAATTACCTCCCCTAAATATGCTTCTTTTCCCCAAGCCAACAAGAATTTGATAACTGCCCACAACATGCAAAGCAATGTGCTAGGTATTGAAGAAACAATGAAAAATCGAAATTAGTCAGGATTACAGAGCTAAAGTTGGGAAAATCACCACCACCACCTTTAAGGTCATCTAAGGGGCGGTTAGGTGATGCAGTGGATGGAGCAACCAGTCCTGGAGTCAGGAGGACCTGAGTTCAAATCCAGCCTCAGACACTTACTACCTGTGTGACACTAGGCAAATCACTTAACCCTGATTGCCTCAAAAAAAGACATCTAAGCCGACTTTATCTTATAGGTGAAGAAACTGAGAGGCCCAGAAAAATGAAATAGCTTGCCTTAGTACACACAGATAAAAAGTGGCGGAACTAGAATTCAGACTTGGAATTGTAACTCCCAAGTTGTCCCATCCCCCCCTCCCCGCCCCCCAGAAGATTTGAAGCTGCCTCTCAATCCCTGTCTTCCAGGAGCTTAGATAGCATTTGACTACAGTGAGTCAAAAACGATAATCTGACAGTCATGAGGAGGAGGAGGGATGAACGAGCCTGTTCGCTCACCTCTCTTTGACTTCTGTTTCCTACTATAGATGTATTGCATACAGACGAGTTTGTCTGTCTCCAAGCTTTCTCTGCTTTAAGAAACTGTAACAGTCTTTTATTGACTTTCTCTTATTTTTTTTAAGCTGTGAGCCCCTAGAAAGAGGCAATGTTCTGGAGTAGCACCTCAGTTTAGATCCCTCTTCTGAGTTTGCTTTCCTCTTCATTTGCCTTTTGGGTAAGTGTACCCATACTTGCAAGACCTGTGACAAACACTGTTTTTACAGACAGATTAAACCTTTGAAACAAAGTGAGGTAAACCGTTTTCTCCATGTCCAGAAGAAAAGATTTCAGGCTTCCAGAGTGCCCAAGGAGAGGGAGGCTTACTGCGTGCTGCTCTGTAGTCTAGGGCTGTTTCAGTAGGTTAGCATTTAGCCTGCCCATTCTGAATGGTCTTGGCTCCCTTTGCTGCTCACCTTTTTCCCAGACTCCCCTTCTCTAGCTCTATGTTATCAGAAGCTGGTTCTGCCTGGGCTGTCTGAAATGACTTTAAAAGACTATCATTGTTCACCCTAGGGCACTGCTTCCTCTCTGTTTGACTCAAGGGACATGTTCCCAGTTCCTGAAGGGATCACCTGCAGTGCTTGTATTCCTAGTTAGTTTATATCCCTCTTCTATGTGATTAGGTTCTAGGATTTCAGGAGCCAACTCCTTTACATGTATGTGATTATTTGGGGAGAGACTGTAGGATCAGCGATGACTTCCTAGGAGAGGAGGTGACCCATGCACTGAGCCTTGAAGGAAGCCAGGGTGATGAGAAAATGCATGCCAGGCACAGGGGACAGACTGTGCAGGAGGAGGAGACAGAAAGCCCACTTCAGGCAACAGTAGATTAAGCCTTGGAAGGCAGGCTGGAGCCAGATCATACAGTTTGGATTTTATTAGAGAGGCAATAAGAAGGCCACTGAGATGAAATGGTAGCTGGTTGGTAAGCCTTGCCCTTTAGGGAGATCATTCGGGCAGCCACATGGAGGATGTATTGGAGACAGGAGAAACTGGAAGCCAGGAATCTGATCGGGGAGGCAAGCAGTGACAAGAGCTTCAGAGTGGCTGCCATGTAAGTGAAGAGAAGGGCTAGGTTCAAGAAATGCTATGGAAATTTAATTGACAACATCAAGCAAGTGACTAAATATGACTGGCAGATGATGCTTTGAGGTGATGGTAGGCTTAATGAAGGTAAGGATCAGGAAGACCCACTCATGTTTGTTGGTAGCATGCAAAGAGCTACCAAGGAAGGGACTGCTTGAAGATGAGACCCGACCCAATTGAGTTGAAGAAGCAAGGTCCCAAAGGAGAGATGGGGAGAGATGGGATCAAGAAGCCTTAACTGAGACAAACAGAAGAAGGGTTCCTGCTTTATCAGCGTCTGGAGCAAGGGAGGAGAAATTGGGAGGTGATGAGGTTAAGAACTTTGGAGGTGTGGGACAGGGGAAAAGTGGAAACTCAGAGCAGATGACTTCTACTTTCTTTGTCAAGGTCCTCTGCTGAGTGGGAGAAGGAAGTCCTAAGACTTAAAGGGAGAAGGTTTCCAATAAATAGCCTTAAGAAGTTCCTGTAGCATAAAAAGTACCCAGAAGATCTGTTTGAACCCTGGCTTTGTCAATAGCTGTCTCTCTTTGGGAAAGTCATGTGACTTCTGTGAGCCTCAGTTTCCTCATTTGTAAAATGGGAATAATTCCTACCCCTCTCATATCCCACAGTTATTGCTCAGAAAAATATATTTGATTGTATTGGTTAAATGGTAAACTCACGTGAACTATGCTTAATAGTTTAGCGCAGAATCACAGAATTTCAGCAGCCATCTAGTCCAGTCCATACCTGAAAAGAAGACTCTGCTACAATAGACTGGAAGCACAGGGAGGACAGGGATCATATATTCAGACCTACTTTCTTTCCTCACACAGTGTCAAACACAGAACCCTGAACATAGATGCTCAGTAAATGTTTGTTGAATAAATGAACATTTTTCAAAGTTTTCTCAAGGCTCATTGAGTCATTACTGGGCACAATTATCTAATTAAACATTGGGTGACTTAGTTCTACATCATCAATTTTAACTCCTTGACTTTATTAATCATTTGCATTGAAAGAATTTTAAAAAAGAGTAAGTTGATTAATGCCATTCTCTAAGTTAGACATGACTGTATTCCTTGAAGTATTTAAATTAGAAAGAATAGTCTCAGATGATTATATAAAGTACTCAAGGGGAAAAGTCACTTTTTTCACTAAAGCTGAAATATCAAACAAATTCACAAACTTCAGGGGGAATAGATGTTTATAATGAAACTGATCAATGACATCTATTCAGGTGGTACCTTTGTAATCATTCTAACCAATCACAAGCTCCCTGGCCATCTGCCTTTGGTGCCTACCTCCGTTGTGGCATTGAGGTGACTCTCCCTTCCCAAAGGCAGTTGTTCTGGAAGACCTTACTAACCTGGAAGGACTCCCAGGATGGACAATTATCAGCAGGTCCCATCAGAGCAATATCAGTGTCCATCATCATCAAAGGACAAGCCTAGTTTCAGAGGCACTTCATAGCAGGAAGGTGATCAGGACATTGCCCCTCATAGGAATTCATCATATTGTCTCCTAAGGTGTGGAGGCTTCACCCTCTGAACCTACAATGGGATACCTCAGCTTATACAGATTAGGAATTCATCTATCTTCCTCAGTCTCCCTGACTCCATGATTAACCCTTTTGCCACCATGACTCTTGAAAATGAAATGAGGCCTGGAAATGGGAAACAATTTCCCGAAGGAATAGGATCAAAAATAGGACTTCAGCCCCTTCCTGTTCTTTGATTCTAAATCCCATGCTCTACCTCACCATGCTGCCTTTCATAAGGCAACTGGCCCTTTTATATAGTCAAATGATTTTACCAAAAAACTTTCAATAGAGCTTGGCTTTGGAGTTGTTTTCCAAAAGGATTTTTTTTCTATTCCATCCCACAAATACCTAGTCTTCTTCAGGATACAGAGAAAAAATAGGAAGGATGAGGATTAGGAATATGGCCATGGAAGGAAGAAAAACCAGATGTTTCCTGTGCCTTACTACCCTTGGCCTCATCATCTCTGCATTCTCTCATTCCATCTCCTAACAGAGTCTCAGCCACTGCTGGCATCCCAGGCTGTCAGAACCAGAGGGCCCTTTAGGTTCCAACTAGCCCAATGCCATCCATTTCCAGGGGAGGACACTGAGGCCCAGAGAAGGGAACAGTGACGGTTATCAGCAGAGCTGACACCAGAACCCAGGGCTCCAGAACATTCCAACCTGAGTGGGGGAGGCTATGTGCTCTAGTGCACAGGGCTGGGGGAGCAGAGCTGGTGGGAGGGCAGGTGTGCCCAGAGTCAGGGCAGGTGAAGGGCAGGGAAGCCCCTTGTATGGGAATATGGGTTTTTAATCAGGAGTTTATAAGTCTAGGCTTGACCATGTTCCCACCTGCTACCCTGGGCTCTGATTGCTGAGCCTTATCCTGCCTGGTTTCAGGTTTATTCTACTTTGGAACCATCATACAATGATGTCTCCATATCCACTGGGACCTTGGGCCACACCCCTCAAACCATGGGCTCTGTGTGATGAGCCTTCATCTTGTCTTGCCTAGTTTCAGACCTTTCCTTGCTCCCCCCCTCCCTCTTCCTGGCCATCTTCATGCCACCTTAACCCTTTCCCCTCCCTTCCCCCTCATCCTTGTTTGTCAATTCATTCTTTATGATCTTGAGTTTTGGAGGCTTGGAAGTTCCATCAGTCACCTTTTTCAGGTTACGGATTCTCCTTAGGTCCAACTCGAATTGCTCTCCCATGATTCAGTTTCTGCCTTCTTCTTGTTTTAGGGCCTTCACAGGCAATTCATTGTCCTCCCCTGTTCCCTGCCCCTGCCCCACCCCCCACTCCCGCCCAGCACTGCTTGATGAAAAGACATGAATGTGACATGTGTTCCATTTCTCCCAGGAGATCTGACCCTGTACCTCATTCTAGATCATTCGATCCTATTGCTGAGTTGAACAATTCTACTGGACCCCTTAAAAATCTCCCTTCAAGAGGCACTGATGTGTCCATACCAGTTTTTCTGCCCAGACTCTACTGAAACCTTCTGCCCACCTCATCTCTTTTATCCCACCCTCCCTGATTCTCCTGCCTTCCCAGCTGCTCCCAGTCAGGCCTTTGACCCAGCTTGACCTCAACACTCCTCTTTAGTTCCTCCCTCTTTGATGTCTTTCTCTGCCCCACATACCTGCTTATGACTACATGTTCATTTGCAGGAAGGCTGGCTCCCTTCCCCAGGGCCTTGTAGGCAGTGCAGAGGTGAACCCTGTGGTTGGCTGTCCATCCTTGGCGTCCCACTGCCCAGTGTCTTTGGTGGCAGCCTGTTGAAGTGAATAAAAGGGGCTGGCTTTGGAAAAGAACGACTTGGGTTCATTTCCTAACACTCATATGTGCTGGCTCTTTGATCATGAGCATGCTCAGTGTTCCCAAACAATTCTCTAAGAGCATCAGTTGATCACCATCATAAGAGGAAATTTCAGTAATGTAAATTAATCACACCCATGAAATCAGAAAATTTCCCTCAGTTTCCAAATTCTTACTCCTAGTCATACTCTCTCTTCATTATCATCTTCTGCTGGAGAACCTTATTCATCCTTCTGTGACGTGGTGTTCAGACTCCTAAGCCAAAGAAAACGGAGACATGATAGAAGGGAGCCCCTACTGACTCCAAAGATTTTCCTCCTCCATAGCTTTGGAGGGGGCTCTCTGTTAGGGATCTCAAATTGGGAAAATTAGGCTCAGTAGTAATCCTGGAACGGTCCTGATTATTAATTCCATAGTCCTAGAGTCCAAGGTAAAACCTTAAAAAAGGAAGAGATTGACTTCAAGTCCAACTTTTGGGTGATGAGAAGGAAATTTTCAAATTCAGGGGTAAATTCTAGTCTGTGGATTTGACTGTACACGTGGTAGTAGTAGTTTTGGACTGCTATTTAATATCTTCTCATTTGTTTTCTTTGGAAAACTACTATCTACTTTTTTTCATATTGCTGAGGCTAATTATTTTATTTGGGGAAGAGGAGGTAGGAGGGTCTTTTAAAAATGTCCTCAGTGTAGGGAGTTCCCCCCACCACCACCACCACTATGTGTAAGTTAGCAGAAATGCTGACAAACGATTATTGTCCTTAATTTCTAGTCTTCAAGAGTAAGGTTGGTGCCTGGGGTGCTCAGGGAGTTGCCCATGTTCCCACAACCAATATGTGCCAGAGGCAGGGAATGGACTCAACTCTACCTGACTGCAAGGCCAGCCCTCTAGCTACTACAGTGCTCAGAAGGGAAGGGAATACTCATTTCTTAAGGGTCTGCTCTGTGCCAGGCATCCTGAACTTTAACACTTTTACAAACGGGGCTTCATTTGATCCTCACCACTGTGAAAGGTAGGTGCTGCTGTCCAAATCTTTGAAGAAGCACTTCTCTTTGTTTAAGTGATCTATGAGTTGGGTGGGGAGAGACCTGTATTCCCCTGCTGGTGACCAGTCCAAGAAGTGAAACTGACCTGGAAGTCCCAGCAGTACCACACCCCCCATCTAAGGCAGGGAGAGCCATGCTGGAGCTATCCAGCCTCCACTCCTTCTCTTCTCCTTTCTCCCCTGCCCCCTTCTCCCAGCCCAATCTCTTTTCCATTCACACCTCTTCCTTTTTGCCTCTACGTCTTTCTGTCCTTTTTATCACACTCCTATCTCTCCTCCCTCATAATTTCTTCTCCTCGCCTCCTATTGCTTCCCTGCTTCCCATGTCTTAACTTTCCTGTAATCCTCTGCTCTGTTTTCCCAGCCTTTCTTTCTCTTTCCTTTCTTCTTCTTTATTTCTTCTCCTCCATTTCATTTTTTCCTTGATTTACTCCATTCTTTCTTCCCCTTCTCTGTCTTTTAATTTTTTCTTTTTCCCCAACCTCCCCTCTTTCCATTCTTTCCTTCTCCTTTCTCCCCAATCCCATCGTTAGGCATCAGGGAAACCTGAATCCTACAGTGGACAGGTCAGTGCCCTGGGAGTCAGGGACCCCAGAGTTCAAATTCCTCCTTCTCACCTCTGTCAGCTTAGGAAAATGAGTTAATTTTCATGCAGTTCAGTAGCTCCTTCTCTATAAGGAAAAGTTGGATTAGTTGGTTCCCAAGTCCCCTTCCATCTCTAAATGTCTGATGGTATGATCATCTCCCCTCTCCTCCTTACTTCCATCTCACTCTCCACTACCCTTTCCTTCTCTCGCCAAACCCTAATCAGTCAGGGTAGAGACTCAGTTGTCAGACAACCATAATTGAAATGCTGTCTTTGGTTCTTGGTATAACTGTTACTTAACTTTCCTGGGCTTAATCCTCTATGAGATGAGGTGGTTGGACTACATGGTCTCTAAATTCCCTTCCAGCTCTAAATTAGCCCTTCTTCTCCTCTCTCCAGCATTTCCTCCCTCTCACCTCTCCCATCCTTTCCCATCACCCACTCTTTCCTCCCCTTTCCCTTCCCAACCTTTTATTTCTCCTCCTTTCCCTAGGTCACCATTCCTCCTCTTCCTCTTACCCACGCTTTCCTGTCTCTTTTTCTCCTCCATTTCCCTCTAAGAACTGAGAAGATGCAGACTCCTGGAATGAAATGAACAGCGCCTTGTGAATCCGAAGACCTGAGATCAAAGCCCATCTCTTCCCTTTACTACCTGTGTGGTCCCAGGCCATTCACTGAACTTTTTGTCAGTGAGAGGGTTGGCCCAGGTGACCTCTGGGGGTCCTTCTACCTTTGTATGGGATCCTGTGATCCTCTCTTCCTTCATGCTTTTGACTTCTCTCCCTTCCCCTTTTCTTTCTCCTCTCCCACCCTCTTTTTTCTCCTTGTTTTCTTCCCTTTGCCTCCCTCTCTGATGTCACAATTAGAGGAATTGTTCCACAGACCTTGGAAACAGTGATGTCCTTAGCAACAGGGTGCTAGTTTAGGGGTCAGAGAATCTGAATTCGAATGATGACTCTGCCACTGAATTAATATCCATTTAATCTATATCTTAACCTTTCTGACTCAGTTTCCTCATCTGTAGAAGGAAAACCATGAATATTCAGGATTTTGAGATTTGAAGCAAAATAAATCTTAGGAGCCTCACCTAGTGCAACTCTCTTATTTGGGGACTATTTCTCTTAAGAAGGGGAAGTGTGAGACCTAGGATTTCATTCCTCTGCCTATGTAGATCTGTAATACATCAGCTATTTCAACAGTGAGAGAGTAGCTTGGTGGAGGTGAGAGGTCAAATAAATCCCTTGTCCAAAATCAGAGACCTAGTTTTGCCTCTAAATCTCTTGATTCCAAGACTATTCCTTTATCCTGTAACTTACTCTGCCTCTTTATCTCTAACTTAGCAAATTGGCAAACTGAGGCCTGAACAGGGAGAGCAACTTTCCCAAAGTTACTCAGAGTTTAGGGGCAAAGCTGGGAATCGCCTCCTCATCCCATGCATCCTAATCCCCTCTTTGCTCTTTCTACCTCATCATGCTGCCTGTGCGTAGACAAACTTTACTAACATACTTTCAGTAGAGCTTGACTTTGGAGTTATTTTACTAATGCATTGTTTTTCTGATCTATCCCACTCTCACACCTGCCTTCTTTCAGGATGTAGAGGAAACAAAATGGGTGGGATGAGTGTTAGAAAAGTGGCTGTGGAAGAAAGCAAGGCCAGGTAGTCTCTGTGCCTTCCTGCCCTTGGCTTCATCAACTCTGTGTTCTCTCCCTCTATATCCTAACAGAGCCTCAGCCACTGCTGGAATCCCAGGCTCAGAACCAGAGGGCCCTTTAGATCCCAACTAGCCCAATGCCATCCATTTCCAGGGGAGGACACTAAGGCCCAGAGAAGGGAACAGTGACAGTTATCAGCAGAGCTGACACCAGAACCCAGGACTCCAGAATATTCTAACCTGGAACAGGGAGGCTATTTGCTCTAGTGCACAGGCCTTGGGGAGTACAGCTACTTGGAGGGCAGGTGTCCGCAGAATCAGAACAGGGGAAAGGCAGGGCAGCCCCTTGTATGGGTTGGTGAATTTCACATCAGGTTATTAGAATTCCAGGCTTGGGTTTTGGAAGTTTGACAGTAACCTCTGTTGCCTCTTCTGGGTCAAGGAGTCTCCTTTTTCTGTACTCCATGGCTATTCAGATTCAACCCTCTTGCTCTTTTGGGAGGGTGCCTTCCATAGGCCACTAGCTGCCCTCCTATCCTCTCCCCCAAAGCACTGACTGTGCTAATCATCGCTTCTAATACTTGGCCAGAAGGGCCCACATCAGACATGAATTTATTCCAGTTCTCCCATGAGATCTAATCCTTGATCTCTTCCTAGATCATTTGATCCCTCTGTGAGTTTCAAGAATTCCACAGCACTGGCCCCTTGAACAGTCTCGCCTGCACCCACTCTCCACTGCCCTGAAGGGAGGGATGTGGAGGAATCCAGCTCTGAACAGAAGCCCAGGGTTGTCGGAAGCATCCTGTCCCCTTTGATCCCTTCCCTGATTCTCCAGCTTTCCCAGAGTCTCCCAGTCAGCCCTTTGGCCCAGCTTGTCCTCATCATCCCTCCTCGTTCGGTCCCCCTTCCTCTTTGCTCTCCCTCTCCTTTCTCCCCCCCCCCCCCCCATATCTCCTTATCATGGCCTCTTCACTCTCACACTCTCCCTGGGGGCTGCTAGGTCAGCTGAGGTAGGTCAGAGGGGAGCCTGTGGCCCTCTTCTCGGGCCCTGGCTGTCATAGCTGAGTGCTAATCCTTGGGGTCCCACTCTCCAGTGTTGTGTTGAACCAGCTGCCATACATTCAACCAGAATAAGCCTCTTCTGACTTTCCAGGTTGGTACTTCTAGAAGTGGTCTTTATTGTTACTGGGCCCTTCTGAGTCTCATGTGTGGACTAGAGGCCTACCAGCCAGAGCACTACTGGACTGCTGGAGAAATGAGACCTCTGAAGGCCAATGCAGGCTGGAAAGAGTGAAGGAAAAGGAGGTGCATTGACTGAACACAGCTATCTGTCAAGCGCTATGCTGGGCTGGGGATGCTCCTAGGAAAGGATGTTCCCTGCACTCAAGAGGCTTAGGGTGGATGAAAAGGCCTTGACCTCCTAAGGGGCCCAAAATGAGGCCCAGGGCTCAGTCACTTTCTTGAGCAGCTCATAGAGCAGGGCTGGGGTCTGGAGGTGGTAGAGGCCAGGTAGGCTAAGGCCCAGAGAATGGCTCCCTCCACAGTTAGACCTTTTTTCTTCAGCATTTTGGGAGGCTTTTGTTAAGCTGGAAGAATTAGATTCATCAGTAATACTGTGATAGTGTTAATTAGTATTTCAAAAATCCTGGATCTTTAGGTAAGGGAGGGTGACTTCACCCAGCTGGGGGGACCTGAGGAGGAGTTGGGGGAACTAATTTTACCAAAGTGCCCTGAGGAAGGGTTGGCAGGGCCTAACCTTGCCCAACAGGGTGGTCTATGAAGGGATTAGGGAGTGACCTTGCTGAGCAGGAGACCTGAGAAGGGGTTGGGGGTGGCTTTGTCCAGCATCAGGGCCTGAGTAGCTGTTGGGGGATCTAACTTTGCCTAGCAGGAGAGCCTGAGGAGGTGTCTGGGGGTGACTTTAACCAGCAGGGAGCCTGAGGAGGTGTTTAGGGAGCTAACAGACCAGCAGAGGGATAGGAGGAGGGATTAGGGGGGCTAACTTTGTACAGCAAGGACCCTGAAGAAGGGGTGGGGTGCAGCTTTAACCAGCAGGGGACCTAAGTGGTTGGGGGAGGCTAACTTTGCTCAGCAGTTGGGCATAAGAAGGTGTTGGAGGGTGATTTTGCCCAGCAGGGGGTCCTTAGGAAAGGCAAGGGGGCTAACTTTGCCCATTAGGGGGCCTAAGAAGGAGGTGGGGTGACTTTGCCCAGTAGGAAGTTCTGAGGAAATGTTTGAGGGACTAACTTTTCTCAGCAGGGAACTGAGGGGGTGAGGGGCCCAATTTGGACTGCAAAGAGCCTGAGGAGTGTTAGGAGGGTCACTTTGCTTAGCACAAGACCTAAGAAGGGTTTGGAGGGCTAACTTTTCCCAGTAGGTGACCTGAGGAAGGTTTGCAGGGGCTAATTTTGCTTTGCACAGGACCTGAAGAGCCGTTGAGGTGTGATTTTGCCTAGTAGGGGGCCTGAGTAAGGATTAGGGGACCTAACTTTGCCCAGCAGGGGGCCTTTGGGGAGCAGAGGGCTCACTTTGGACTACAGGGGTGTTTGGGAAGATGACTTTGCCCAGCAGAGGTTCTGAGGAGAGTTTAGGAGGTGACTTTGCCCAGCAGGGTGCTGAGTAAGAGTTGGGAGCAATCTTTGCCCATCTAGGAACTAAGGGAGTGCGGGCTAAATATTCCTAGTGGAGGGCCTGAGAAGGGATTGGGGCATGAAATCTCCTTTCCATGAGGCAGGCAGATGGCCTACACTTCATAGTCTTATCAAGCTAGTTGTTTGAAGCACTCAAGGGACAGGGCCCAGGGTCTCACAGCCCCTATACATCAGAGGTAGGTTTTCAGACCAGGTTGTCCTCATGCCAGCCCTCTCTATACTAAGTCAGGGTGCTTCTCAACTGTTTTAATAAAGAATTCTAATTTTATAAATTTAAGGGGGATGGGGCTAGAGGGATAACCAAGTGTCCAAAACTTCAGGTTTCCAGATATTTGGCAGGTTTGTCCTTTGGTTTTTAACCTTTGGCCATCAGGTGACTGACCTGCTGGCAGCTTCCCTGTCTAAGTGCAGGCTAAGCACTTAAGCAGAAGGAGTCTCCTCAGCAAGCTAAGCCTGAGAAAGGAGATGGAGACTTAGAAGGGATAAATGCAGCCCTCCAGCTGAGGAGGGTAGGGTGGTGCAGGGGGAGATGTTTCTAAAAATCAATTAGAAACTTTTATTAAACTTCCCCTCTGTGCCCTTCCTGGGTGTTACAGGCCATAGCAACTGCTAAGGGTCCCTTAGCGACAGGGGAATGTTGGGCCTCCCCCATTGGGCCTTGCCCCGGAGTACTGCATAATGTGGGGCATTGTGACTGACCCTAGGAACCTAGGTGTGTCCTTACCCTGGGGCTTTATATAACAACTCAAGGACCTTCTCTCTCCATTTCCATTTCTCCTTCTGGCATGTGCACCACCTATGCCAGCTAGCTCTCTCTCAGTTCCTGGCTCTGAGATCGCCGAAGAGAAGCTTCGCACACCTAGACTACTTCAGGCTTCACCTCCACCTCTGTCTCCACCTCCATCCTCATCACTGCCATCTCTGACTCCATCTTCGGCTCCGGCCCCGGCTCCTGCCCCGGCCAGCGTTCCATCCTTTGTGCTGCCACCTCCGGCTCGGGCTTCATCTCCGTCGTTTTTGCTGCCACCTCCGGCTCCAGCTCCATCTCCATCGTTTTTGCTACCACCTCTGGCTCCAGCTCCAGCACCACCTCCACCTCCAGCTCCAGCTTCATCCTTTTTGCTGCCACCTCCGGCTCCAGCTCCATCTCCGTTGTTTTTGCTGCCACCTCTGACTCCGGCCCCGGCTCCGGCGCCATCTTCAGCTTTGGCTCCATCCTTTTTGCGGCCCCCTCAGACTCCAGCTCTGTCTTCTCTTCCACCTCTCCTTCTGGCTCCAGCTCGCGCTCCATTCTTTTCTCTGCCATCTCTGGCCCCGGCTCCTTCCTCCTCTCTTCCACATCTGGCCCCCGCTCCTTCCTCGTCTCTTCCACCTCTGGCTCTAGCCCCGTCCTTTTCTCTTCCACCTCTGGCTCTGACTCCGTCCTTTTCTCTGCCACCTCTGCCTCTGGTCCCGTCCTTTTCTCTGTCACCTCCCGCTCCGGCTCCATCGTCTTTTCTTCAGGCTCCCCCTCCACCTTCACCATCCCTTCCTCCATTTTCTCCTCGGCCCTCGCCTCCTTCTCCACCCTAGTGTTCCTTTCCGCCTTGGCCTTCTTGCCCGTACTGCTCCCCTCCCTTCTCCTCTGGCTCTCCGTCCTCCTGCTCCTGGTGCTCCTCTTCCTGCCCATCCACCCCCGCTCCTCCTCCACCACCTCGTCCTCCTCCTCCTCGTCACTACTGTCCTCAGGGTCCTCGTTCTCTTCCTCCTCGTCGTCATTGTCCTCGTCCCCCTCCTCCTGCCACCCTGTGGCCTCTCCTGGCCTTCCTCGTCGTCGCCGGCCTCTCCCACGTCCTCGGCACCCCAGGCCTCGTTGGGCTGCTGCTACTGCTCCTCCTGCTCACCGCCCTCCTCCTCGTCACCCTCCTCCTCATCATCCTCCTCCTTGTCGTCCTTCACCTCCTGCCCCCCAACGAGCTGCTCCTCATCACCACCCTCCTGGTCGTCCTCACTGTCTTCTGCCCCAGCCCCCGCTGCGACCCAGCATGAACCAAGACTACGACGTCATCGTCCTGGGCACCGGGCTGAAGGAGTGTGCCCTCGGGAGCCTCCTAGCCCGGCTCGGGAAGAGGGTGCTTCACGTGGAGCGCAGCGCGCAGCGCGGTGGGGACAGCGCCTCTCTCAGTCCACTCCACGTGGCCTACCACCACTTTGGCGTGCCCTGCTCGCCCCCTGCCACCTTGGGCTGCGGGAGTGCCTGGAAGGTGGACCTGCTGCCCAAGTTCCTCATTGCCAAGGGGCAGCTGGTGAACATCCTGACCCGCCTGGACGCGCTGCGCTTCCTGGACCTCCGCGTGGTGGATGCTGGCTTCCTGTACAAGAACCACCACATCCAAAAAGTGCCCGCCACCGAGACCGAGGCCCTGACCTCCGGGCTGTTGGGACTCTTTGAGAAACGCCGGTTCCGCAAGTTCTTCGTGTACGCCTTGAAATTCAAGGAGCAAGACCCCCGAACCTACAAAGGCATCGATCTCTGGAAGATGAACTGCCAAGATCTCTTCCAGAGATTCGACTTGGACCGAGATGTCAGGGACTTTGCAGGACACACCCTGGCCCTAAGTCTTACCAACGAATATCTGGACCGGCCCTGCCTGGAGACACTGCAGAGGATCCAACTCTACACCTCATCCCTGGCCAAGAATGGGAAGAGTCCTTACCTTTACCCGCGATTCGGGATCGGAGAGCTGGCGCAGGCCTTCAGCCGGTTTACCAGCAGCAAAGGGGGCATTTTCTTAACGAACAAGCCGGTAGAAGAAATACTCATCAGGGACGGCCAGGTGGTGGGCATCAGATTCGAGGGCCGAGTCACAAGGTGCAAGCAGCTGGTCTGCGATCCCAGCTACGTGCCAGAACGGGTGCGCAAGGTGGGCCAAGTCATCAGAGCCATCTGCCTTCTTGGGCACCCCATTAGAAACACCAACGGAGCCAACTCGGGACTCATCATCATCCCTGGTGCCCAGACAAACCGCCGTTCGGACATCTACATCTTCCTCACTTCATCAGCCCAGAGCGTGGCACCACAGGGCAAGTACATCGCCATCGTGAGCACAGCTGTGGAAAGTAAAGACCCTGAAAAAGAAATCCAGCAGGCTCTGGAGCTCATGGAGCCCATTGAGCAAAAATTAATTTTTGTAAGTGACCTCCACGTGCCTAGTGACTTGGGGACCAAGAGTCAGATCTTCATCACCAGCAGTTACGATGCCAGTGCCCACTTTGAGAGTGCCTGCAACGATATAAAGGAGATCTACAGAAAAATGACAGGATCTGAACTGAAATTTCACTAAAACACTCGACCTTCTTATGGGGGAGAAATTACTAACATGCTACAAAAATAGGAGAAATTTGGATACGTGAGAAATAAAGCAGCTCCCCCTGGGAAACATTGTGGAAATCTGTTGTATGAAATGTTATTTTCTTTCAGAGGTTGGAGTGAATGCTCCCCACTCACACCCTCCCCCCTTCCCCCCAGCTAAGGGCCCTTAGAATACATAACTAGTCCCAACTCTGCCCTAAAATGTGTGAAATCTATTTTGCAACTTCTACTTGTTGAATTCACATCTGCAGAAAATGCTGTATCTTTATATTATGACTAAAGGGCAAGGTCTGGGATTTGGGAGTGTGGAGGACCATGTATTTAATTCCTCATCTGGTTCATGCAACCTTTCCCATTCTCTTATTTGTATGAGGGTAATAATATTTGTAGCATACTTCCTAGACTCAAATTTCAAATGACATTTGCATGCATATTTTAAATGACAAAGTCAAAGCTATTAGAGACTTCAATCCAACACTCTATTCTGCTAAAGAGTTCTGGAATTCAGATTCCTTAAGAATGAAGGGAACCAGATGTCCCCAGAAGAACTGTATATCTAATCATAATCAATAACCAGGCACCAAGTTAAGCAAATATCTCCTTTGATTCTCACAGCAACCTGCCAGGTAGGTGGTGCTATTATCTCCATTTTGCAGTTGAGGCAAACATCGGTAAATGACTTGCCCAGTGTCATATAGCTGCTCTCTGAGGCTGGATTTGAACTCAGAACTTCTCACTTCCAAGTCCAGCTTTCTATCCTCACTCTACTATCACTTTACCATCTAGTTATCAAAATAGATATCCCGTGTACAGTCAGTTTTTTGACCCCTGGTAACTCTGTGACAAGGAATACTTACTGCTTTCAAAGGCCATTTTGAACAGTTCCAATACTTGAAGTTATTCCTCTTCATTAAACCAATATCATATCTGCGATTAGGAACACTTTAGATCTCTCCAAAGAAAGGACCACTAAGCATAATGAGTTTAATCACACTTATTAACCACATGATGTCCTTTACATACTTGCAAACATATGATATCTCTGTATCCTCCCACCCACCCAAGAAGTCCTTTCTGGTTCAGGATAAACATCTCCAGTTCCTTCAAATCATGTTCATATGTCTGATTTCCAGGTCCTCTCACTGTCTTGGCTGGTATCTCCTATAAACTTTGGACCCACCAAACTTCCTTCCTTGTGTCAGGAGGCATCTTCATCTGAAGATCACATTGATTACATAAGCTATTCTGGTTGCCATGTCACACCACTGACTCCTACTGAAGCTTCAATCACCTGTCCCAAATCTCCTCCCCCCATCTAACTTTCTAGCTTTTTTGAATTTTTTTTAATGTAGGATTTTTGGTTAGGAGCTAGGGTGCACAGTGGATAGAGCACTGGCCCTGGAATGAAGAGCACTGGAGTTGACACTTATTAGCTGTGTGACACTGGGCAAGTCACTTTAACCCTATTGCCTTGAAAAAAATGATTGTGCATTTATCCCTAATAAATTCCAGCTCATTTGATTAATTATTTTAGCTTGTTGAGATCACTTAAAAAATCTGGTTTCCATTATCCATCATGTTCCCTATTCCTGTCGGCACTGCATCATTTTGCTGTATTTTCATTTTCAAAGTGGACCATGACATCAGAGAAATGATGACATGACTTGCACTTAGCTTTCTGGAAGAAGAAATCCAACCTAGTAACAAAATGGTTAAAAGAAATAGGCCCAGAGCGATATTGGATGCAGGGCCACTGATGCTGTGCCATGGCCTAGACAGGGAACACAGACCAAGCGTATGCTCAAAGGAAGACAAGTAATGGGTCTGAGTGCCCTGAAAGGAAAAATACAGGAACGATCCAAGGTGCCAGCAGCCACAGCAGAGGGTCCTCCAAAGGGCTCTGGTGAGGGAACCCCCCCAGAAAATGCCCCGGGGACATTCTGGATACTGGGAAAACTCTCCTGGATAATAGGGAGCATTGGTGGTAAGGAAAATTCCCTGCTAAGTGTCCCTTAAGAGAAGAGAGAATTGAAGCAAAGTCATAAACTTGGAGTCCATTGGCACAGCAGGGGTCCCTTCCATGGACCACAGAACAAATTGCCTCAAATCTCTGTCAAAAAATGTTCTTGTGACCTTCAATATTCCCTCAGTCGTGACTGACAATAGGATTTCAACCAGAATCCCCTAAGTCAGCTGCTCAGTGAAGAAAAACTAGAAAGCACATCAAGAAAGCCCATACAGAAGCCATCAGTGAACCAGGTACTAGGGCTTTACAAGTGACCCTACAAATGCTATCACTGACTGCACGTGGTTCCAAGGCAATCCTTTAGTCTGGAGAGAAAGCAGGAAGTGGACCAGAAGCACCTGAAGTGGAGACTCAGGGAATCTTTCACAAAATCCCATCCAAACCACAGGCCTTCAGAGCAATGGGGGTCTACGTTGAGCTCTAGGCTAGAATCCCTCACATCCATGCTCCAACAGTTTGCAGACCTTTGAAAATCCAATAGAGGAAAAGCACAGCCAGAACTAGGCCAAGATGCAATGGTTGACTCTGGTCAAGAAAGGGCAATGGACAGTTCAAATCCACCCAGAATTCAATCGTTCACAAGAGGGGACCTGAGGGTGGGCTCTGACCGAGATAGCAGACATATATCCATAGATTTTATATCTACCCAGGACAATTGCACTGTGTACAAGGAAAGGAGCAGAGGCACCAGAAGGACCTGAAATCTAGACCCAAGCAAAGAGTAGAGGAATCTTCCCCCAATTCCCACCCATGGGCCAGGCCCTCACATTGGAGGGCCTACCTTGCAACCTGGGTCAGATTCCTTAAAGGGTATCCACCAAGAGTTTGCAGACCTGAAAAGGGACAATGGTGGAAAAGCACAGCTAGAACTAGACCAGAATTTCCCCAAAGTATGCCCCTGGTTAAGAAAGGGGAATGGATAGCCAGAATACACCCAGAATTCAATCACTCACAGTGTGGGGCTGAGGATGGGCTCTAGCAGATACCCCAGAAACATATCCACAGTCTGCCTATCGGCCCAGGATGTTTCCAGTTTACACATGGAAAAGACCAGGCTACCCTCAATGGCCTGAAATCTTAATGCGGGAAAGAGACAAGAAATCTGCATGAACAAACGCTAAGACCGAAGCAATGATTCACAGCAGGGGGTCTCACCTGAAGTGCCAGTCTCAAGCCACTAAAGTGATCTTTGAACAGTAACTGGAGAGTAGACAGACTCCTGTTCAAGAGGTACCCCAGGAACTAGGCCATAATCCCCCAAATGAACTCCTCTGGGAAAGGTGAGAAGAATGTGTAAGAAGAAATCCAACCCTTTAACAAATTGATTCAAAGAAATAGGCCCAGAGAGATTTTGGATGCAGGGGCACCGATGCTGTACCACAGCCTAGATGAGGAACACAGACCAAGTGTCATGCTCAAAGGAACAAGAGCAATGGGCCTCAGTGCCCTGAAAGGGAAAATGCAGGAACGATCCATGGTGCCAGCACCCACAGTAGGAGGTCCTCTAAGGGACTCTAGTAAGGGAACCCCACAGAAATGGACCCGGGGACATTCTGGGTTCTGGGAAAAGTCTCCCGGATAATAGGAAACTTCAGTGGTAGGGTAAATTCCCCACTAAATGTCCCTTAAGATAAAAGAGAATGGATGTGAAGCAAAGCTATAAACTGAGTTCTTTGGCACAGCAGGGGTCCCTTCCATGGACCACAGAACAGATCACCTCAAATCCGTCAAAACATGTTCTTATGTCCTTCAATATTCCCTCAGTCACGATATACAGTAGCATCTCAACCCAGAAACC
Organism: Notamacropus eugenii; assembly: GCF_028372415.1. Taxonomy (NCBI): domain Eukaryota; kingdom Metazoa; phylum Chordata; class Mammalia; order Diprotodontia; family Macropodidae; genus Notamacropus; species Notamacropus eugenii. The sequence continues at coordinate 65,974,031 of NC_092879.1, read as the reverse complement.
CCTAAATCAACTGCCCAGTAAAAGAGATTCAGAAGGTACAACAAGAAAGCCCTTACAGAAGCTGTCAGTGAACCAGCTACTTGAGCTTTACAAGGGACCCTAGATATGTCACCCCTGACTACACATGGTCCCAAGGAAATCCTTCAGTCTGGAGGGAAAGAAGGAAGCGGACCAGAAGCACCTGAAGTGGAAACCCAGGGAATCTTCCACAAAATCCCATCCAAATCACAGGCCTTCAGAGCAGTGGGGGCCTACACTGAGCACTAGGCCAGATTCCCTCACATCCATCCACCAACATTGTGCAGACCTTTGAAAAAGTCCAGTAGAGGAAAAGCACAGCCAGAACTAGGCCAAGGTACCTGCGAATGGTGACTCTGGTAAGAAAGTGCAATGGAAAGCCTAAATACACCCAGAATTCAATCCTTCACAGGAGGGGATCTGAGGATGAGCACTGGCAGAGATAGCAGAAATCTATCCACAGATTATATGTCTACCCAGGACAGTTGCACTGTTTACATGAAAAGGAGTACAGGTACCAAAGGAATCTGAAATCTAGACCCAGACAGAGAGTAGAGGAATCTTCCCCCAATTCCCATCCATAGGCTAGGTCCTCCCAGGAGAGGGGCCAGATTCTTAAAAGGGTATCCACCAAAAGTTTGCAGACCTGAGCAGGAATCATGGTGGAAAAGCACAGCTAGAACCAGGGCAGAATTCCCTCAAAGTATTCCCCGGTCGAGAAAAGGGAAGGGGCAGCCAGAGTGAACCCAGAATTCAGTCACTTGCAGTGGGGGGCTGAGGATGGGCTCTAGCAGACACCCCCAAATCTATCCATTGACTGCGTGTCGGCCCAGGATGGTTCTATTGTACGCATGGAATGGACCAGAATACCAACAACGGCCTGAAATCGAAATGCAGGAAAAAGATGAATCTGCCCCAACAGAGTCTAAGAACTAAAGAATATTTCACAGCAGGGAGTCTGACCTGAGGTGCCAGTATAACCTACTAAAATGATCCAGGAACAATTCCTGGAGAGTACACAGCTCCTTTCTCAAGAGGGACCCCAGTGACCAGGCCAGAATTCCCCAAATGAACTCCTCAGGGAAAGAGGAGAAGAATGTGCAACAAGAAATCCAACCCAGTAACAAATTGGTTCAAATAGGCCCAGAGAGATTTTGGATGCAGGGGCACCGATGCTATACCACAGCCTAGATGAGGAACACAGACCAAGTGTCATGCTCAAAGGAACACGAGCAATGGACCTCAGTGCCCTGAAAGGGAAAATTCAGGAACCATCCACGGTGCCCGCAGCCACAGTAGGAGGTCCTCCAAGGGGCTCTGGTGAGGGAAACCCACAGAAATGAAGCCGGGGACATTCTGGTTTCTTGGAAAAGTCTCCTGGATAATAGGGAGCATTGGTGGTAGGGTAAATTCCCTGCTAAGTGTCCCTTAAGATAAAAGAGAATGGATGTGAACCAAAGCCATAAATTTTGAGTCCTTTGGCACAGCAGGGGTCCCTTCCATGGACCACAGAACAGATCTCCTTAAATCTGTCAAAAGATGTTCTTATGACATTCAATATTCCCTCAGTCATGACTGACAATAGGATCTCAACCAGAATCCCCTAAGTTAGCTGCCCAGGGAAAGAGAGTTAGAGGGTACATCAAGAAACCCCATACAGAAGCTGTCAGTAAACCAGTTACTAGGGCTTTACAAGGGACCCTAGAAATATCACTACAGACTCCACATGGTCCTAAGGCAATACTTTATTCTAGAGCGAAGGCAGAAAGTGGACCAGAAGCACCTGCAATGGAGACCCAGGGAAAGAGACAGAATCTTCCACTAAATCCCATGCAAACCACAAGTCTTCACAGCAAGAGGGCTTACATTACACTCTTGGCCAGATTCCTGCTTACCCATTCACCAACAGTCTGAAGACCTTAGAAAGTCCAATGAAGGAAAAAGCATAGCCAGGACTTGGCCAAAGTATGCCAAGGTGTACTCCTGGTCATGAAAGTGGAATGGACAACCTAAATACACCCTGAATTCAATCATTCATAGTAGGAGGCCTGTGAGTGGGTTTTGGCAGAGATAACAGAAATCTATCCACAGATAATGCTTGTCAGCACACAACAGTTGCACTGTGTACATGGAATGGAGCAGAGGCACCAGAAAGACCTGAAATCTGGAGCCAGGTAGAGAGTAAAGTAATCTTCCCCAAAATCTCATGCCTGGTCAGACTCTCACAGCAGGGGGCCTACCTTGCAACGTGGATCAGATTCTTTAATAGGAATCCATCAACAGTTTGCAGACCTGAGCAAGGACAATGGTGGAAAAGCACAGCTAGATCTAGGTCAGAATTCCCCCAAAGTATGCCCCTGGTCAAGAAAAGGGAATGAGCAACCTGAATCCACCCAGAGTTCCATCACTCACAGTGGGAGTTGAGGATAGGCTGTAGCAGGCACCCCAGAAATTCATCCACAGACTACCTGTCTCCCCAGGATGGTTCCAGTGTATACATGGAAAGCACCAGAGGCACAGCCATTCCCTGAAATTGAGAACCAGGCAAAGAGAAGAGGAATTTGCTTCTAGAATTCTAAGACATATGGAATTATTCACACAGAGGGTCCCACCTGAGATGCCAGTAGCAACCCACTAAATGATCCATGAACAATCACTTGAGACTAGATAGTCCTTTGCTCAAGAGGGACCCCAGGAACTAGGCCAGAATCCTCCAAATGTTTGATATGTTCATCCTTTGTTTTTGAAGAGATCTATGACATCAGAGAAATGATGACATGACTTACACTTGACTTTGTTTTGAGTGAGAGAGGGCTGTGCAAAGGCACCAGCCTCACTTTTTCCTCCTGAGCCATGTGGATCTAATGACCAGATATTCATCAGGATGACTGGAGATGACCCAGGATTCAGTGTGAGACCTTGGTCTTTTTGGCTGAGGCCTTTTCAGGTACTCACTTAAAGTGAGGTAATGCCCATTCAGTGAATGGGCCTCTTTAAAAAGTAGTCAGGGGGATGGCCCCTTTAATAGAAAAGATCAGTTGAAGGAACTGGGTAAGTTAGCCTGTAGAAGAGCACATGACAGCTCTTCAAGTATATGAAGGGCTGATAGGTGAAAGAGGGATTGGAATTGTTCTCACCATCCCTAGAATGCAAAATTAATAGTGGTGAGGAGGGAGGTGTTACAAAGAGACAGATCTAGGACTAGATATAGGAACTAATTAGAGCTACTGAAAAGTGGAATGGGATGCCTAGAGAGGGACTCTCCTTCCTGGAGGTCTTCAAGTAGAAGCAGCATGATGCCTTGTCAGAAATATGGTAGAGGAATTCCTTTTCGTTGCTTGGACTTGATGGCCTGTATGAGATGATTGCTGAGGGTTCTTCCTACTCCAAAATTCTATGATCAGGGTACCTGGGTTTTATTTTTTCCTCTGCCAAAATACCATCTTCCTGTAGGAGCTAAAGTATTTGTTACTCATTCAGTTGGATTTCTGTAAAAGTGAACAACATTAATTAATTACCAGTTACTAGAAAATAAAAAAGAAAATGATTTTGTGATTCTAGGCAAGTCATTGCTTCCTCTCTGAGCATCATCTCTAAAACTGAAGACATTGAACAAGTTTATCTCTGAGGTCTCTTCCAACTCTGATATATTTTACAGTTCTATGAAAGACTTCAAATAGGGCCTTGATATATATGTCATTTTTTTTTCTTTTGGTTCCTTTTAATTTTCCTTCCTAATTTGAAGGGAAAGATTCAGCCGCATTCCTGCATATTCTCTTCTTTAGCAACCTTTTCTGTTAGTTTTAAGGCAAGTATCTGGAGCCTGGGAAGGAATGAAGCCTTGAGAGTTTATTATTCTGACTCAGTAATCCTAGAGTTAGCAGAAAGGGAGCTTTGAAATTTTCTCTACAGCCTTATTGTTTACTAACAGACTTGGAGCTTGGGGTAAAAAGTCTAAATTCATTCCCATTCTCCTACCCCAAGACCAAGGAGGATACAGAGCAAAGTGATTTGGGTAAAATATTCCAGGTGGATCATTTTGTTACTCTGGTCCAACCAGAAGAAGTTAAACTGTGTTAACTCTGTTGATTCAATAAGACTTTTTACTCAAGGTTTGCATTTGAGGTAAGGAAGAAGTCAATCCATGGTTGACAGATTCACCTCTATTCAATAAGAGCCTACTATGTGCCAGGCACAGAAAAAGGTGTCCTGCATCTGACCCAGAGTCTGGGGGATCAGTTCTGTGTTGGAAAACTATTTGCATTTTGTTTCTATGCCTCAGTCTTGGAAGAAAAAAGTGAGGGAAACTGGCAAAAGAGAGTTTTAACGCTAATGCACCTTGTAGGCAGGCCCAGAGGCCAAGGTTGAGCCAGAGGTTGAGGTAGTGTGGGAGAGCCGGCTCCTGGATTACCGTTGAAGTCCCATAGAACATGTTTTGACAAAGGTCGAGAATTCGGGCAGAAATTGTCTGGGTCGAAATCTCGGGGATGGGCGTGGTTTCAGGTGTATAGGAAGCATGAGCTCTAGGGAGGGTGTCACGCTGTTCTTCCTTTTCAACCCCCTCCCCCCACAGCTTTTTTTTTTCTTTTTTTGGCTTGGAGGGCAGCCTCGGGTCTCTGAAAGGTAGATTCAAAAAAAATCGTGAATTAATTAAAAAAAAAAGACGTGAAGATGAGAGAGAGAGAGAGAGGCCATGGACCGTTTGAAGCTTTTATTTTCATGGGGTAAAACCTCGGAAATCTTTGAATGCTGGGCCAAAGTTTAATAGTTGGAGGAGGAGGAGATGATTCATATTTTTAAAAACTCAAGGGAACGGAAGTGGGTGGGTGGGTTGGGGGTTAGGGTTAAAATGGCATCGGAGATCACGACGACACAGAAGACGCTGCCGCCGCCACCAGCACCACCACGCAGGGGGCCGAGTTCTTGGAAAATGAAGATCAAGTTTGCAGTTACTTTTAAATAAAAAAGGGTGCGTGTGCTCGAGACGCCGAGAAATGGGGAGTAGGAAGAGAAGGGGAAGATACTGAGACAAAAATGAAGTTGATTCTTCCGTCAAGAAACTTACTGGAAACAAACAACATATAAATTAAATAAGTAAACAAATAAGCAAATAAAATAAATAATATTTGGGAGGGAATCACTAATAACTGGACAATCAAGAAAGGTTTCCTGTAGGGGTTTGAGCTAACCCTTGAAAGAAATCCGTGGTTCTAAAAATGCAGAGGTGAAGGGGAAGAACACTCCATGTATGGGAGACAACCATCACAAAACTGTAGACATGGGAGAGGGAACACTTTGTACAGGAAACAGCAAGCTGGTCACTTTGACTGGAATCTAATTGCAATTAGAATGTAATCCATTAGACTGTAAGCTCATCAAGGCTGTCTGATTTTTTATTTGGTATCCCCAGCTGGCACATAATAGGTCTTTAATGAATATTGATTGATTGATTGACTGAATGTGAAGAATATGGGGAGAAGTAATGTGTAACCATTCTAGAAAGAGCCTGGTGCCATATTGTCATGGGCTTTCTAGTAGCTTGAGTCAGCAAAGGCTATACTCCTGAGCCAAGCAACCTTTGATATCACAAAGAAAAGCATTTGAGGATCACTAAGCATGACAAAAATTTCTGATCCCAATTCTCCAATCAGACCATGGATAAGCCATTCTGGGCATAAAGTTAGACAGTCAGGTTATATAATGATAGACCCTCATACTTAAGATATGACAGAATTTACAGGGATTAGCCTGTCAGGCCCATTTGCCTTGGGGTAGGATTTTTGTCAGAAGCAGAAGATGATTTATACATAATATAGGAACAACTCCAAGAAGTAATAGAGCAAGTTAATGCGAGTGGGAGTATGCTAAATCATGAAACAGAGACAACCTGTGGAAGGTACCCTGTAGAAGCCCGCCATGGCCAGGTCCTCAAAACTGCTGCAGACACGTAATGACTAGCTCATCCACCCATGTTGTTCTTCATTTTGTGGGCCACATTACTGTTTTGTTTTATTTATTGCTGAGAACAGATTCAGTGCATTCAGTTGAGTAACTAACTTATTATGTGTGCCATTGAAAGTCAGGGAAACTGTGTGCTAGAGTGGATAATATGCTAGACTAGATGCCGGAAGACCTCACTTTAGGTCCCAACTGTGCTGCTAACTAGCTGTGTGGTCTTACAAAAGACCTATCTATTCTCTGGGCCTCAGGATCTAAAGGAGTACTAGTATTTTATATATTCAAGTTTGACACCCTTTAAGAGCAGAGATGAATCCTAGTGCTTCCTTCATCTCTCTGCTTTTTCCAAGTGTGTGTTCCTCCTTCCTTGCCGAAGAAGACCATGCCATCAGAGAAATGATGACATGACTTGCACTTGACTTTGTTTTGAATGAGGGAGGTCTGTGCAGGTCACCAGCCTCACTTCTCCTCCAGGGCCATCTGAATCCAGTGACCAGATATTCATCAGGATGACGGGAGTAGGAAGCAAACAAAGAGACACTGTGCTAAGTACTTTACAAACCTGATGCCATTTGATCCTCACAACAACTCTGGGAGGGTAGGAATTGTTATGACTTCTATTTACAGATGAGAAAACTGGGGCAGAGAGTAATGAAGCAACTTGCCCAGGGTCACACAGTCAATAAGTGTCTGAGTCTGACTTTGAATTCAGGTCTTTCTGACTCCAAGTCCAGTGCTCTACCCACTGTGTCTCTAGCTGCACCTATAGTAGAAACCAGAGGACTGAATGTATTTATTATCAGAGAACCTGGGTTCGAATCCTGTTTCTGACACACACTATCAGGATGTCATTGGGCAAGTAACCTAACCTCTTTAGGTCTCATTTTCTTCCTAAGTAAAGTAAGAGAGTTTGATGAGATGAAGTCTAAGATCTCTTTCATATCTAAAATATTTAGGCTTTTTCTATCATATTTTTTGTCTGAGCATTGTTTCGAATGTTAGTAAAAGTAATCAAAGCATGGCTTGCTGTTTCCTCTAGGCTAGCCTATGTTGCCTCCCTTCATGGAATATTCTCTTGTGGTGCATCTTTTTGGGTTTGTTTGCTTGTTTTCTGTTGCCAGGTTCAAGTGAAGCTCATTTGGTTGACTCATCCAATGTAAACTGACAAAACAGCTCATTCAAGAGTCAGGTGAATAATCCAGTCCCTTAGCTCATGCTGTCTTCTAGAGGCTCCCACTTTGTTTATCTAAGTCTGATTCTTAGAAAGTGAGCCTTGTCATTTCAAGGCTGTAGGAAGAGCTGAGATGAGAGCCAGACCAAAAGAAGGATAGATTGAAGTGAAACCTTAAAGGCTTCCTTTTGGCTAGCCTCAATAGGAGCTAACTGGTCAATTTCATTTGGCCTGATTCATCTCTACTCTATGGGCTGTAATGACAGCCATCCCATTATCTTTTGGCACCTGGTCACAGGGGTGAAATTCACACTGCTCTTTCTAACTCTTCAAAAGGGACTTCTGTCATTTGTGATATCTGCAGGGATAGTGCTATTTATGCTGCTGAGTAATTTATGAATCAGTGGAGAAGTGACAGTGGCCTGGGAGGAGTACACTTGATATATGAGCCACCCAAAATGGAAAGGAGAAAGAAGTGCTTGCTGAGAGAAGCTCTGATATGCTGTCACTGTATCACCATCACAAGCTAACACTTAATGAGGGGCCATTTGCCGTTATGTCAGTTTTTCTAACCGGCTACATGGATAAAAGGATAACAATGGGCAAATGATATGCAATGAGCTCCTGGATTTTTGCCAACAGGCTACTATTTAATGACTATTCTAGTAGGAGAATCTAGCATGTATGTAAAGCATCTCAGAGAGCTTGAAGAACCACACCAATGTCATTCTGTCATTCACCAACCATTTCTCAAGTGCCTACTATGTGCCCAGCCTTTGTGCTTGGTTTTGGAGATAGACAAACTGAAATAGTTCCTGCCTGCAAGGAGCTTACATTCCTTGGGTGGAAACAAGAGAAATAAATATAAAACATATGCAAAGTAGAGACAACATCATTTGTGGGGAAGCACTAACAACTTGAAGGATCAGGAAAGGTCCCATGTAAGAGAAGCAACTTGAGCTGCACTTTGAAGGGTGATAGTGAGAGTAGGAGTAGACTCAGAAGTGGGAGAATAGCAAATGGACCAGTTGACCTAGATCTTAGAGAGTATGATGGGAAATCATTTGGAAAGATAGGCTAGAGCAGACTGGGAATGGATTTAAATGGGAAATAAAAGATTTTGGACTTTATTCTAGAGACAGTAAGGACTCACATAAGCTTCTTCAAGAGAAATACCTCGTCGGATCTATGATCTAAGAAATCCAATTTGATAGCTGTGGGGAAGATGAACTGGAAAGAGGAGAGGCTGGAGGCTGGAAGACCAAGCAATAGGTTCTTGTAGTTGTCTGGGCAAGGAATGCTGAGGTCCTGAAGTAGCGTGGTAGCTTTGTGGCTAGGGTGGGGGAGAAGGGACAAATGTGAGAAGTGCTGAGAAAGGAGAATCAACAGGACATGATTACTAGTCCCACAGATGAAAGAACAACAAGAATGGAAGATGGCATGCTGTGAACCAGAGTGAAATAAAGGACAATGGTGCCTCTGATGGAAATGGAGATACTATTGGTAGTACTCAAAAGTATTAAAAGTACTTGGAACTGGAATGATATTGCACAGGAAGAAAGGTTAAGATACGTTGAGGAAATCTGGTCACCAGCCAGGGATCACATAGAAATAATCAAGCCAGTTTATAACTGAAACCATTTGAGAGCAAAGCTATGGATACTGAAGCCTCTTTTGAGAGAGTGAGAGTGCAGACAAAGATCTTCAGAGCTCACATGGGCATCCATAATTCCTTTATTCTCCAGGACATGGATGCTCAAAGGCCTTTTGGGAATCAGGCATCCACCCCCCTGGAAATGTTTTGAATCAGACCCTCATTTTGAATCAATGCATTTTCCAAATGACCCCATTTGGGAACAGGTGTTTGTGGACAGTAGGAAACCAAGGACATTGAAAGAAAATCTGAGCAACCATGTGAGAAGATGCTTTTTTTCTACTCAGATATCCTAGGAAATGAACTGGCTGGTATACTTTCCTGATAAATTGTAGTGAACAAAAACTAAGGATTATCACAGAAAAATTCAGAGGAGATTCTTGTGGGCTACTCTAATAATAGCATTATCCAAATTGGACCTCCAGTTGAAATCTCATAATTGACATTGTACAGTTCTCCATAAAATTTAATAGAGAGGAAATTTCTGGCTTCCATGGATATGTTCAGTGGTAGGTCTACAAATGTGAATATAATAATGATGATGGTAATATAATAATAATTATAGCAATCCCTTCAACTCCAATCCACAGTCCATGCTAGGAAGATTAGGGGTGGGGAGCAATGACAAAATATAGAAATTGTCAGCCAGGGCAATGTACAATAAGAACTGCATGTGCTCCAAGATTGCCATGCTATTTATGAAAGCCTGGTCAGTGGACCCTGAAGATACTCATTGATTCAGTGAGCATACCTGTCACTGGGATACAACTGCCCTTAAGATTCAGAGAAATAGATGGAGTGGCATAAGACTGTAGGCTGTCTCTATTTGAAAGCATTGTGATACTCAGCTTGATACAGAGGATAACAGAGCAAATGCTCATGCATGGTCTTATTTGGCTCAGTCCAAGGCCTCCACAAGCACTATACAGAAATCTCTAGCCATGCTTTCTCTTCCTGGTCTATTATATCTACCCCCACCCCCACCAGAAAATTGGATTCCCATGAAGATAGATCTCAAGGAAGGTCCTTGAATAGCCTAATCACCTGACTTCCTCAATGAACTTCTTTCCAATCAGATATCCTCAATGGCTAGCTTACTCTCAACCCTTGCCCCTAGCCATCAGCTACCAATGTATAAGCCATGTTCCCCCTTCCCCACAAATCTACTCCCTTATGCCCCAACCCCCTCAACCCTGTTGCTCTAGTATACTATTCCAGATCTAACTTCCCTTTCCACTGTGCTCTCTAAGAGTACCTGCTTCTCAATTAACAATCATTCTTTGACCTCTCACTTGCCAAATTGGATGGTATTGTCTCAGTTCTCATCCTTCTTCATCTCTCTGCAATATGTGACAATGTCAATCACCTTTTTCTTCTGGAGTCTGTCTCCCCTCTAGGTTTTTGTGACACTGCTTTCTCCTGATTCCCTTCTGCTCTTTCTCAATCTCATTTACTGGATCATCTTTTAGGTTATGTGCCCTGACCATAGTTGTCCTTCAGGATTCTTGGATCTTCTTTTCTTCTTCTTCTATACCATTTCACCCAATACATTCAATATTCATCTTTATACATATGATTCCATGATTTACATATCCAAACCCAATCTCTCTTCTGAGTTCTAGTCCCAGGTCGCCACCTGTTTCATACTGAATTTTCCATAGGTTTACCAAACTCAATAATATGAAACAGAACTCATCATCTTTCCTTTCTCTCAAACTCTCCTCTCTTACCAAATTTCCCACCATACTTAAGGATACCATCATCTTCCCAGTCACCAAGACCAGGCTTGGCATCATCCTTGACTCCCAACTCTCGTTTATCCTGAATATCCATTCCATTGCTCTACCTTCTCATTTCTACCTTCACGACATCTCTTGTTTATCTCCTTTTATCTCCACTCCCACAGCCTCCACCCTAACCTATCACGTCTTGCCTGGACTTTTGCAGTAGCCTCCTAATTGGCCTTTCTGTCTCAAGACTCCTGTCAGTCCAATCCATTCTCCACTCAGATGTTACAAGGGTTGCCTTAAAGCACGAGTCTGACTATGTCACCATTACTCCAATATTAACTCCTGTTAACTCCAGGATCCTCTGTTTGTTATTTAATAGATGGTACAATCTGGCTTCTTCCTACACTTTCACTTCCTATACTTGACTGTCCTCTATCTGACTCCACTGACCTTCATGTTGTTCCTTCCTCACATGCTATACTCCATCTACTGACTCTGTACCTGTTCACTAGCTATTCTCCATGCCTGAAATTTGAGGAGCAAACCACTGGAGAACCCGAAGTCATTTAAAACAATTGTATAGCACAAACTCCAGAATTGTGATGAAATAGATGGCATAAACAACACTGAGGTCTCCAATGATTTTGAAAATGACAATAGCTTTACTTACACTGGAATTTCAAAACTATTTGAGTTGGACAGCATGAATCCAACTAGTAGAGCACTCACGTGAAAACTGAGTAATGTGAAAAAACTATAATTTGCTCTAACCCTTCTAAGTTCATCTCCAAATGTATCAGTAGAATACACAGCAGTAAATGCAGCAACCATAGCCACAATCAGAACCATAGGGGGAAATGTGGAGCTAGCTATTAAGCAACAACCCTACAGACAGGTATCTAATACACCACCATGACAGAAACAACTTGAGAGAGCTCCTGAAGGCCTATATAAAGGCATTGAGAGATTACATTAATGTCTCACTGGCACACGCAGTAGAACACTTGAATAGCATGCTGCTTATATAAGGGACACAAAAAAGTAACATTCAGAAAAGAGTCAGGAATATAAATACATAGCAGAAAATTTAGATTCTTTCAGGCAAGATGGATCAAATGTCACACCATTGAGGAGAAAGCTGTGGTTGAATATAATAAGAGACTTATTGATACCCACTGCTAAGAACTATATGGGAGGACCATTTTTCAAGATACTAACACCTATGCAATACCAGCTTTAGTGCATATACTTTGGGGATTGTAAAATGAGCTATAACAAGTACATGAAAAACCTATACAATATTAACAAAACAAGACCCTTAACCCTTAGGCAGTTATAGTCAGATTTATAATTCTGCTAAAAAAGGAAGAGGAATGATAGGTTGCCATCTTTTATAGTCACCACCATCTACCTTAAAGCATTTCCAACCAGTAGGTGTTAATTTGTTTTGTTGATTTGTTACTGTGTATCTTTTTTAAGTCAACAAACATGCAAATACTCTTTAGATATGAGGAGGTGCCTCAGGGAGCCTTCAGCAAAAGTCTAAGATCTATAGAGGCTTAAAGAGACCCTTAGATCAAGGACATCCTTCAGATGGAAAATAGTCATAATGTACCCTAAAAAAGGTAGGAAGCTCAAATACCTTGAATTACATGTTGTTGTTATGTGTTCATCCTTCGTTTTTGAAGAGGACCACGCCATCAGAGAAATGATGACATGACTTGCACTTGACATTGTTTTGAGTGAGAGAGGACTGTGCAGGTCACCAGCTTCACTTCTCCTCCTGAGCCTTCTGGATCCAGTGACCAGATATTCATCAGGATGACTGAAGACGGCCCAACATGCAATGAGAGACCTTGGACTTTGAGACTAAGGTCTAAAGTGAGGTAATGCCCATTTAGTGAACAGGCCTCTTTAAAAAGTAGTCAGGGGCATGACCCCTTTAATAGAAAAGAAAATAAATAGATTAAATCATGCTGGGAGGGGCAGGAGCCTCAGGGTTGTTGTTTGGAAGAGAAATTATTATGATTGACATTTACTGTAAGTCAGGAGGGTCTAAAAACATTGAGCCATTGAGTAGAGGTTAGGTAGAGAACCTTCTTTGTTCAATCCATGGGCTTCAGAGTGCACAAGGTCTAAGGTTTTAGGGGAGACAAGAAAGAAGGAAAGGGAAAGGAAGGGAAAGGAAGGGAAGAAATCTAGCCAATGTACCCCAAGTTAACTGGCAGCTTCTGGTCATCAAAATTTGCCATCTTTTGGAGAGGAGAAGGAAAGGGAGAGGGCTCCGAGTTACCCAGCTAGCTGGGTCCCCATTTAGAGGCAGCTTGGTCTACTCACCGATTGTGTTCATCCTTCATTTTCTAAGAGGACCATGACATCAGAGAAATCATGACATGATTGACACTTGACTTTGTACAAGAAGAAATCCAACTCAGTAACAAATTAGTTAAAAGAAATAGGCCCAGAGAAATTTTAGATGCAGGGGACACTGATGCTATGCCACCAGCCTAGACAGAGACTACAGATGAAGAGTTATACACAAAGAAACACAAGCAGTGGGCCTGCATGCCCCATAAGGGGGTCACAGGAACTATCTGAGGTCACAGCAGTCACAGCAGGAGGTCCTTCAAGAGGCTCTAGTGAGGGAACCCCACAAAAATTGATCCAGAGACCTTCTGAGTACTGGAAAAAGCTTTCTGGATAAGAGGGAGCATTGGTGGTAGGGCAAATTCCCTGCTAAATGTCACTTAAGATAAAAGAGAATGAAAGTGAAGCAAAACCACAAACTTGGAGCCCACAAGCACAGCAGGGGTCCCTTCCATGGACCACAAAACAGATTCCCTCAAATCTATCAAAAGATGTTTTTGTGACCTTCAATATGCCCTCAGTCATGACTGACAACAGGATCTCCACCAGAATTCCCTAAATCAGCTGTCCAGGGAAAAAAGAGTCAGAAAGCACAAGAAAGCCCATGCAGAAGTAGTCAGTGAACTAGCGACTTGGGCTTTACAAGTGACCCTAGAAATGTCACCCCTGACTACACGTGGTCCCAAGGCAATCCTTCAGTCTCAAGGGAAAGCAGGAAGTGAACCAAAAGCACCTGAAATGGAGACCCAGGGAAAGAGAAAAGAAATCTTTTCCCAAATCCCCTCCAAACCACAGACCTTCACAGCAGGGGGGCCTACGTTGCACTGTGAGCCAGATTCCTTCACATCCATCCACTAACAGTGTCCACACCTTAGAAAGTCCAATGGAGGAAAACCACAGCCAGAACTAGGCCAAAGGACCCCAAAAGTGTGCCTGTGGTCAAGAAAGGGGAATGGACAGCCCAACTGTATGCAGAATTCAATAGAATACATTCACACCAAGGTCCTTAGCCTTAAATCTACATAAGATTCCCTCAAGAGTATGTTAGTCACCTCCAAGCAGAGAAGAAACTTCAGGTTTTGAGAAAACACTCTAGGCTGGATTTCCATTCAATAAGTGCAGAATTAACCTATTAGATATAACTCAGATTTTTTTTTTTTATCCAAGGAAAGGGTTAGGTTAAATCAAGTAGCACCTGCATGAGAGATGCAACCTAGGAGGCCTTTAAAATATCAGTCCTCCTTCTTGCTGAATGTCATAGTTTGTGACCTTATAACATTCAACATTTTTATGAATGACTTGGTTGAAAATTGCATGCTTGCCAAATCTGTAGATTACACCAATTTGGCAGAGATAACTCCTATATTGGATGACAGAATCAAGATAAAAAAATATCTTAGTGGGTTAGAATGTTGGGGCAAATCTAATACAATGAAACTTAGTAGGGATAGTGGCAAAGTCATAGCTTTGGGATAAAAAAAAAATCAACTACATAAATACACGATGGGCAAGACCCGATCCAATTCATTGATTGTGAAACTAGACAACATTCCTGTGTAAAAGACTTTAGGTTTTTAATAGACTGCAAGACTAATATAAATCAACAATGCAACATGGCAGCCAAAAAGTGTTAATGAAATCTTAGGCTGCAGAATGCACAAATTCCTTAGCCAGAACATTTCTGGAGTATTTTTTCTTAGTTCTCAGCATAATGTTTTAGGAAAAACACTGACAAGTTGGAGCATATCCAAGGAATGATGAAGATTTGGGGGGTAGTTGAAACCCAGTCATAGGAAAATCAGTTGAAGGAAGTAGGAACACTTAGCCTGGAAGACAAGACTCAGAACTATGAAAGCTGTATGCAAATGGTTGAAAGGAATCACTTGGAAGAGGGATCAGATTTGTTCTGCCTGGCTCTAGAATATAAAACTAGGAGCGATGGTTAGAAGTTTCTGAGAGACTAATAGAAGGGAAGAGACCAATTAGAACTTCCCAAAAGGGCAATGAGCTGCCATAAGGAGTAATGGGATCCCCTCATCATGGTCTTCTAACAGCCACTTGCCAGGGATGTGATAGTGGGGATTCCTGCATAGATGTACACTGGAAAAGATGGCTTCTAAAGTCCCTTCCAAAATGTAACTTCACATCCTCTGTTTTACCTTCAAATTTCTCTGTCTTTTAGACGGCCTTCTTGATTCAGGGTCATTAATCTGCATTTGCCTCCATTCTTACAGAATTGCAGACCCTTAGAAGCAAAAAAGAATTTAGGAATCTAGTTCACACACACACACACACACACACACACACACACACACACACACACACACCATTTAATGGAAGAGAAAACTGAGGTCCAAAGAAGAGAAGGGATTTCCTCAAGGTTACAAAGCAAGTTAGGTCAGAGCCAGGATCAGAACTCCAGTTGTCTGGGTTCCTGGCTCGATGAGCTCTCTGCTGTATGCCTTTCTGTCTGTTGCTATGTTCCACACTCTTACTAGCCATGGTTTAAATTCAATCCCTATATTATTGTAGACCTTAGTATGATCACAGAGATTTTACTAAAGAAAAGACAGATCCTATAGTTCATCATAAACCTGTTTCCACAAATTAACCATCCCCTCGCCCCACCCAATTTCAAGGCCACAATAGTACCTGGGTAAGAAAAAATTGCTGTTGCTACTTCAGTAAGTGTACCCTATATAAGTCTCTATAAAACACTGTGTTTGGGAAGCATCTATGTGCATAGAAAATTATTTGAAATGCATATGAAGTTCGGTGAGGGTCATTATACTGCACTACTTTGGACTTAATGAAGGCATTTTCAGAACCAAATGATGTCAATAATTAGAATTCCTTCAGTGTTTTCTTCTTCCAGAACTTAAAATTACCATAATGGAGGGAAGAACACAGAGCTTGGAGTCAGAAATTGAGTTTGAGTCCTGTTTCCACCACTTCCTAGCTGTGTGACCTGATCGTCTATCAGACTATAAAATCCTGGAGGGCAGCAATGGTGTTGAATTCAAAGGTACCCATTCTAATAGCCTGTTGACACGATCAGTGTTTGTCATTGAGTCCCTGTTTCGATATCTGTGAAATGAGGAGGTTGGAGTACATCATCATTCACAGTCTACCTTTCCCAGTAAATTGAACATCACTAACCTTGGCAACTAGGGATTTTGTGAGGCTGAAGATAGAAATCTTAAGCCTGGGAGAAAGCCTGGGCAAAGGGAGAGAGGCAGAGGATGGAATGACAAGGAGGTCAGTTTTCCTGGAATATAACTATGATTATTATTGGTATCAGCATTATTATAATTCCTCGTAATAGCGAACATCTATATAGCACTTGAAGTGTTGCAAAGCTGTTACATATATTATCTCATTTAAGACAACAACCATTTAAGTTAGGTACTATTCTTATCCCCATTTTTACAAATGAGGAAGCTCAAACTGAGAAAGATAAAATTACTTGCCCAGTGTCACACAGCTGGAAAACATTCAAAGCAGGATTTGAACTTGGGTGACTCCAAATCCAATGCTCTATTCACTATACCAACTCGGAACTATTAAATGTTTTATTTCTTTCAAGTCTACATGGTAATTGTGGTATGGCTAACAAAGGGTTCTTGAGTAGATAATTCAAATAAAATTAAAATTATTTGTAATATCCTTATTTCTTCTTATGTAAATGGGATTCTATCCTTCAGTTTCAGCAAACATTTATTAAGTACTTCCCATGTCCACAGCACTGTCCTGGGAGAACAGCCAAGGTTTCAAAATGACAATGCCTGGAACTTACACTGTTATTGTCTAGTAGGAGATAGGAAATATAAAAAGACAAATGCATTGGAGTATTGGAGCAGTGTTAACTGAGAACTGTGAGGAAGTCAAAAGAGATGGTATTTACCGACTGGATTGGGGGTAGAGGAGATCAGGGAAGTATTCTGGAAATAGATGGCCTCAAATTAGGTTTTGAAGGACAAGTTGGAATTTAGCAGGTGGAGGGGGAGAAAAGGATGACATTCCAAATATAAGGAACGATGTAGATGTGAGCAAAAGTAACGAGGCACAAAAGCACTGGTTACAAGTACAAAACTAGTTGTATGACTAGTCTGGCCATAATATAGCATAAAGGAAGAAAAGTAGGAAAGATTACCTAACAGGCTAGTGCCAGATTGTGGGGAGGGTTGAACTTTATTTGGTGAGCAATGGGGAGCCACAGAGGGATCTTGAGCTGAAGGAACCCCCATCTCCTAGATCTATATATGAGAAAGAAGAATCTGGCAGTGGCACCCAGGACTGCTGCTCACTTATAATCAGGTTTCTTATGCTTGCTTGCTTAGTACACTTTGCTCATAGGATGCACAAAGTTCAACCCTGCCCCTGTTTGAACTGTAAACAATTCCTAACCTTTGGAGGCCAAGCCATACAGGCTTGAATGTAATTCATATCAACAGAAGATGTCTATTATGATTTCAAAAGCAAACTGTCCATCAAAGGTATTAAGTACAAAGACAGAGAAGGCAACCTTCTTCACCTGCCCTTTCAACAGAATTGACCAGTGCTTAATTGCCTGGTGTCATTCCTCAATCTCATAAGCAAGGAATGATTTTATACATTAGGTTAAACTGGAGAAACCCAAAGCATACAGTAGTTGAAAGAAACTGACCTGGAAAAGACTTGGGTATGATCGTTTAAATTCAACCATCGTCTACTAAGGCCCAAGGCCAGGCAGCAAGCTCTCTGCTCCACAAGGGAGAGATGCAGAATTGAGATAAGGCATACTCCCTGCCCTCACAGGCCAGTCTAGAGACCTTCACAGATATATGATACACATAACAAGGGCATCCCAAAGGTATGAAATAAAGCACTCTGTGCCATCCTAAGGGGGAAGATTGTCATCCACTAAAGAAGGCTTTGTGGAGTAAGTGGACCATGCTTTGCACTTTAAGGGATGGATAAAAATTTGGCTTATTAGGTATGTGACCTTGGCCAAATTATCTCACCTCCTGGAGCCTCAGTTATCTCCTCTGGGAAATGGAGACAATAATTCCTTCCCTACTTACCCCAGAGGATCCATGTAAGGTTCATATGAGATCATGGATAGGAAAGTACTTTGTAAACTATCAAGCAACATGCAAGTTTAAGACTGTGCAATGGTGGTGCTGGTGTGTGTGTGTGTGTGTGTGTGTGTGTGTGTGTGTGTGTGTGTGTGTAGGTCAGTGGTATGTCACAGGCTGGGAAGGTTCTTAGAAAGGAAACTCTTTTCTTCCACCGAATAGCTTTGGTGAAGGCTGTATCCCATAGACCTTGTAAAAGAACAGCCTCACCTTATTTTCTTTCTGCCATCTGATAGGCTGGGGATTACAATGGACAGAGTGCAGAATTCAACTGGGGAAAACCCCAAGTTTGAAGCCTCTTTCCAACCTTTATTAGCTCATTTGATTCTCATAACAGTCCTATGAGGTGGGTATGATCATTAACCCCATTTTACAGATGAAGAAACGGAGGCAGGCAGAAGTTTAGTGACTTGCCCTGCGTCACAATTGTCTATGCTGGGATTTGAACTCATATATTCCTGACTTCAAGTCAAACATACTAGGGCCTGACCTGACTAACTAACTAACTAACTAATTAACTAACTGACTGATTAACTAACCTGACACTTAATTTCTCTGTGCCTCCAATAGCTTTCTAGGACTTAGCTACTAAGTCCTAGATAGACTGTGATCTCTTTAGGTGAAGTCCTCACATTACACTTAGGCCCATGTTCAAAGCCTTTCTGGTCTGACGAGACCTACAAAACATCAGTAC
Organism: Notamacropus eugenii; assembly: GCF_028372415.1. NCBI lineage: Eukaryota > Metazoa > Chordata > Mammalia > Diprotodontia > Macropodidae > Notamacropus > Notamacropus eugenii. The sequence goes on along the minus strand of NC_092879.1, from coordinate 65,955,322 downwards.
TCTGCCAAAGCCATAGCTCGGTCATATGTAAACATCAGCTGCTGTCATTTTTTCTCTGCACCCAAAGGAAAACAGATCACGGAGATGGTGTCAGAGTATTTGCTCCCAACGGGCATCTCATTAATTCATATTCACCAGGACCATACGGGTCCAGAACCAGCAAGAGACAGTCTCCAATTTGTCCACACCAGACAGGAACCTTTGGAAGGTCTGCATCATTTCACACCAGCCACGTTATGCATTTCAGGCCCATGAGCCCTGTGGTTAAACGTGTCTTGACAATTAGGAACTAGCTTAACCTCCCCACCTCTTTGTCTTCCTGCAGATCTCTCTCCATAGTGCTACCACATTGATCTCTCTTATCCAAAGATCTGGTTATAATAATTGCAACAATAAATCACATTTATATCTTCTTCTAAAGTTTTCAAAGCACTTTAGCAGCATTGTCTCATTTGGTCCTCAAAAGACCCTGTGAGCTGGGTGCTATTAGTGTGTCTATTTTACAGATGAGGAAACTGAGACTGAGAGGAGTTAAGTAACTTGCCCAAGGTCATACAACTGGAGCTGAACACAGTAATTAGCTGCCCTGGCAACTCTTTTCTCCCTTCTAGACCAAAAACAACTAGAGGCAGAGACCTCTTTTTTTTTTTTTAACTAAACTTCCCATCTTTCCCAGAGCCCAGTAGAGCTCTTCGCTGAAGTAGGTGTTTAATCTATGCTTATGAAATTAAAGATAAAAACTTTTGTTGAGGGTATGAGAAGATGATAAGGTCCTATAGAGGGCAAGTATGTGATATGATCCATCCCACAAGACCTTGGACATCACGTCAGTGGAATCTGACACTCTGCCCTCCCCATAAATGGTGACAAAGCAAGTAAGGGGGCATAGTCACCCAAGGAGACAACTGGAGTTGCCCAAGACCCCCCTCTTTTCGGTCCCCCAGGCAGTATCTTGGCCTGCATCCTCAACAGCTCTGCTTAAGCCTATGGTAAGGACAGGAGGGACCCTTAGAAGTCCTCTAGCCCTGCTGACTCATTTTGCAGAAGAATTAACCAATGCCCTGACAGTAGAAGGGACTTATCCCAAGCCAGGTCCAGGCCATAAACCAGGTCTCCTGATTTCCAGGCCTGAGATTTTTCCAAACTACTACCCCACACTAGCCCATGTGTTACAATATAAGGTAAAAAAGAAGAAATGAGAGAGATACTGTGGCTGGAATGAAAACAATATGTATGTAGACATTAAGAAGGAAGCAAGAAACGACCTGTTTGGTTCAGTTAATAGATTTTTTTCTGTTAGGCTTTCCCTCTCTCCTTTTCCTCTCTCGAATACTAGTTTACTATTTCTTCTTAATAATACCTCACATTTCCTTAGTACTTTTGGGTGAGCAATGTTCTTTCCTCACAATGACCCCATTAGGTAGGAAAGGCAAGATTTATCATTCTCAGTTTATAGATGGACAGATTAAGGTTCAAACAAATCAGGGGACTTGTTTGAGCTTAAATTTCAAGTCAGTGGCCAAGCTGGGGCTTGAATCCAGGTTCTCTGGCCTCAAATTGAGTGCATTTTCTACTTCCACATAACTGTAGCTCACAAGGCATTCTTTGCCTCCCTGAAATGGTCTCTTCGCCTTTCCTGATCACTGCAATGGCCATGAAGCAGACACCCCTCACCACTCTGCGTTGAGAAAGACCAGGGAAAGTCACTGTAGCAGCAGCCAACATGATTATCCTTTCCAGGTCAGTACCTGCTCAGCAAACTACATTCTTATCGATTCCAGGGAGACTGCAAAGATGGTATTGCTTGTGACAAATGGCAAATTATTCAAGATTTCCATTTTGACAATAGTGTGCTTAAAAATCCTTAGCGTGGGCCTCCCTGTCCAAGCCCAGAAAATCTCAGAATGCTGAATATGTAGGAAGATATAAATATGTAGGAGTGTAAAAAAAAGTAGGAAGAAAAAGTCGTGGGTTTTATACTTATTTTGATTCTTGGTGCAGTGTGGCTGCTTTAGAATATGTCAATTTATGGCATAATCCCACTAAGAAAACAAATCTCTGTCCCTCCTCCTCTCTCTCCCTCCCATAAAATCAATTCAACAAAAACCTATATCTAGACTAAACGGAAGATTAGTATGGTCTTGATTGGATCAGATAACTATAGGGAACTTCTCTGCAAACACAGTTTAAAATTGTGATTCCATCAACCTACTTCTTCATCTCCTGGGTAGATAATCTCAGACCTACCCAGGCTGTAAAAATGGAAATTGTCTATGGGTACTCAGGAGCCCTGCTACTACAATCAACTTGGATATCTGGCCATCGCCTGAACTGGGAAATTTCCTTTTCAGCATTCCTCCTTTGATGACCTTATGGGTTGTAATGCTCTTAACCTTTTTAAGCACTTTTCCATCTGTTATCTCATTTTATCCCTTTCACAACTAAATGATATAGGTAGGGAAGGAAGGAAAAAGAAACAGGTAATGATGCAGATTGAAGTAAGTCAAACCATGAGAATAATATCAACAGTGTTTACAATGATGTAAAGGAAAAGGAAAAGAAAACCAAATACTAAGCAATTATCAGGACCAATCTGGGTCTCTGAAATGAAGAAATGCATCTCCTTCCTTTCTTCCAAAATGTTGGGGCATAGGGATATGGAATGTCTCATGCATTATCAAACATCACTATGTTGGTTGATTTTGGTTAGCTGTATTTCTTTATTATGAGGGAAGACCCATTGGGAAGGAGAAGAGCGTCCTCTCCAAATGCCTAAAACAAAAGGCTCCAATGAAATGGATGGAGAAAAGGTAAGAAACAGCTTTGGGTTGGGCTGCTTATTCACTCCTTCCAATGCTCCCTCACTTAATTTTAATGCTACCACAATTAGCAGAAAGCAACAGAAAGCACATATTGGAGAATTCTGTTATTACTTCCCATTCCTACCACGCATCTCTCTAGATCAGTGGCACCGAATGTCTGAGTGGTAATAGCAGATGCCCAGAAATGACAGGATGGAAATTTCCATCAACCATCAGGTCAGATTCCAGCAGGGCTATAGCTACAAGGGGCCATTTGAGGGAATTACTCCATTTGGGCAGATCCAGGCCCAAATTGGAATCCCACCACCTGAGTAGGTGATAGTCTGGGTCCTGACTTGGACATACTGATATATCCCAGAACTACTTCCCAGGTCCCATTAATACAGTATTCCTGCTAACGACCCTAAATTTCAGAAATAATTCATCTTTATCTATTTTCCCTACAGGCCAAAGATTTTAGCATACCGTTTCTGCACATGTGTGTATGTATATATCTGTATATATGCACATACAGTACACCTATATATAAATATATGTGTACACAGGGGCAGCTGGGTAGCACTGCAGTGGATTGACTGTAAGGCCTAAAGTGAATAAGACACTGTTCTAGGTTCAAATCTGGCCCGAGACACTTACTAGCTGTATAACCATGAGCAAATCACTTCACCCTGTTTGCCTCAGTTTTCTCATCTGCCAAATGAGCTGGAGAAGGAAATGGCAAACTACTCCACTATTTTTGCCCAAGACAACCCCAAATGGGATCACAAAAAAGTCATATACAACTGAAAGTGACTGAACAGATGTGTACATGTATGTGTGTACACACATATATGTGTATACATATGTATGTGTTGTGTGTATAACATCTGTGATAGGCAGTGAGATGACACTGCAGTGGATAGAGCACTGAACATGGAGTCAGGCAGACCCAAGTTCAAATCTAGCCGTAAACACTTCATAGCTGTGTGACTCTGAGCAAGTCAGTCTCCATGAATGGGCCTAGCAATAGCACTCACGTGCCCAGGTTGTTTCAAAGATCAAATGAGATAATGAATGTGTAAAGCGCTTTAGAGATGTTAGTTATAGTGCTGTCTTTCCCATGGCAGAATGGAGAATGCAGAAGTTCCCTCAGAGAAGAAATTTTCACTTTTTCCTCTGGAGCCTCACAGGAAGTGGGGGCTTCGTAAATGCCTGCTGATGGATTCCCATGCCTTGGCCCCTCCTAAATTGAATTTAACCATATTTGGCATGAGATAACAGGCTCCAAGGTACTCACAGCTCTAACATTTTGCATGGTGGGGTCAAATCATGGTGTTAAACTGACTTTTTTGGCCTTAAATTCCCTCTCTTCTTGCCCTTGACGAATTTGGGGAACCTACTGGCTGGTGTCCAGGTCACGATCCCTTGGAGGGCATTAAATATGAAGCCTCTCCCCAAACAGGGCTTTGATACAGAATCATTGGAATTTGCTGAGGGGCTCGTACGTGTAGGCTCAATGTAAAAACAACAACAACAACAAAAAAAAACCAACCTCCCTACAAATGTGAGCTGCCCCAGAGTGCCCAACTTCTTATTATTATCTTTGTTGGTGAGGGAGCTTTTCTCTTCCAGTTATCCTTTGCCGGCTTCTTGGAGAACAAAGGTGAGCCTGTGTCATGGAAATTTCTGCCAAGGAGGGGCACAAGCTCTGACTTGACCTGCCATGATGGACTCATTTGTCAGAGAACCAGTCAAACTTTCATTGACACTTCTCAGCTTGGCCACAGGATGATGAACTTTCTCATCACAAAAATTCCTGAAGTCTATTCACTAAGTTGCAAAGGGGCTATATATGATGTACGTTGGTGGAGGGATGACCCACTCCTGTGACCCTGCAGATCCTTGAAAATGAGGGGAAGGTGGAAGAAAAGTCATTTAATTTAACCCACCTCAGATTTCTTTAACCTTTCAACTTGCCCTCTGTCAACTCAACCCCACCTGCCTTCCCTCAATGGTAAGTGACTGGCTGCAATGGGGTCTATCACATCTGTGATGACTAGCGTGCCTTCATGTAACCTATCTGATGGAACTCCCCGTTTTTCAGGAGCCAGCAAGCAAAGCATTGGCAGAGGTCAGTTGGTCCTCCCTCCTTCCCCCCCCTGCCCCCCGCCCCCCTCCGGGCTCCTTCCTTTTTGCTTCCTTATCCATTCTCCCTGTCTTGCTCCCCTCCCCCATCCTAGTTCCCATATGCTTCCATGCTTAATCTCTATTTCTGATCCTGAACAGATTGGGATATAAGAATTCACTTCTCCCACAATGCCTGCAGGAATAAAATGTCTCTTCTCAGTGGATATACAATATAAATGACAGTACAGAGAAATAAGAGGATAAAAGAACCCAAGGAAAGGTAAGTCTCTTTTCCCATACTTTGGATTGTGTCCCTCACGTCTGTAACTTGGAAGGTTTTCTAAGTAAAAAGCTATTGTAACTTTGGGGATATTTCCCCCAAAGCTTCTTTAGAGCTTAACAGTCTCACCTGTTGAGGTCATCTCTTCTTCGGAGGCTTAAACTGACTGGAGAGCTGGGGTCAATGACCAAGGCCAGGGCAAGAACCAGTTCAGGCCCAAGGATAGAAGACCTAATAACATACCTAGTAGTCTCAGAGAAGTTAGAGCAACTGCCCCTCTGTTCCCTCTCACACCCCTAGGTGGCAGGGGGCTAATTCTCGTTTAACAAGGATGAGGGCAGACTGGCTTGGTGAAGGGAGAAACTGTTGTTTTGGGGAAGGAGAAATCTTTTGTAAAGAAGGATAAAGCAATTCAGAATTATGTGGGGAAAGGTTTGCATACGAGCTCTGACCCTTTCTCAGCTGTGTGACTGTGGGCAAAATATTTTGTTTTATGCAGTTAAAAACATTCTTCAGAGACAAGGTCCACTGGCTTCATAAAACTGCCAAAGAGGCCTATCACACATCCACACCCACACCCACACGCACCCACACCCCCCCACACACCCCCACACACATACACACACACACACGAACACACACACGCAGACACCCCCACACACATACACACCCACACCCCCCACACCCCCCCCCCCACACACACTCCTTAAGAATCCCTGTGCTAGGGTGGAAAGATAAAATCCCCAAGCAGGAAGTAACACAGAAGGACACTGATTTGTGGCTCTAGTCCTCAGCATGCAAAGGACAGGACCAGAGTTGGCTTTCTTTACCTTTCTTTATTTCTACCCCATGCTTTTGAAAAAACAGAAGGAGTTGGTGGGATCGAATGCTGACATGTAGAAAGAAACTGAGCCATTATAAAAGGCTAGTTAAGTGATATGCAAAGTAACATAGGCTGTAAAGTAGAAGAGGGAATATCTGAATCCAAGTCTTCTGAAAATCCAGGGCTCATTCCAGAATCCCTGGACTCTGCCATTCTTTGTGCAGTGCCAAGATAGATGAAATCCTGATTCCAAGCCAGAATGGGATGGCAACTACAACCTTGCCCAAAAAGTAGGCCTGAAATCTATTATCCCATTGAGCCCATAACAGTGCTGGGAAGACTGGATGGGTCACAAGACAGTTACCAAACAGTAACTGGTCAGAATAGGACAAACAGAGGTCATAGGTCAAGGTCAGCATCATTAGGATCTAAGAAGAGCAGAATGTAAGGGAGGAACAACAACAAAAGGTCATGGGATGAGCAGGTACCTGGGAGTGAAAAGCATTCAATCGTCATAGGTCACATGCAGCAGACAGAGAATTGGCCTCAGAACCAAGAAGATGTGAGTTCAATAGTACCTTTGACACCTACTTGTTCGGTGAGGCTATCCTTTAAACCTCTTAATGCTTTGGACAAATCTCTAAGACACTAAGTGGGCTTGGAATCAGAAAGACTCAGCTTCACGAGTTCAAATCCAGCTTCAGACAATTACCAGCTGTGTGACCTTGGGCAAGTCAATTAAACCTGTTTGCCTCAGTTTCTAAGACACAAAGTTATGATGCAAGGTACCTGTCTGCATTGGTAGAGGGAGTTTCCTTATATCAGAGTTCCTTGTGCCAGTGTAATCACAGGTTGACCACAGGATGCAGCATAGTCAGAAGGTCAAACAGAGCCTGGAAGCAGCCCCCAAAAGTGAATATTCTCTTAGGTACCAGCAAAAAGGGTAGTGTCCCAGGGGACAGAGCTGATTATCCTGCAATAATCTGCTTTGGCCACCTCACATCTGGGGCATTAGGTTCTTGGAGGCACATTTTGGTCATGACATTGATGAACCAGAGCGTGTATGTACAGAAGGGCACAACCAGGGTGGTCTGCCAACTACATGGCTTGATTAAAGGGACTAGGAATGTTTTGTTATAGCCTTCAGAGAAGAGAAGACTTCATCATAGTCGATAGGCATTTGAAAGGCTGTCACATTGTTCCCACCTGACCCCAGATCACAGAACTAGAAGCAAGGGATATTGGTCTGAGAATTCCAGCAAAGGGGCGTCGGTGTGTTGTGCTGCTGAAACTTCCCCTTTATGTCCCTGGCCCATGGGAGGTTCCAGGAGGGACACTCTCCACTGGAGTTACCAGCATAATGGCAGACACTTTCTCCATGTATCCGATATAAGAGTTAGCCTTGTCTGCACGGTCAAGGAAGTCTCACAGTCAGGGGGTGGGAACTCTGGTGGTCTGGTTTTTATAGTGATTTGGTTATTATAAATGTGGAAGAGAAGGAACGAACCTATGGATGAGAGAACAGGTGAGCTCTGAAGCTGCAGAGGGTACAGAGGTATGAACAAGAGTGAGTTTGATGAAAGGGAGAGTGTTGATCCTTGCCCCTTGCCAGTGCAGGGTATCACTGTTGGGAAGCCATAGTGAGAAGCCCATTCAGACTCACTCGTCTAGCTTCTCTGAATGGGAAATGTCTGAGCTTCCAATAGCACCTACAAAGAAAGTATTCTAACAGAGGCATAAGGAAACTGAACCCAAGTTGTACAAAGGTGGAATGAGAAGAGGTCTTGGCTTCTCTCTGATTGAGGGGTATCTTTGAACAGAGACTGAATGTCTGCTTTTGAGCTGTGCTGTAGAAACAGGCCTATTCAGTTATGTATTAGACCTCATGGCTGCTGGGGTCCTTTTCCAACTCAGCAATTCTTCTGGCAAACTTACCAGATATCAAGGTAAAGCCAGGGGATCAGGGGGTCAGAACTTTCAGAGGTTATCTAGTCCAAACCTCTCATTGTACAGATGGGGAAACTGAGGCCTAGAAAGGTGAACTGACCTGCCCAAGGTCACACAGGCAATCAATAAGAGTTTTGTCTTTCTGAATCTCTCTGTATGTATATGTGTGTATGAGTACATGTATGTGTGTATGAGCACATATGTATGAGTATATATGTGTAAGCATGTACATGTGTATATAAGTGTGTGTAGAGTGTGTATGTATAAGTGTATGTGTATGTGTGTATATGACTGTATGAACATGTGTAAAGTATGTATGTGCGCATGTGTATATGACCGTACATGTTGTATGTGTATGTGTGTCTGTGTGTGTGAGTATGTGTCTAGCTGCCTTTTAACTCACCAGCAGCTCCTCTTTTCAATGCTTTATTCAAAAATAGCAAATATTCAAGTGAAGGAAGCTGCCAGAAATCTCTAGCCAGGGAAGCAATAAAAACAGAGTCGACCTTTCCAAGCTTGCTTGGGGAAAGCATTGGCCCTGCCATATATACTCTGGCTTCCCTGTGACAAGGTACAGGTCTTTGCACTTCAGTCTGGTGGTCAGAGAATTGCTTACCCTGAAAGAAACCCAGTTGCCCATAGAGAGCAATAAACCTCTGAAGAGAAAAAATGTGCCAGGGAAACATTTGGGTGCTTCTTTTGTTTACAATTTAAGCCTGTGCTTTATCAGCGAAGAAGTCTTTGAGGTACCCCTAATGAAGAAAAGGGAGTTTTTGCCATAACCTGCAGAGCTCAAAGGTTGTTAACAGCTGCAAGGACACAGTTTCCTTCTGAATTCCTATGGACACCTTTGAAAATGGAATCCAGTGGAAATATTCCCACATTGGCAAAGCAGCAGACGGCAGGCATGGGGAAAGCTGAGGACTTCTTCAGGGCTCAGACCCAGCTGAGAGCTTCCAGATCCAGGCACATCAGACCTGTTGTTCAGTCAATATTTGCAAGCCCAGCTCTCCTTTGTTCTAACTGCTTAAACAGCTGTTTGACTGTTTGGTAATACTGAGAGATAATAAGAGAAATAAGTCTAAAGACTTCAGAAGGAGTTGATCGTTTATTCTGCGTAAGTGCAGTAGGAAAACCTGCGGGACTGAAAAGAGGGAGAGACCTGGGTTCAAATTCTACCATTGTAACATATTAGTAGGGTGATGTTCAACAAGGTATTTAGCCTCTCTAAGGCTCAGCTACCTAATCTTCCAAATGGGGATGATAGAACAGGCAACAACCATCCCCAGTGTTGTTGGGGTCTCAGCTGAGAATGTGGTCCTGTCCTTGTTAGTTGGTCTGGGCTTGTGATTTCATCACAGGAAAGTCCTAGGGTGGGGATTCCTTCCAAAGATGGGGCAATGATGACAATACTCTTGTGATCCCGAGACCGGTAATGATGCTAATTGAACTGCAGCACGACACAGTGGTGAGAGCTTGGGATTTGGATTTAGGAGGGCCCAGGATGTTAGTTACTAGCTGTGCTGACCATGGGCAGGTCACTTAATCCCAATCTACAAAATGGGAGCGTAATACCTGCAGGACTCACCTCAAAGGGTGGTACTGAGGGAAGCCCTTTGTACACCTTAAGCGACTTAGAAATAGAAATAGAAGTTAGGGCTGTCTTAAAGGATTGTCTGGAAGATTAGGTGAGATCCGTAACTTCATTCAGGTGGGTCCTCGTCCAATAGGCAGGTCACACCGCCCCCTTCCACCCCGCTTATGACTTAGTAGATGGTATTGCAGAGCTAGTGAAGAAGCAGAAACCTTGCACCCAACCCAGTGAGCAGCCTGAATTCAGAGACTGAATTCATCTGAGCTGATCCTCAGGTGACAGACACATAGTTCATTTATCATCTAGGCCCAACTCAAAGACTTTGTAGCTTTGTAGGAACTGACACTGCAGTGATCTTGCTTTCCAGGGGACCCCAGTGTCACTGTCATACCACACTGAGAAATAAGAGGAGGTTTTCAGTACATAATTATATGTAAAGTGGTATGGAAATATGTTACCATAATTACTACTGTTATTAATAAAACTTAGGCATCATCCTCATTCTATAAAAAAAAAAAAAAGAAATTGAGGCCCAGAAAGGAGAAAGGCCATGTCTAAGATCATGCAAGTAGTAAGTAAGACAGAAGGAATTCCTACTGATGATTTCTGCTGTCTACAGATCCAAGGTCTTTCTCATTCTATGGTTCCTGATGCTCCTTCCAATTCTAAGAGTTAAAGAAATCTTGATTGTGTATCTCCTAGGGTGTTACAACAACCCTGTAAGGGAGGCACTACAGGCATTATTATCCCTGTTTTACAAATCAGGAAACTGAGACTCAGAAAGGTTAGGTGACTTGCCCATAGTTGCACAGTTTGGATTTGTCAAACCCTGGACTTTCACATTCCAAGTCTAGTAGTAATTGACTATTTCAATACCATCTTGTTGGGGTGAAAAGCAGTGTTCCTCAAATCGTATCATTCTCTGGAACACTTCAGTAAGATAGAGATCCCACAGCCACTTTCTCTGACAGTGAGGGGAAAAAACCAAACAGACAAAACCAAATAAACAAAACACTGACTAGAATTAGTCAAAAGGTTGGCTTTGGGTAAACTAGCAATGAGGTCGGCTCAAAGGACAATATATAAAGGTCATCTAGCATTCACCCCCTTCTCCTGTTTTACATATGGGGAAACTGAAGTCCAGAAGTGACTACTTGCATAGGTAATAATTAACAAAGGCAGGATTTGAATTCAGTTCCATTAAATTCCAAAGACAGTGCCTTTTCACTACACCATGCTGCTTGGATAGAATTTAATATCTTCGGCAAATCGTTAACTAATTCAACAAAAGAATAGCCATTAATACTGACAGGCAGCTAGGTGGTACAGTGGATTGGACACCATGCCTAGAGTCAGAAATATTCACCTTCCTGTGTTCAAATGTGACCCCAGACACTTACAAGTTGTGCAACCCTGGGCAAATCACTTCACCTTGTTTGTCTCAGTTTCTTCATCTGTAAAATGAGCTGGAGAAGGACAAACCATTCCAGTATCTTTGCCAAGACTAACCCCAAATAGGATCACAAAGCGTTGGATACAGCTGAAAGCGACTGAATGACAGCAATAACTGAAAGGCCAGCTGCGGAACTCTCTTAGCCCACATTCTGAGTGAGAACCGCTGCTCTGGAAACAAGTACACTGAAGTGGGGGAGGAAGGGGAGACAAGAAACCTGGCTTCCAGCATCTTGTTCTGCCAGTAATTAGCTGTGTGACTTTGACGAAGTCACTAAATCTATCAAATGAAAATGATACACCTACAAGTTTGACCCTCCTCCTGGATGTTCTTTGTGAATATTGGATTTCGTGGAACGTGAACTCCCCATTTCCTTGTTTAACTAGGCTAGCAGATGGGGAGCAAATGGCTGAAGAGATACAAGGTCTCTAGTTCAGCCAGATGGGGGAAATGTACTTCCTGTGATACAATAGATGCCCACCTGAAAAGAAAGGTACTAGAAGTCCAGTTTATATTGGTCGAATTTCATTTGAAATACACCAGGGCACAAATGAGTTCAGCTAGAGATCTAACCTTCTGTGGAGCTGTTCATTCTCTGGTTTACCAACCAATATCTGGTTACCACAACAATCTATAAAAAAGGTATACCTTAGGATTGAATTTTGAAATCTATTAAAGTTCAAGTTTGCAGACATGTTATAGAACAGGTGAATGGATAGTAGGGTTACCTTTAAACTGTGTGGAGGATTAAGATGTAAAGTTTTTAATGATGGAATCATAAGGCTAAATTCAACAATTAAACACTCTTATGAATATGAAGAAATTAAATGTACCAGAGGACCTTATTACTTAATGAGTTTTTTCATAAATCACACAAAACGTATTCTTTCCCCACCCCACCCCTGAATATCTGGGCTTCCATAAATCGCTATGCTTAAAGCACAGAATACTTAGGCCATAAATCCTTGTTACAGTGCCAGAGGACAAGGCTCACACTCATGGCCTTCTTAGTCACAGAAGCATATACCATACATTATAGTTACAGGAAGCTAGCTAGGTGGTACAATGGGTAGAGCACCAGGCCTGAAATCAGGAAGACTCATCTTCCTGAGTTCAAAGCTGACCTCACACACTTCCTAGCAGTGTGATCCTGGACAAGTCATTTAACCCCATTTGCCTCAGTTTCCTCATTTGTAAAGCAAGCTGGCAAAGGAAATGACAACTCACTCCAGTATCTCTGTCAAGAAAAATCCAAATGGGATCATGAAGAGTTGGACACAACTGAAAAAAAAAATGACTGAACAACAACAGTTACAGCCTATAGAAATTCACCCATCCCCCAACTCCACAGTTTCACATGTTTATTGTTTTTATTACTATTTGCAATAATAGTAACCACAGCATAGGTATGGGGTGCTTTAATTTTTGTAAGACATTTGACATACAGTTCTCATTGGATCATCCCACTAGTGTTGTGCCCATTTTATGGATGAGGAAGATAAGGCTCAGAGGGAAGCTGAGTGACTTGCCCATGATCACACAGCCAGTCAACATCTGAGGGCACTCCCTGGACACTATTTGATAACAGAGCTTTATAAGATCAAGCCACTAACCTTCTTGGGCCCTCACTTTCCTTGATATCATAGAAAGTTAAATCTTAATCACAGAAGTTCAAACTGTAATCAGAAAAAAAGTGAAATAAAAATTTAACTCATCATAAATTTGGTTAATCAAGAAGTTTAGCCTTAATCGTAGAACTAGAAGAGTTTTACAGAGATCACTTAGTCCAATACCAATACTTTATAGGGATCCTGAAGCCCAGAGAGGAAAGTCATTTACCTGAAGCCCTCTAGGTCAGCTCTTCTTAAATCATGGATCTCAACCCATAGCTGAAGAAGTGCTCCACGAGTGGAAAAAGTTTAAGGAGTCCTTAAGACCTTAAATAATCAGTAGCAAACCCAAGACCTAGAACTCAAACTCCTTGACTCCTAAGTGATTTCCCACAGCACCCTATTCCCTCTAGTTATCCATGAAATAAAATGGTTGAACAAGATGACCTTGAAGGATTTGTCCAGCTCCTGTATTCCCAAGTCCTTTCTAGCTCCAAAAATCTATAATCTTCTGGCTTTCGGAGTCTCCTGAATAGACCTAGACAAGTTTCTTTTGTTGCTTTTAGTGTTTGCTTGGATGACCACTTCATTGGGAACATAGCGAGTTTATTTGCACACATCCTTTGCACTATCTTTTTCATTCTTTTTATGAGGGGACAAGCTTTGATTATAAATTATTTTCAAGAAAATTTACATAGAGTGGTAAATTAAGCATATAAAATGAAGAATGCCCATATGGAGGCATCCTTTGCCTATCAAGTCATCTCCCCTTTATTGCTGTGATTCTATGATGTGTTCTTCTAAATGGGATCAGAGAAACCTCTTTCTGTCGAAAATATTCTTCCCATAACCATTTGTCTTCCCATGCACTGTGCACTATACTGTTGTCTTATGATTCAGCCAAGTTAGTGTGCTGACTACAAATCACCTGGACATGAGCTGGATTCTGAATGTGAGAACATGTGTACATTGCACTGAAAATTCTATCCTGATTTATTTAGAGCCAAGGCTGGGGACTTAGAATAGCTTAAGTTGTCTGCTCAATAATCTATATGTGGCTTCAGGGAAGCAGTGAGGGACAGTAGGAATACAGGATGATCACCTACAGGGAATGTCTCAGAGGGGAAACTTGTTCCAAGAGCATGATGGAGTAAGTGGAAGGAGCATTGTGTTTTGAGTTAGAAGTCATGAGTATAAATATTGGCTATGCTCCTATCTGTGTGACCCTGGACAAGTCAATTTACCTCTATCTGTCTTAGTTCCTTTATCTATAAATTTTAATTCACATTTCTGTAATACTTGAAAGAATTCAGCAGCACATTTCTTGAAACAATCCTATAGGGGTAAGTGACAAAAATTTCATTACCCTCCTTTTACAGATCATGAAACTACAGTCAGAGAGGTGAACTTGACCAAGGGTCACACAGCTGTTGACTATCAGAATGAGCATTTCAAGCCACCAGGTCCACTGTTCATTCCATTCTACGATGCTGCCTCATTTGATGGGATGACTCTGGAAATCCCTTCCAATGAAACATGTGTTCCCTGATTTACATACATGAAACACTTTGAACGTGAGGGATCCCCATGATGCCAGTTCAACTCCACTACGTGATGACTGAATGCATTCACAGGCTGTTGACTATGTGAAGTATCTGTTATTTGGTCAGAGTGAGAAACGCCCTGTATGGGAAATTCCTTCTCTGACTCCAGATTTTGATCCATCTGTTTTACTTAGGAGATTGTTCCTGAGGCTCACAAAGGTTGAGAGACTTGCCCAGCGTCACACTGCTTATGTCAGTGGCAGAATTTAAAACTGGGACTTCCTGCCTCTGAGCCTAGCTTTTTATCCACTGTGATAGGCTGCCTCTAACTTTTTAGCAAATTTCGTTTTTTATACTCTTCTCTAGGTTAAGGTATCTGGTATAATATCCTCTACTTCCTCTTTATTACATCTCCTGAGCATACTGAAGCAGCAGATATTTCCATTGGCATAGTAGGAAAGTAGTTTGTCCCTTTTATCATCACTGATTGATGCTAGTACCTGTGAATAGACTTCTGTTCTGAAGCCACATTTCACCATTCTCATTCAGAAAGAGATGTATTTTTTCTAATTGTTTCTAAATGTCAGGCACTGTCAACTGCCATTTTCAGTTGCTGTTGTTAGCAGGGCAGAGGACAAATACCTAATACTCCTAGCAATTTCTGTGCACTAATATGTCTGCTTCATTAACTTCAATCAAAACACAGCAGGGGTTCCTTGGTGGCAATCCATTTCCTTTGATACCTTCTCATCAAATATTGATCTGAATAATATTCAGTACATGAGCACAGAGCTGGTTGGTATGGTATTTATTTACTGAATTCACTGAATACATTATTTCTTCCGGAAACAGCCAGTTGCCTTTTTCCAAGAACAGGTCTGCCTTGCAGTGACTTGTATTCCAAGCTTGTTTTATAGCCCTCTGCAAGACCTCATTCTTACATTCTATGTAGAAAACTTCATTTGCCAGAACAACACTTTTTTTGTGTGTAAAATGTTACTGAAATTTAGAGGGTCAGTGGTATATTCAACCACCTAAAGAAATGTCTCTAAAGAAGAAAAAAATGGTTTTGAGACAGATCTCTAACAGGAAAAAGCATGACAGAAAGAAAGAGATAAGATAGCTTTTCTTTTTCCACAGTGTGAAAAACAAACCTAGATTTCTCATGGTTTTCACAGATAGCCAGTAAGTGCTGGGAATGAAAGTAGATTAAGTCCCCCCAAAGCAGGTCTATCTAAATGGTATTTCTGTATCCTGAACTCACTTCAAGATAGCTTGCATTTATGGCTCTTTCTTCCTTTCTGATCACTCTGCTAAATAGATGGACTTGAGATATTTGCAGTGCTATGAATGAAGCCTGACTCCAGAATGTGTGCTTCACCATAGATGAGTTACCTATTTTACATATTCCAGCTGGGGCCCTGTTAGCAGGGGTGAGCGGTGAACAGAATACAGAACAGTAGACAAAGAGCATTGCTGAAGTACTGGGGAGCAGGGAATAAAGTGGAGTTCAGTAAATACGTTCTGACAGTCCTGGAGAATCAACAAGAGACAGAGCACTGGGCATGAAATGGGAATTAGGAGGCCATTTACGAATCCAAAATGGTAACCTGATCGGCAACTGAATTCCAGCACAGAAAGAAGCACTGGGAAGAAGCAGAACACATGACTTCACTGGTGATTGGAGTGTGAGACCACAGCAGCCTTACAAAGAGAATAATAAGGTATGCTGTCTCGGGGGTGGGGGTGGGGGTGGCAATTGTCCAATTGTCCTTAACCAAGAAGGACAATTCGTTTTCCCATGAAAGTGAAGCAAAGTTTCTATTTAAATGACATGAATGAATGGAGATTCTGTTGAAGTGAAGTCATTAGCAGCCTTGAGGAAATGAACTTCAAGAGGCAGCATGGTCTAGTAGAAAGAACTCTGAACTCAGAGTCAGGAAGCCTGGGTTTGAATGTGGCCTTCTAGACATATTCATCATGTAACCCAGAATGAATGACATCCCCCCTCTGAGCCTCACTTTCTCGTATTGCTAACCTCCCAGAAGTGCTGTGGGACAAGGGCTTTGGAAGGCTGATGGCAGTGATTATTAGGAGGTTGGCTGGAATGGGATATGGTGGGAGGGAGAAATGAGTTGGTGTTAGCTGACAGGTGGCTTTTGATCCAGGGATCTTTTTTTTTTTTTAATCATGATCAATCATTGTAGTACCTTGCCCCTGGAAGTGCCTGTTGGCATATCTCATTTCAGTCACTGATGCTATGTCAACACCTCATCCATATTGCTAACATCCTACTTTTGCCAGATTTGGGGGGATTTTAATGTTTTTGCTTGTTTTCTGGATTATCAAAGTGCAGTTGACTTAATGGAAAGAGGCTTGGAAATTGCAGCAACAGCAGTAGGTACTCTTTAGGACTGAATATGGCTTACTGTTGAGCATCCATGAATTTGAGCAAAGACCATGAACCAACTTTGAGCCAGAGGAAGTCACGGATGCCAATGGACACCAATAAGTCAGTAATTCACAGGCTGACGGCACCATAGAATCTTAGAGATTGAAGGGATCTTAGAGACAAGCTAGACCAACCTCTTCATTTTGCAAAGAGAGAAACTGAGACCCATAGCAGGCAATTAAAGGACAATTTGATTTTTCCTGTTTATTCACTTTATTTTTTTCCATTCTGTTTTATTTTCACTTCCAGATTCTTTCCCTTTTCCTTCCCCCACCTGCTGAAAAGGTATGAAAAATAAAACTCTTCACAAATATGAAATCATGCAAAACACATTTCCACATTAGCCATGTTCTAGAAAAAAGAAAAAAAAAACAAGAGAAAAAGAGGACATGGTTCAGTCTGCACTTTGAGTCCATTGGCTCTCTATCTAGAAGTAGATGGTATGCTTTATCATGAGTCCTTGGAACTTTGGTGGGTCATTGTGCTAATCATAACGCCTAAGTTCAAAGGACAATTTGCAAGAGTGGTATTGCATAAGCCTTCTTGTTCACAGCCTTCTGCAGGCTCTTTCTAATCACCTGCTCCCTTCCTACCTGTCTCCTTTCACCTTTCTTCCTCCGTGCATTCGCTAGTCCAGCTGCAATATCCTTGCAGTTCTTGTAGCATGTACCCAGTCTCCCAGTCTCTCACTATAGAGAGCTAGATAGATAGTATGCACACATATATACATGTACATATACTATATATGTATGTGTGTATATTATATATATATTATATGTATGTGTGTATATATGTATATACACAATTTTATATACATATTATATATATAGTGTATGTGTGTGTGTGTGTATATACATATATATATATAAATATATGTATATATGTATATACACAATTCCTCCAAGTCTTCCTGTGTTTCCCTTCATTCCACATATTCATTGTTTCTTAGGCATGAGACTGAACCTTGTAATTTTATAGGAAACTCCCAGATGAGGAAACTCCCTTTACTGATTCAGGTTGCTACCTTCTCTACAATTCATAGTGTTCTAAAGTTTCCTAGAGCAGTGTTGTCAAACTCAAAAAGGAATGGAGGCCACTAATCCATACATAAAGATGGCGATCTATTGACTTACTTTTAAAATGTAATTATTATCTAGGTTGTATTGTATTTTTATTTATTTTATTAAATACTTCCTGTTTTGCATGACTTTGCATGCATGATGGGTATCAGATTCCTTGCCTTCTCAGTGGGTGGGGAAGGTCTGGGAGAAGTGGAGAATTTGGAAATGAAAATAATTTTATAAAATAATACTAGAATATTTTGTTAAATATTGCCCAATTACATCCTAGTTGGGTTTGGTGTGTTTGACCCCTCTGATATAGAGCACTAAGAGGTTAAGATACTTGCACAGGGTCATTCAGCCAGTATATATCAGAGGTAGTATTTGAACCCAGGTCTTCCTGGTTTTGAGGACAGAAATCTCTCTACACACTACATTAGACTGCCTCTCATCATTTTTTCTTCTAGTGTAAATTTTCTTCCACCATGTTCATAAATGACAATTTATTTAGCCATTCTCCACTGGGATAGTTGCAGGACTGGGAAAGTTAACAAAGGAGGCTTTTAGCTCTGGAGGAAGGCTTGAAAGCACAAGGAGTAACTTATGAAAGCTAATACTCTAGCTGTGGATTTTGTCACCTGAAGGGAAAGGGAAATGGGAAGCTCACTGTTTGTTAGTATACACTTTTTCCAGAACTTGAAAATGTTTCTGAAAGGTCAGTGAAAATATATCATAAAGCCAAAAGGACTATTACTCTGCATTATGGTGGATTGTTGCTGACATGATTCCGAACAAGGTGAGTTCTGGTTTTTTTTCATCAAAGTGTAATTATCCTTGAAATAGGCCTTTCCCACATCTAGTTTCCCTTTGATTCCAGGGAACTCTTTCTAAAGTCAGAATGCAGGTTTCTGGGGTGCTCTATCCACTCAGTTGTTAAATGAATTTTAATTTTCCTTGGGTCACCAGGAGATTATGCACTATAATTGAACAATGCCTTAATGAATGTAATTTGGCCTAGTGTTTATTTCATCTTAAATTTGGACATGATTAGATATGGACAAAATGATTATCCTGTGCAGAAATAAGTCCTAAGATTTCACCTAATGTCAGAATTGGAAAGTCTGGTAGAAGTCATTCAGCCTAAACTGTATCTAGACAAGAATTCCCTATGACCTCAGAAACAAGTAGCACTGTAACCTTCTCTTGAGTATTAGCAGTAAGGGAGATGCCCATGACCTCTGGAAGTAGTGCATTACACTCTGGGCCAGAAAGTTGTTTTGTTTTCCCTCACTGGTTTAAATAAAACTCCAGACTGATTCTACAGCTTTCTCCCTCTGGTCTAGAGCATTGAGAGTTTAAGGGAATCTACCCAGGGTCACCTAGCCACTATAAATCAGAGTGAATGAACCTAGATCTTCCTGGCTTTGAGGACAGAAAGCTCTCTGCCCACTACACTAGGCTACCTCTCATCACTGTTTCTTATTGCACAAATTTATTCCATCCTATTCATCAGTCACAATTTATTTAGCTATTCTCTACTGGGAGATTCTTTTTCATTCTATAGTCTGGGGTCAACCAAACAAGTCTCACTCCTCCCCCTTTCCACACCACCACATTTGTAAATACTTGACAGTTATTGTCTTCGTGCTCTCATTCTAAGCATTCCAAATTCCATCCAACAGTCCCCTCACCATGCTGATCTCTCATTCTTCTTCAGCTTCTCCCTTGGTCCTTCTAAGCTGCAGCCCAGGGCTGTGGATGAAGGGTGGGCTCCCCCATCTAATATAATGGGGCCAGGGCTAAGGAGTTACCAAGGCTTCCCACATAGGGTATGGACTCAACTGGGAAAACTGGTCTTTAGCACCACCTGCCCTCATCTCCCTCTCCCCTGCCACACACGCAGACACATGGAACATATGCAGATAATTCTCTGTCAGTTTCTCAGGGGACAACTTAAGGCCATATTGTAACTCATCACTAAGTCCCCTAATATGGCTACTGAGACAAAAACTGATGATGCAGGATGCTGTGAAATGGTCCACCAGAAGCAGACAGGGTCAAATCTGTAGGGGCTGGGCTCACTTATTAAAGGGATTCCCCCCCGCCCCAATACATTGAATATTTACATCACTTTCATTTCTGGATATACCTCTGCCCTCCTTCAGCCAGCCACCATTTGTAACAATGATTAAAAAGAGAAAGAAGAAACAGGCCTGCAAAACCAACCGTCATCAGCCAGGTCTGACAATGTATAATATATGTTACACCAATAGGCCCCTGGCTCCACAAAGTTGTGTGTGGGGAACGTGCATTGATCAGCTCTACTCCAGACCATGTAGTTTCATGTTTGTATTCTGCCCATTTACCTTGATGTAGTCTAAATGAGGTTCACTTTTCAAATGAAAGAGTTCAGTGCTAGGGGCATACTACTTCTTGTCTGTATCACCACTGACTGCACAGCTTTCAGCCATACTTTCCCTCCAAATTAACTCAGTTTATAAAAAGCTAACAATGTGAGCTTTTGTGGCAGGGACTTTTAACTGACTGCATAACTGTCATTTTTAAATTTCTCATGGATTTGTGTTATTAAATCAATAGAATTAGACTCCAAATTAATTCAGGGAAGCAAACAATAGAAAACAAGGTCAGGATTGTTAGTGCTAAAGTAGACACGGAGATTAATTGATCCATAGTCAGATTGTACAGGTTGGTCCCTGAAACCCGGGAAAAAAAATAGGTCAGCATTTTCCATCTCTCTTAATTGCAGGACCCTGTGCCTTTCCTCTTTGTTAGGCATATCTGCTACATAATGAATCAGCAGTCACCTGGGTCATCAGTTCCCTTAGCAGCGTTCCCTCTGTGTGTACCAGACTGGCCCATATCCCCCTCACACCCCCATACCACTCCATTGCAGATAGGTTGGGAAAGTCAACTGGATGGCAATGATCTGGGGACAGAGACAATACAATGATCATTCAAAGGACGGATGATGAAGAATGCTCTCTGTTTTGTGACAGACAGATGACAGACTCAAGGTACAGAATGGGACACACATAGACAGGGACAATGTGGGTATCTCTTTTGCTTGACTATGCATATTTGTTACCAAATTTTCCCCCATGTGAATGGAAACAGAAAGGTGAGATAATAAATGCTTATTAATTAATATATTAAATTTAAAAAAAAAAAAGAAGCCTTTAACTAGTTGGCTGTAACATAAGAAAACCCAAGGCAAAGAGTGGATTATTAAGTCATTGTTGACCTTGTACAAGCAGGTTATGTATAGGGAAGGGAGGTCAGAGGTAGAACCCATCCCCAAGAGAGTAAGAGTAACAAATCCTTATAGCATGGAGACTGGGCCTTTGTCATTCTGATAAATTTTTTCCTTTTTTTTAAATGTTTATTTATTTATTTTTAGTTTTCAACATTCATTTCCACAAAATTTTGAGTTCCAAATTTTCTCCCCATCTCTCCCCTCTCCCCACCCCAACACGCTGTGATTTCTTTTTACCCCTTCCCCCACTCTGCCCTCCCTTCACACCCCTCCCTTCCCTTATCCCCATCTCCTCTGTTTTCTTATAGGGCAAGATAGATTTCTATACCCCTTTACCTGTATTTCTTATCTCCCAGTTGTATGCAAAATATTTCTCAACATTTGTTCCTCATACTTTGAATTACAACTTCTCTCCCTCCCTCCCTCCCCACCCATCCCCACTGAGAAGGCAAGCAATTCAATATAGACTATATATGTGTAGTTTTGCCAATGACTTCCATAATACTCATGTTGTGTAAGACTGACTATATTTCCCTCCATCCTAGCCTGCCCATTTCTTCTATTCTCTCTTTTGACCTTGTCCCTCCCCAAAAGTGTTCACTTATAATTAACCCCCTCCTTTCATTTGCCCTCCCTTCCATCATCCCCCCACCCCACTTGTCCCCTTCTCCCCTACTTTCCTGTAGTACAAGATAGAATTTCATACCAAATTGAATGTGCGTGTTATTCCCTACTTAAGCCACATGTGATGAGAGTAAGCTTCACTTTTTCCCCTCTCACTTCCTCCCTTTTCCCTCCATTGCAAAAGCTTTTTCTTGCGTTTTATAAGAGATAATTTGCCCCATTCCCTTTCTCCTCCCAATATATTCCTCTCACCCCTTAATTTTATTTTTTTAGATTTATGATAATTATTTCTTAAGAAAAGAAAAAGAACACTGCATTTCATCAAGATGTTTATTTGCTCAGGAGCACAAAATGGTTTGAAATTCCCTAATTCAGCAAATGCTCAGAGTTTGAAACTTCACTGACCGACAAAACCACAGGGGTCCATTGAGTTCTTTCACCTTCGGTCACGTTACTTGATTATTTTAATGGAAGGGAAGGTCCTGTAGAGATACAGTAAGAAGTAGATGGCAAAGGTGGCCTTGATTTCATACATGAGTTCATGGCTGGAGGATTCTGGCTTCTTTGTCTTTTCCCTAATTCTGCTGCAATATATTTTTCTCCATAACACTTCAGAGACACCCATATGGAAGTGTCTGACATT
This sequence comes from Notamacropus eugenii, assembly GCF_028372415.1. Classification (NCBI taxonomy): domain Eukaryota; kingdom Metazoa; phylum Chordata; class Mammalia; order Diprotodontia; family Macropodidae; genus Notamacropus; species Notamacropus eugenii. The sequence goes on along the minus strand of NC_092879.1, from coordinate 65,933,089 downwards.
GTTCTTGTTTACGTGAACCAACAGGACTCCGAAACTAGGAAAGTTCTGGATCATGGTGGGTGAGCTTGGCCCTGGGAAACGTTGGCACAGAGGTAGGGTGTTGGAAGGCAAAGTGGAGATGCAACACGCTTCCACTGAATAATTGGGGCCCCAGCGTGACTTGACAGACAGAAGCAACTCGAATATCTTTACAGTCTCTTTGCGGATCAGGGCCTCAAGCCTGTCAAGGAAAGCCATAATCACAGTGAAAAGCAGTTGGTACTGAATGGCCCTTAGAATGACACTGTAGGCATCTTTCTGGACTAAAACCACCATAACATAGTAACCCCAATGACACAGTCTGAGCAGAGCCTTGCCAGGATGTTTCCATGCAAATCTTAGTAGCCGCTGGATCCTTGTGCTTGTCCAACAGAGCAGAATTTGAGTAGACTTCCAGAGCCATGAGCATACCACAAGTAGGATATCCCGCAGGTTTATGACAATGGGTACCAGCACTGACACATAGCACGTCTTGGCCAAGGTGTAGAAAAGATCCATGCAGGCCGTGATGTAGAATGAAGCCAGGTTTATTATACACTGTAAGATCAGGTAGCTTTTAATCCATAAGGCCTGAAAGAAGCAGCAGATTTTGTTCCAAAAGAGAGGTAGCCCCTGACTTAGGGCCCATCTTTGGTGGGACATTATCCCCTTGTGGGGGAATTGAGCCCTTTCCTCTTGGACTTCTCAGTGCCCAACCTCTGGTCTTAGGCGGGCACAAGCCTAGACTGAAGCCCCTAGTGTGTTCTGCTCAACTTAACTGTTCTGTCAGCTGACCTAACAATTGGGATATCATAAAGGCCCAGGAGTGACATCATTCAGTAGGATAAGTATTATTACTATAAGTGGTAAAATAGGCTTTAAAAGTAAGTCACCCTAAATGTCCATCATGTGTGTGACCTTGGGCAAGTTTCTGCTCTTGTTTTCTTTCCTATAATATTAGGGGTGAGGCAGCAACATTGCTCCTGATCAGTATTCTTCACCTTTCTGTGCCATGGACCCTTTGGCAAGGGTGAAAAGATAGACAAAATACATAGAACTACAAAGGAAATAAATTATACTGGAATACAGCAAATGAAAGAAATAAATTAGCTGCAGGTTAAGAATAATTCCTGCCCTAGGGTCTGTGCTCTGCAAAGTCGATCTACTAAAGGAGAAGGGAAGGAAATAAGCATTTGTATAGCACCTATGATTTGTTGAGCACTGTACTAAGCATTGTTGGTTTTTATTTTTACAAATATGATCTTCTTTGATCCTCACAACAACCCTATGAAGTTATGATTACCCCCATCTTACAATTCAGGAAACTGAGGCAGACAAAGGTGAAGTAACTTTGCCCAGGGTCAGACAATTAGTGTCTGAGACTGAATTTGAACTTAGGTCCTCCAGACTCTAGACATAGCACTCTATCCACTGTGCCACCAGCTAAAATGAGGACAAATGTTCACAGTATCATATGATAAAAGCCCCTACCAATCCTTGTTCTGACTTCGGAATTTAACTCTTCCTCCTATGATGTCTTGAGGTCAACAAAGTGCTTTTCTTGTGACAGCACTAAGGGATAGGTAATTATCTTGATTTAACTAATAGAGAAACTGAGGCTCTGAGAGGTCAGGTGTTTTGTCCTGGGACACAATCATGAAAGTAACTGCTGTGTGAGGTGGCCAAGATAGAAATTCATGGTTTGCTGACCCCACTTCCATTGCTCTGTGATTGAATCATTGATTGCATAAAACTAACCCTAATTAGTACCAATAACTTTTGTTTCTTCCAAGCCAAAGGAAGAAAGCAGCACCCAAATTCTTGATCCTCTGCTTATGTATACCACTGCAGACACACCACATAACCCCTCTGGATTTCCTCATCTGTAAAATGAGGGGATTGTACTGGATGACTTTTTACATCCTTTGCTGCTCCAAATCCAGGGTCCTGTGATTCAAGAATATTTCCCTGCACCAATGAGACCCAGAAACTTGACTTGGTAGCACTAAATGTGGGGAGGCTAGAGGAGTTGGCATTTTGCTGGCCATTTTTCCATCCCTTGTATCCCTTCCCTGTTGGCAAGTGGGACATCGTGCCTTCCCACTGGGCTATTTGTTTCTTTGTTTGTTTTAAGAGGGATAATAATTCTGTTGCACAACAATTTGAAGATGGTTGATAAGACATTTGGAAAGTTATGAGAATCAAAGAACAAATAGGTTCCTTGGAGAACAGCTGCTTTTAAAGATGCTCAGATTTTGTCCCAGAATAGGAATCCTCTCCTGTTGGGTTATAGCCACTGCACAGTGTATAATGAAAACATGTTTGGAAAACAAGCAGCTGAATTCAGTCAACGGAGGGGCTGGTAATGGGTTCCTAATGAGCTGTTCTCAAAGTAGCCGGTTATTTGCTTTTTTTCCCCAAAAGTTTGGGGTGTGTGTGTGTGTGTGTGTGTGTGTGTGTGTGTGTGTGTGAGAGAGAGAGAGAGAGAGAGACAGAAAGAGACAAAGAGAGAGAAAAGAGAGAGCAAGAGACAGAGAGAGACAGAGAAAGAGAGAGACAGAGAGAGATACAGACAAAGAGAGACAGAGAACATTATAACTAGCCGTAAATTTGTCTTAGGGATGGATGTAGCAACTCTATTCAGCAAAGGGAGATGTGCAATAACCCGGATATTTCCCTCCAACACTGAGTTAAGTACTCAAGGCGCATCTATACCTCTCTGAATGGAAATTCTCTTCAGACAAATGCCTCCTCTTTTCAAGCTGGTCCTGGATTCTTCTGTTTGTCTGTCACAATTCTCCATACAATGTGCACGGTTCAGTAACTTTTAAAGAGCAATATTTCTCTCCCTACCTCATTCCATGACTACCCAAACAATAGAGCTACACAACCAAAATATCTTGTCTTTAAACTTGAGATTTTTTTCAGTCCAGTGGAAAATAAAACCTGTGACCTTCCCCCCTCCAAATATTCAGATGAGCCCATTGTGAGATCAGCCTTCTAGGGACCCAACAGATTCAGAGGCTTTAATTCACTATTGACTCTGAAGTAATTTGTCCAGATCAGTTTTGTACAGTAAACATTACTTGCAGACATGTTTTCTTATTTCCCAAGTGTCCAGACCCCAATCACTGCCCAAGCTGTCTGGCTCAAACTAATTCAGTCTGCTTTCTTGTAGCCTCTGACTTAACAAAACGACAGGATTCTGGCAGTGTAGAGTTTGGGATGGGAGGGCCTCGATTTCAGCAGGAATGTCACGGGTCATTTTGCAGGCTATAAGCCACAGAGAGATTTTAGAATCTGGATGCCTCCATATTAGATGACTCCCCTGAGTACTTTACAGAGTATCTATCTTGTGGATAGCAAGGCTCGGTGTTAAAAAAAAAATACCACATATTCCATGAATACTACTCTGAAGGTCAAGGAAAATACTCCTCAAAGTTTCTTTAGTACGTATGGCTAAGCTTTGCACAGAGTAGCTTCTCATTAGACATTTATCTATGACATTGCAAGTATAAATAATATAAAAACCATGAGATTTACAGGTTGAAAAAAAAAGTTTTCTAAGTCATTTCCAGGTATATCCCCTCCCCCCCACAGTGAGCCTTCCCTTGTAGAAAGGAAAACAGTTAAGTAAATCTGTAGTTAATAGAAATCATACTCTCAGCTGCTATCCCATACAACACTCAGCACCTATTGTACCGACCACACCTCTCCAAGGAAAGGAAGGGAGAGAGCAGGATTCCTCACTTCCTCCAGGATCATACAAGATTTAAAGCTGGGAGGGACCTCAGAGATTATCTAGTCAAACCCTTATTACAGCAGAGGAAACTGAGTCCCAGAGAGAAGGGAGTTAGTTGAATTGTAAAAGGTCATATAGAGTATTCTGTGTATTTAAATAACTTGACACCTTTTTCTGTGTGTGGCTTGGCTGCAGGCACATTTGGCCACGAGCATACATTGGGGAAATTCTTGCCTGGTTCTAGCTGTGCTGTTCCACCACTGTTCTTTCTCAGGGCTGCAAACTGCTGGTGGATACCCTTTAAGGAATCTGACCCAGATTGCAAGGTAGGCCTGCCCAATGTGAGGGCCTGCCTCATGGATGGGAATTGGGAGAAGATTCCTCTACTCTCTGCCTGGGTCTAGATTGCAGGCCCTTCCAGGGCCTCTGCTCCTTTCCATGTACACAGTGCAATTGTCCTGGATAGATATACAATCTGTGAATAGATTTCTGCTGCCTCTGTCAGACCCCATCCTCGGGGCCCCTCTTGTGAATGATTGAATTCTGGATGGATTTGGGCTGTCTATTCCCCTTTCTTGACCAGGGTCACCTTTGCAGGTCCCTTGGCCAAGTTCTAGCTGTGCTTTTCCTCCATTGTACTTTTGAAAGTCTGCGTACTGTTGGTAGATGGATGTGAGGGAATCTGGCCCTGAGCAGGCCCCCCTGCTGTGAAGGCCTTTGGTTTGGATGGGATTATGTGGAAGATTCTCATACTATTTCCCTGGTTCTCCATTTCAGGTGCTTCTGATCCACTTCCTGCTTTCCCTTGAGCCTGAAGGATTGCCTTGGGACCGCGTGTAGTCAGGGGTGACGTTTCTAGGGTCACTTGTAAAGCCCAAGAAGCTGGTTCACTGACTGCTTCTGCACGGACTTTCTTGTGGCTTTCTGACTCTCTTTCTCTGGGCAACTGATTTAGTGGACTCTGAGATCCTATTGTCAGTCATGACTGAGGGAATATTGAAGGTTACAAGAACTTCTTTGGACAAATTTGAGAGGATCTCTTCTGTTGTCCTTGGACAGACCCCTGCTGTGTCTGTGTGCTCCAAGTTAGGGACTTTGCTTCAGAATCATCCTGTACTGTTCTATGGCACACTTAGCAGGGAATTGGCCCCACCGCTGATGCACCTCCTCATCCAGGAAGCTTTTCCCAGTACCCAGAAAATTCTCCTGATCCATTTCTGTGGAGTTCCCTCATCACAGCCCCTTGACTTGTCCGTGTATCCCCCTCTGTCTCTGTGTCCCCATCTCTCCATGTGTCTCCTATCTATCATGTGTCTCCGTGTCTGTGCGTGTCCCCAATTGTCCTTGTGTCCAGTGTCTGCCTGTATGTCCCCCATCTGTCTCTCCATGTTTCCCCACATTTCCATGTGTCCCTATCTGTATGTCCATGTGAACCCATCTGTCCATGTGTCCCATCTGTCCAAGTGTCTTCTGTGTCTATCTGTTCATGTGTGCCCATGTGTCTGTTTGTGTGTCCCCATCTGTCCTTGTGTCCTGTATCTGTCTGTATATCTGCCAGTCTGTCTGTCCATGTGTCCCCACATATCCATGCATCCCCATCAGGCTGTCCACATGTTCCCATCTCTGTGTCCATGTGTTCCCATCTATCCATCATTTGAACCTCTTGGAGGACCTCCTGCTTTGGTTACTGGCACCTTAGATGTTTCCTGTATTTTCCCCTTCAGGGCACTGAAGCCCATTGCTTGTATTCCTTTCAGTATGACCCTTAGTCTGAGGTCATTCTCTAGGTCGAGGCAGAGCACCAGGGTCCCTGAATCCAAAAGCTCTCTGGACCTATTTCCTTTTTTTTTTTAATTTTATTTTTTAATTAATTTATTTAACTTTTAACATTCATTTTCACAAAATTTTGGGTTCCAAATTTTCTCTCCTTTTGTCCCCTCCCCCCACCCCAAAACACTGAGCATTCTAATTGCCCCTATCACCAATCTGCCCTCTCTTCTATCGTCCCTGTCTGCCCTTGTCCCCATCTTCTCTTTTGTCCTGTAGGGACAGATAACTTTCTATACCCCTTTACCTGTATTTCTTATTTCTTAGTAGCGAGAACACTACTCAACAGTTGATCCTAAAACTTTGAGTTCCAACTTCTCTTCATCCCTCCCTCCCCACCCATTCCCTTTGGGAAGCAAGCAATTCAATATAGGCCATATCTGTGTAGTTTTGCAAATGACTTCCATAATAGTCGTGTTGTGTAAGACTAACTATATTTCCCTCCATCCTATCCTGTCCCCCATTACTTCTATTCTCTCTTTTGATCCTGTCCCTCCCCAAGAGTGTTGACTTCAAATTGCTCCCTCCTCCCATTGCCCTCCCTTCCATCCACCCCCCCACCCTGCTTATCCCCTTCTCCCCCACTTTCCTGTATTGTAAGATAGGTTTTCATACCAAAATGAGTAGGCATTTTATTCCTTCCTTTAGTGGAATGTGATGAGAGTAAACTTCATGTTTTTCTCTCACCTCCCCTCTTTTTCCCTCCATTAAAGTCTTTTGCTTGCCTCTTTTATGAGAGATAATTTGCCCCATTCCATTTCTCCCTTTCTCCTCCCAATATATTTCTCTCTCACCGCTTAATTTCATTTTTTTAAGATATGATCCCATCCTATTCAATTCACTCTGTGCACTCTGTCTCTATGTGTGTGTGCGTGTGCATGTGCGTGTGTGTGTAATCCCACCCAGTACCCAGATACTGAAAAGTTTCAAGAGTTACAAATATTGTCTTTCCATGTAGAAATGCAAACAGTTCAACTTTAGTAAGTCCCTTATGACTTCTCTTTGCTGTTCACCTTTTCATGCTTCTCTTCATTCTTGTGTTTGAAAGTCAAATTTTCTTTTCAGCTCTGGTCTTTTCATCAAGAATGCTTGAAAGTCCTCGATTTCATTGAAAGACCATTTTTTCTCCTGAAGTATTATACTCAGTTTTGCTGGGTAGGTGATTCTTGGTTTTAGTCCTAGTTCCTTTGACTTCTGGAATATCCTATTCTACGCCCTTCGATCCCTTAATGTAGAAGCTGCTAGATCTTGTGTTATCCTGATTGTATTTCCACAATACTTGAATTGTTTCTTTCTAGCTGCTTGCAATATTTTCTCCTTGACCAGGGAACTCTGGAATTTGGCCACAATGTTCCTAGGAGTTTCTCTTTTTGGATCTCTTTCAGGCGGTGTTCTGTGGATTCCTTGAATATTTATTTTGCCCTCTGGTTCTTGAATCTCAGGGCAGTTTTCCTTGATAATTTCATGAAAGATGATGTCTAGGCTCTTTTTTTGATCATGGCTTTCAGGTAGTCCCATAATTTTTAAATTGTCTCTCCTGGATCTATTTTCCAGGTCAGTTGTTTTTCCAATGAGATATTTCACATTATCTTCCATTTTTTCATTCTTTTGGTTTTGTTTTGTGATTTCTTGGTTTCTCATAAAGTCATTAGCCTCCATCTGTTCCATTCTAATTTTGAAAGAACTACTTTCTTCAGTGAGCTTTTGAACCTCCTTTTCCATTTGGCTAGTTCTGCTTTTTAAAGCATTCTTCTCCTCATTGGCTTTTTGAACCTCTTTTGCCAATTGAGTTAGCCTATTTTTCAAGGTGCTATTTTCTTCAGCATTTTTTTGTGTCTCCTTTAGCAAGGTGTTTACTTGTTTTTCATGCTTTGCTTGCATGTCTCTCATTTCTCTTCCCAGCTTTTCCTCCACCTCTCTAACTTGATTTTCAAAATCCTTTTTGAGCTCTTCCATGGCCTGAGCCCATTGGGTGGGCTGGGATACAGAAGCCTTAATTTCTGTGTCTTTCCCTAATGGTAGGTATTGTTCTTCCTCATCAGAAAGGAAGGGAGGAATTATCTGTTCACCAAGAAAGTAACCTTCTATAGTCTTATTTTTTTTTCCCTTTTCTGGGCATTTTCCCAGCCAGTGACTTCTGAGTTTTCTTTCCACACCCACCAAGCCTCCAGATCTTACCAGCCAGTGCTTGGGGCCTGAGATTCAAATGCTGCTTCCCAGCCTCAGGGCTTTGGGTGGGGGCGGGGCTGCTATTCAGTGTGAGATTAAATTCAGGTGCTCAGGTGGGGGCAGGGTCACCACACAGTTCTCAGTTCCCTCAGGGGGTTTATGCAGAGACCTTCAACAATGGATCTGAGCTCCTGCCTGCTTTGGGAACCCCTGTCTGCTGCTACCCCTGCTGCTGCCTCCCGAGGGGGCCTGAGTTATGGGGACACCCCACTCCCCTCTTGACCAGCCAAAGAGACCCTCTCACCTGACCCTTGTCACCTGTGGATGGAGGGACCTGCACGGCTGCTGGAGATTCTGTCCCTGAAGCCTGCTGGGATCTGCTTCTCTCAGTCCTGTGCGGCCAAGGCAGGGCTGGGCTCTGCGCCAGGTCCAGTGCGTGACGGACCTTTTGCATCAGTTTTTCAGGTCTCTCTGGAACAGAAATCTCGTCTGCTCCATTGTTCTGTGGCTTCTCATGCTCCAGAATTTGTTGGGAGTTCTTCTTTACAGATATTTTATGGGCTGTGGGTTCGGAGCTAGCATATGTGTGTCTTTCTACTCCGCCATCTTGGCTCCTCCCCCTGGACCTATTTCTTTTAACCAATTTGTTACCGGGTTGGATTTCTTCTTGTACATTCCTCTCTTCTTTCCCTGAGGAGTTCATTTGGGGGATTCTGTCTGAGTTCCTGGGGCTCCCCCTTGACCAAGGCATCACCTACTCTTGTGACTGTTCATTGATCATTTTAGTGGGTTGCTCCTGGCACTTCAGGTGGGACCCCCTGCTGTGAATAATGCCTTAAGTCTTAGACTTTTTTCATGCAGATTCCTCTTCTCTGTCCTGGTTCTCGATTTCAGGCCATTGTGGGTACTCTGGTCCTTTACATGCATACGCTGGAACTGTTGTGGGCCGACACACAGTCCCAGGATAGATTTCTCGGGTGTCTCCTAGAGCCCAATCTCAGCCCCCCATTGTGAGTGATTGAATTTTGGGTGAACTCTGGTTGTCCATTCCCTTTTCTTGACTAGAGGCATACTTTGGGGAAATTCTGCCCTGGTTCTAGCTGTGCTTTTCCACCATTGTTCTTTCTTAGGGCTTCAAACTGTTGGTGGATCTTCTTTAAGGAATCTGGAGCAGATTGCAAGGTAGGCCTCCCATGTGTGAGGGCCTGGCCCATGGGTGGGATTTTGGAGAAGATTCCCCTACTCTCTGCCAGGGTCTAGATTTCAGGTCCTTTTGTTCCCTCTGCTCCTTTCCATGTACACAGTGCAATTGTCCTGGGCAGATATTCAATCTATAGACAGATTTCTGCTGTCTCTGTCAGAACCCACCCTCAGACTCCTACTGTGAAATATAGAATTCTGAGTGAATTGGCTGTCCATTCCCCTTTCTTGACCAGGGTCACCCTTTGCAGGTACCTTGGTGTAGTTCTGGCTATGCTTTTCCTCCAGTGGATTTTCAAAGGTCTGTGCTCAATGTAAGCCCCCACTGCTCTGAACGCTTGTGGTTTAGATGGAATTTTGTGGAAGATTCCCTAGGTCTGCACTTCAGGTGCTTCTGGTCCACTTCCTGCTTTCCCCTGAGACTGAAGCCTTAGGACCACATGCAGTCAGTGGTGACATTTCTTGGGTCACTTGTAAAGCCCAAGTCGCTGGTTCACTGATAGCTTCTGCATGGGCTTCCTTGTTGTACCCTCTGACTCTCTTTCACTGGGCAGCTGATTTAGGGGATTCTGGTGGAGATCCTATTGTCAGTAACAACTGAGGGAATATTGAAGTACACAAGAACATCTTTTGACAGATTTGAGGGGATATGATCTTTAGTCCATGAAAGGGACCCCTGCGGTGCCAAAGAACTCAAAGTTTATAGCTTTGCTTCAGATATATCCTCCTTTAAGGCACATTTGGTGGAGAATTGGCCCTACCACCAATGCTTCCTCTTATGCAGGAGACTTTTTACAGTACCCAGAATTTCCCCTGGTCCATTTCTATGGGGTTCCCTCACCAGAGCCCCTTGGAGGACCTCCTGCTGTGGCTACTGGCACCTTTGATAGTTTCTGCATTTTCGCTTTCAGAGCACTGAGGCCCATTGCTCATGTCCTTTGAGCATACACTTGGTCTGTGTTCCTCATGTAGGCTGTGGCATACCACCAGTGGTCCTGTATCCAAAATCTCTCTGGGCCTATTTCTTTGAACCAATTTGTTACTGGGTTGGATTTCTTCTTGAACATTCTTCTCCGCTCTCCCAGAAGAGTTCATTGGGAGGATTGTGGCCTAGTTCCTGGGGTCCCTCTTGATAAAGGAGCTATCTACTCTTGAGTGACTGTTCACGAATCATTTTAGTGACTTGGTACTGACACTTTTGGTGAGAACTCCTGCTGTGAATCATGCTTTAGATCTTAGAATTTGTTCATGTAGATTCCTTATCTCTTTCCTGCATTAAGATTTCAGGCCATCGAGGGTATTTTGGTCCCTTCCATGTATACAATGAAACTATCCTGGGCTGACACACAGTCTGTGGATAGATTTCTGGGATGTCTGCTAGAGCCCATCCTTACCACCCCCCCACTGTGAGTGATTGAGTTCTGGGTGAATTCTGGCTCTCCATTCCTTTTTCTTGACCAGGAGCATACTTTGGGGGAATTCTGGCATACTTCTCACTGTGCTTTTCCACCATGGTCCTTGTTCACGTCTGCAAACTGTTGGTGGAAGCCCTTTAAGGAATCTGGGCCACATTGTAAGGAAGGCCCCCCTGCGGTGAGGGCCTGCCCCATGGATGGGATCTTGTGGAAGATTCCTCTACTCTCTGCCTGGGTCTAGATTTCAAGCCCTTCTGGTACCTCTCCTTCTTTCTATGTAAACAGTGTAATTGTCCTGGGTAGATATTAAATCTGTAGATAGATTTCTGCTATCTCTGCCAGAGCCCACCCTTGGGTCCCTTCCAGTGAACAATTGAATTGTAGGTGGATTTGGGCTATCCATTCCCCTTTCTTGAACAGGGTCACAATTTGGAGGTACCTTTGCCTAATACTGACTGTGCTTTTCCTCCATTGGACTTTCTAAGGTCTGCACCCTGTTGGTAGATGAATGGGAGGGAATCTGTCCTAAAGCTCAATGTAGACCCCACTGCTCTGAAGGCCTGTGGTTTGGATGGCATATTGTGCAAGATTCTCTATCTCATTTCCTGAGTCTCCATTTCAGGTGCTTCTGCTCCACTTCCTGCTTTCCCTAGAAAATGAAGGATTGCCTTCGGACCACATGTAGTCAGTGGTGACATATCTAGTAAAGCTTAAATAGCTACTTTAGTGACAGCTTCTTCAAGGGCTTTCTTGTACCCTCGAATCTCTTTTACTGGCGGCTGATTTAGGGGTTTCTGGTTGAGATGCTACTGTAAGTCATGACTGAGGGAATATTGAAGGACACAAGAACATCTTTTGACATATTCGAGGGGATCTGTTCTGTGGTCCATGGAAGGACCCCCTGCTGTGCCATAGGGTTCCCAGTTTGCTTCAGATCCATCCTCTTTTATCTTAAGGGGCATTTAGCGGGGAATTTCCACTACCATCAATGCTTCTTATTATCTGGGAGAATTTTTCCAGTACCCAAAATGTCCCTGGGGCCATTTCTGTGGGGTTCCCTCAGCAGAGCCCCTTGGAGGACCTCCTGCTGTGGCTGTGGGCACCTTTGATACATCCTGCATTGCCCCTTTTTGGGCACTGAGGTCCAGTGCTTGTGTTCCTTTGAACATACACTTGGTTTGTGGCCTGGACAGTTCCACTGTAGACATGTCCTAGGCCATGGCTTAGCAACGGTGTCCCTGCATCCAAAATCTCTCTGAGCCTATTTCTTTTAACCATTTTGTTACTGGGTTGTTTTCCTTCTTACACATGCTTCTCAGCTTTCCCAAAGGAGTTCATTTGGGGGATTGTGGCCTAGTTCCTTGGGTCTGCTTGGCAAAGGGGCTGTCTACTCTCCACTTACTGTTTAAAAATCATTTTAGTAGCTTGATACTAGCAATTCAGGTGAGACCCCCTGCTGTGAATCATGGCTTAGGTCTAAGAATTTGTTCATGCAGATTCCTCATCTTGCCTGTGTTTTAATTTAAGGCCATTGTTAGGACTCTGATCCTTTCCATGTCTACAATGCGACCATCATGGGCCAACACACAGTCTGTTGATATATTTCTAAAGTGTCTGCTAGAGGCCATCCTCAGCCCCCATTGTGAATGATGAAATTCTGGGTGGATTCTTGCTGTCCATTCCCTTTTCTTGACACCAGGGGCACACTTAATGGCTACTTTGGCAAGGTAACCACTGTGATTTTCTTCCATTGGACTTTCTAAGGTCTTCAAACTGTTGGTGGATCGATGTGAGGGAATCTTCCCAAGAGTATAATGTAGGGCCTCTTCTGTGAAGGACTTTGGTACGGATGGAATTTTGTGAAAGATTTCCTTTCTCTATACATGCGTCTTCATTTCAGGTGCTTCTGGTCCACTTACTGTGTTCCCTCTAGACTGAAGGATTGTCTTGTAATCAGTGTAATCAATGGAGACATTTCTAGGGTCACTTCTAAAGGCAAAGCAATGGGTTCAATGACTGCTTCAGCACGCACTTATTTGTTGCACTCTCTGGCTCTTTTATACTTGGCAACTGATTGAGGGGATTCTAGTTGAGATCCTATTGTCATTCATGATTTAGGGAAAATTCAAGGTCACGAGAACAGTATTGACAGATTTGAGGGAATCTGTTCTGTGTTCCCTGGAAAGGCCCCAACTGTGATTGTCTGCTCTAAGTTTAGGGCTTTGTTTCAGATTTATAATCTGTTGCTCTATGGCATTCCTAGTGGGAAATGGGACTTCCACTAATGCTTCCTCTAACTCAAGAGAGTTTCCCAGTAACCACCATGTCCTTGGATCATTTTCCATAGTATTCCCTCAAAGGAGCCAATTAGAGGACCTGCTGCTTTGTCTGTTGCCATTTTGGATAGTTCCTGGGTTCCCCTTTGTGGGCGTTCAGGCCCATCATTTGTGTTCAATTGAGCAGAACACTTCTGCTGTGGTCTTCCTATAGGCTGTGACATCGCATTAGTGTCTCTCCATCCAAAGTCTCTCTGGGCTCATTTTTTTTTAATCACTTTGTTCCTGGGTGGGGTTTCTTTCAGACCCTTCTTCTCCTTTTTGATGAGGAGTTCATTTGGGGGATTCTGGACAAATATTCCCACCCCTCTTTAACCAGGGGTTTCTACTCTCCAGTCATTGTTCATGGATCGCTAAGGTGGGTAGCTGGGGAAACCTGAGGTGGGACCCCTGCTGTGAATGCTGAATTCCCTCTTAGCCTTTTGGGTTGCAAATTCCTCTTCTCTTTTGCCTGAGTCTGGATTTCAGGCCATTCAGGCCACTCTGCTGCTTTCCATGTCTACAGTGGAACTGTCCAGGGCCTCCAGAAAGAGGAGCAGGACAGGGTCTAGGTGAGTCTGGAACCCACCAAGGCCAATGGTGACTTTTCCATCTCCATCCTCCCTAGCAGTAGTGTCCCCGTGAGGCAGAACTTCCTGGAGATGGCTGTAGCTATCCACCCTGGGCAGAGATTCCCCCAGTATCAGAATCCAAGCCATGCTCATGAACATCACTGAGGACACCAGTGTCATTCACCCCTAGAGGATGTAAGAAAGCCTCTAAATGCTGGATTTGAAGGCAGCACGAGGAAGAAGAAAGCCAGTCTCTCATGCTTATGGCCAGCCCCACCTCAGCCAATGAAGAAGGACCTGTATTACCATCATGCTAGTTTTCTAGGTTTCTGGTACATCCCTGTATATTCAGGTCATGCTGTAAAATGACACAATGACCCATGGCCCCTAGATTTCACAAAGCTAGTTTGGGGGGGAGCAGACACAGGAGTAGTACCCAGAGCTTTCCTTAGATTATTTGTTGTGAGATTCTTTTGAGTTCTTCTCCCTAGCTTTACTTCTTTAGAAACCATTCCTAATGAAATTCAGCATTCTCACTTCCAAAGAAATGCTTAATGTGAATGATCAGCATGACAAAGATCCAGTCTCCTAAGCATGAGGATTTGTAGCTGCACTGGCTTGGGGATGCATCTGAATTTGGTTTTCCAGTCTTTGCCCAAGGACTGACAGGTACATGTATGTCAATAACCTGTGATATGCTCTGTGTTCACAATCTTTGTAGAGGGACTGAGATTTTCACTCAGAAAGTCTGGAAGGAGTAGTAAAGAACCTGGATGTGGATGAGACTTTGGGGAAGATTCCTCTCCTCTCTGCCTGGGCCTACATTTCAGCCCCTATTGGTGCCTCTGTCCTTTCTATGTACTCTGTGCGATTGTGTTCCACATACACACTGTCTGTGGATAGATTTCTGCTGTGTTTGCCAGAGCGCACCTACAGACTCCCTACTGTGAACGATTGGATTCTGGCTGGATTTGGGCTGTCCATTCCCGTCCTTGACCAGGGACACACTTTTTGGGTACTTTGGCCCCATACTGGCTGTGCTTTTCCTCCATCACCCTTTCTAAGGTTTGCACACTGTTGGTGGATGGGTGTGAGGGAATGTGGCTCAGAGTGCAATGTAGGACCCCTGGGCTGAAGGCCTGGGTTATGATTGGGATTTAGTGGAAGATTCCCTTTCTCTTTCCCTGGGTTTCCATTTCAGGTGCTTCTGGTTCACTTCCAGGTTTTTCTGGTGCCTGCTGGATTGCCTTGGGACCACGTGTAGTCAGTGGTGTCATTTCTAGGGTTACATGCAAAGCTCAAGAAGCTGGATCCCTGACTGCTTCTGCATGAGCTTTCTTTTTTCTTTGAGACTCTCTTTCACTGGACAGCTTGATTTAGGGCATTCTGGTTGAGATCCTATTGTCTGTGAGGACTTAAGGAATATTGAAGGTCACAAGAACTTCCTTTGACAGATGTGAGGAAATCTGTTCTGTGGCCCTTGGAAGGGCCCTTGCTGTGCCTGCGTGTTCCAAGTTTGGGGCTTTGCTTCAGAATCGTCCTCTTTTGTTCTATGGCACACTCATCTCCTTTTCTCTGAGGAGTTCCTTTGGGGGATTCTGGCCAAGTGCTTGGGTCCTTCTTGCACCTGGGGCTGTCTACTCTCCAGTCATTGTTCATGAATCACTACAGTGAGTTGGTGCTGGAGCTTGGGTGGGAGCCCCTGCTGTGAATCATGACTTCTCTCTGAGCATTTTGTGTTACAGATTCCTCTTCTCTTTGCCTGGGTCTAGATTTCAGGCCATTCAGGACCCTCTGCTGCTCTCCAGGTCTACACTGGAACTGTACAGAGTCAACAGGCAGTCTGCATAGACTTCTGGGGAGTCTGCTGGAGCCCATCCTCACCCCTACCCCACTGTGAGTGATTGAATCCTGGGTGTATTCTGGCCATCGATTCTCTTTTCTTTACCAGGGGCACACATATCGGGTCCTTTGGCAAGGTTCTGCCGCTTCTGTTGGTCCATTGGCCTTTACAAGGTCTGCAGACTGTTGGTGAATGGATGTGAGGGAATATGGCCATGAGTGTAATGTATGTCCCCTGCTGTGAACCACGTTGGTGTCTTTGTGATTCTTCTGGGCTCAAGGTGTAGGCACTGACACAGTCTAAGTGTCCCTGTATCCAAAGTCTCTCTGGGCCTATTTTTTTTTCACCTATTTGGTATTTCATCCTGCACTTTCTTCTCCAGTTCCTGTGTTCCCTCTTGACCAAGGGTCTGTCTACTCCCCAGTGGTTTTGAAAGGATCATTTTAGAGGGTTGCTACTAGAACCTCAGGTGGGACCCCCTCTGTGAATTATTACTTCCCTGTAAGCATGTTCTTTTCGCGATTCCTCTTCTATTTGCCTGTGTCAGGATTTCAGCCCATTCTGGCCCCTCTGCTGCTTTCCATGTATATGCTGGAACTGTCCTGGGCCAAAAGGCAGTCTGTGCATGGATTTCTGGGGTGTCTGTTAGAGTTGATCATCAGCCCCCCGACCAACGTGAGTGATTGTATTCTGGTTGGATTCCCAGTGTCCATTCCATTTTCTGGATCGAGGCATGCTTAATCGGTACTTTGCCAAGGTTCTGGATGTGCTTTTCCTCTGTGGGACTTTTGATGGTCTTTGGATCGTTTGGTGGATGGATGTGAGAGAATCTTACCAAGGGTGTAATGTGGGTTGCCCTGCTGTGAAGGACTTTGGCTAGGATGGGATTTGGTGGAAGATTCTCTTTCTCTGTACCTGGGCCTCCATTTCAGTTGCTTCAGGTTCACTTCCTGCTCTCCCTCTAGACTGAAGGATTTCCTTGGGACCCAGTGTAATCAGAGGAGATGTGTCCAGGGTCACTTCTAAAGCCCAAGGAACTGGTTCAATGATTGTTTCCACATGGGCTTTCTTAATTGATTAGTTAATTAGGATTGCTAATCTTAATCACAAAATGATAATCACTCTGTAGCTTTTACACCTAAAAAATAAAAAATGATTCTGTATCATCAGAGGGATTATAGTGTAGTGGATAAAATTCTGGACTTGGGGAGTCAGGGGACCTGGGTGTGAATTGAGCTTGCCTTAGTAGCTGTGTCACACTGGGCAAGTCTTCTCACTTCTGTGCCTCCATTTCCTGCTCTGGTGACTTGAATGACCTGTGATGTCCCTTCCCACCTCCATACCTGTGATCCCATGACTGTGAGGTTGTTTCCAGAGGACATCTCAGCGTTTCCCTCCCCCATAAAGCACACTCGAGTCATGTTTGTTTTCCTCTCTTTTCTTTCACAAATTTGCATTCAAAGTTTTCCTGGAGATTTAAAAGGCGATATAAAGACTTGCAGAGGTGAACCCCTGGGGATAGAGGGTAACACCTGGACAGGCTAACAGCTTGACCAGCAGCCTCCCTCCCAGTTCCTAGGCCTGAACCCTGTGGTTCTCCCTGGGACCGACCCCTGTCCCTTCCCACCACTCTGTGTTCCCTTCCACCTCTCCATTGGCCCCTTTCTGTCCAGCCTCTCCTTTTTATCTCCCCCAGTCTGGCTCAGGTCTTTGGCTACCCAGCTCTGAATGCTCTACAGGCGCCCTCCTTGCTGGTTTGGCCACCTCCCTGCCCGTAAGGATAGCTTGCGAGAGGCCCATCTTGCTCTCCATGGATCCAGGAGGCCCTCTATCCCCAGCCCCACCTCCACCGTGACTCTCACTACGGGGACCTCTGTCAGGGTTCTTCTGGAATCAATGAGATGTTCCATTGGCATTCCCCCCCCCCCACACTCCGCCCCCCATACTCCATTGGGTTCTGTTCCTCCAAGCCCTTGCCCCTTGCCCCTGGTCAGCCCCAGACATGGAAGAACAAGAAACCAGGGAGGGCCTGCTGCATATGGCCCAGGCCACCCAACACAGGCGCATCCGGCTGTTCAGATCGAAGCTGGACTATGAGAAGCCTGCAAGCGTGTATGTAAAGGCCTCCTTAGCCTTCTTCAGAGGGAAGAGGCTGGACCAGGCTGTGGAAGCCTTCCTCAAGGAAGCTGAGGCCCACAAAAAAAGCCGGACACCCCTCCCTGCAGCCATGGCCTACGAGGAAGGCGGCCTGTGCCTGAGCAGGTCTGACCACCTTCAGGAGACCACCCAGGCCGTGAAGCAGGCTGTCTCCTGGTACCTGGAGTGTGGAGAGGCAGAGATGGCATCCTGTACCTTGAGACACTTCACCTACTTGCTCGAGAGCCAGATCCCGCACCAGTTGGTGTGCTTCTACCAGCGGGCATCCCAGCTATTTCAGGGGGAGGACCCCTTCTGGAAGGCCCTGGACTGGACTGAGGAAGCCTCCACGTTGCTGGTAAGGCAGAAACGCTACAGGGATGCTGCGATCTCCCTCGGCCAGGAGAAGCACTTGTATGTTAAGGAAATGTGCTCCTGCTTGTGTCACCAGAGAGCCCTAGCGCAGTGTCTAGCCCTTCTTTGTGACCTGGATTTCCCTGCTGCCTGCAAGTGCCTGGAAGACACTTGTACCTATTTGCCCACTTTTACGTTCAGCCCCCAGTATGTTGGGATGGTAACTTTGCTGAGCTTCTATGAAGACCAGGACCAAGATGCAGTGTACCAGGTCTGCACCTCCCCTGTCTTTGAAGACCTGGACCAGGGCTACAGGGAGATGACCAAGATGCTGAAGGTACCTGGTGCCAGAACCTGTGCTTCCTGGAACAATGACTTGATTAAAGCTAATTAGTGAAAAAATAAAAGTTCGCTTATCCCTGTCATGTGTGTGCGTGTGTGTGTGTGTGTGTGTTTGCGTGGGTGTGCTTTCTCCCGTCACACTTCTTCTCAGCCTCTTTACTTCAAACGTGCATGGAAGCCTTTGGCTTCCTCCCACTTTCCCAATGACTCTGCCCCATCCTTCCAGAGGAGATACATTCCTTCCATGGTTAAATATTTTCCCTTGACGCATTGGTTCCAGTGGAAAACCATCAGTTAGGTTGCTCTCTGCTTTCCCACCCCTCTCCCTCTCCTTTCCCAGTGATCATCAAGACGTACTTCTTACATTAATTGACATTTTGAGTGCCCAAACTCCTCAGGATGAGATTTTAGAACACTGAAAACTTGTGAGATTTTCATCATGCCTCCCCCATGGTTAGTATTTTAAGAGGTACTGCCCAGACTCTGAACTGTGCAAATGACTTAGCCTTTTCCCTGGAAAATGGAACTGAACTTCATTCAGTCAGCTTGAGCTTGAAGCTCAGGTATGGGATAAGGAACAGGATCAGTTGTCAATCTGTATGGGACATGAGCAGGTCCACCCAGTGTAATCCCCTCATTTTACATAGGAGGTAGCCCTGGGCCCCAAAGAAGATAACTTACTCAGGAACACACTGGGGACAGGCCACAGGGAACAAGCACAGGCAGGATGGGCCCTCTGGGTCTTCTGATTGCAAATTCAACGAAGAAGCGAAACCAAGGTGGTGAGGAAATGGGAGCAGACAAGAGAGAAAGATAAGTGACCAGGGAGGCATGGAACACCACTGACATGGTAACGCAAGCTTTGCCTAACCTCGCCCAGAGGGAACAGAAGTGCCTTGTGCAGGAGGAATCTAGCATCTTTCAGACCCATCCCTGTCCTGCTCTTCTCTCTGTATACAGATTTTCTTGTTGAGCGTTGGGAAACTTCTTTTCCCTGGCAGCTGATTAAGGGGATCTGGTTCAAGATCCTACTGACAGGAATGACTCGGGGAATACTGAAGGTCACCAGGATATCTTTCCACAATTTTGGCAGGACCTGTTCTGTGGTCCATGGAAGGGCCCCCACAGTGACTGCCTGCTCTGTCTTGAGGGCTTTGTCTCATTTTCATAATTTCTTGCTCTATGGCATTCCTAGCTGGGAATGGGTCCTTCCACCAATGCTCCCTCTAACTCAGGAGAGTTTCCCGGTAACCTCCATGTCCTTGGATCATTTTCTGTAGTATTCCCTCAAAGGAGCCCCTTGGAGGACCTCTTGCTTTGTCTGCTGTCATCTTGGATAGTTCCTGGGTTCCACTACCTGGTCACTCAGGCCCATTGTTTGTGTTCACTTTAGCAGTACACTTCCTCTGTGGTCCACCTACAGGCTGTGATGCAGCATCAGTGTCCCTCCATTGACAGTCTCTCTGGGCTCATTTTCTCTTCACCAATTTGTTGGGCTTGTTTCTGACCATTCTTCTCCTTTTAGCTGAGGAGTTCATTTCAGGGATTCTGGCCAAATCCTTGGGTCCCCCGTGAACCAGGGCCTTTCCACTCTCCAGTCATTGTTCATAGATCACTACAGTGGGTGGCTGCCTCCACTTGGGTTGGGTAACCCTGCCGTGAATGCATAATTCCATTGTAGCCCTTTGTGTTGCAGATTCCTCTTCTCTTTTGCCTGGTTCTGGGGATTCAGGCCTTTCAGGCCCGTCTGCTCCTTTCTATGCCTACAGTGGAACTGTCCAGTGCCTCCAGAAACAGGAGCAAGGCAGAACCCAGGTGAGTCTGGAACTCCCCAAGGCCAATGGTGACATTTCCTTCTCCATCCTCCCTAACAGTAGTGTCCCCATGATACAGAACATGCTGGGAACAGCTATAACTTTGTGCCCTGGGCAGAGAGGCCCCCAGGATCAGAATCCAGACCGTGCTCCTGAACATCACTAAGGAGACCCATGTCAGTCACCGCTGTGGGCATGTAAAAAGCAGCACGAGGAAGAAGAAAGCCAGTCTGTCATGCTTATGCCAGCCCCAGCTTAGCAAAAGAAGAAGGGCCTTTACTACCATCAGGTAGTCTTCTATGTCTCTGGTACATGCCACTATACTCATACCATGCTGTAAAATGACATGTGACATGGCCCCAAGATTTCACAGAGCTTGTTTGGGGGGGAGACACAGGCATAGCACCCAGAGTGTTCCTCAGATTATTTGTAGTGAAATGCTTTTGATTTCTTGTCACTAGCCTTGCCTCCTTAGAAATGTTTCCTAATGAAATTCAGTACTCTCAGTTCCATGGAAATGCTGAATTTAATGACGAGTGTGACAAACATCCAGTCTCCTTGGCATGAGAAATTGTAGCTGCACTGTCTTGGGAATGGCTCTGACCTTGGCTGCCCAAACTTGGCCCAAGTTTTTATGGGCACATACACGTCAATAACCTCTGATATGCTCCATGGTCAGAAGTTTGTGTGTGGAAATTAACTCAGGAAAGTCCTAAGATGTTGCCTGAGACACAGAGAATCAAGGATGACAGAAATAACATTTAAGTGACAGAGTTAGGATAGGAAGAAGCCCTACCCTTGGGCAAGTTAACCTTTGTGCTGTAGGGACTAAGGAAAACTCACAGATGGGGGATGGGATTTGCATTGATGAAGGGAGCTGGTATGTTGGGAGCACCCAACATTAGTATATCACAGATTCTTCCATTATCATAACAGCATTTTCTCAATTGAAGCCCTCCTTCCAAGTCTGTCCTTTAATGAACCTATGTTCCCTGCCTGTATCCACTACTGCTTTGCTGTGGACATGACCTGGTAGCCAAACTTCCGTCTCTAGTTTGGCTGAACTGTAGGTATGGACAAACATCTGACAGATTGCAGGCACCACTTGGACCTTCCACAGTAAATGCTGCCACACCTTTCCCTCCTTTAGAACCTTGGACAACACAGCATTTCTTTATTTCCTTGAAATCCTAACTTTCTGCCACCTGAATTCTGCTGTCGAAAAAGTCGGGGGCGTAATCCCTCATTTGTTGTACTTGATCTATAAACCCATGTGGCTACTCATCAATATTTTTTTCTAAAGGCTTTCGATTTCTAGTAAATCTTGACTGAATTTTGAACCATTTTGTTGTTTCAAATGACACGTCCCTTACTCCTCCTTCTTTTGTGACATGAGATCTCTTTTTTGTTAACAATCATTGACTCTTGACAGTTACAAATAGACTATTTTCTCTGCAGAGACAATTTTGTCCCTTTGTGTTTGTTATGCCTCAGTTTCTAGTCTCAATTAAGCGAAGCCCAATGGGCATCATCAGAGTGGCTTTATTCTGAATTTTGCTGTGAATGTGTCTAGAGTTACTTTTATATATAATGCCAGTTAATTCATAATTTTAGATAGTTCAGTTGCACTGACAAATGAAGATTATTGAAGACACAAGAAATCTTGGGTTGTTCATAATCAATCACTTTATTTAGTGACCAACACAGAGGAAAGCCAACAAAAGACGGAAGAGTGAGTGCACGATGCAGAAGATGCAGAGCACATCTAGGATGATCAGCATCACGTCACAGAGGTGTCCTTAACTTGTTGGAAACAGGCTGCAGGATGATATTCCTCACTGGTGTGTCATGCTGTCTTGCGTGCTGTAATCCAGAGCACACCTGCAGCCCCAGGACAGTGACATTGTCCGACAGGAACCTGACGCTGAGGAAGATCTTATCTTACAAGGATCTTGGTTAGAGAGACTTGGTGGTGGTGGTGGTGGTGGTAGTGGTGGTGGTGGTGGTGGTGGTGGTGGTGCTGGTGCTGGTGCTGCTGCTGAAAAATACATAGATTAAAAAAATACCTCCTGACTCCTGGAAATGTGAGGCTCTCCAAAGTTGGAGATTACTACACATTCCTCCATCAAAAAGCACCATTTTCTAGGGTCAATTCATGAAGTCTAAGAAACTATATTGGGTTGGGTCATGTTTACTACATGTGTCTCCTTGCATCATGTCCTTTGGAATGTGTAGGATATGTCCACATGATTCTAACATCACAGGGTTTGGGGGGGGAGGATAAATGAGCCAAGGGTCCATACCTGACTGGACAATGCGATGCTTCCAAGAGTCTGGAAGCCACATCTCCCATTTGAAAATCTTTATAGAGGGACCAAGATTTTCCCTCAGAATGCCTAGAATGAGCAGTATACAACCTTGAGCCACTTGAAAGCCTTTATAGAAGGACTGTGATTTTCCCTCAATGAGTGTAGAAGGACCAATAATCAACCTTGAGTCCTAAATTTAAAACCTTTGTAGAGGAACTGAGGTTTTCACTCAAAAGTCTAGAATGAGCAGCAAACAACCTTGAGACCCAATTTGAAAATCTTTGTAGGGGAATTGAGATTATTACTCAGAATATCTAGAATAACCAGTATACCACATTGAGCCCCAACTTTCAGTTAGGTTGGGACTTTTGGGTTATCACTCGCTTTCCCAGGGGAGGGAAGTTGATGCCCTCCCTCTTAGGCTTGTTGGCCCGGGTCTAGGCTTTTCACTGAGCTCTGGCCCTCTATTTATACCCACAGTAGGGGTGACACTCCCATTGACCCAACAATGCTTGACATCTCAACAACTGGTCACAGCAGAGGCATTTTTTTTACCAAACATGGTAGTACTGTCCTAGTTTGAATAAAAATGGTAAATTGCCTTTTTTAACCAAACTTGGTCCTACTGGGTTTTGAAAGCCAACAGTGGTGATACTGATGTTTTTCCCCCAACAATGATAATATCGATTTTATCATGTGGCACGCCTTTAATTTTCTTCATGCATGACACTCTGCAGTGGGATAAGCCCTTGCCAATCAATCAATCTAGCTGTACATGTGGTTGGTTAGTGATTGGAAGTACATATTTACACGTGAGGGAGCTGTGCTGCCTCCAGCTTTTGCTCTCCTAGGATAAGGTAATAAGCTGATTTTCTATTGGGAAAGTAATGACACCAATTCCAGGTTTAGAACTACATGAGTTTTAAGGTGCCTCCTCTCTCCAAATCTATGACAATTGTGCTGGTAGTCAGCACAGCTAAGTGGGAAAGTCACCTACACATTTAAAAGGAGAGCATAGAAGACATGGACTGTGCTGTTCCTATGGAAATTTGTGAGCTCAGAAAAACAGCCCTCGTGGCTTCCCCACCTTTGGAAGGTGAATTAAAATGATAAAACCTGAAGGGACAGAAACCAAGGCATGATTATGTCACATTAAAATTTACCGCTGATGACAAAAGGATGGTAATAGTAAGGCAATTCCAAAGCAAGACTTAGCAGACTCTCACTGTTCATGGATCACTGCAATGACATGTGCTCTTGGATCCTGGAGTTGGACTCCCTGCTGTGAATCATGACTTCCCTCCTACATTTGTGTTGCAGGCGCCTCTGCTCTTTCCCTGGGTCTGGATTTCAGGCCATTTAGACCCCTCTCCTGCTTTCCATGTCTACACTGGAACCGTCCATGGCCAACAGGCAGTTTCTGGATAGATTTCTGGGGTGTCTCCTAGAGGCCCTCCTCACCCCCATTCCCTTGGCTAGTGATTGAATTCTGGGTAGATTCAGGCTGTCCCTTCCCTTGTCTTGTCCAGGGGCATAATTTGGGGAAATTCTGACCTACTTGTAGCTGTGCTTTTCCATTCTACTTTATGCGGGCTCCAAACTCTTGCTGGATTCAGATGAAGCATTCTGGCTCAGATTCCACTGTATTGCAGGCCCTGATGTGAAGGCCTGGAGCAAGGATGGGATTTTGGATAAGGTTACTTTCCTCCATACCGGGGTTTCCATTTCAGGAGCTTCAGGTCTCCTTCGTGCTTTCTCTCTAGACTGAGGGATTGCCTTGGGATGACGAGTAGTCATTGTAGATGCTTCCAGGTCCTTCTGAAGTCCAAGGAGCTGTTTCACCGATGGCTTCTGCATGGGCTTTGTTGCTGCTCTCTGACTCATTTTCCCTTCTGCTACTTTCCATGTCTGCACTGTAACTGCCCCCACTGTGACTGCCTGGTCTGACTTGCGGGTTTTGTTTCATTTTCATAATCTGTTGCTGCATGGCATTCCTGGAGGCGAATGGACCCTTCCACTGATGCTCCCTCTAACCCAAGAGATTTTCCCAGTAACCACAATGTCCTTGGATCCGTTTATGCAGTATTCCCTCCACGGAGCCACTTGGAGGACCTCCTGCTTTGTCTGCTGGCATCTTGGATAGTTCTGGGTTCTACCACCTGGCCACTCAGGCCCATCGTTTGTGTTCACTTCAACAGAACACTCCCTCTGTGGTCCACCTATAAGCTATGACACAGCATCAGTGTCCCTCCACCCAAAGGTTCTCTGGGTTCATTTTTAAAGTTTTTTACCAATTTGTTCCTGGGTTGGGTTTGTTTTTGACCACTCTTCTCCTTTTCACTGAGGAGTTCATTTCGGGGATTCTGGCCACGTACTCAGGTCCTTCTTGAACCATGGGCTGTCTATTCTCCAGTCACTATTCAGGGATCACTACCATGGGTGGCTGCTGGAACTTGGGTTCGGAGCCCCTGCTGTGAATGCTTACTTTTCTCTTACCTTTTTGCCTGCAGATTCCTCTTCTCTTTGCCTGGGTCCGAATTTCAGGGCATTCAGGATCATCTGCTGCTTACCAGGTCTGCACTGGAACTGTCCAGGGGCAACAGGCAGTCTGTGGATAGATTTCTGGGGTGCCTGCTGGAGTCCATCCTCATCCCCATCCCCACTGTTAGCAAATGAATTCTTGGTGGCTTCCAACACTCCATTCCCTTTTCTTGTCCTGGGCATCATTTGGGAAAATCTGTCCTCCTTCATGCTGTGCTTTTTCACCATTCTACTTTTTCAGGTCTGCAAACTCTGGTTGGATGCAGAATAAGCATTCTGGCCCAACTTCCACTGCAGGCACCCTCTGCTTTGGAGGCCTGTCCCATGGATGGGATTTTGTATAAGATTACCTTCATCTCTACCAGGGTCTCCACTTCAGGAGCTTCAGGTCCATTTCTTTCTTTCCTTCTAGACTGATGAATTGCCTTGTGACCACGTGTACTCATTGCAGATGCTTCTCAGGTCCTTCTGAAGTCCAAGGAGCTGGTTCACCAACAGCTTCTGCATGGGCTTTCTTCCTGCTCTCTTTAACTCCTTTTCCCTGAGTAGCTGATGAATCGGATTCTGGTGGAGATGCTATCGTCAGTCATGATGGAGGGAATGTTGATGTTCTCAGGAACAACTTTTCACAGACATGAGTGGATCTGTTTTGTGGTCCCTGGAAGGGCCCCCACTGTGACTGCCTGCTCTAAGTTCCCTCAGTGATTTTCAGTAGTACTCCCTCAAAGTTGCCCCTTGGAGGACCTGTTCCTTTGTCTGCTGGCATCTTGGATAGTTCCTGTCTTCCAGTACCTGGTCACTCAGGCCCATCGTTTGTGTACACTTCCTCTCTGTTCCTCCTATAGGCTGTGACACTGCATCAGTGTCCCTCCATCCAAAGTCTCTCTGGACTCATTTTTTTAACCAGTTTGTTCCTGGGTTGTGCTTGTTTTAGACCCTTCTTCTCCTTCTCTCTGAGGAGTTCATTTGGGGGATTCTGAACAAGTATTCCCACCCCTCTTGAACCAGGGGTTTCTACTCTCCAGTCATTGTTCATGGATCTCTACGGTGGGTAGCTGGGAAAACCTGAGGTGCAACTCCTGCTGTGAAGGCTGAATTCCCTCTTAGCCTTTTGGGTTGCAAATTCCTCTTCTCTTTTGCCTGAGTCTGGATTTCAGGCCATTCAGGCCCCTCTGCTGCTTCCCATGTCTACAGTGCAACTGTCCAGGGCCTCCAGAAAGAGGAGCAGGGCAGGATCCAGGTGAGTCTGGAACCCACCAAGGCCAATGGTGACTTTTCCATCTCCATCCTCCCAACAGTAGTGTCCCTGTGACACAGAACTTCCTGGAGGTGGCTGTAGCTATCCACCTTGGGCCTCAGAGATTCCCCTAGCATCAGAATCCAGGCCATGCTCATAAACGTCACTGAGTACACCAGTTCCATCCACCCCTGTCAGGATGTCAAAAAGCCTATGAACGCTGGGTTTGAAGGCAGCACAAGGCAGAAGAAAGCCAGTCTGTCATGCTTATACCAGCCTCAGCTCACCAAATGTAGGACCTGTATTACCATCTTGGTAGTCTTCTATTCTCTGGGACATCCCTGTATATTCAGGTCATGCTGTAAAGTGATATCATGTGGCATGGCCCAAAGTTTTCATGCAGATTGTTTGGGGCGGGGGGGAAGACACAGGAGGAGTACTCAGAGTTTTCCTTAGATTATTTATTGTCAAATTCTTTTGAGTTCTTATCACTAGTCTTGCCTCTTTAGAAATGATTCCTAACGAAATCCAGCACTTTCACTTCCAAAGAAATGCTTAATGTGAGTGATCAGGGTGACAATGATCCAGTCTCCCAGGCATGAGGATTTGTAGCTATGCTGGCTTGGGGATGGGTCTGAATTTGGTTTTCCAATATTTGCCTAAGGATTGGCGGGTACATATATCTCAACCTGTGATATGTTCTGTGTTCACAGTCTTTGTAGAGGGACTGAGATTTTCACTCAGAAAGTCTGGAAGGAATAGTAAACAACCTAGATGTGGATGAGACTTTGGAGAAGATTCCTGTCCTCTCTGCCTGGGCCTACATTTCAGCCCCATCTGGTGCCTCTGTCCTTTCTACGTACTCTGTGTAATTTTGCTCGGCATACACACTATCTGTGGATGGATTTCTGATACGTTTGCCAAAGCACACGCACAGGCTCCCTACTGTGAATGATTGAATTCTGGCTGGATTTTGACTATCCATTCCCTTCCTTGACCAGGAGTACACTTTGAGTGTATGTTGGCCTAGTAGTGGCTGTGCTTTGCTTCCATTGGACTTTCTGCGATTTGCACAGTGTTGGTGGATGAATGTGAAGGAATGTGAACCAGAGTGTAATGTAGACCCCGCCCTGGGTTGAAGGCCTGTGTTTTGATTGGGATTTTGTGGAAGATCCCCTTTCTCTTTCCCTGGCTTTCCATTTTAGATGCTTCTTGTCCATGTCCTGCTTTTCTTCAAGCCTGAAGGATACCCTTGGGACCACATGTAGTCAGTGGTGTCATTTCTAGGATCACATGTGAAGCCCAAGAAGCTGGATCACTGACTGCTTCTGCATGGGCTTCCTTGTTGCTTTCTGACTCACTCTCTGGGCAGCTGATTGAGGGGATTCTGTTTGAGATCCCACTGTCAGTCACGACTGAGGGAATATGAAAGGTCACAAGCACTTCTTTTGACAGATCTGAGGGGATCTGCTCTGTGGTCCTTGCAAGGACATTTCTGGGTTTCCTTTCTGGCCCAGGTGCTCTCACTCGTGTTTGCCACTTACCTTTCCCAATCTTTTCCCAACTTCCAGCCCCACAACAAAAATTTGACTCAGTTAGACACTTCCTTACCAATAATCAGCTCCTCCTGCTCATGGCTCTCTGAGTCCTTTCTCTGGAACTCAGCTTAGATCCCATCGAAGAAGCATTGAAGATTCTAAACCATCTGTCAGGTTTCTCTCAAAGGGATCTTGTAGGTCTTAGGGGAAAAAAAGTGTTTGAAAGTTATTGGATAGAGCTGCTGAGGAAACGTTTGTGTTATAAAAAATCATTATATACCATCAGAGGGAGTAGAGGGTAGTGGATAAAAAGCTGGACTTGGGGAATCTGGGGAGCTGGGTTTGAATTGAGCTTCCCTTAGTCGCTGTACCACACTGGGCAAGTCCTTTCACCTCTCTGTCTCTGTTTCATCCTCTGTTGAGGTTAACGGGCTGGGATGTCCCTTCTCAGCTTCACATCTGTGATCCTATGTCTGTGACTGTGATGTTGTTTCCACAGGACCTTTCCAGGTTTCCCTCCCCCATAAAGCAAACCCTCGAGTCATATTTGTTTTCCACTCTTTCATTTCAGCAATTAGTATTAAAAAACATTGCCCTGCAATTAAAAAGTCATTTATAAAGACTGGCAGAGGTGAATCACTGGTAATAGAGGGTAACCAGTGGCCAAGCTAACAGCTTGGTCAGCATCCCTCCTTCCCCCTGGCCCTTTGCGTTTCCTGGTGACCTCTTTGCTGTTCCTTTGTTTGTTTGGCATACACTCAGTGACCCATAGGGGTGTCATGTGTTAGTTACTAGGTCTGAGCCCTGTGGCTGTCCCTCGTACCCACCTCGTTCCCTCCATCCTGTACCCACTGCTCCAATCTTTCTCCCCACTGGCCCTTTGTTCTCCAGCCTCTCCTCCTTCTCTCCCCACTGTCTGGCCCAAGTCTTTGGCTACCCATCTCTGAATGCTCTACAGACTCCCTCCTTGCTGGTTCGGCCACCTCTGGCCCCTATGGATCCTGTGCGACAGACCCTTCTTGCTCTCCACGGAGCTAGGAGGCATTCTGTCCCTGGCCCCAGTACAGGGCACCTCTGTCAGTTTATTCTGGAACCAATGGGATGTTCCATTGACACCATTCCCTGCCAAAGCTAAGCCCCACACTCTGTTAGGTTCTGTTGCTTTGGTGAGCTCTGGGTGGGGCTCTCCCTCTCTCTCCTCTCTCCAGGCCTGTGTCTGGATTTTCGGACATTCACGACCCTCAGCTGCATTCTATGTACACGTTAGAACTGTCCTAGGGAGACAGGCAGACTGTGGATAGATATTTGGGCTGTCTCCCTGAGCTCTTCCTCAGAACCTGACCTGTGAGTGACTCCATTTGGGGTGGATTCTGGTTGTCCATTGTGGTTTCCGGAAGAGGGACACACTTTAGGGGAATTCCGGCCGAGTTGTGGCTGTGTTTTTCCACCATTTCCCTTGGTCGGGTCTTCCAACTGTTGGTGGATGAAGGTTAGATTTCTGGGGTGTCTGCTAGAGCCCAGCCTCATTCTCTGAACTGTGAGTCATTGAGGTCTGGGTGGATACTGGCTTTTCAATCCTTTCCTTCCCCATGGGGACACTTTTTGGGTACTTTGACAAGGTTCTGGCTGTGCTTCTGCTCCATTGCACTTTCTAAGATCTGTGAATGGTTGGTGGATGGAGGTGAGGAAATCTGGCCTAGAGTGCCATGGACGTTCCCCTGCTATCAAGTCCTGTGGCATGGCTGCCATTTTGTGAAAGATTCCCTTTGCCTTTAAAGGGGTCTCCATTTCAGGTACTTCACTTCCTGCTTTCCCTCTAGACTGAAGGATTGCCTTGGGACCAAGTGTAATCAGTGGAGACATCTCTAGGGTCAATGGCAAGGTCCAAGAAGCTGGTTCACTGACTGCTTCTGCATGGACTTTCTGGTTGTGCTTTCTGACAGTCTTTCTCACTTGGCAGCTGGTATAGGTGATTCTGGTTGGGATCCTATTTTCAATCAGGAGGGACGGAATATTATAGGTCACTGGAACATCCCTTGGAAGATTTGAGGGGATCAGTTTTGTGGGCCCTATAGGGCCCCCCGCTGTGATGTCCTGCTCTAAGTTGAGGGCTTTGCTTCAGATTAACGATCTGTTGCACTGTGGCATTCTCAGCAGGGAACTGGCCGTTACACCGATGCTCTCTGTGACCCAGCACATTTTGACATTAACCACAATGTCCTTGGATCAATTTCTTTGGTGTTCCCTCATAGGAACCACTTGGAGGACCTCCTGCTGTGTCTGCTGGCACCTTCGATAGCTACTGTGTTTCCCTTACTGGGCATTCAGGCCCATAGCTTGTGTTCTTTTGAACAGAACGTTTCCTCTGTGGTCCAGCTATAGGCTGAGACATAGCATCAGTGTCCCTTCATCCAAAGACACTCTGGGCTCATTTTTTGACCAGTTTGTTTCCAGGTTGGATTTCTTCTTGCACATTCTTCTCCTCTTCTCCTGAGGAGTTCATTTTGGGCATTCTGGCGTAATCCTGGGGGTCTCTCTTCATTTCAGGGATCATTTTAGTGGGTTGTTATTGGAAGCACAAGTGGGAACCCCTGCTGTGAAGCATTGCTTCCCTCTTAGCCTTTTCTGTTGCAAATTCCTCTTCTCTTTGCCTGGCTCTGGATTTCAGGCCATTCTGAACCCTCTGCTGCTTTCCATGGATACAGTGGATCTGTCCTGGGTTGATAGGCCATCTGTGGATAGATTTCTGGGTTGCCTTTCTAGAGCCTGCAGCGTAGGATAGAAATCTTCAGCATTACCATTGTGGCCTCAGTTACCTGGCATTGTATTGCCTTTCCAGCCTCACTCATCACTATTTTTCTTTGTTTTTTTTTTTATTTAGCTTTTAACATTCATTTTCACAAAATTTTGGGTTACAAATTTTCTCCCCTTTTATCCCCTCCCCCCCCAAACCCAAGCATTCTAATTGCCCCTGTGACCAATCTGCTCTCTCTTCTATCCTCCCTCTCTGCCCTTGTCTCCATCTTCTCTTTTGTCCTGTAGGGCCAGATAGCTTTCTTGACCCCTTAACCTGTATTTCTTATTTCCCAGTGGTAAGAACATTACAGTTGATCCTAACACTTTGAGTTCCAGCTTCTTTAGCTCGCTCCCTCTCCACCCCTTCCCTTTGGAAGGCAAGCAATTCAATATAGGCCAAATCTGTGTAGTTTTGCAAAAGATTTCCATACTAGTTGTGTTGTATAGGACTAACTATATTTCCCTCCATCCTATCCTGTCCCACATTACTTCTATTCTCTTATGATCCTTTCCCTCCCCATGAGTGTCGACCTCGAATTGCATTCTCCTCCCCATGCCCTCCCCTCTATCCTCCCCCCCACCCTGCTTGTGCCCCTGTCCCCCGCTATCCTGTATTATGAGATAGGTTTTCCTATCAAAATGAGTGTGCATTTTGTTCTTTCCTTTATTGGAATGTGATGGGATAGACCTCATGTTTTTCTCTTGCCTCCCCTCTTTATCCCTCCACTAATAAGTCTTTTGCTTGCCTCTTTTATGAGAGATAATTTGCCCCATTCAACTTCTCCCTTTCTCCTCCCAATATTTCTCTCTCACTGCTTGATTTCATTTTTTTAAGATATGATCCCATCCTCTTCAATTCACTCTGTGCACTCTGTCTCTATGTATGTGTGCGTGTGTGCATGTGTGTGTGTGTGTACTCCCACCCAGTACCCAGATACTGAAATGTTTCAAGAGTTACAAATATTGTCTTTCCATGTAGGAATGTAAACAGTTCAACTTTAGTAAGTCCCTTATGACTTCTCTTTGCTGTTCACCTTTTCATGCTTCTCTTCATTCTTGTGTTAGAAAGTCAAATTTTCTTTCCAGCTCTGGTCTTTTCATCAAGAAAATTTGAAAATCCTCTATTTCATTGAAAGACCATTTTTTCTCCTGAAGTATTATACTCAGTTTTGCTGGGTAGGTGATTCTTGGTTTTAGTCCTAGTTCCTTTGACTTCTGGAATATCCTATTCCATGCCCTTCGATCCCTTGATGTAGAGGCTGCTAGATCTTGTGTTATCCTGATTGTATTTCCACAATACTTGAATTGTTTCTTTCTAGCTGCTTGCAATATTTTCTCTTTCACCTGGGAATTCTGGATTTTGGCCACAATGTTCCTAGGAGTTTCTCTTTTTGGATCTCTTTCATGCGGTGTTCTGCGGATTCCTTGAATATTTATTTTGCCCTCTGGTTCTAGAATCTCAGGGCAGTTTTCCTTGATAATTTCATGGAAGATGATGTCTAGGCTCTTCTTTTGATCATGGTTTTCAGGTAGTCCCAGAATTTTTACATTGTCTCTCCTGATTCTATTTTCCAGGTCAGTTGTTTATCCAATGAGATATTTCACATTATCTTCCATTTTTCGAATCTTCACACTGTGTTCTGTGATATCCGTCTTTCTCATAAAGTCCTTAGCGTCCATCTGTACCATTCCAGTTTTGAAAGATCTATTTTCTTCAGTGAGCTTTTGAATCTCCTTTTCCATTTGGCTAATTCTCTTTTTGAAAGCATTCTTCTCCTCATTGGCCTTTTGAACCTCTTTTGCCAACTGAGTTAGGCTAGTTTTCAAGGTGTTAATTTCTTCAACATTTTTTTGGTTCTCCTTTAGCAGGGAGCTGATCTGCTTTTCATGCTTTTCTTTCATCCCTCTCATTTCTTTTCCCAGTTTTTCCTCCACCTCTCTAACTTGATTTTCAAAATTCTTTTTGAGCTCTTCCATGGCCTGAGCCCACTGGGTGGTCTGGGACACAGAATCCTTGATTTCTGTGTCTTTGCCTGATGGTAAGCATTGTTCTTCCTGGTCAGAAAGGAAGGGAGGAAGTGTCTTTTCTCAGAGAAAGTACCCTTCAGTTGTTTTATTTCTTTTCCCTTTTCTGGGCATTCTCCCCAGCCAGTGGCTTGACCTCTGAATATTCTCCTCACACCCACCTCTCCTCCTGGTCCTCCCAGCCAGCGTTTGGGGACTGAGATTCAAATGCTGCTTCCCACCTTAGGGCTTTTGGCGGGGGCAGGGCTGCTATTCAGTGTGAGAATTAAGTTCAGGTGGTCAGGTCAGGGCAGGGCCGCCTCTCAGGCTCAGTTCCCTCAGGGGGTTTATGCACAGACCTTCCACAATGTATCCAGGCTCCCGCCCGCTTGGGGAGCCCCTGTCTGCAGCCACCTCTCAGCTTCTATCTCCCAGGTGGGGCCCGAGCCATGGGGGCACCCCACTCCCCTCTCGACCCGCCAAAGAGACTCTCTCACCAACTGTCCTCACCTGTGGGTGGAGGGGCTTGTGCCGCCACTGGAGATCCCGTCTCTGAAGCCTGCTCGGATCTGTACCTCTCGGAGCCGAGGCCGCCGCAGGTCTGGGCTGGGCTCCGCGTCTGCAGCGTGATGGACCTTTTGCGAGAGGTTTGCAGTTCCCTCTGTGGGTGGAGGGACCCGCGTGACTGCTGGAGATCCCGTCCCCATAGCCCACTCGGATCTTTTCCTCATGGTGTCGTGGCCCCTGCAGGGCTGCACTCAGCTCCCAGTCCCGGCGCCCAGTCCGCAGCGCGAAGGACCCCCTGCGAGAGATTTGCAGGTCTCTCGGGAACAGAAATCTCCCTTGCTCCAATATTCCGTGGCCTGTGGGTGCAGAATTCGCCATAAGTTACTCCCCTCTAGCCGTTCTGTGGGTTGTGGGTTCGGAGCTATGTGTATGTGCCCACTATTTTTCTTAAGGGATGGTGTGCTTCTGCCTTACTGGACAGTTCTTTGTTCTTCCTGCCACCCTGTGCTAGCCCTTTAGCTTAGACCAATATTTCCTGAACACTTCCTTCTTCCTTCAAGCCTTGGCTTAACCCAGCCAAGCCTTTGCGTCCCAGTTGCTCCTGCTTACATGATGTCTTTCCCAATCTTTCCCCAACTTCCAGCCTAGACTCAGAAATTGCACTCAGTCAGACACGCTCTCACCAGCCATCAGCTCCTCCTGCTCACAGCTCTCTGACGACTGTGCCTGGAACTCTGGTTAGTTCTCATCCAGAGAAGCTTGGAAACTTCTAAACCATCTTTCAGCTTTGTCTCAATGGGATCCAGGAGACCTTACCAAAAAAAAAAAAAGTTTGAAAGTGATAGGATAAGCCTCCTTCAGAAAAATTTGTTTTCTTAAAAATCATTATGTATCATTAGAGGGAGTATCGCGTAGTGGATAACAAGCCAGACTTGGGGAGTCAGGGGATCTGGGTGTGAATTTAGCCTCCCTCAGTAGCTGTGTCACACTGCACCAGGCATCTAACCTGTGTGCCTGTTTCCTCCTCTGTGATGTCCCTTCCCACCTCCACACCTGTGCTCCCATGACTGGGATGTGGTTTCCGGAGGACATTTTGGGGTTTCCCTCTCCCATCAAGCACACCTTTGAGTCATGTATTTTTTTGTCTCTTTCCTTTCAGAAATTCGTACTGAAAACATTCCACCAAAAACAGAAGTCATTTATAAAAACTGGCAGAGCTGAATCATCTGTGTTAGAGGGTAACCCCTGGCCAAGTCATCAGCTTGACCAGCAGTCCCCTCCCGGGGGGTCCTTGGCTGTTCCCTTTGACCTCTTGGCTTTTCCATAGGCCCCCCACTGGTTCTTTGCCACTCCCTCAGCAGCCTGTAGGGGTGTGATGTGTTACCTATTAGATCTTATCCCTGTGGCTCTCCTTCGGAGAGAACCCGTTCCCTCCCCTCCACCCTGTGTTCCCCTCCACCCCTCCATTGGTCCTTTGCTCTCCAAGGTCCCCTCCTTGATTCCCGCTGTGTGGCCCAGGTCTTTGGCTACCCACCTCTACGTGCTCTACCCATTCCCTCTTTTTTGGGTGGGCCACCTCCTTCCCCCCAGGGATAGCATGCACAAGTCACTTCTTTTTTTCCACAGACCCAGGAGACCCTCTTTCCCCAGCCCTACCTCCACCTTGGCTGTGACTACAAGGGACCTCTGTCGGGGTACTTATGGAATCCATGGGATGTTCTGCTGGCATCCCCTCTGTCCCAGCATGCCCCAGCAGTCAGCCCCACACTCTGGTCAGCTCTGTGGCTGGAGCGTGCTGCTGCTCTCACTCTAGCTCTCACTCCAGGTCTTTACCATTCGATTCGAGTCCTCTTGCCTGGCAGCTCCTGGACCCAGAAGAAGAGGAAATCAAGGAGGGCCTGCTGCCTATGTCCCAGGCCACCCACCACAGGTGCACTGGGCTGTTGAGTTGGAAGCCAGACCACGTGCAGGCTGGGAGTGTTTATCAACAGGCCACCTTAGCCTTCCCCAGCACCAAGAGGCTGGAGGAGGAGGCGGAAGCCTTCCTCCAGGAGGCAGAGGCTCACGAGAGGAATGGAGTGCCTCTGTGTGCTGCGAGGGCCTATGAGCAAGCAGGCTTGTCCCTGAGCAAGTCCGAGCAGCTGAACGTGGCTGCCCAGGCGCTAAATGACCTGGTCTATTTGTACCTGGAGAGCAGCAAGGTAGACGTCTTGCCCGCGACCTTGAGGCGCTTCAGCCAGCTGCTCCAGAGCCAGGTCCTGCACCAGAGGGTGTACCTCTACTGCTGGGCGTCCAATCTATTTGAGGTGGACGAGGGCTACCTGCCCGCCCTGGACTTCCCTGGCCCAGCCTCCAAGGCGCTGGTGAGGAACAAGCGCCACAGGGACACTGCGATCTGCCTGCGCCAGGGAAAGCACATGGATATGGAGGTCGAGGGCTTCGCCTTGTGCCACCAGAGAGCCGTGGCGCGGTGTCTAGCTCACCTGTGTCACCTGGAATTCCGTGACGCCTCCAACTTACTGAAAGAGAGCCGTGCCCTAATTTCAACTTTCCAAAGCAGCGACGAGTGTGTGGTGATGGAAAAGTGGCTGAATTCATCTGAAGACCAGGACCAAGACAGAGTGGACCAGGTCTGCAGCTCTTGCGTCTTCAAACACATGGACCAAGAATATGGTCCATATAGGAATATGACCAGGATGCTGATGGCACCTGACATCTAGAACCTGGGGGCCACTATTTTCCCACCTCCATCTGCATGCATGTCCCCCTCAGACAAAGATGGTCATGGAGACACAGCAACAAAGGAAGAGGAGGAGGAGGAAGAAGAGGAGGACGAGGAGGAGGAGGAAGAAGGGGAATGTGTCCTGTTTTTATCCATGGAATGAATGTAACATCTCTTCATCTGTGCTTCCTAGAACAATGAATTGATTTAAGCTAATTAGTTAAAAACAATAAACGTTCTGTTATACCTGTCCTGTGTGTGTATGTGTATGTGTGTGTGTGTGTGTGTGTGTGTGTGTGTGTCCCCTGTCCCATAATACCTGTGCTCAGGCTCTTTATTTCACACAGACATGGAGACCTTTGGGTTCCTCCTCGACCCTAACGATCCCTCTCTCCCAACCTGTTAGAGTAGATCCATTCCTTCTGTGGTTAAATATTTTCCCGTTACTGATTGGTAGTTGCTGTTTTAAAGTGATGTGTTTCAGTAGAAAACCATCAATTAGGTTACTCTCTGCCTTCCCACCCTGCCTTCCTCTCCTTTCCCCATGATCTTCAGGACCTGATTCTTGCATTCACAGTCATTTGACCACTCAAACTCCTTAGGCTGAAATTACAGAACACCTGAAAATTGTGAGACTTTCTTCCTGTGTCTCCCACCGTTACCATTTTAAGACCCACTGCCCAGACCTTGAAGTGTGTAAATGACTTAAACTTTTACCTGGAAAATGGAAATGAACTTCATTCAATCAGCTTGAGCTTGAGGCTCAGGTGTAGGATAAGGAACAAGATCAGTTGTCAACCTGAATGTGACTTGAGCAGGTCCACCCAGTGTAATCCCCTCATTTTACATTGGAGCTAGCTCTGGGCCCCAAAGAAGATAACTTACTCAGCGACCCCCTGGGGACAGGCCAGAGGGAACAGGCACAGGCAGGACGGGCCTTCTGGGTCTTTCAGTTCCAAACACAATGAAGAAGTGAACTCAAGTTGGTCAGGAAATGGGACCAGAGAAGAGAGAAAGACAAGTGACCAGGGAGGCATGGAACACCACTGACATGGTAATGCAAGCTTTCCCTAACCTCTCCCAGAAGGGACAGAAGTGCCTTTTACAGCAGGAATCCATAGCAGCTTTCAGATCCATCCCTGTCCTGCTTTTCTCCCTGTACACATTTTCATTTTCAAAATCATTCAGCAGTATTTAAATTACCAAAAGTTAATTGGAGCCAGATTGAGGAAGGTCCAACACAATAACCACCTAAATTCCTTGACACATCTGAAATTCCCAAGGGAGGTTGGAAAGAAGGTAGAACTTGAAGCTTCACTTAGGAAACACTTGCTAATAATTAGGAATATCCCAAAGTGGAATGAATCGTCTCAAGACAAAATGGGTCCCCAGGCCGAGGAACTCTGGCAACAAAAACCAGCTGACTTCTTGCTGGTTTCCTGCAATGGAGGTCCTTGTCCAGGATTTGAACTGAAATGGCCTCGGAATGCCCCTGCACCTGTCTAATTCTGTTCCCACTTGTAGCCCATTAAACATGCAGACTGTTTGCAAAACTGGGAAACAACTGATGGAACTCCCCTGGACATCTCTAGAGTGTTCCCTGCATGACACGATATGAGTATATGTATAGCCCCTAAAACAAAATTGCCTCCAGGGTTGTGTTGGCTCTCATGTTAATGTGAATCTGTGAAAAACCTTTTCTATTCCTTCCCAAAAGAACACGGAAAGTAGAACGAGTTCCCATCAATATGACCGCCCCTCCACCCATCGACAAATGCTGATTCCTTCCATGGAGGGGTGGTCCACTTAAGCTTGCTTTGAGTATCCTGGACCCCTCTGGCAGCTTGGAAGACTCAGAACACTTTCAGAAAAATATCCTTCAATGCAGAAAACAGACAGGATTACAAGAGGAACTAATTATGTTGAAATAAAGATGTAGTTTTTTTTTTCTCCAGAATGTAATGGATGCCCTGAAATGCATCAGAATGATGCTGCCCTAGGAAGTACTGTATTGCAAGGTAAACGAGGTCATAAAGACAGATTTCCTTAGTGCTGCTTTCACGTTCACTTCCAGTCACAGATGTTATTATGGTGTAGATGTGGATGCCCCTGTAGAATGCCCACCAGAAGCATTCTCATCCATCTTTCCTTCTGTCCCCTCTCTCCACCCCTGCCAGGGTATAGCAGTGCTTTGAAGACCTGTGAGTCCATGTCACTGTGCACAGACCAGAGTATTTATTTTCACAGCAGTGGAAATCCACCTCTGCTCTCCCTTCTACTTACCAAGAAGAAATCCTGCAATAATGAATTAGTTTACTGAGAGCAGCATAGTAAGCTTTCAAAGAGAGTGTTTCTGGGATAGTGCTTTTCTTTTCTTTCTGTGCCTTGGATCTGTCATGTCATTGAAGTGGAGAACTGTCAAGATGAGAACTTACTCCACAGATGAACCTCACTCAGCAGGACTTTGGGAGCTTCTTGGTGAGAGACTTGGCTGTTTGAGGAGGACCTCACCGACCAGACCTGAGGTGACTTTTCGGGTTACCAGGCTGACCCCTCTATCGACCACTCCATGTTCCTTTTGTCTTCTCCTTATAGCATGTATTTGAAAGGAAACACAATACAGCATCTATGCCAAAATGAGTCTTTTTGCCCTCCGTTGTGCTTGGCTCATTTTAAGATGGTAACCTAGGAGAACAAACCACAAGGTAGAAAACGGTGACGTTTTATTACAGGGATGAAACTGGATCTCGGGAAAACCTGTTCTCCATGTTGAATTATGTCACTGTTTCCCAATTTTGACTCTCTTTTCACGATTTAATGGGAACAAGATGCATGGGTTGCTAATTTCAACGGATCTGCTGGAAACATATCATTCGATATATCATTCCATGGAATGTAGAATTCCATGGCAAAAAGACTCCAGGCTTCACAGTTATGCAAAGAAAGCTGAAAGTATAAAAGAAAGTCACTGCAAATGGCAGGATGTAATTAATTTTGTTAGAAATTGGAGTAAGATTATAAGCAAACACAATCTGTCCGTGTTTCCCCAGTTGTCTGTGTGACCCATATCTGTCTGTGTGTCCCCAGTATCTATCTGTGTGCCCGCAGGTGTCTGTGTTTCCCCATCTGACCGTGTGTCCCCATGTGTTTGTCCATGTGTCCCCATCGGTCTGTGTGTCCCCATCTTCCTGTGTGTCTTCTATCTGTTTTTGTATCCCCATCTCTCTGTTCTTGTGTCCCCATCACTCTGTCCTTGTGTTCCCATCAGCCCTTCTGGCCCCTTCAGTCTGTCTGTGTGCCCTGTTCAGTGTGTGTGTTCGCATCTCTCTGTGTTTCCCCATATGTCTCAGTAATGGCCGTGTGTCTGCTCTGTCTGTGTTTCCCACATCCATCTGTCCATGTTTCCCCACCTGTCCTTGTGTCCCTATGTCTCGGTTCGTGTGTCCCCATGTGTCTGTGTGTCCCCTATCTCTCTGTGTGTCCCACTCTGTCTGTCCATGTGTCCCCATCTGTCTTTATGTGTGTCCCCATCTGTCCCTGGTTCTCCTAATGGTCCATGTGTCCCCATATCTCTGTGTCCATATTACTCCATGTGTCTCCTATCTGTCTATGTGTCCTCATGTGCCTGTTTGTCCCCAGCTGTCTGTCCGTGTGTGCCCATTTGTCTGTCTGTGTATCCCCGTTTGTCTGTCTCTGTTTCCCCACCTGTCTGGATTTTGCAATCTGACGATCCATGTGTCCCTTCTGTCTGTAAGTGCCCATCTGTCTGTCCGTGTGTCTACAATCTGTCCATGTGTCCCCATCTGTCTGTCTGTGTGTCACCTCTGTTCATGTGTCCCCATTTCTCTGTCCATGTATCCCCATGTGTCTGTCCATGTGTCCCCATCTGTCCGTGTGTTTCATATCTGTCCGTGTGTCTCCATCTGTCTTTGTCGCCATGTGTCTGTCTGTGTGTCTCCTATCTGTCCACGTGTCCCCATCTGTCTACCTGTGTGTTCCCATCTGTCCCTCACCAGAGTCTCTTGGAGCACCAGCTGCTGTGGTTGCTGGCACCTTGGATGGTTGCTGCATTTTCCATTTCAGTACACTGAGGCCCGTTGCTTGTGTTCTTTTCAGCATGACCTTAAGCTGCAGTCCCTCTCTAGGCAGAGGCATGGGACCAGAGTCCCTGCATCCAAAATCTCTCTGGTCCAATTTCCTGTAAATTATTTGTTACCTGGTTGAATTTCTTTCTTGCACATTCTTCTGCTCTTTCCCTGAGGAGTTCATTTGGGGGATTGTAGCCTAGTTCCTGGGATCCCTCTTGGCAAAGTGGTTATCTACCCCCGAGTTCATGGATCATTTTAGTTGATTGCTACTGGCACCTCATTTGGGACAGAATGCTGTGGATCATTCCTGAGGTGTGCGTTTTTTGTGCAGATTCCTTTTCTCTTTCCTGGGTCTCGATGTCAGACCATTTTAAGTACTCTGGTCATTTCCACAGTTACACTGGAAGCCTCTTGGGCCAATAGCAGTCTGTGGATAGATTTCTGGAGTGTCTGCTACAGCACATCCTCAGCTCCCTCTGTGAGGGGCTGAATTCAGGGTGGACTCTGGGTGTGCATTCCCTTTTCTTGAGCAGGGGCACACTTTGGGGGAATTCCGGACCAGTTCTAGGTGTGCTTCTCCACGACTGTGCTTTCTCAGAGCTGAAAACTGCTGGTGGATCCCCTTTAAGGAATCTTGCCCAGAGTGCAAAGGTTGGCGCCACCATGTGAGGTCCTGGCACGTTCATGGGATTGTGGTGAAATTTCCTCTACTCTGCATGAGGCTAGCCTTCAGCCCCTTCTGGTGCCTGTACTCCTTTCTATACACACTGTGCACTTGTCCTTGGCAGATATACAGTCTGTGGATAAATTTCTGCTGTCTTTTCCTGAGTTCACCCATAGGCTCCCTACTGTGAAGGACTGAATTCAGCGTGGTTTTGGGCTCTCTATTCCTGTCCTTGACCAGGGGCACCCTTTGGGTGCAGTTTTGCCTAGTCCTGGCTGTGCTTTTCCTCCATTGGACTTTGGAAGTTTAGCATACTTTTGATGGATGGATGTGAGGGAATGGGGCTCAGGGGGCAATGTCAGCCCCCCTGGGGTGAAGGCCTGGGTTTTGATTGAGATTTAGTGGAAGATTCCTTTTCTCTTTCCCTGGGTTTGCATTTTTGCCACTTGTGGTCCACTTCCTGCTTTCCTTCAAGGCTGAGGGACTGCCTTGGGACCAAGGGTAGTCAGTGGAGACATTTCTAGGCTCCCTTCTAAAGCCCAAGAAGTTGGTTCAGTGGATGCTTCTGCATGGGCTTTCTTGTTCTGCTGCTGACTCTCTTTAGCTGGGCGGCAGATTTAGGGGATCCTGAAGGAGATCATCTTGTCAGTAACGACTGAAGGGATGTTGAAGGTCACAAGTACATCTTTTCATCGTTTTGATGGGATCTGTTCTGTGGTGCATGGAGTGGTCCATGCTGGAAGTAGAGTTCTTTCTTTCAGACTTATCCCCTTCTGTTCTATGGCATACTCATCAGAGAACTGGCCATGCCACAGATGCCCCCTGTAACCCAGGTGACTTTTCTGAGTAATCACAAAGTCCTCAGATCAATTT
The DNA here is from genome assembly GCF_028372415.1 of Notamacropus eugenii. Lineage (NCBI taxonomy): Eukaryota > Metazoa > Chordata > Mammalia > Diprotodontia > Macropodidae > Notamacropus > Notamacropus eugenii. The sequence continues at coordinate 65,892,063 of NC_092879.1, read as the reverse complement.
CTGTGGGGTTCAATCACCAGAGCCCCTTGGATGACCTCCTGCTGTGGCTGCTGGCACATTGGATCGTCCCTGTGTACCCATTACTGGGCACAGTAAGATTACCAAGGCAATCAGGCCTTTGCTTGTGTTTCGTTGAGCAGAATGCTTTCTCTTTGGTCCCCCTACAGGCCGTGACATAGAACCAGTGTCCCTGGGTCCAAAATCTCCCTGAGCCTATGCTTTGTGTTCCTGGGTTGGACTTTTTTGGAACTTTCTTCTACTTTTCTCTGAGGAGTTTATTTGGGGAATTCTGGCCAAGTACTTGGGTCCCTCTTGCACCAGTGGCTGTCTCCTCCACAGGTATTGTTCTTAGATCACATTAGTGGGTTGGTACTGGAGCCTAGGGTGGGAGCCCCTGCTGTGAAGCTTGACTTCCCTCAGATCTGGGTGTTGCAGATTCCTCTTCTCTTTGCCTGGAGCTGGATTTCAGGTAATTCAGGTCCCTCTGCTGCTTTCCATGGATACACTGGATCTGTGCTGGGTTGACTGTCCATCTGGGGAGAGATTTCTGGGGTGCCTCCCTGGAGCCTGCAGCACAGGATACAAATCCTCAGCCTCAACTTTTATCCCCTCTGCAACCTGCCATTATATGATCTTTCCAGCTTAGAGCACCACGATTTTCCTTCAGCGATTCTGCCCTTCTGTCTTCCTGGGCAGTTCTTTGGTCTTTCTTCCTCCCTGTGCCTGCCCTTTAGCTTAGACCTCTCTTTACAGAAAGCTTCCTTCTCCCTTCAAGGCTTGGAGCCACTCAGGAGAGCCTTTCTGGCCCAGGTGCCACCAGTTGTGTGATTCCTTTCCCAATATTTCCCCCACTTCCAGCCCTGATACAGGAATCTGACCCAATTAGACCCTCCCTCTCCAATCATCACCTCCTCTTACTCATGGCTCTCTGAGTCCCTTGCCTGGAACTCAGCTTCAATCCCATCCAAAGAAACTTGGACGATTCTGATCCATCTTTCAGGCTTTTCTCAATGGGATCCGGTAGGCCTCAGCAAAAAAAGCTTAAATATTATTGCATAAAACTCGTACGGAAAAGATTGTTTTATTAAATTCATTATGTACCATCAGAGGGAGTAACATGCAGTAGATAAAAAGCTGGACTCGGGGAGTCAGGGGACCTGGGTTTGAATTGAGCCTCCCTTGGTATCTGTGTCACCCTGAGCAACTCATCTAACCTCTGTGCCTCTGTTTCCCCCTCTGTTGGCTTGAATGGCCTGTGCTTTCCCTTCCCAGCTCCATCCCTGTGATCCTGTGACTCTAATGTTGTTTCCATAGGGCATTTCAGGATTTCCCTCCCCCATGAAACACACCTTTGAGTCGTTTTTTTTCCTCTCTTTTCTTTCAGCAATTAGTAGTAAAAATTTTCCCCACAAATGTAAAAGTCATTTCTGAAGACTAGCAGAGTTGAATCACTGGTGATGGAGGGTAACCCCTAGCCAGGCTAACCTCTTGGCCAGCAGCCCCCCTTCCCCGTGGTCCTTTGAGGTTCCAGGTGACCTCTTTGATTTTTGAAAGTCCCCTCCCACCAGGTTCTGTGGCATGCCCTAAGCAGCCCCTAGGGTGGTGATGTGTTCTTGCCAAGGTCTGAGGCCTGTGGCTCTCCCTGAGACCAATCCAGTTCCCTCCACCTCCCACCCTATGTTCCCCTCTGCCTCTCCATTGGCTCTTTGTTCTCCAGGCTCCCCTTCTTGTCTCCCCCTGGTCTGGCCCAGGTGTTTGGCTACCCAGCTCTGAATGCTCTAGAGACTCCCTCTTTGCTGGTTCGGGCCACCTCCTTGCCCCTATGGATCGCTTGCGAGAGGCCCTGCCCTTCCTGCTCCCCATGGACCCAGGAGGCCTTCTATCCCTGTCCCACCTCCACCGTGGCTGTGACTACAGGGTACCTGTGTTGGGGTTCTTCTGGAATCCACGGGATGTTCCATTGGCACCCCTCCCCCCCAAAGCTCAGCCCCACACTCTGTTGCGTTCTGTTGCTGTGGTGAGCTCTGGGTGGGTCTCTACCTCTCTCTGTCTCTCTTTCTCTCTCTCTGTTTCTCTCTGTGTCTCTCTCTGTCTCCCTCTGTCTCTATGTCTCTGTCTCTCTCTGTCTCTCTGTCTCTGTCTCTGTCTCTCTCTCTCTCTGTCTCTCTCTATCTCTCCCTCTCTCTCCTCTCTCCAGGCGTATGTCTGGATATCAGACCACTCAGGCCCCTCAGCTGCTTTGCATGTCCACACTGGAGCTGTCCCAGGCAGACAGGGACTCTGTGGATAGACTTTTGGGCTGTCTCCCAGAGCCCATCCTCAGTCCCTGACCTGGGAGTGATTGAATTCTGGGTAGATTCGGGCTTTCCATTGTGTTTTCTTGACCAGGAACACACTTTAAGGGAATTCTGGACTAGTTCTAGCTATGCTTTTCCACCTTTCCACTTGGTCAGGTCTGCAAGACTGTTGGTGGATGAAGGTTAGACTTCTGGGATGTCTGCTAGAGCCCAGCCTCAGTCCCCCCCACTGTGAGTAATTGAATTCTGGGTGGATATTGGCTGTCCATTCACTTTTCCTCACCAGGCGGACACTTTTCTGGGACTTTGGCAAGTTTCTGGCTCTGCTTTTGCTCCATGACACATTCTGAGATCTGCAGATTGTTGTTGGATGGAGGTGAGGGAATCTGGCCTAGAGTGTAATGTAGGTGCCCCTGCTATGAAGGCCTGTGGCATGGATGGCATTTTGTGGGAGATTCCCTTTCTCTTTAACTGGGTCTCCATTTCAGGTGCTTCTGGTCCACTTCCTGCTTTCCTTCTAGACTGAAGGAATGCCTTGGGACCAAGTGTAATCTGTGGAGACATCTGTAGGGTCATGGGTAAGGTGCAAGTGGCTGGTTCACTGACTGCTTCTGCATGGACTTTCTTGTTTTGTTGTCTGAGGGTCTTTGTAACTGGGCAGCTGATTGATGTGATTCTGAACTTCCACTGTCAGGCATGACTGAGCAAACATTCAGGGTCACAAGGGGATCTTTGAACAGGTTTGAAGGGGTCAATTCTGAAGTCTGTGGCAGGGCCATCTGCTGTGAATACCTGCTCCAAGTTGCCTGCTTCCTTTCAGATTCCTCCTCTTTTGTTTTATGACATTCCTTGCGGGGAATTGGCCCTTCCACACATGGTCTCTCTAACCCAGGGGATTTTCTCAGTACTCACACTGACCTTGGATGATTTTTTGTCGTGTTCCTTCAAAGGAGCTTCTTGGAGGACCCCCTGCTTTCTCTGTTCCTGTGTTCCCCTTCCTGGGCATTGAGGCCCAGTGCTTGTGTTCAGTTGAGCAGAACACTTGCTCTGTTGTCCACCTAGAGCCCGTGACATAGCACCAGTGTCCCTCCATCCAAAATCTCTCTGGACTCATTTTGTTCAACCCGTGAGTTCCTGAGTTGTATTTGTTTTTGAATATTCTTCTCTTTTTCACGAGAGAGTTCATTTGGGGGATCCTGGCCTAATACTGAGGTCCCTCTTGAACCAGGGGCTGTCTACTCTCCAGTCATTGTTCATGGATCACTTTAGTGTGTTGGTGCTGGAACCTTTGGTGGGGCTCCCTGCTGGGCCACATGACCTTCTACTTTGCTTTTAGTGTTGCAGATTCCTCTTCTGCTTGCTTCGGTCTGGATTATAGGCCATTCAGGCCCCTCTGCTGCTTTCCATATATACACTGGAACTGTCCAGGCCCCACAGTCTGTCTGTGGATAGATTTCTTGGGTGTCTGCTACAGCCCATCCTCACCCCCATCCCCACTGTTAGTGACTGAATTCTGGGCGGATTCTGGCTGCCCCTTCCCTTTTCCCGACCAGGGACAAACTTGGAGGGTACATTGGGAAGGTCCTGTGTACACTTTTCCTCCATAATACTTTTCAAAGTTTGGGGATTCTTGCTAAATGGATGTGAGGGAATCTTGTCAAAAGAGTTGCCTAGGTCCCCCTGCTGTGAAGGCTGGTGCCTTGGATGAGATATTTGGAAGATTCTCATTCTGTTTCCCTGGGTCTCCATTTCAGGTGCTGCTGGTTTACTTCCAGTTTTCTGTCTAGACTGAAGGAATGCCTTCGGAATACGTGTAGTCAGTGGTGTCATTTCCAGGGGCATGAGTCATGCCCAGGTAGCTGGTTCACTGAGTGCTTCTGCATGGGCTTTCTTTAGTCTTTCTAACTCTCTTTCCCTGGGCAGCTGATTTACTGGACTGTGTCTGAGATCCTATTGTCAGTCATGACTGAGGGAATATTGAAGGTTACAAGCACTTCTTTGGACAGATTTGAGGGGATCTCTTCTGTTGTCCTTGGCAAGACCCCCTGCTGTGTAAGTGTGCTCCAAGTTGGGGACTTTGCTTCAGAATCATCCTGTCTTGTTCTATGGCACACTTAGCAGGGAATTTGCCCCAGCCCTAATGCACCTCCTCATCCAGGAGGCTTTTTCCAGTACCCTAAATGTCCCAGGCGCCATTTCTGTGGGGTTCCCTCACCATCACCTCTTAGCAACTCTGTGTGTTCATATCTTTCTCTCCGTGTGTCTCCATCTGTCTCTGTGTCCCCATTGTCTGTCCGTGCACCCTCATCTGTTGTGTGTCCCCACCTGTCTGTGTCTCAGTTGTCCGTTTTTGTGTCCCAGTCTGTCTGTCTGTGTGTCCACATCTGTCTGTCCATATGTCCCCATCTGTGTTTCCCAATATACCTGGCCATGCGTCACCCTGTGTCAGTGTCTCCCCATCTGTCTGCATGTCTCCTTTTGTCTCTCCTTGTTTGCACTTTTTTTCCTGCATCCCCTACCTGTTTGTTCATGTTTTCCCTCCTGCCCTTGCATCCTCATCTGTCTGTTTGTCCCCATGTCTCATCTCTCATCTGTCTGTCCGTGTGTCCCCATGTGTCTGTGTGTGTGTTCCCCTCGCTATGTGTTTCCCTATCTCTCCGTGTGTCTCCTGTCTGTCCGTGTGTACCCTCTCTGTCTATATATCCCTCTTCCATCTGCCCACGTTTCCCCAGTTGTCTGTGTGTCCCATATCTGTCTGTGTGTCCCCAGTATCTATCTGTGTGCCCGCAGGTGTCTGTCTGTGTGTCCCCATGTGTTTCTCCACGTGTCCCCATCGGTCTGTGTGTCTTCTATCTGCCTACGCGTCCCCATCTATCTTTCCATGTATGCCCATCTGTCTGTCCATGTCTCGCCATCTCTCCGTGTATTCCCCATCTGTCCATATTTCCCCATCTCTCTCTCCTTGTGTCCCCATGTGTTTGTCTATGTGTCCCCATCGGTCTGTGTGACTTCTGTCTGTCCTTGTATCCTCATCTGTCTGTTCTTGTGTCCCCATCTCTCTGTCCTTGTGTTCCCCTCTGCCCTTCTGTCCCATTCATTCTGTCTGTGTGCCCTGTTCAGGGTGTGTGTTCACATATCTCTGTTTCCCCATACGTCTCAGTAATGTCCATGTGTCTGCTCTGTCTGTATGTCCCACATCCTTCTGTCCGTGTTTCCCCACCTGTCCTTGTGTCCCTATGTTTCAGTTCATGTGTCCCCATCTGTCTTTGTGTCCCATTCTGTCTGTCCTTGTGTCCCCATCTGTCTTTCTATGTCCCCATGGGTCCATGGTTCTCCTAACTGTCCGTGTGTCCCCATATCTCTGTGTCCATATCACTCCATGTGTCTCCTATCTGTCCATGTGTCGTCATCTGCATGTTTGTCCCCAGCCGTCTGTCCGTGTGTGCCCATTTTTCTGTCTATGTATCCCTGTTTGTCTGTCTGATTTTCCCCATCTGTCGGGGTTTTGCAATCTGACTATCCATGTGTCCCCTTCTGTCTGTAAGTGCCCATCTGTCTGTCTGTGACTCCTTCTCTCTGTGTGTCCCCATCTATCCGTGTGTCTCCTATGAGTCCATGTGTCCCCATCTCTCTGTGTCCCTAGCTGTCTGTGTGTGTCCCCATCTCTCTGTCTGTGTGTCCGCATCTATCCGGTAGTCCCCATATGTCCGTGTGTCTCCTATGTCTCCTTGTGTCCCCCTCTATGTTTCCCCACCTGTATTTCCATGTGTCCCCATCTCTCCGTGGTTCTCCTAACTGTCCCTGTGTCCCCGTATCTCTGTGCCCTCATTGCTCTATGCGTCTCTTATCTGTCTCTGTGTCTTCATCTGCCTGTTTTTGCCCAGCTGTCTGTCCGTATATCCCAATTTGTACGTCTGTGTGTCTCCATCTGTCTGGGTTTTGCAATCTGACTCTCCATGTGTCCCGTTCTTACTGTAAGTCCCCGTCTGCCTGTCTGCGCGTCTAAAATCTGTCTATGTTCCCCCATCTGCATGGGTGTCCCCATCTGTCTGTCTGTGACTCCTTCTCTCTGTGTGTCCCCATCTGTCTGTGTGTCTCCTATAGGTCCGTGTGACCCCATCTCTCTGTGTCCCTAGCTGTCTGTCTGTGTGTCCCCATTGTCCTCATGTGTCTGTCCATGTGTCCCCGTGTGTCTGTCTGTGTGTCCCCTCTGTCTGTGTGTCCCCATCTGTCTGTCCATGTGTCCCCATGTGTCTGTGTGTCCCCATTTATCCATGTGTTTCCTGTCTGTGTATGCCCATGTGCCTATATGTCCTCCATCTGTCTCTGCATACATACCCACGTTTACCTGTGTCCACATCTGTCCTTGTGTCCCCATGTGTCTGTCCATGTGTCCCCATCTGTTCGTGTGTTTCCTATCTGCCTGTGCACCCATGTGTCTGTATGTCCTTCATCTGTCTCTGAATATGTCCCCATCTGTCCGTGTGTCTCCATGTGTCTGTCTGTGTGACCTCATATGTCTGTGTCCTCATCTGTCTGTCTGCATGTCCCCATCTGTCTTTGTCCCCATGTGTCTGGGTGTGTGTCTCCTCTTTGTCAGTGTGTCTCCATCTGTCTGTGTCCCCATCTGTCTGCGTGTCTCCTATCTGTCCAGGTGTCCCCGTCTTTCCTTGTGTCCCCACGTCTCTATCCGTGTGTCCTCATCTGTCCGTGTGTTTCATATCTGTCTGTGTGTCCCCATCTGTCTTTGTCCCCATGTGTCTGGATGTGTGTCTCCTCTTTGTCAGTGTTTCCCCATGTGTCTGTCTGTGTGTCTCCTATCTGTCCACGTGTCCCCATCTGTCTACCTGTGTGTTCCCATCTGTCCCTCACCAGAGTCTCTTGGAGCACCAGCTGCTGTGGTTGCTGGCACCTTGGATGGTTCCTGCATTTTCCATTTCAGGACACTGAGGCCCGTTGCTTGTGTTCTTTTCAGCACGACCTTAAGCTGCAGTCCCTCTCTAGGCAGAGGCATGGGACCAGAGTCCCTGCACCCAAAATCTCTCTGGTCCAATTTCTTGTAAATTATTTGTTACCTGGTTGAATTTCTTTCTTGCACATTCTTCTGCTCTTTCCCTGAGGAGTTCATTTGGGGGATTGTGGCCTAGTTCCTGGGATCCTTCTTGGCAAAGTGATTATCTACTCCCGAGTTCATGGATCATTTTAGTTGGTTGCTACTGGCACCTCATTTGTGACCCAATGCTGTGAATCATTCCTTAGGTGTGCGTTTTTTGTGCAGATTCTTCTCTTTCCTGGGTCTCAATGTCAGACCATTTTACGTGCTCTGGTCATTTCCACGGTTACACTGGAACCTGCTTGGGCCAATAGCAGTCTGTGGATACATTTCTGGAGTGTCTGCTATAGCCCATCCTCAGCCCCCTCTCTGAGTGGATGAATTCAGGGTGGACTCTGGGTGTGCATTCTCTTTTCTTGAGCAGGTGCACACTTTGGGGGAATTCTGAACTAGTTCTAGGTGTGCTTCTCCACGACTGTGCTTTCTCAGAGCTGAAAACTGTTGGTGGATCCCCTTTAAGGAATCTTGCCTAGAGTGCAAAGATTGGCTCCAGTGTGTGAGGTCCTGGCATGTTCATGGGATTGTGGTGAAATTTCCTCTACTCTCTGCCTGAGGCTAGACTTCAGCCCCTTCTGGTGCCTGTACTCCTTTCTATACACACTGTGCACTTGTCCTTGGCAGATATACAGTCTGTGGATAAATTTCTGCTGTCTTTTCCTGAGTTCACCCATAGGCTCCCTACTGTGAAGGACTGAATTCAGCGTGGTTTTGGGCTCTCTATTCCTGTCCTTGACCAGGGGCACCCTTTGGGTGCAGTTTTGCCTAGTCCTGGCTGTGCTTTTCCTCCATTGGACTTTGGAAGTTTAGCATACTTTTGATGGATGGATGTGAGGGAATGGGGCTCAGGGGGCAATGTCAGCCCCCCTGGGGTGAAGGCCTGGGTTTTGATTGAGATTTAGTGGAAGATTCCTTTTCTCTTTCCCTGGGTTTGCATTTTTGCCACTTGTGGTCCACTTCCTGCTTTCCTTCAAGGCTGAGGGACTGCCTTGGGACCAAGGGTAGTCAGTGGAGACATTTCTAGGCTCCCTTCTAAAGCCCAAGAAGTTGGTTCAGTGGATGCTTCTGCATGGGCTTTCTTGTTCTGCTGCTGACTCTCTTTAGCTGGGCGGCAGATTTAGGGGATCCTGAAGGAGATCATCTTGTCAGTAACGACTGAAGGGATGTTGAAGGTCACAAGTACATCTTTTCATCGTTTTGATGGGATCTGTTCTGTGGTGCATGGAGTGGTCCATGCTGGAAGTAGAGTTCTTTCTTTCAGACTTATCCCCTTCTGTTCTATGGCATACTCATCAGAGAACTGGCCATGCCACAGATGCCCCCTGTAACCCAGGTGACTTTTCTGAGTAATCACAATGTCCTCAGATCAATTTCTGTGGGGTACCCTCACCAGAGCCCATTGGATGACCTCCTGCTGTGGCTGCTGGCACATTGGATCGTCCCTGTGTACCCATTACTGGGCACAGTGAGATTACCAAGGCAATCAGGACTTTGCTTGTGTTTAGTTGAGCATAACGCTTTCTCTGTGGTCCACTTATAGGCTGTGACATAGAACTAGTGTCCCTGGGTCCAAAATCTCCCCGGGCCTATGCTTTTTTCCTGGGTTGGACTTTTTTGGAACATTCTTCTACTCTGCGCTGAGGAGTTTATTTGGGGAATTCTGGCCAAGTACTCGGGTCCCTCTTGCACCAGTGGCTTTCTGCTCCACAGGTATTGTTCATAGATCACATTAGTGGGTTGGTGCTGGAGCCTAGGGTGGGAGCCCCTGCTGTGAAGCTTGACTTCCCTCAGATCTGGGTGTTGCAGATTCCTCTTCTCTTTGCCTGGATCTGGATTTCAGGCAATTCAGGTCCCTCTGCTCCTTTCCATGGATACACTGGATCTGTGCTGGGCTGACTGGACATCTGGGGAGAGATTTCTGGGGTGCCTCCCTGGAGCCTGTAGCACAGGATACAAATGCTCAGCTTCGACTTTTGTCCCCTCTGCATCCTGCCATTATATGATCCTTCCAGCTTAGAGCACCACGATTTTCCTTCAGCGATTCTGCCCTTCTGTCTTCCTGGGCAGTTCTTTGGTCTTTCTTCCACCCTGTTCCTGCCCTTTAGCTTAGACCTCTCTTTACAGAAAGCTTCCTTCTCCCTTCAAGGCTTGGAGCCACCCAGGAGAGCCTTTCTGGCCCAGGTGCCACCAGTTGTGTGATTCCTTTCCCAATATTTCCCCCACTTCCAGCCCTGATACAGGAATCTGACCCAATTAGACCCTCCCTCTCCAATCATCACCTCCTCTTACTCATGGCTCTCTGAGTCCCTTGCCTGGAACTCAGCTTCGATCCTAGGCAAAGAAACTTGGACGATTCTGATCCATCTTTCAGGCTTTTCTCAATGGGATCTGGCAGGCCTCAGCAAAAAAAGTTTAAAAGTTATTGGATAAAACTCCTGCGGAAAAGATTGTTTTATTAAAAACATTATTTTGTCTCTTCTTTGTCTATATATCCCCCATGTGTCTGTCCATCGTTCCTTACACGTCTTTGTGTCCCCATCTGTCCATGTGTCCCCATTTTCTATGCGTCCCATCCGTCCGTGTATCCTCATCTATCTGTCCATGTGTCCCCATCTCTCTGTCCATGTGTCCCCTTCTGCCTGTATGTCCCTATCTGTCCACGAGTCCTGTATCTGTCTGTATATTCCCCATCTGTCTCTCCATGTTTCCTCACCTGTCCCTGTGTCCCCATATGTCTGCCCATGTGTCCTCATCTGTCAATATGTCCCAATCTGTCTGTGTCTCTCCTATCTTTCTGTGTGTCCCCATCTGTCTGTCCATGTTTCTACTGTCTGTGTGTCCCCATCTCTCCATGTGTATCCTATCTGTCCGTGTTTCCCCATCCAATCTGTCTGTCCGTGTGCCCCCATCTGTCCTTGTATCCCCAACTGTCTGTGTGTCCACATCTGTCTGTGTCCCCATCTGTCTCTCCGTGTGTCCCCATCTGTCTGTCCATGTGTCCCCATCTGTCTGTCCGTGTGTCCTCATCTGTCTGTGTGTCCCCATCTGTCTGTGTGTCCCCATCTGTCTGTGTGTCCCCATCTTGCTGTCCGTGTGTCCCCATCTGTCTGTCTGTGTGTCCCCATCTGTCTGTCCGTGTGTCCCCATCTGTCTGTCCGTGTGTCCCCATCTGTCTGTCCGTGTGTCCTCATCTGTCTGTGTGTCCCCATCTGGCTGTCCGTGTGTCCCCATCTGGCTGTCCGTGTGTCCCCATCTGTCTGTCTGTGTGTCCCCATCTGTCTGTCTGTGTATCCCCATCTGTCTGTCCGTGTGTCCTCATCTGTCTGTGTGTCCCCATCTATCTGTCCGTGTGTCCCCATCTGTCTGTCTGTGTGTCACCATCTGTCCCTCAGTAGAGCCTCTTGGAAGACCTCTGGCTGTGGTTCCTGGCACCTTGGATGCTTCCTGTACTTTTCCTGTCAGGGCTCTGAGGCCCATTGCTTGTGTTCCTTTGAGCATGACCCTTAGTCTGTGGTCCCTCTCTAGGCCAAGGGATAGGGCCAGGGTCCCTGCATCCAAAATCTCTCTGGGCCTATTTCTTTTAAGCAATTTTTTACCAGGTTGAATTTCTTCTTGGACATTCCTCTTGTTTTCCCCTGAGGAGTTCATTTGGGGGATTGTGGCCTAGTTCCTGGGGCCCCTCTTGACAAAGGGGCTATCTACTCTCAAGTGACTGTTCATGGAGCATGTTAGTAGGTTGCTACTGGCACCTCATTTGGGACCCCATGCTGTGAATAATTGCTTAGGTCTTAGACTTTTTTTGTGCAGATTCCTCTTCTATTTCCTGGGTCTCAATTTTAGGCCATTGTGGGTACCCTGGTCCTTTCTATGTATATACTGGAACTGTCTTGCGCCAATAGGCAGTCTGTGGATAGATTTCTTGAGTGTTTGCTACATTCTGGGTGGTTTCTGGCTGTCCATTCCCTTTTCTTGTCCAAGGGAGTACTTTGAGGGAATTCTGGCCTCATTCTAGCTGTGCTTTTCCACCATTGTAATTTTTCAGGTCTGCACACTGTCAGTGAATACTCTTTAGGGAATCTGACCCAGATTGCAAGCTAGGCCCCCCTGCATGAGGGTCCGGCTCATGAATGAGATTTTGGGGAAGGTTCCTCTATTCTCTTCTGGGGACGAAATTTCAGTTCCTTTTGGTCCCTCTGCTCGTTTCCTGTACACATTGCAATTATCCTTTGCAGCCATTCAATCTGTGGATAGATTTCTGCAGTCTCTGTCAGAGCCTACCCTCATGTCCCTACTGTGAAAGATTGAATTCTAGGTGGATTTAGGCTGTCCATTCCCCTTTTTTGACCAAGATCATGTTTCGTAGGTCCCTTGGCCTAGTTCTAGCTGTGCTTTTCCTCCATTGGTCATTCTAAGGTCTGAACGTTGTTGTTGGATGGTTGTGACGGAATCTGTCTCAGAGTGCAATGTAGGCCCCCCTAGGGTGAAGGACTGTGTTTTGATTGGGATTTAGTGGAAGATTCCCTTTCTCTTTCCCTGGGTTTCCATTTCAGATGCTTCTGGTCCACTTCCTGCTTTCCCTGGAGCCTGAAGGATTGCTTTGGGACCATGTGTTGTCAGTGGTGTCACTTCTAGGGTCATGTGGAAAGCCGAAGAAGCTGGTTCACTGACTGCTTCTGCATGGGCTTTCTTGTTGCTTTCTGACTCTTTTTCAATGGGTAGCTGATTTAGGGGATTCTGGTGGAGATCTTTTTGTCAGTCATGACTGAGGGAATATTCAAGCTCACAAGAACTCCTTTTGGTAGATTTGAGGGGATCTTTTCTGTGGTCCTTGGAAGGGCCCCCTGCTGTGCCTGTCGGTTCAAACTTTGCTTCAGATTTATCCTCTTTTGTTCTATGGGATACTTATTGGGGAATTGGCCCCACCACTGATGCACCTGTTTATCCAGAAGGCTTTGCTCAAGAACCAGAATGTCCCCAGATCCATTTCTGTGGGTTTCCTCACCATCGCCCCTTGGCTGGTCTGTGTGTCCCCATATGTCTGTCTGTCTGTCCCTATCTGTCTTTGTGTCCCCATCTGTCCATGAGTCATGTATCTGTCTGTGTATACCTCATGTGTCTGTCCATGTTGTCCCACTTGTCTGTGTGTTCCTATATGTCTGTGCATGTGTCTGCCCATGTGTCTCCATCTGCCCTTGTGTCCTGTATCTCTCTGTATATCTGCCATCTGTCTCTCCATGTTTCCCCATATATCAGTGTGTCCCCATCAGGCTCTCTGTGTATCCCCATCTGTATGTCTCTGTGTCTCTATGTGTTCATCACTAGAGCCTCTTGAAGGAGCCCCTGCTGTGATTGTTGGTACCTTGTGTGGTTCCTGTATTTTCTTTTTCATGGCACTGTGGCTCCTTACTTGTTCTCTTCTCAGCATGACCCTTAGTCTGGGGTCTCTCTCTAGGCAGAGGCATAGCACTAATGTCCCTGTATCCAAAATCTCTCTGGGTCTATTTCTTTTAATCAATTTGACACTGGGTTGGATTTCTTCTTGTTCATTTTTTTGATCATGGCTTTCAGGTAGTCCCATAATTTTTAAATTGTCTCTTCTGGACCTATTTTCCAGGTCAGTTGTTTTTCCAATGATATATTTCACATTATCTTCCATTTTTTCATTCTTTTGGCTTTGTTTTGTGATTTCTTGGTTTCTCATAAAGTCATTAGCCTCCATCTATTCCATTCTAATTTTGAAAGAACAATTTTCTTCAGTGAGCTTTTGAACCTCCTTTTCCATTTGGCTAATTCTGATTTTTAAAGCCTTCTTCTCCTTATTGGCCTTTTGGACCTCCTTTGCCATTTGGGTTAATCTAAAGGTGTTATTTTTTTCAGCATTTTTTTAGGTCTCCTTTAGCAAGGTGTTGACCCATTTTTCATGCTTTTCTTGCAACTCTCATTTCTCTTCCCGTTTTTTCCTCCACCTCTCTAACTGGATTTTCAAAATCCTTTTTGAGCTCATCCATGGCCTGAGACCATTACATATTTATTTTGGAGTTTTTGGATGCAGAAGCCTTGACTTCCTCTGATGGTATGTATTGTTCTTCTTCATCTGAAAGGATGGAAGAAAATACCTGTTCACCAAGAAAGTAACCTTTTACAGTCTTATTTTTTCTCCCTTTTCTGGGCATTTTCCCAGCCAGTTACTTGACTTTTGAGTCCTTTGTCAAGAGGAGGGTATACTCTGGGGGCCTGTAAGTTCTCAGTTCCTCCAAGGTGACACATCAAGAAAGAGGAGTGTACTCCTCTCCTGGCCTGCACACTGGCCTGGGAGCAACCTAAAACTTTTCTGCCCAGCATCTAGAATTTCTTCACCACAACTGCCTCGAGCTCCACCAGCCAGTGTTCCTCCTCACCCCAGCATGGAACTCAGGGCTGAGATTCAGATCAGAGGCTCAATTCCCCCAGGAGCTCTATGCAGAGGGCTCCAAAAATGGAAGCTCCCACTGCAGTGGCTACTGCTGGAAGTCCAGACCATGTTCCTGTCTCCTGGGTGAAGGAACACTCCCACTGACCTTTGAAACTTTCTGTGGCATTTGTGGGTTGAGCAATCTGGGAACTACTGCTGCCAGTGGCTCCCTGAAGCCTGTTCTGACTCCTGTCCCTTCCAAGCCATGTGCTGGGCTGTGCTGCACTCTGTACTCCCATTCCCTTTTTTGACCAGGGGCATACCTTGGGAGAATTCTGGCCTAGTTCTGGCTGTCTTTTTCCACCATTATCCTTCCTCCAGTCTGTGAACTGTTGGTGGATACCTTTTAAGGAATCTGTCCCAGATTGCAATGTAGGCCCTCCTCCTGGGAAGACCTGGCCCATGAATGGGATTTTGAGGATGAGTCCCCTACTCTCTGCCTGCATCTAGATTTCAGGCCCTTTTGGTTCCTCTGCTTTTTTCCCTGTACACAGTGCAATTGTGCTGGGCAGACATACAATCTCTGCATAGCTTTCTGGTATCTGTGCTAGACCCCATCCTCAGGCCCTGTATTATGAAGGATTGAATTCTCAGTGGATTTAGGCTATGCATTCCCCTTTCTTGACCAGTGGCACACTTTGGTGATACTTTGGCCTAGTTCTGGCTGTGCTTTTTCTCCATTGAACTTTCTAAGGTCTTCACACTGTTGGTGGATGGATGTGAGGGACTCTGTCCCAGAGTGCAGTGTGGGCCCCTCTGTGTTTTGGCCTGTGCTTTGGATGTGATTTTGTGGAAGATTCCCTTTCTCTTTCTCTGGGTCTCCATATCAGGTACTTGTACTCTACTTCCTGCTTTGCCTCTAGACTGAAGGATTGCCTTGGGACCATATGTAGTCAGTGATGGCATTTCTGGGGTCTCTTGTATTGCCCAAGTAGCTGGTTCACTGATGGCTTCTGCATGGGCTTTCTCATTGTGCATTCTGAGTCTCTTTCGATAGGCAGCTGATTTAGCGTATTCTGGATGAGATCCTATTTTTTAGTCACAACTGATGGCATATTGAAGGTCACAAGTGTTGGGGGTGTAAGCTCAGTTCCATGTGGACAGTCTCGGGCAGGTAAAGGTGAGAACTTCTAAACCTTAGAGTTCTCATGAGGCCCCCCAGGGAACAGCAGGGAATTGAGGTGTGAGATCGGGATATCTCATGCATTTCCGCCTCTTCCCGTGGGAAACGTGATGGGAGAGAGCATCCCTGCCCTCGAGATTGGCCCAGATCTGGGCACACCTATTGTTATCTAACAGGCACGGTATTGAGGTGCAAACGATGCAGCAGGAGAGCTTAAGTAGGGTCAGGAAAGCCCGAAGGCGTTCTTAGCGCTGAGGGGCCCTTAGAGGACAGAAGGCCCCTCTTCCCTCTTTCCTCTCTTTGCTCTTCCCTCTCCCCTCTCTCCCCACTTCCACTTCTGCTTTCATTCTCTTACTGTAAGATCTTTGCCTCCTTGGGAGATTTCTCTCTCTCCTAAGGAAGAGTTCCCCCTGCACATGTAACCAAGACCCTGAATAAAGCCTAACCCTTGTTCGACTCTGGAAAGTCTCTTCTCTCATACGTTTATCCGGTTTGGCCAGCCGAAGACCTGCGATAGGTAAGGTAAGACTCGGGTAGCCCTCAGGCCTCTAGGCCTGGCAGTTGGCGCATCCAAACAGGGACAGGCGCAGTTATCCTGGGTGGTTGGGACACCCGAAAGGGGCTGTGAAAGACGCGAGTCCCGAATCCTAGATTCAGAAGGAGAGAAAGAGTGAGTAGCTTCCCACACCCATGGGAAAAGGGCAGGGATGGGGAATCAATTGCCAGTAATAAAGCCAGAGGAACAGGAGGTCTGGGCTAAGATACTTTACAGGGAATGCAGGGAAGCAGGGGTCACTATAGAGTTAAACGACCTCCGAGAATTTTGTAAAAGGATTTGGAAGGTCTCTCCCTGGCTCGAGCAGACTGGAATATCAAGAGAAAGATGGGGAGCGGTCGGAGAACAAATGACCGCTTATGAACAACAATGCCCCGGGGAGCTGGAGGATTTAGATTTCCTGATATTCGGTGTGATTAAAAGCCTTTTGGAAGGCCCGGAGAGACCAAGGCGGGATTGGAATGAGAGTGGAAGCAGAGAGAGGGGAGGGGAGAACCCTGGCAAGAAGAAAGTTAAGGAGTGTAGAGAAAAAATAGGTTCGGAGCTCCATCTAGCAGATGGGAAAGGTGAGGCAGGGGAGAATACACCGTCTCTTCCCTCTGCTCCTCCTTATAGCATGCTCCATTGGTCAGACAGTCCAGGGCCACAGTCCAGTTTGGAAAAGGGAATACAAAAGGCCATAGAGAATGGAGAAGACGTAGGGACATTCCCTGTGCTAGAAATAGCGGACCCCAGTGTCCCCGGTGGGGTTCGGAGGAGCCACATACCCATAGAGTGGAAGAGAGTAGCAACTCTCAAAGAGGCTTGTACCAAGCACGGCCCCAATTCACCCTTTGTCATAGCCATGCTTGAGACTCTCAGTGGTCAGTTCATTCTGACTCCTAATGACTGGAAGAGCTTAGCCAGAGCCTGCCTTACCCCTGGGCAGAATGTGATTTGGGTGTCAGAATTTTCTCAGAAGGTGAAGAGCACTACCAGTGGGCTTGGGGCTCAGGCCCCCCAAGCTTATCAGCAATTTACAGGAACAGGGCAGTTTGAGGCTACAGGAAATCAATTACAGTACTCGGCTGCCGATTATGTCTTGATTGCAGGAATGGCTATTGCCACCTGGAAGGTTATAGCCTCTAAGAAAGAGAGAGAGTTTCCCATGACTAGGATTACGCAAGGAAACACTGAGCCATTTACTAATTTTGTGGCCAGGCTGCAGGAGGCAGTGAGTCGAGACATGGGAGAGGAGAATCAAGGGACAGAGATAGTGTTGAGGACATTGCTGCGGCAGAATTGTAATCATGACTGCAAAAAGGCAATGCTGGGACTGCCAAAGAATGCATCTGTTGAAGAAATGATACAGAAATGTGAGAGGGTAGGAAGTCAGGTGTACTTGGCACAGGTGCAAGGGAAGTACCTGGCACAGCCTTAAATAACATCTCCCTGGACAGGAAATGTTTTCACTGTGGAAAACCGGGACACCTTAAAAAAGAGTGTAGGAAAGAAATAAGTACAGGGAGGGGCCAGGACCCTTGCTTTTCATGTGGAAAGCCAGGTCACCTAGCTAGACAATGTAGGAAGTCGGGAAACGGGGTGAGGGGCGCCTCGAGGGCCCCGAAAGTGTACCCTTTGGCAGAGAATTGGGACGGCCCCTTGGAGGGAGAATACAGGAGATTATGGGGCCAGAGGAAGGAATGCAACACCTTTACAGCTTAGATAAGTGCCAGCTTGCAGCTCATCAGTTTACTATGATTCCCCTGAGAGACCCCATACAGGAGGAATCCCTGATATTACAGAACCCCTCTCATACACCCGTAGTTATATATACAGGAGTTTATCCCACTGGCACCACAGCACTTCCATGCTCCAATGTGGTAGCCGAGCCAGCTCATATAGACAATCAGCTTCCCATAGCTATTGCCCTTCCCTTAAAGCACTGAGTTCAAATCCAGTTACTAAAGGAAATAGGACAGAATAGACCTGAGTGTACAATCTGGCTCAATGGAATTCCCATGACTGGCCTCCTTGATACTGGAGCGGATAGGACCTGCCTTAGCGGTCGCTCAGTACCCCGGCACTGGAAGCTTAAAGAAAGCCAGAGACCAGTGTGGGGAATAGGAGGGTGCCAAAATACCTTAGAGACAATGCACCCAGTAAAGTGGGAGGCAGAGGATCGCCAAGGGACTGTATGGCCATTGGTGATTCCAGGACTTAGTTTTAACATCTGGGGCAGGGACATCATGAGCCGCCTGGGGATGAAGCTATCAAATTTTTAGTAAGGGCCATTGCTGTTGCACTGGAGTCCCCACCCTTGAATTGGAAGTCAGACACCCCGATTTGGGTGGAGCAATGGCCCCTGACTCCAGAAAAACTCCAGGCACTCCAAATACTGGTTAAGGAGCAATTAGCACCCTGGAATGCTCCTGTGTTTGTTATAAAGAAAAAACCTGTAAAATTCAGGTTCCTTACAGATGTTAATCAAGCATTTGTAAGCACCAGACAGCAGCAATACCAAAGTAAACAGCCAGTATGCAGCCTTATCAACTTCACCTTAAAGGCGATCCTCGCTAAACAAAAAAGGGGAAGAGGTCGCCTAACACAATCAGAGCTTGATACAGCTGTCTCAAAAAATTCACATACTACTCTAGCTATGAGATATTTTGTGACTATTCCACGACAACCCCGCAAGGAAAGTAATACCCAGGCTGGAAATAAGGACACATGGGCCATGGTAAAGGATATGGCCTCAGGGAAATGTCAAGGTCTGTATAAGATACTAATATGGGGTCCAGGATATGTTTGTGTCTCCACAGGAAAAGGGGACGCGTGGATTCCCATTAGAAGGATCCGTAGGTGGAAACCGGTGTTGGAGACGATGGAGACGCAGGAAATGACGAGCCTGGAGACCCCGGAGACCCCGGAGAAGGACCCTGCACCACCTGAGTCTGCTGCTGACAGCTTTGACCTTGCTGCCCAGAGAGGAAGCAGCACTCATCCCCACCACTGACATTGCTGCCCACTCCATCTAGGCATCTCCTTTCAGCGGCTGAAGGAGGACTTTGATATCACGAACCCAGGACACACGGGGTGGGGGGTGACCAACTTTTCGCCTGAATACCACAGGCTTGGCCGTGAGGTCCATCTGCATGACTGAGGGGGTGGTGATGTGTAAGGCGCCAGCACTGAGCTACTTCTCTTAGAATATGCTTTGGAATTAGTGATTGCACTTCCTCTTGTTGTAATTCAGCCATTTAGTTTCATCTTTGTTTTGTTGGATGCCTCTCTTTGTCAGTTGTTGTGCTAGCTGCAGATTTCTGTGTAAATGAAGTTCTTGTTGTGGGGTACCCATATGCTAAAGGCCTCCCTAATCCACTTAGCCTCCAGCTGCTATTTGCTCTAGGGCCATGTGCGCTCTGCGCAAAACAAAAAAGGGGAGATGTTCGGGGTGTAAGGTCAGTTCCATGTGGACAGTCTTGGGCGGGTAAAGGTGAGAACTTCTAAACCTTAGAGTTCTCATGAGGCCCCCCAGGGAACAGCAGGGAATTGAGGTGTGAGATTGGGATATCTCATGCATTTCCGCCTCTTCCCGTGGGAAACGTGATGGGAGAGAGCATCCCTGCCCTCGAGATTGGCCCAGATCTGGGCACACCTATTGTTATCTAACAGGCACGGTATTGAGGTGCAAACGATGCAGCAGGAGAGCTTAAGTAGGGTCAGGAAAGCCCGAAGGCGCTCTTAGCGCTGAGGGGCCCTTAGAGGACAGAAGGCCCCTCTTCCCTCTTTCCTCTCTTTGCTCTTCCCTCTCCCCTCTCTCCCCACTTCCACTTCTGCTTTCATTCTCTTACTGTAAGATCTTTGCCTCCTTGGGAGATTCCCCTCTCTCCTAAGGAAGAGTTCCCCCTGCACATGTAACCAAGACCCTGAATAAAGCCTAACCCTTGTTCGACTCTGGAAAGTCTCTTCTCTCATACGTTTATCCGGTTTGGCCAGCCGAAGACCTGCGATAGGTAAGGTAAGACTCGGGTAGCCCTCAGGCCTCTAGGCCTGGCACACAAGAATGTCTTTGAGATCAGTTCTGTGGTCTTTAGAAGGATCCCCTGCTTGGCCTGCCTGCTCCAACTTTGGGTCTTTGATTCAGATTCATTTTCAAAAGAAAATTCTATAGTATACTTATCAGGCAATTTGCAGTACCACCAGTTCCCCCTCTTATACAGGAGACTTTTCTCAGTACCCAGAATGTCCCCAGAATATTTTTTTGGTGGTTTTCCCTTATTACAACCCCTTACAGGTCCTTTGGCTGTGACTGTTGAGTCCTTGGATTGTTCCTACATCCTTCTTATGGGGCATTCAGGCCCATTGCTTGTGTTCCTTTGAGCATGACCCTTCTTCTGTGGTCCCTGTCTAAGCTGTGGTGTAGCATCAGCGTCTGTCCATTCAAAAGCTCTCTGGTCCTATTTCTTTTATTCAATTTGTCACCACATTGGATTTCTTCTTGCAGAATGTCAAGTACAAGTTACGTCATCATCTCTCTGATGCTACAGTCCTCTTCAAAAACGAAGCACAAACACAATAAATGGAGCTGCATTTAAAGGGAACCCTGCTAGCTGGGTAACTCGGAGCCCTCTCCCTTTCCTACTCCTCTCCAAAAGATGGTAAATTTTGATCACCAGAGTGTGCCCAGTCAACTTGGGGTACATTGGCTAGATTCCTTCCCTTCCCTTTGTTTCCCTTTCCCTTCTTTTCCTTTTCCTTCTTTCTTATGTCCTCTAAAACCTTACATCTTGTGCATTCTGAAGCCCATGGATTGAACACATAGGGGTCCCTGCCCACCCTCCACTCAATGGCTGTTTTTCAACCTTCCTGGCTTAGAGTGAATGTCAGTAGTAACAGTTTCTCTTCCAAACAACAACCTCGTGGTTCCTGCCCCCTCCAGGATGATTTATCTATTTATTTATTTTTTCTTTTCTATTAAAGGGGCCATTCCCCTGACTACTTTTTAAAGAGGCCTATTCATTATATGGACATTACCTTGCTTTAAATGAGTACCTGAAAAGGCCTTAGCCAAAAAGTTTAACGTCTTACATTGCATCCTGGGCTGTCTCCAGTCATCCTGATGAATATCTTGTCACTGGATCAACATGGCTCCGGAGGAGAAAGTGAGGTTGGTGACCTTGCACAGCCTTCCCTCACCCAAAACAAAGTCAAATGTAAGTCATGTCATCATTTCTCTAATGTCATGGTCCTAAAAATTGAAGGACGAACACAACCTTATACTATGAACTTGAGGCCCATCACCAGCCTGTTTTCCCCTCTCGTTGTTCTCCAGCTTAGCAAATATTTTCTTAAAATGTGGTACACAGAACTGAATTAGTACTCCAGATATGGTATGCCCAGGGAATTATGCTTCCATATTTGGTAGTTTTTATATTACATTCACTTAAAAAATCCTTCCTCTACCCCCAATCCCAAACCATCTCTTGTAGCAAACAAAAGAGGGGAAAAATCCTCCTCCAGCTTATACTAATGAAATCGATTATTTTAATCCAATGGTACAACTTTATATTTATTCCTAACACAGTGTTCATTGTACTGCATCACCCTGTCATTTCAGCTGGTTGACCATCATGACTAATGATAGTCCCATATCTATAGTACTTTAGGGTTGCTGAGCTCCTTTTCTCATAACAACCTTGTCAGGTAGCCCACGCCAGTGTATTGCCACTGATTTACAAATGAGCCTCCTGGGACTCAGTGAACTTAAGTGACTTGCCCACAGTCCCTGGTGGCGGAATCAGAACCCATGTTTCCTTACTCCAGTCCTCGTTCTCTTTCCACTTTGCCATGTTAAGTTGCTTCTACTCCTATTCCTATCAAATAAAAGAAACAAAGAGAAAATACATCAAAAGCAGCATCAGGGTCATTAAAAGCTGATGAGTCAAACTTGAGTTTTAAACCCTCCCAGCTGAATGTCCTTGAGCCTGACTGTCAGCTTCTTTCTAACATCTCTACTGTCCTGTGAAGACTCCAGTGTGGCCAAGAGGTTACCCTCATCCTAGCCCTTTATCAAACACGGCTGCTCAGTAGAGATGGGACATAAGGGATCTCTTTGCATTCCAGCTCACCAGCTTCACAGGATGCTGGAAAATCATTGTCCCCCAGAAGCCAAGTTTGTTATTAGCTGCATGGTGGGATTAGGGCGAAGATGAATTATCTAAATTACTAGTAGGGCTGAAAAGAAATATGTTTCATAAAGTAACTAGTTGTTGCTTGGAGACCACAGTTCTTATGATGTTTTTTTTTCCATATCCGCTGATATCCAGTGGCTAAAATGAGAATTGTGTACGTGTGTGTGTTTCAGTTGTTAACCTATATTTATTCAGTTCAAAATGATTAAGGCTGATATTAATGAAGGTTCCGAACTAATGAAACTTCTACATTGCATTTAATTATGAGTGAGTGTGGGTGGTTTGGTGTACAGCTATCACATTATTAGAAAAATTACTTCCTCATGTGCACTTCAGGTGGTAGCTCATTGAATGATTTTTACATATCAAGAGCAGCAATTTTTTTTTTTTACCATTACATGAATCTCTGTTTTTACAATAAACTTTTTTTTCCTTATCACTGACATTACTAATATTACAGACCCTGGTGTACTGTTTGAGAAATTAGAAGTGGCATTAAAGTGTACTGAGACAGGAAGAACAGCTAGAACACGTCAAATATATACTGAGCAAGGACATGCTGGGAGTTGTGACTGAATTAAGAGATCAATTTTCAATATTTCATTGAAGGGCTACCTGACAGGGTTGTTATGAGAAAAGGAGCTCAGCAACCCTAAAGTACTATAGATATGGGACTATCATTAGTCGTGATGGTCAACCAGCTGAAATGACAGGGTGATGCAGTACAACGAATACTGTGTTAGGAATAAATATAAAGTTGTACCATTGTTTATTATAGAAACAGAGATTCATATTCCAGTGAAAAATGTGCTGTCCCTTTTTGTCAGTGATGTTGTGTGAATTCCATCAAGTCTTGGAACATTATAGAGCTCTCCAAATTAGGTTCCCAACCACTGAAAATTGTTTGCCTGACCTATTCCACAGAGTATAATACAAGTGGAGAAAGAATGCTTAATGTCTACACTAGGGATGGCCCATGATCTGGTCAATCTGTACATAGATCTTGGATATATATTATAGCTAGAAAATGATCCAAGCCCAGAATTGAATACAGTAAAAGGAGCAAACTGGATTGCTTCTTGTGGAAATGATGAAGAACTTTCAGTGACCCCCTAGATGCTCCCTGAAACAAAAACCTGTATTTTTAACACCAGTATTCTTCTGTTGATGCTATGTGGCTCTGAATCATGGAATGTGACAATCTTTGAGGAATCACAATTGTGACTCACCCAAAGACCAGCAGAAAGACATATGGCAGGTATAAATAGGATGCAGGATATTACCAACAGTGAAAAGTGAGCCAGAAGTGGTATAAAAATATCATCAAAGAGATGTGTGACCAGAAAATGAAGGAGTTGGTCATATAGTAAGGGCAAGGGATAACAGGGGGATAGTCTGTCCACTGCACTTGGTACCCACATAATATTAAGCTATTTAAAGGAACATCCCCAGCTTAATAGATAAACATTCATGGGAGTAAATGGGCAAGAGTCCACTGGATGCAAAATCATGAATAGGTCAAGACCTGTGATATTTTGATGGAGAGTCCATGTCAATGAGATCACAGAGACATTGAAGTATTAACTTCTGTTTAAAGACCTTAATTGTTTACAGGAGACCTTCCATACACAGACACATACATGCATGCAAATTCTTCTACTTGTCACTGGGATCTACCTTAAAAAAACAAAGCAAATCACTGGGTAATTCCAGTTTTCTGGGAGAAACTATTTGTGTTACATTCTTAATAGCTCTGGTTATTACAAATCTGTGCTCTGATCTAAGGACATCCACATAATGATGAGTTAGAAAACTGTCTGATTACTGTGTCACTTTGTTTTCAAAGCAAAATATCACACTTATTTTAGAGATCTGAAAGATACTCCACTATTGCCAGGAAATTCAGGTCTCTGACACCATCATCATTTTTTCTGATGTCCAAACCCTTCATAAATTTGTACTAGTAGTTTCCACGTAGTTTTCTTCCCTAATCAATTCATAAACCTGGCAGAAAGTGAATGGCAATCTATGGCAGTTGTCCAGTTAAGTGTTTAGTAGAGATGGCCAAACTAGATCAACCAGGCCCCAAAGTTGAACATCTACTCAGGGTAAAGGTTAAACACATAAATGTACAACTGTGGGGAAATTGGCTACATATTTCTGCTCTAAAACTATATAATATTCCATTTAATATTAATTTCCATATAATATTCCATTTAAAGATCTAAAATGTTCTTGAAAAAGTCGGTTTCTTTGAAAATAAGCATTCTGTCTTATCCTCAGCTAATATCTCAACATGGTCACTTTGGATTCTGGGAGACTACACCAATGGAGCATATGCTCTATCATAGTACTCTCATGTGTGCCCTACTCTGTAGGTCACCCTGTATCCCTTTAGGCAATTTTTCCTGAAAAGGGAACTCAGAAAACCCATGATTTAGATATGCTGTTTTATATGAGAATCAGATCTCCCTTTTTTTTAAAATCCCCACTCTCACCTGTTAGTTTATCATTATGTTGGGATAGGTGATGGGGGATCTAGGACAAAGATCACCACCCTCTCCCCATATACAGCCTCTCTGATTTGGTCTCTGTGCACAGTTCACCACCATAACATGTGCACCAGTACACAATGGGTCATTAGCTTACTCTTCCACGTACAACCACTGAATTTCTCTGGCATGGACCATATTCTTCGACTACAAATCCTTCAATCTCTAAACTGATAAACACCAGCTCTGATGTTATGTTCATATACTCTTAAGTAGCCCTATAAAATCTGAGACTTCTGTTTCCATTCAACCTCTCTCATCCCAGCTCCTGTCAGATCTGATAGGCTGTATCAAGATGGAAAGATCTGAGAACAAGCAGATGGCAAACTAGAGAGAGGCTCATTACCAGAAGGCTGATCACCAGCTGACAATTTTTTGATCATAGCATGAGGACCTTTCACCAAAGTGAGAAGTGATTGTAGTCTACAGAGGAATGTTCACACTGGCAGAAATCTTGATCCTTGAGGTCCTCAAGAAATGTTTATGTGAAAATGCAGGATTCAAACATGGCAGTGCTGCTAAAGGAAATGAAGTTGCCCATCAGAGATTGCCACTTAGTATATAGAGATCTCCCTTATAACCCTGGCTCTCTCACTAATGAGTGGGGCCATATTTGAAAAGTGGCTTGCCCGTTTGTTAAAAGTTAGCAGCATATACCTTAATGCCTGAATCTAGTGGGTTTTATTATAGTGCTGAAGATGTAAGTGAAAATTTTTATTAGAGAAAACCAGAAATGGTGGGTTCTAGAGCTTCCTCACTTGGTAAAAGTTCCAGAAACTCCTCATTTATGGTCTCATACAACTTATTGTCCAGTAGTACTAGAAAATCACAATAGGTGTCCTTCGCCTTAATCTGAAATTTTTTCAAGGTGATGCTACCTTGGAGCAGGAAGGAATGCTGCTTTATTTTGCTATTGGCATATTTCTTCTAATGTATATGTGTGCTAATTTGTGGCATCCATTTGCTCATTCATTCACCAAGAATGTATTAAGTGACTAATAGGAGTCAGAGAGCTAATAGTCTAGGTTTGAACCAGAGGACTAGGGCTGTGGGAGTGGAGAGAAAGGCATGAATGTGAGAACTGTAGGAGATGTAGAACCAGCAAAATTTGGCAAGCATGGGGCAAGGTGAAAGACATGAAAGAGTTGAGGATGTCTCTAAGTTGAGGAAGCTATATAACTAGTAGTGTGGTGAAATCCTCCACAGAAATAGGGAGGTTAGAAAGGGACAACAGTATTGCGGGAGGGGAAAGGGAAGGACATATTTAGTTTGGGGTCACTATGGGACTGGATATCCAGTTGGAAATGTGTAATACACAAGCAGTGAGAGTGAACACACGAGAGTGAAGTGAGACTGGACCTTGGGAGAGGGATTGAGGCTGGATGTGCAATTCTGCCAGTCATTTGCAAAGCATTCTACCTGCCCCTATCTTAGAATTTTAACTCTGGCCCCTAGGAACCTGGGTTCTCCTGGGTGAGATTCTGCTTTATTTCACTTAGGACTAGGCCTCCACATGACTTCTAGGCTATTTCCAAACTATCCCATTGGGCACATGCCCTCCTTACTTTTTCTAATTCATTTTGATGTGTTGTCTGCCCCCAATAGCACGTAAGCTCCATGAGGGCAAGAATTGAATTTTCTATATCCCTGGTGTTTATCACTGTGCTTGACACAGAGTAGGAGCTTTAGTTTTATAGATACATATTCATTCATCTGAATCATAGATCTATAGCTAAAAAGGATTTCAGAAGCCATCAAGCCTAAAGTTCTTTCTGACAGATGGAGAAACTGAGGCCTAGTGACTTCACTTTTTCCCTCTCACCTCCCCCCTTTTCCCCTCCATTGAAAAAGCTTTTTCTTGCCTCTTTTATGAGAGATAATTTGCCCCATTCCATTTCTCCCTTTCTCTTCCCAACATATTCCTCTCTCACCCCTTAATTTTATTATTTTAGATATCATCCCTTCCTATTCAACTTGCCCTGTGCCCTCTGTCCATATATATATATATATATATAATTCCTCCAACTAACCAAATACTGAGAAAAGTCTCAAGAATTACAAATATTATCTTTCCATGTAGGAATGTAAACAGTTCAATTTTAGTAAGTCCTTTATGATTTCTCTTTTCTGTTTATTTTTTCATGCTTTTCTCGATTCTTGTGTTTGAAAGTCAAGTTTTCTATTCAGATCTGGTCTTTTCATCAGAATGCTTGAAAGTCCTCTAATCACTGAATGACCATTTTTCCCTGAAGTATTATACTTAGTTTTGCTGGATAGGTGATTCTTGGTTTTGATCCTAGTTCCTCTGACTTCTGGAATACCGTATTCCAAGCCCTTCGATCCCTTAACATAGAAGCTGCTAGATCTTGTGTTATCCTGATTGTATTTCCACAATACTTGAATTGTTTCTTTCTGGCTGCTTGCAATATTTTCTCCTTGACCTGGGAACTCTGGAATTTGGCTGCAATATTCCTAAGAGTTTTCCTTTTGGGATCTCTTTCAGGAGGTGAACAGTGGATTCTTTCAATATTTATTTTACCCTCTGGTTCTAAAATATCAGGGCATTTTTCCTTGATAATTTGATGAAAGATGATGTCTAGGCTCTTTTTTGATCATGGCTTTCAGGTAGTCCCATAATTTTTAAATTTTCTCTCCTGGATCTATTTTCCAGGTCAGTTGTTTTTTCCAATGAGATATTTCACATTGTCTTCCATTTTTTCATTCTTTTGGTTTTGTTTTGTAATTTCTTGGTTTCTCATGAAGTCATTAGCTTCCATCTGCTCCATTCTAATTTTTAAAGAACTATTTTCTTCAGTGAGCTTTTGAACCTCCTTTTCCATTTGGCTAATTCTGATTTTTAAAGCCTTCTTCTCCTTGTTGGCCTTTTGGACCTCCTTTGCCATTTGGGTTAATCTAAAGGTGTTATTTTTTCCAGCATTTTTTTTAGGTCTCTTTTAGCACACTGTTGACTTGCTTTTCATGATTTTCTTGCATTACTCTCATTTCTCTCCCAATTTTTCCTCCACCTCTCTTACTCAATTTTCAAAGTTCTTTTTGAGTTCTTCCATGACCTGAAACTATTGAATATTTTTTGGAGGTTTTGAATGCAGAAGCCTTGATTTTTATGTCTTCCTCTGATGGTATGCATTGTTGTTTCTCATTTGGAAGGATGGAAGAAAATACCTGTTCACCAAGAAAGTAACCTTCTATAGCCTTCTTTTTTCCCCCTTTTTTTGCATTTCCCAGCTAGTTGCTTGATTTTTGAGTCCTTTGTCAAGTGAATAGTATACTCTAGGGACCTATAAGTTCTCAGTTTCTCCAAGGTGGCACATCAAGGCAGAGGAATTTACTCCTCTCCTGGCCTGTGCTCTGGTCTGGAAGCAATCACAAGCTTTTCTGCCCATGATCTGTGAGTAGGATTCCCTGTCCAGAGCCCCCACCAGCTCCACCAACCAGTGCTCCTCCTCACCCCAGGATCAGCACTCAGGACTGAGATCCAGATCAGGTGCTCAATTCCCCCAGGGTCTTTAGACGTAGGACTCCAAAAATGGACACTGCCACTGCCTGGGGCTGGGGCTAGGGCAGGACTCTTCTCCCTTCTCACCTATATGAAAGAGCTTTCTCACTGACTTTTGAAGCTATCTTTTGCATTTGTGAGCTGAGAAATCTGGAAACCGCATCTGCTGCCTATGGTTCCATGTCCTGAAGCCTCCTCCAGTGCTGTCCCTGCTGGGCCACATGGCCAAGGCTGGGCTGTGCTCTGTGGACTGTGCTCTGTTCTGAGATCAGTTCTATAGACCTTTGCTGTTGGCCTTCCAGGCTTCCTTGGGCTGGAAATCTTTTTCACTCTGTCGTTTTGTGGCTTCTGCTGCTCTAAAATTTATTTAGAGTCATTTTTACAGGTATTTTTTGGGCTATGGGAGGAGAGCTACAGCAGGTCTGTCTTTCTACTCTGCCATCTTGGCTCTGCCCCTTTGAATGTCAACTGAGGCCTAGTGGGATTGATTTCTTGTCCAGGTTTTCACAGACAGAAATGATCAGAGGAAGGATTTGAACTCAGGTCCTCTCAAACTACAGCTAGGGCTCCTTCCATTCAACTTCATCGCCATCTGCATAGATGAGACATTTAAATGTATGGTATTGTGTAGAAGGGTTAGGCATGCTTTTGCAATGCTAGCTTAACTCCAAGTTGGAGGCCTGACTTTACCTAAGTTACAGGACTGTAGGGTCATAGATTTGCACCTGAAAGGGATGTCAGAGGCCATATGATCTGACCCTTTCATTTTATAGGTGAGGAAACCTTAAGCTCAAAGTGCAAATCGCTTACGATTGCAAAAGTAGCATAACCTTGCTTCAAACCCAAGTCCTCCGACTTCAGATTCCAGCATTCTACTATATGGTAGTCTGATCAGTTCTCTGAGTTTTAGTGTACCCATATATAAAATGGAGAGAAAAATCCTGTTAGGACTATAGAGAGGATGGGATGAAATATTATAGATGAGAACCATTTGTAAACTTCGAATCACTCTACAAATATAGGATGGTACTGTTCCTTTTCATGCTATTAGGCTGTGTTTACGAGATGCCATACAACTGATGGGGAAAGTTAAAAATTAGTCGAAGAAACAATGGAGATGGCAGTAGTGGTTGGACCTTCCCAAAGCTTTTTTACTAGTTAGGCTGGTTGTTTGCCTTGATGAAATTGACCAGGAGGTACAGAATACCTGTCATTCAGTACATGGCACCTTTATGAAGTGAAGGAGCCATGGAGACCTGAGCAGTACGTGTTCTTCTGCATTGACAGTACCAAATTACTTGTTTAGGTTCTTTTCAATCATTGGTGACACAGATTACAGGCCCCATCTTCTTGATTTTTCTCTTTCCAGCTCTTGAGATGAATTGTGGTGGTATTTTTAGGCACTGTTAAAGTAGGGGTTATTTGGAACATAGCAGTTCTTTTCCTTTTCAGAAATTTGCACGGATCCTAATTATTTTTGCTGTTCAGTTGTTTCAGTCTGACTCTTTATGACCCTATTTGGAGTTTCCTTGGCAAAGATACTGAAGTGGTTTTCCATTTCCTTCTTCAGCTGAGGCCAACAGGGTAAAGTGACTTGCTCAGGGTCAGATAGTTAGTAAGTGTCTTAGGCTGGATTTGAACTCAGGAAGAGGAGTCTTCCTGACTCTAGGCCCTATCCACGGCAGCATTACTGAGATGTGCTTAATTTGAAGTATACCAGGGTGTAAGTTAAATAGTAGTAGATTCACTGTACTGTTGCTGTTCAAGAAAAATGATTTTGAATAGGAACACATTTTTAAAGTGAAACTTGAATTTTTTCACCATCATTTATGTAATACTTCTATTAAAATCTTTCTGGCATGGAAATTCCCCTGGGTTCTCATGGTTATCCCAGGGCAACACAAGCTCTGGATGGTCCTACCATGATAGGAACCATGACAAGGATAGTCCACACAAGGTTTTGCCTCAGGATAGGGAATTGTCCAAAGCTAAAAAATTTTCCCAGGATAGGAAATTTAAAGGGCCAATAACAAGTGATTACATTTCTCTATGGGGAAGATGTCAGGGAGAGGACCTGGTGGTAGAGCAGGAGTGGAGTTATAGCCAGGAGAGCTAGTGGCAATATTATGAGAGGAGGGGTACAAAGGAGGTCTGATATAAGGGATTGTGCCTGAGATGAACTTTGAAGAAAGCTAGGAGTGCATTCTAGGCATATGACACAGCCTGGGCACAGGCAGAGAGGTGGGGAATGAATGCTTATGTATAAGTGATAACAAGTAGGCCAGTTTAGCTGGAATGCAAAGTACATGGAGGGAAGTATTATGTAAGAAACATCAAAAGATAGAATAGTGTGTAATTGTAAACGGTTTTAAAGGTAAGATATAGGAGTTAAATGTTAAATAGCAGCAGCTAGATGGAGCAGAGGATGGAGCTCTCAACTTAGAGAGACCTGAATTCAAATCCTGCCTCAGACACTTACTAGCTGGGTTGCCCTGGAGAAATCATTAAACTTCTTTCTGCATCATCTTTCCTCATCTGTAAAATGGGGATCATAATAGCATCTGTGTCCCAAGATTACTGTTAGGACCAAAGAAGGTAATGTATGTAAAGAGTCTTGCAAATCTTAGCTTATTCTATTAAGAAGTGTTAGCTGCTATTATTTATAGTTCGTATTTTATCCTAGAGGAAATAAGAAGCCATCAGGGCCTTTTGAGCAGGAAAGAATCATGGTCATTTCTGTGCTTTAGGAATATTACTTTGGCATATGTCAGAAGCATCACATGTGTCACCTTTGTCCCTTGTGTCACATGTGCCACACTTGCCAACTGTGTCATATTTGTCACATTTGTTATACTTATCACATCTGTCACATTTGAAACATTTGTCACATTTGTCATGAGGCTTGGCTAGGCTAGGTTTAGCAAACCTAAGTTAGGCTAGGGTAGGTTCAGCTAGTTTAGGTTAGGCTAGGCTAGGCCTGCCCGGGGAAGGCTCAGTTCTTCGAGACTTGGAAAGGTTCAGCTCTCCTAGGCTTGGGTCAACCGGGCTAGGCTTAGCTTGGCTCATCTAGGCTTGACTTGGCTTGGCTAGGTTTGGCTCAGTTCAGCTCAGCTCTGCTAGTCTCAGTTTGGGTAGGCTAGGCTCAGTTTGCCTAGGCTGACCTCAGCTAAGGTCGAAATGGCTAGGCTCAACTAAGCTTGGTTTGGCTAAACTGGGCTTGGCTGGGCTAGGGCTAGGTTAGGCTTAGTTCTGCTAATCTTGGTTCAGCTAGGCTAGGCTCAGCTTGCTTAGACTTGGCTCGCCTTTGCTAGTCTCAGTTCAGGCTAGTCTCACCTCAGCTCAGCTAAATTTGGCTTGGCTAAGCTCGACTGGGTTAGCCTAGGCTCAACTAGGTTAGGCTTGGGTAAGCTCAGCAAATAGGAAACGCATTTCCATATATTGATATAATGTTATATCACACATGCCATGTGTCACATATGGCACATTGTCACACATGCAATATATGGCATGTCACTCATGTCACCTATATCACCAATTTCACTTTTGTTGCATTTCTCACTCACGTCACCTTTGTCACTTGAGTCATATTGGTCACATTTGTCACTTGTGTCACCTCTTCCACCTCTGACACATGCCACTCATGTCACATTTGTCACTTCTGCCATATTTGTCACCTATGTCCCTTGTGCCACCTGTGTCACATTTGTCACTTGTGTCACACTTGTCACATTGGTCACATGTGTCACCTATGTCAACAATTTCACATTTGTCACATTGTCATTTGTGTCACATTTGTCACATTTGCCACCTATGTCACCTCTGCTTCCTGAGTCACATGTGCCACATGTACCACTCCTGTAACATTTGGCACATTTGGCACCTATGTCACATTTACTACCTATGCCATGTATGCCACATGTGCCACACATGTCACACTTGTCTCTTGTACCACATTGTGATAAATGTGACACAGGTGACATATGTGACCAATCTGAAAAAATGTGACACAAGTGACAAATATGACAAATGTGACACAAATGACAAATGTGAAACAGGTGGCAGAAGTGACATAGGTGACAAATGTGGCAAATGTGACACAGTTGGCATATGTGACAAATGCTACAAATGTGATACAAGTGAGAAATGTGACAAGTGACAAATGGGACAAATGGGACATGGGTGGTACATGTGTCATGTGTGAAAAAGGTGGCAGAGGTGAAATAGGCAGTCACTTGTGTCACATTTGTCACCTATGTCACATTTGTCACCCATGTTACATATGCTCATGTGCCACGACTATCACATTTGTCACTTGTGCCACATGTGTCACTCCTGTGTATGTCGCATGTGCCCCCTGTGCCAACTGTGTCACATTTGCCACATTTGTCACATGTTTCATGTATGCCACATATGTCACATATGTAATGAGGCTCACCTAGGCTAGTCTAGGTTCAGCTAACCTAGGTTAGGCTAGGGTAGGTTCAGCTAGATTAGGTTAGCCTAGGCTAGGCCTGCCTAGGCAAGGCTTGGCTCATTTTGATTTGGCAAGGCAAGGTTGAGCTCGACTCTGGTAGACTAGACTAGGCTCAGATCATCTCAGCTAGGCTAGGTCTAGGCTAGGCTAGGCTAGGCTCAGGTCGGGTAGGCTCGGCTCAGCTAGGCTAGGCTCAGCTAGGTTCGACTCAGATAAGCTTGGCTCAGGAAACAGGATACATATTTCAATTACAGTCATTCAGGCAAGTGGTGATGAGGTAGCTGGTGGCTGTGGGTGAAAGTGTTGTGGTGGGAGAATTGCTAAGACTCGGTAACTAAGGAGACATGGAAGGTGGGGGGACAGTAGGATGAGAGGGCTGGGGGTTGGGGGAAGACTGAAGGGTGGAGGATGATTCTGAGGTTGCCTTGGTGATTGCATGGAGGGGTAAGCCTCATCATAAACTTTATGTCAAGTATGTGTACACCTACATGTATAGACATCCATGAAATGTAAGAGAAAGTAGGACAGAAAGCATCTGGGTAAGGCAAAATGGAGATGGTAGCAGAAATGTTATCATTGTGGGAATACTCTATAGCTCTCCCAGACGAATATAGGATATGAACAATACTTTCCTAATATAGATTACAAAATGAGCACAGAAACAGATATATAGTAAGGATAGGAGACTTCCACTATGTGAATGTTCTGCTAAAGAAGGCGTGTGATCTATATTTGACTTGGGTGGCTGGACATTTCCTCACTTAGGAAGTCATAGAAGCAATGAGGCACTGTTGGTTTGATTTGATTTGATCAACAATGAAGAACTGATTGGAGATGTGATGTGACTAATGCAAGGAAATGACCATGTCATCTTGGAATGCATGATAGCAAATGAAGGAAATGCTATTGATAGCCAAGGATGAGAACTGAGTTCAAAAAGTTGAAATGCTGTTATTGGAAATGCAAAATTAGAGAATGATAGAATCTTAAAATATGAAGGGACTCATAGTGCAACTTCCCATCCAGTGAAAGAATTTCTCTTAATCCCTGTTGTATCCGTGAACTTTGAACCCTTCCAGTGACAGGGAACTCATTGTTTTACAAGACAGCTCTTTTCACTGTTGGACACCTATAATAGTTGGAAAGTCTGATGTCTAATTGAGTGAGCATGCAGGGTCTGTCCTTGGATTTGAGCTGTTCAACATTTTAATCGACGGCTTGGATAAATTCATGTATCGATGATGTGCTTATCAAATTTGCACATGAAACAAGTCTGGGAATAGTAGGGAGTATATTGGATAGCAGTCAGGATCAAGGAAAGTTTTGACAGACTAGAAAATTGGGCCAAATCTAAGAAGAAATTTAATAAAGATTTGAGAAAGTTTATATTTGTACTAAAAAATCGAGATACAGCTAGAAAATAATGACTGAAAACAGCATGCTAACTTTAGCAGACTTGAAATTCATTATGAGGCAACAATGGAAAACAGCAGCTAAAAAAGGCCATGCTGTATCAAGGTACACTGAGAGAACCATAGGGTTCAGAAAAAGGGAAGTAATGGTTTTGCTGTACTCTGTCCTGCTAAGAGTTTTGTTATTGTTGTTGTTTAGTTGTGTCTATCTTGGTGTGACCCCATCTGGGGTTGTCTTGGCAGAGAAGAACAGAGATTTTATTAAGTTACCTCTATAATGTGAAGGAATTAGGTTTTGTCATGGTTTTAGGGCTCCTTCAAAATGTTAAAAACCCAAATGGTCTTTTGCTATCTGAATATTTGGAAGGTTAGCTTGCTTCTAAAGGATGAACATTTCTCTGGATGATGTATGCATCTTTTCAGCTCAGATTGAACTGCCGTCAGATACTCAACTAGAGGATGACATAAATGGTGAAGGTGATGCATAGACCACAGATCATGGTCCATAGATCATTAGAGCAGGAAAGGTCCTTAGAAACCACCTAGATGAATCCCTCCATTTCTAAATTAGGAAGGTGAAGGAAAAGAATGGATATAACTTGCCCAAAGCCACACAGTCAATTTGCAGCTAAGCCAGGACCAGCCCTTTGGACTCCTCATGCAGGATTCTGTCTCTGGCACTATGTGTGCTGGTTATGCTCAACGTCCAGGGCATGGAGACAAATCTCTGACAGGGAGGACACTGAAGAATCTAATATTTTGGTGTCTGGCTTTAGGTCAGTCATTCCTGGGGATGTGGGGCTCTTGGGACCACAGAGTCCAGGGAGTATTGAGGCCTAAAAAGGTAGTGTCAGTGCTGGAGGGGAAAGGGAGGCTGATGTGTGGAAGTATAGAGGAAGCAGGAGCTATAGAAGGGAGGGAAAAACCTGAGCATGGCAGAGCCATTAAGATGCTCCTCTGTAGTTACCCAAGTCCTCTAAGGTAAAGTATCTTTCACCATATTCCAGCACTGCACCAACAGCATACCATCAAATGAGCGTGAATTCCCTTCTGAGCTGAAAGGGATATTCGAGTGATCTCGGAGGTAGGAGATCCAGATTTCCACTTACCTAAGCAATTGACTTAAGTGTGAAATTCCATATTCTTGCTAAGTGTGACTCAGGATCAGAGGCAGTTAATAGGATCAGGGGAGGGGTGAAATTTGATTGCAGTATAGAAGGATAATAGACAAATAGCAAAAAGACTGACTTCAAGAAATCCAGGAGAAGAATACTGTCACCATTCAGCTCTGAATGAACAAGTGCTGTAATCAATGAAAAAAGAATATTAAGCACTTATATGCCTGTGTGCTGAATGCTGGGGACACAAAAATAAGCAGGATAATCCTTACCTTCAAGGAGTTTATATTCAGATGGCGGGGAGTGATGGGAATAGTTTGGAGGCGTGGTTTGGAGCTGGGAGCTGAGAAGTGATGAGGTTTGGTTTGGGGCAAGAAAATGTGAACACTCCTCTCTCAGAGCCCAAGATGGTTCCAGAGGCAGAGTCTTGGTTCTGGTGGGAGAGCAACAGCTATGATGATTGCCAAATAGCATGAGGATGTCATATAATGTGTAAGAAACCTAAAATTTCAGAGTCAGATGGGACCTTAGTGATCATCAGATCCAAGCTTCTCCCTACTCTTTACTCCCTTTCTATTTTTATTTTGTTACAGAACAGGAAACTGAAGCCCAGACAAGAAAAGCCATTTCTCCCAATTCCAAAGTTAGGGGAAGAGATTTCTGGGTATAGCTTTGGCTGGTTCCTGCCTTCTTGGCTGGGAGATCTGAAGATGTGTCAGCTGCGATGGCTACTACCATTGTTGGTAGCTTTTGTGGGTGGCAGCTCTTGATAGCAGTGCCCAGAAGCAGCCAATCCTGCCAAATTCAGTCAAATCACAGGTCTAAATGAGTCTTGACATCTCCTAGTGGGGTTTCCCCAGAGGCAACTCTAGTTGACAGTTGTCCAGCTTTCTCTTTCTTAGCACCACCCCTAGGGGGCAGCTCATAACAATGTCCTAATTAAGTGGCACCATTTTAAAAAATATAATGATTTGTATTGGTGTCTTTTGTTATCATAGAGTCATTATTGTAAGGGGCATCTAGGTGGTGCAGTGGATAGAGCATCAGTGCAGGAGTCAGGAGGACCTGAGTTCAAATCTCACCTCAGACACTTGACACTCACTAACTGTGTGACCTTGGGCAAGTCACTTAACCCCAATTGCCTCATCCTGGGTCATCTCCAGTCATCCTGATGAATATCTGGTCACTGGATTCAGATGGCTCTGGAGGAGAAGTGAAGCTGGTGACCTGCACAGCCCTCCCTCACTCAAAACAAAGTCAAGTGCAAGTCATGTCATTATTTCTCCGATGACATGGTCTTCTTCGGCAAAGAAGGATGAACACACACACGGTCATTATTGTAGTCACTATCATCGTAGTCTTTTCAAGATATACCCCTTCTACTCTCTAATAGAGCTCTGCCTTGTAAAAGGAGAAGCTAACCAATATAAAGGCTGTGTATGCCAATGTATCCAACATCCTCCCTTTTCCCCTCCCCTCCCCCCCCCCAGGTTGCCTATCTCTTCCTGAAAAGGGAAGAGATGCAGTGCCTCTTCATTCTCCAGGGTCAACATTGGTCATATTGATAACTTAGTGTGTAATTACCCTTTTAGTAATATTTCCATCTACATGACTGTAGTTATTGTAGATATTATTTTCCTGGTTCTTCTACATCAATTTCCTGGTTTATCCTGCATCAGTTCATGTGCCTTCCAGTGTTTCTCTGAATTTGTTGGATTTGCTATTTCTTATTTCATTACACATATTCCATTATGTACCATTATGTATTTGTTCAGCTACTCCCCAGTTGATGGGCATCTCCTTTTGTTTTCACTACAATTCTTCGCTACCACAAGAATGCTACTACGAATATTTTGGTATATATGCAGGGTTGTGCTGGAGCCAGCTCATACAGCCTTACTAGAGCCAATCGTTAATTTTTCAGTTACACCTAGGAAATTTACACCTAGGAAATCAGCAAATACTCCAAATCAGGACTTGATTCATTGTTTTGTTGATTTCTGAACTTGAAAAAGTGGTGGATGGAATATTAATTATATAGATTAAACTCAAAAGTATATCATGGATATAGTTTTTCTTAGTGAACTGGTTGTTAAATATTAACCAGCACACCCATGTATGTATGTATGTATGTATGTATGTATGCATATATGAAAATGACCTTGCAAAGTGCTTTGCACACATTACCTTGCTTGATGCTCACAACTATTTGGGGAGGTAGGTGCTATTATTATCCCCATTTTACACATGAGAAACCTGAGACTTAGAGAGATTAAATGGTTTACCCAGGGTCTGACAGGGTTTACTCAGTATCTAAAGAAGAATTTGAACTCAGGTCTCCCAGATGCCAGTACTGTTTGCATTGTGGCATCTAGCTGCCTATAGCTTTCATTATTCTCATATTAAAATCTAAGCTTCTTGAGAGCAAGGACTGTCTTCCTTTTTGTATTTGTATCCTTGGTGCCTAATATGGCATCTGGAAGATAATAAGCACTGAATAAATGCTTTTTCATTTATTCATATTCCATTCTCAATCTGACAACTGATACATAAGTCTTCTCTTCTTTGGGCCTTAGTTTCCTCCTCTGTAAAATAAGGGTGTAAGATTAGGCAGCCTTTGAGGTCCCTTCTATAGATCTATCAACCTATGTGTGACCTTGGACATGTCACTTAACCTCCTTGGACCTCAGTTTCTTCATCTGTAAAATCGGAGGAGTATGGATCAGGGGTGGGGAAGCTGTGGCCTTGAGGCCACATATGGCCCTCTAGGTCCTCAGGTGCGGCCTTTTGACTGAGTCTAAGTTTTATAGAACAAATTCTTTTATTAAGGGGATTTGTTCTGTGGAGTTTGGACTCAGTCAAAGGGTTGCCCTTGAGGACCTAGAAGGCCACATGTAGCCTCAAGGCTTCAGGTTCCCCACCCCTAGACTAGATAGTCTCTGAGGGACCTTCTAATCCGAGTTGTAGTTTCCTACATATATTTATTGAGGGAATAGCAATGTGTTGGAATTTTCCCCAATATGTAACTCCAGATTACGTTTTTTTCTCATCTCTCCAGATTGAGAACGAACAATGAGTTGTGACTGAGTCTACTAAAGCAGCCAAATGAAGGGAAGTTGTTGGTTGAGAAAGTATAACCAATGATCACATGGATTCCCCTATATTGAAAATGCCATCCACTCCCCCATCTCAGAGACTTAATGAAAAAAAGAAAGTGGTCAAGTAAATTCACCCTTTAATTAGTTATCAACCAAAGGATGGGATTTTAAAGTATAGTGGATGGATTTCCTTTTTCATTTGAGAGTACAGAGATATCTGCTTAGAAATCTCTGGTGTGATAATGCAATCTGAATTTGGGGAAAGCATAGCTAAATGCAATTTATATCAGTGCTCAGAGAAAATTGATTGTGATATTATTTATATCACTTCCCCCTGCATTCGGTTCTCAATGCATGCATAGAAAAATGTTACTTTCTAATTCATGAGCTATAGACACCGTAGATAATGTGAAATTGGTCATACATTTAAAATTTTTAGCATCTTAGAAAAATCATGTTTTACGCAGTGATCCATCTCAAATAAAAATATCCGTATCAAGAAAACCAATATCTCTTGTGCTTTCACTACTCATGCATTAGCATGGCATGCATTCTAATACATTCTAATCACTAGCTACTGAATAATGGTATGCACCCATTACTAAAAGCCATAAATATGCAGTGGAGGAAAATGGATACTGTGTGTACATGTACACGGGGGCGGTGTGGATTGGGCCAAGGGTTTTCGTAGAGGCATGTGTTGGGAGGGGGGTGGTAGTGGGAAAAAAGAAAGCCCTGATTGTGTTGGTGGAATTGCTTCTTGCCCTAACGTGGAATTGGACTGTCCTAAACTCAGCCAATAATCCGAGGAGGGTTGGAGCTGACGGTACTCAAGACAAGTTTTTGTTCAGTGAACTTCAAGTTATTAACAGAGAGAAC
Source organism: Notamacropus eugenii (assembly GCF_028372415.1). NCBI lineage: Eukaryota > Metazoa > Chordata > Mammalia > Diprotodontia > Macropodidae > Notamacropus > Notamacropus eugenii. Next base: position 65,853,303 of record NC_092879.1, on the reverse strand, counting down.
GGTGCCTTTAGTAGACTTACTCCAGACATGTCTAGGGGTTAGTTAACACCACAACAGATGGTAAAGGGTGAGATAGTGAGTGCCCAGACAGTTCGAGGAGGTCATCCTCTTGCTTCATTCTGGTGTTTAATGACTACAAGGCTGCACTAACCCTGGAATCAGGCCAATTCCAACTCCTTCATAGCTCCTCTTGGACCTCTGGCATCTCCAGGGTCCTGGGAGACCACTTACTCAGACTGTCTGACTACCTTGTCATTCTACAAATCATAGAACTCCAGAGCTGGGACGAACCTCAGGGGTCATCTGGTCTAACACAAACTGGAAAAAAGAATCATGTCTCCACCCTTCCTGAAAGTGGCCATCCAGCCTATTCCTGACAACCTCCAGTGAGGGCGAATATTCCCATGCCACCTGTGGACAGTTTTTAGTGATGATGTCAGTCAGATAGCTCTCATGTCCACCCTCCTCCCTACGCAGTGTTCTCCTCTCCAGGTTAAAGACTCCCAGTTCCTAAATGTTAAGATAGAATGAACCTGAAACTCTCTACTATGTCAAATGCCCTCCTCTGGACATTCTACCTACTAACATTACTGATATTAAAATACTATACCCAAGGCCCATGAGTGAGAGAATGGCTGACCAAATTATGGTGTTTGAATGCAATAAAATACTATCATGCTATAATGAATAGAGAAGGGAATTGTTTTAGGGGCATCTAGATGACACAGTGGATAAGTGCTGGTCAGGAAGACCTGACTTCAGATCTGGCCTTGGATACTTCCTAGCTGTGTGACCTTAGATAAGTCACTTGAACACAATCTGCCTCAGTTTCCTCTTCTATACCACGGGGATAATAATAGAACCAACCTTAAAGAGTAGTTTGTTGTGAGGATCCAATGAGGTAATGATTGTAAAACTCTTTGCAAACCTTAAAGTGCTCTATAAATACTAGCTATTATTATTATTTTTTATTATTATTTCAGAGAAGCCTGGGAAGACTTGAATGAACCGATACAGAGTGAGGTGAGTAGCACCAGAGGAGTAATTGATACTATAGCAACATAATACAAACCATTTTGAAAGTTTTAAGAACTCTGATCAACCAAAGTCCTATAATGAAGAATTCTTTCTGACATAGAGTTGATGGATTAAATGGGCAGAATGGCCATACATTTCTGGACATGACTAATATGAAGATTTGTTTTAATCTGACTCTACATATTTTGTTGCAAGGGTTTTGTTTTTCTTCCTTTTTAAATATCCCTAGCAGCAGGGGATGGGGAGGGGAGGGGAGAAAACAAATACAGGTTAATTAAAAAAAATAAGAATTTATTTTTAAAAATACTGCAAAAAGTAGCCCTCAGACTGTAACACCGTATTCCTGATGTGGTCTGACTAGGTGTTACTACAGCAGGAATGACTGCTTCCTAATGCTTCTCTTTGAACAGCCTAAGATTTCATTCATCTTCTTAACTGCCATATTATACTACCAATTCATACTAATCTTGTAGTTCCCAGATCTAACATTCCCAGATCTTTTTTTCAAATTGCTGTCAAGTCACAACACCCACCATATTCTATATTTGTGAATTTGATTTTTGGAGTGCCAATTCCATGACGACATATTTCTTCTTATCACATTTCATCTCGGATTCAACCCAATGTTTTACCCTATAGAGTTTTCTTTAATACATCATCGGTTTGTTCCTTTGTTTCAGGTATAAACAGTCTCAAAACTATCACTTATTATTCCTTATTGTTCTTCAATCTTATTCCTGGTCTTTCTCATGTACATATATCTTCTTTTTTTAAAAAAAATTAATTGATATCTTTTATTATGTTCATAAACTACATTTCCTAGTATTTTCCTCTTACTTCTCTTCCCATAAATCCACTCCTTATAACAGAATAAAAAAAAGAAAGAAAAACAGTCCAACAAAACTAACCAACTCATTAAAAAGTCTGACACAACATGTGATTTTCACCTTTTTTATGTTCTCAGCTCTTAGCACCATGACTGGAACATAGTGCTGTTTAATAAATGCTAGCTGATTGGGTGATATGCAATGCACTACATTCATTGTCCCTTACCTCTGCAAAGAAAGGTGCCTTCCTGGCATGGAGGTGCCTTCTTACATCTCTTTGACAACTGTATTTTCTATACCTTCATTTAAATAAAGTTTTGAATAGTCTAGGAACTTGAACAGACAGATAAGATCACTGTGGAATTCCACTAGAGATATCCCACCAAAGTCACGTTGACTATTCACTGAGTTTAGTCATTTAACCAAATTAGAATGCACCCAGTGTATACCAGCATTTATCTCACCTACCTCTGTCTGATTCACAGTGGTGTCAAAAGTTTGCTGAAATTCAGGCATAGGATTTAACCAGTATTCACTTAATCTACTACTCTAAAATCTTGCCAAAAAATAATGTGGACAGGTTAACATGATTTGCCCTTGACTGAAGCTATACTGACTTGCTACTTTCCTTTGGAAAAGTTCATGATTAATGCCTTTAATAAAGCATTCTCAGCTTTTTCAAGGAACCAATCAATCTACAGGCTCTCCTCTCCTGCTCTTCCTCCTTCTCCTCCTCCTCTTCCTTCTCCTCCCTCCCTTTGAGATTACTTACCTTTCTCTTGGCTTATGGCACCTTCCCCATTCTCAGTAATCTTACAAGTTATAACCAATAGTAGATCAGTTATATAAACTAGCTTTTTTCAGGATCCCAGAATGAAGTTCACCTGACTTTGGTAGGCTCTCTCTTACCATCTAGCCACTTCTTTTGGGTTTCAGTTCCCGGTTAATCATTTTTATTTTATCTTCATTTTATTTTATCTCATTCGCCTTTGCAGAGAAAACAGAAGCAAAGGTGTGAGTAGTTCAGTCTTCTCTTTTCCATCTCTCACCATTGTGTCATCTAGTTGAAAAAATTGGTCCAATGCAGTATAATGTCACAAAAGTATATTCTCCTTAGAATTTATTGTGAGTTTGAACTGGTTCAGAGCTTTTGCACTCCTAACTGTGGCATATTTTGAAATAATGGGATACCATCTCATGCTTTTGCATTCATCCTCTGCTTTCCATTTTCTATCCATATCTTCTTCTACTTTAAAAGATGAGTTGGTTGATGAACAGTTCTTTGTTTTTTTTTCTTTTTTCTTTCTTTCTTTATTTATTTAACTTTTAACATTCATTTTCACAAAATTTTCGGTTACAAATTTTCTCCCCTTTTATCCCCTCTCCCCCCAAACACCAAGCATTCTAATTGCCCCTGTGACCAATCTGCTCTCTCTTCTATCATCCCTCTCTGCCCTTGTCTCCGTCTTCTCTTTTGTCCTGTAGGGCCAGATAGCTTTCTATACCCCTTTACTTGTATTTCTTATTTCCTAGTGGTAAGAACATTACAGTTGATCCTAACACTTTGAGTTCCAACTTCTTTACCTCCCTCCCTCTCCACCCCTTCCCTTTGGAAGGCAAGCAATTCAATATAGGCCAAATCTGTGTAGTTTTGCAAATGACTTCCATAATAGTTGTGTTGTATAGGACTAACTATATTTCCCTCCATCCTATCCTGTCCCCCATTACTTCTATTCTCTTTTGATCCAATCCCTCCCTATGAGTGTCGACCTCGAATTGCATTCTCCTCCCCATGCCCTCCCTTCTATCATCCCCCCCACCCTGCTTGTCCCCTTGTCCCCCACTTTCCTGTATTGTGAGATAGGCTTTCCTACCAAAATGAGTGTGCATTTTGTTCTTTCCTTTAGTGGAATGTGATGAGAGTAGACTTCATGTTTTTCTCTCACCTCCCCTCTTTATCCCTCCACTAATGAGTCTTTTGCTTGCCTCTTTTATGAGAGATAATTTGTCCCATTCAATTTCTCCCTTTCTCCTCCCAATATATTTCTCTCTCACTGCTTGATTTCATTTTTTTAAAGATATGATCCCATCCTCTTCAATTCACTCTGTGCACTCTGCCTCTACGTATGTGTGCGTGTGTGCATGTGTATGTGTGTACTCCCACCCAGTACCCAGATACTGAAATGTTTCAAGAGTTACAAATATTGTCTTTCCATGTAGGAATGTAAACAGTTCAACTTTAGTAAGTCCCTTATGACTTCTCTTTGCTGTTCACCTTTTCATGGTTCTCTTCATTCTTGTGTTTGAAAGTCAAATTTTCTTTTCAGCTCTGGTCTTTTCATCAAGAATGCTTGAAAATCCTCTATTTCACTGAAAGACCATTTTTTCCCCTGAAGTATTATACTCAGTTTTGCTGGGTAGGTGATTCTTGGTTTTAGTCCTAGTTCCTTTGACTTCTGGAATATCCTATTCCATGCCCTTCGATCCCTTAATGTAGAGGGTACTAGATCTTGTGTTATCCTGATTGTATTTCCACAATACTTGAATTGTTTCTTTCTAGCTGCTTGCAATATTTTCTCCTTGACCTGGGAACTCTGGAATTTGGCCACAATGTTCCTAGGAGTTTCTCTTTTTGGATCTCTTTCATGCGGTGTTCTGTGGATTCCTTGAATATTTATTTTGCCCTCTGGTTCTAGAATCTCAAGGCAGTTTTCCTTGATAATTTCATGGAAGATGATGTCTAGGCTCTTCTTTTGATCGTGGCTTTCAGGTAGTCCCAAAATTTTTAAATTGTCTCTCCTGAATCTATTTCCCAGGTTAGTTGTTTTTCCAATGAGATATTTCACATTATCTTCCATTTTTCCATTCTTCTCTCTTTGTTCTGTGATATCATGCTTTCTCGCAAAGTCCTTAGCCTCCATTTGTGCCATTCTAGTTTTGAAAGAACTATTTTCTTCAGTGAGCTTTTGAATCTCCTTTTCCATTTGGCTAATTCTGCTTTTGAAAGCATTCTTCTCCTCATTGGCTTTTTGAGCCTCTTTTGCCAATTGAGTTAGGCTAGTTTTCAAGGTGTTAATTTCTTCAACATTTTTTTGGGTCTCCTTTAGCAGGGAGCTGATCTGCTTTTCATGCTTTTCTTTCATCCCTCTCATTTCTCTTCCCAGTTTTTCCTCCACCTCTCTAACTTGATTTTCAAAATTCTTTTTGAGCTCTTCCATGGCCTGAGCCCATTGGGTGGGCTGGGACACAGAAGCCTTGATTTCTGTGTCTTTGCCTGATGGTAAGCATTGTTCTTCCTCATCAGAAAGGAAGGGAGGAAATGTCTGTTCTCCAAGAAAGTAGCCTTCAATAGTCTTATTTCTTTTCCCTTTTCTGCGCATTTTCCCAGCCAGTGACTTGACCTCTGAATTTTCTCCTCACACCCACCTCGCCTCCTGGTCCTCCCAGCCAGCATTTGGGGACTGAGATTCAAATGCTGCTTCCAGCCTTAGGGCTTTTGGCGGGGGCAGAGCTGCTATTCAGTGTGAGAATTAAGTTCAGGTGGTCAGGTCGGGGCAGGGCCGCCTCTCAGGCTCCCTCAGGGGGTTTATGCACAGACCTTCCACAATGAATTCAGGCTCCCACCCGCTTGGGGAGCCCCTGTCTCCAGCTGCCTCTCAGCTTCTACCTCCCGGGGGGGCCCGAATCATGGGGGCACCCCACTCCCCTCTCGACCCGCCAAAGAGACTCTCTCACCGACCCCTGTCACCTGTGGGTGGAGGGGCTTGTGCCGCCGCTGGAGATCCCGTCCCCGAAGCCTGCTCGGATCTTTTCCTCATGGTGTCGCGGCCGCTGCAGGGCTGCCCTCTGCTCCCAGACCCGTCGCCCATTCCGCAGCGCGAAGGACCCCCCGCGAGAGGTTTGCAGGTCTCTCCTGAACAGAAATCTCCCTCTCTCCAATATTCCGTGGCCTCTGGGTGCAGAATTCACCGTGAGTTACTCCCCTGTAGCCGTTCTATGGGTTGTGGCTTCGGAGCTATGTGTATGTGTGTCTTTCTACTCCGCCATCTTGGCTCCGCCCATCCGATGAACAGTTCTTTGTACAACCACATTATCTCTTTAAATACCACTCCTTTTCTTTCTTAATGGAGTGGTCTCATGTCTTCAGAATTTCAATATTTATTTCATTAACAGTTTCCCATCTTTTTTGGGGTCATTCTCTCCTGTAGAATTTTAGACACAAGTACCCTACTTAACATTTCTGTGAAATCCTTTCTTCCCAAATCTAGGGATTACTTCAAACTCTGCCCAATTTTAGTTGCCTTTTCCATCATGACTTCTAAGATAGAGTGATTACCATCCCTGAAGGTTCCCATCATTTCTACTTCAGCAAATGGTTCCTTCTTTCTTATCAGAATTAGACCTAGAATCACAGTTTGCCTTGCTGCATCTGCCAGATTTTGAAAAATGAAATTAGAATTATGATAAGCCAAGAATGCATCAGGGGAGACAGAGAGAGAGAGACTGACACACAGACACAGAAAGAGACAGAGACAGAGAAGGAGAGGGGGGAGGGGAGGGAGAGGGAGAGACAGGAGGAGAAGAAGGAGGAGAGGCAGACAGACAGACTTTAGAAGCTGTAACCATGTAGGAGAAGCCAGCTCCTGAACATGTCTCTGATTTCCAGCTTGCCTTTCTAGAGATCTGGGAGAATTTCCCTGGGGAAATTAAACTGATTAACCTGAGATCTTATCTTACCTCCTTATAAAGAACTCTTTTATTCTGTGTATTTTCTGGTATATTCTAATCTACATAACATCTCTGATTTCTCTTTACTATTTAACTAGATAAATGAGTTTACTCACTACTAACTATTTGAGATGATATTTTGTGCAATGAGCAATTGTTGGGAAGGAATCAGACTGGTGAGTGGAACCTAAAGGCTACCAACTCTCTCTCCTTTAAGGAAAATGGTTCTGTTTTGAACTTATGTACCCCTAGAAAGCAACATTTGGTGGGGGGTTGAGAAACATTATTCTAGTTCAGTTCCCCTCTCAGAAACTGAGGGAAAGAATGCTTTCCTCTATATCACAATACTTGGTGGGACAGTATCTTCTTTCCCCAGCTATTGCCCTTAACATTTCTTATCTTGTTAAAGGTGATCCAGACTTCAGATCTCATCTATCATTTGAGTGGCTCATATATATGATTAGACAACCCATGTAGTTGTCTAATAAGCATAATCTTTTATACACACATATATTTATATTTATATGTATGTATATGTGTTTGTGTGTATATACATATATATATATATATGTATATGAATTTGATACCCCAAATAAATGAGGGGATAATGATAATGGATTCAAGTCATCATGCCAAGATGAACTATATTATGTGATGCTGAAAAAACTCGCAAATGTGATTACTGAGCCACTGGTTTGGAAAGATATCATGAAACAGGAAAGGAGTGGAAAATTTGAGATAATAATGTTGCCCAGATTCTATCACGCTTTCTCTAGACATGTCACTGAAATGCGTGCTGGAAAAACTAACACTAGAGAGCATTTGGATCAATCCAGAAGCTCCAGGTATCTACCTAGCTCTGAAAGCTTTGAGAAGAACTTCTTTAGAGAAACAGAGATGATCTTGAGGAAAAGAGAACAAGGAGAAAGGCACATGGTTCCAAATTCCATTCTTAACAACTTAGCAGGAAATACAGCGAAAATCACGTGAGGACAGAGGAGCAGTGGAGATTGGAAGGGGAGTGAGGTGAGAAAAGTTAAAAGAAATTGAGACAACTGTAAGCACGGTAGCAAAAATAGTAAGTACTACCCTTTTGTTGTTTTTCAGTCATTTTTCAGTCACATCCGACTCTTTGTCCCCATTTGGAATTTAGTTGGCAAAGATATTGGAGGGGTTTTCCATTTTCTTCTCCAGGTGATTTTACAGGTGAGAAACTAAGGAAAACAGGGTGAAGTGACTTGCCCAGGGTCACACAGCTAGTGTCTGAGGCCAGATGTGAACTCAGGAAGATGAGTTTTCCTGATTCCAAGACTGGTGCTCTATCCACTGCAGCGCCACCTAGCGTAGGTATGTAGCACCTTTGGTGCTGATGTGGAGTGATTAATGGTAAAGAACTTATGCACCTCACTCACACATATTTTGGGTAGTGCATGGAAGAGGAAGACCCCCCTGCATCCAAGTTTACATTGATAAAAGGAAAGGGAAGGGAGATGCCAACAAAACTGATGATTTTTTTGGCTGGAGAAGAGGAAACTTTGAGGTGGAATAATGATTATTGAAGAGCTAGCAAGTGAAAGAGGGGTTAGACCTGAATTCATCTAGCCCAGAACTAAGAGCAATTCGTGGCAGTTAGAGAGGAGCAGATTCCATTTTGATGTAATGTAAAATTCCCTCTCCATTAGCACCATTCCTAAGTGGCATACGCTGCCTCAAGAGATTTCTGGAACATTTGGTTTGTCCTGAGAGCCTGGAGCATAGTCTTTTGAATCTCCACCATGCTGGCAAGTCATTCTCTTTTGAGAATGGATATGACTTTTGAAGTATGCCAAAGTCATTTGGACTCAAGACCAACCGATTTTTGTCAAAACAATGTGTGACATAATTAAGTAATAGAAGTGACTTTGTTGTGTAGTTCTGAAGGCCATTCCCAAACAGCAATTTCATCAGTAGTTTGAGCAACTTTGGAACACGTGTGCAGTCTCCCAGGGGGCTGCCTTAATTGGTGACATGTCTTTGGATGCAGGCATTATTCTATGTATATTAACATATCAGCTTATAAAAAAAAGAAAGGATGCCAGGAACATACCATAATACTCTCCAAACTGCTCTATACTTCAGCAACATCTTTTGAACTTTAAAGTATATGTCACACCAGTTCGAGGACCATTTCCCCAATTCTCACTTACATTGGTGAGTAGATCCCCAGAGGACACCTACTACAACTCTCAGGTTCTTAATGGGCGAGCCTGAGGGGATGAGTTTCTAGTACTATCATTTATGAGCCCCCTACCGATGTATTTTCCATGCTATCAGCCAGGAGCCTCAATATCCTTTTAGCAAAAGGTATTTACTGAGAACGTATTGGAAGAACATCATTAACAAAATATTCTTCCAAATGGTTGGCATAATCTATCCCCTGTGTGCACAAGGGCCCTGGGGAAAGTTGGTCAGTCATTAAACATTTAAGTGCTTACTGTATGCCAGACACTCTGTTAAGTACTAGAGAATACAATAAAAGGCAAAAAATAGTCCCTAGCATCAAGGAACACACATTCTAATTGGGAGACAACATGTAAATAAGATGTAAATAATAGTAATATAAATATAAATACATACAAAATATTTCCAGAGTAGATGAATATAATCAGAAACAGGAAGGCAGGAAAGGGATTCAAAGGTGTAGAAATGGGAGATGGAGTGTTATGGTCCAGAAACTGCAAGTGTCACTGGATCACAGAGTACCTGGAAGGAATGTATAGGAAGGCAGTCCTTAGATGACTGTTTCCTTACCGATCTGCAGGCACTTCCTCTGTCATTCCTTCCTCTGCTTCCTCAACCACCAGTACTGCTTCCAGTCACTGGTACAACTTCCACTGGCACGTTTGGAATTCCCAATCTCACACAGTTAACTGGAGGTAGAAGGGCTTGGAGGGAGCACTTCCACTGACCTGTATGATCCATAACTGGTTTGCTGTTATGGTATCATCCAACAATCAAAGCACTTCATTCTTCTCTAACTGATTCAGGACTTGTCCCCACTTATTTTATACCTTTGATTGATTCAACCAAGATGTCTGGGCCTTCTGTGACTACATTAATTAGGGTAAGTAAGCAAGACATGATCTTTACTTAAGACAAGTAATGTGTTATTTAAGTTCCCATAGCGTTATAGAAGTACTTTTATTCTCTTTAAAATGTAAAATTCCATTTGTTTTCTACCTGTAATGGCTAAGGCTCTTAAAAATAAGAGAAGCTCAAATATACAGAGGGAAGAGACCAGAGACTAACTCAGTGGCAGCAATCAGGGCTTCCAGCAGGACACCCAGGCTTTAAAGGATAGATATAGGTTTTGAATCCAGGCCCTCGGGTGCTAAGCCCCAGAAGCCTTCCACTGGGTCCCATAGTCTTTCCAGGAAAGCTCCTCTTGGAAAATCGTCATACAACTTATTGATACTGTATATAGCCCCTCTTCAAGAAGAATTATATCTCCTTCTGTTTGACTATAACTTAATATATAACATCTGGTCAACATAGTCTTTTGATTAAAGAGAGCATGACTTGCAGTGAATTTGCATGCCTGTCAACACATGGATTTACTTTTCATTTTCCTTCAGTTAGGTTCTCTAAAAATTCAATTAAAAATAATCTTTATAATTTCATTCCTGCCCATGGTGATAGAGTTTCATTTGGGAACTTTTTAAATTTTTCATCTTTTGGAATGGGTTATCTAAATACCAAAAAAGTGCAATATTCAAAAAAAATCGTAGCAATGCCCTCACAATTAAGATATGTATGATGGGCATGGGAAGTCACGATTTCTAAAGGGTTAACAAAACCTGTAGCAGAGTCTTGGTCAGGAGGAAAAATGAATAGAATGGATGCTCTAGTTTGCATAAAGCAAGAAAGTGGTAGCTATGAACAAATTTTGTATCTTGCATTTGGCAAAGTTCTCAAGGGGTAGGCAACCCTTCCGGACTTACTGAAATGGTATCATTTAGTGAATTCAGACATTAAGACAACAGGTTGAAAAATATATAATTCAGCTCTCAGATGGACATTTGAGTTGTATCACAATTAAATATCTGGATATTTATACATAGACAATGGACCAAAGTCTTCACTTTCGCCTGAGATATTCAAACTGACTTTCATTGTCTAATAATTTAAAGTGCTGTTGTACCCAGAAGGATTATGGGCATTCACCACACATGTAGTCTGTACCATTCTGGGGGAGTCTGGCCGCCGAAAAGACTATTCAGGTTGCTTTTCTCACATTATTTGACTTGTTACTCCCCCATTCCCCCTTGGGAAAAAACATTTCTTAAAGCTGAAGTTTGACTTGTATCTAGGGGCTCCTCAAACGGAACAGTAGAAAGGCACTAAATGCCCAGTGTAAATAAAGTTTGGGACAGGTATTTATTTCCCCTACCCAAAAGAAATACTTAGCAAAGAAAATTCTCACAGAATTTTTTGGATGAAAAAAAATCTTAAACAAACAATACTGAGTACTGTTGTATTCTCTTGGAAGGTAGAGCCATGAACATTAGACTGTGAAGCAGTTTGAAAGGTTAGTCATGGTTACATTTGACATCAGCTTCTTTTGGATTCAGGGCTTGGATGTCCTCTAGCTGGTGTTCTTTTTCTCCAACTGCAGTTACCCCCCTCACCTTCAGGTGGAAACCAAACTATCCTGAGTTAGCCTTTTTTCTCCATACTTCCATTTAGCACATAGTGCTACCCGTACCTTTCCTTAAAGGTTCTCCTTTCATCCCGACAGAAATTCTGACAAATCTCTCCAAAGGTTTATGTAAAACAGAGGACACCCTGCTTTTTTCAGTGAACCCCAGCCAATGCAAAAGCCAATCCAAATGGAGGTTCAAACTCACCTGATAATAGCACAAGCAGGCTTAGTTCAAAAGGAAAACAAACCATTCATTCATAATATACTTTGGTCCTCTGTATCTTTGAAGGGATCCAGTTATAAAGATTCTCCATCCAGGACTCTCCTTCCTCAGTGCCCTAATATTGTAGGAATAGCTAGAGAAGAAATAGCATTTCTCTCTAGTGTTTGTTAATATTTTTGTGTGTCATGGACACACTGATGAAACCCATGGACTGCTTCTCAGTTCTACCTACCTACCTACCTAGCTATCTTTGTCAAGTTAGAGCTAGAAGTATCCTTAGATATATTAGGATGTAACTCTTTCATTTAAAAGAATTCAAATAAATTTATATTTTTGGTTATGAACTTGTTAGTCATTAATAAGCATCAACAATTCCATTTATAAGGACCAGAAAAAAGATTGCATATGAAACCATGAGTCTACCAATGCAATCCAATTAATATTTGTTAAATATTTACTGTGTGCTAGGCACTGTGACTCAGCACTGGAGATTTGTTTCAATTCAATCAGTTGTTTCTGACTCTTTATGAGGTTTTCTTGGGGTTTTCTTGATAAAGATACTGGAGTGGTTTGCCATTTCCTTCTCCAGCTCATTTGACACATGAGGAAACTGAGGCAAATAGGGTTAAGTCATTTGCTTAGAATCACACAGCTAATAAGTGTCTAAGGTCAAGATCTGAACTCAAGTCTTCCTGATTCCAGGCCTGGCCCTCTCTCCTCTGCACCACCTAGCTGCCCCAGCACAGAGGATATAATTAACAGAAACAAAGAGTCTGTGTCCTTAAAGAGCTTACAACCTAATGGGGGAGGAATGCAGGGCTGGTTCAATAGTAGGAAAACTATCTGCATAATTGATCATATCAAAAACAAAACTAATAGAAGCTATATGATTATCTCAATAGATGTAGAAAAAGATTTTGACAAAATGCAGCACCCATTCATATTAAAATCACTAGAGAGCATAGGAATCAGCGGAGTCTTCCTTAAAATAAGTAGCATCTACGTAAAACCAGCAGCAAGCATTAGTATGTAATGGGGATGAGCTAGAAACATTCCCAATAAGATCAGGGGTGAAATAAGGATGTCTATTATGATCACTGTTATTCAATATGTTACTAGAAATGTTAGCTTTAGCAACAAGAGAAGAAAAAGAAATTGAAGGAGTTAGAATAGGCAAAGAAGAAACTAAGCTATCACTCTTTTGGAGATAATATGATGATATGTCATATAAGTACATGATGATATACTTAGAGAAGCCTAGAGAATTAAGTAAAAAACTATCTGAAATACTAAACAACTTTAGCAAAGTTGCAGAACATAAAATAAACCTTACATAAACCGTCAGCATTTCTATATATTACTAACAAAGCCCAACAGCAAGAGATTGAAAGAGAAATTCCATTTAAAATTACTGTCGACATTATGAAATATTTGGGAGTCTACCTGCCAAAACAAACCCAGGAACTATATGAGCATAATTACAAAATACTTTTCACACAAATAAAGTCAGATCTAAATAACTAGAAAAACATCAGTTGCTCGCAGGTAGGTTGAACTCATATAATAAAAATGACAACAATCTAATGGGGGAGGATAACACGCAGGAAAGCAGGAGGAAGGGATGCCGGGGGGCACCCTTCAGAGGCATCTTGTTCCATGGCGTTGAGACCAGGCAGAGCCACAGATACAGAGTGAGAGGGCTAGGGGAAGGGTCACATACAATATGAAGTGCTTGCAAAACCAACAATGCCCTTCTTTCCTCTGAGTCTTTTTGAACATCCTTTTGATTTCTTTTGTGCATTTAAAAAGTTCCATGGGTGCTCTTTTCTTCTCTTTATTACCTCCTCCTTCCTCTATCCCCTCCTCCCCAGCCTTGCAGGTGCAACAGGCTGCCTCCACAAAGTGGGTTCCCAAGGCTGTATTCTCTCACTCTGGACTAAAGTTCTAACTTAATATGTTACAAACAGACCCAAAGTGCATGTCTGATTTCAATAATCAGCATTCCCTTCTTGAGGAATGCATCTAATAAAGCAATCAAAGCTTAAACAAACCTAGCTTGCCCATTACAAACTAATTGTATGTGGTTACCTTGTTGTAGGGTTTTAGGAACATTCCTTAATATCTAGTATTTGATTGGTTGTTTAATTGAGGCACCTGAGCCTATTGTGATTATCTTAATTGAGGTGGAACTAGAACCTTCCATTACTTACATGCGGTACTGAGCAGAGGCAGCAGGTGGTCTAGGGAGTGCAGTACCAGACTTGAAATTAGGAAGATGCCAGTTCAAATCCCACTTGAGATGATTATTAGACAAGTCCTCTCTAAGCCTCACACAACTCTAAGATTTATCTGGTGAATTACAGAGGGATCACATTGGCAGTTAGTATAGGAAATTTCCCATACCTAGGAGATGATGGATCTTGAAATATCAGGGTATAAAGGAATACAGATGAATTCTAGATCAGAAAAAGAAAGGAATCTTACTTATAGAATCTGAGTAGTTTGACAGGCTCCTATTAAAGATACATGATGTTCCACATCTGCTACTTCTAAAATGGTGTATTTATTTATTTAAGGTTTTATTGAAGTCTTTCATTTTTACATAACAGTCATTTTTGGATATTACTTCCCCTCCCATCCCCTAACCCGGTGAGTATTGTCTGGTAACAAAGAAAAACTCTTAAGCAAAATGAAATAACTGAGTGACCATGTCAGACACCATATGCAAAATTCTGCACCCAGAGTTTCTCACTTCTTCAAGGATAACAAGGAAATGTTTATTCCCTCATGTTTTCTCTTGGGCCAAGATTGATCAAAAGTGGTTAATTCAGGTAGGCCTTTGCTTCTGTGCTAGACAGTTGTGAATTGAGAGCCACTAAAGAATTTTGAACTATCTAGAGATGATATTATATAGATTTTGTTATCGTCATGAATGAGGGGTTATTAGCTTACAATTAGCCAATGGACATGGTCCACATGCATCTTCCAATCTTCTTGTAGTTATTAAAAGAAAAAAAACAACACCTTCCTTATGCATAGGTCTGGTTATTACTCCTTTGCTCAGACATTTCTGAGTGGTTCTTTCTTGATCTCCCATGATGGGGGCATTCAGGGTCCACCATGATGGGATGCTATTGCACCTTTCCAGTGTTCTGTCATATTGTTCCCCTTTAGGTCCACTATACTTTAGCCAAAGTTGGACTCTCATCCATCAAACACTACTTTCTCCCACCTCCATGTCTTCGCTCGCATTGCTCTCAAGTACTGAAATTCTTTTCCCTGGTTAGTAACGATCTTCATTCCTCAGACTTAAATGTAGCACTGTTTTGCAAATCTTTAATGCTTTTATCACATGATGAGGACTGTTGTTATTATTATATTTATTTGTGTTTGTCTTGTATCCCTCTACTAGACTACAGGTTCCATGAAAGCAGGAACTCTAATTCAACTCAGCTTTTTGATTTCCCTGACACCTTTCTCTGTACACAGCTGGCACTCAGTAGAGATTTTCCTTAAATCTAAACCAGTCAAATACAACCCAGTGAACATCTAGGCCCTTTCTTCATGTAAAGCACTCTGTGCTAAACATAGGGACAAAATGAACACAAAAACAGTCCCTACCCTCTAGGACCTTCCATTCTACAGAAGCAATATAGTATGTAAAGGGAAAAGCACATACAGCATCATATATCATCTGGGCAATTAAACGTGTTGTTTCCTATCAAAATAAGAAAATTCATCATTTTTGCCACAAAGTTCTTTCTCCTCACAAAGGTGCTGGCCCATATAAATACACACACACTCTGTCTCTCTGTCTCTCTCTCATACATCCACCCCCACCCCTCCACACCTTCCCCCACCCACACACACACACACACACACACACACACACACACACACACACACACACACACACACTTTAAGCTGTAAAAGCAAATAACTGTCTGGAGGACACTATCCTCTGTGAGAAATGTTACTGAGTGCTTCAGCACACACTGTGATCTCATCAACTAAACTATTATTATAAAACATATTTGATAGATTAAGTATGGAAAACATAATATATTATTCTAATTCCGACTATAAAATCCGTAAAAATTCAAGGCAGAAAAGTCTGTCATTAATCTATTTCGTTCTGCCTCAGTACAAAAGGACATATGTTCCATCTGAATCTTACAGTTCTAGGATGTGCCCAGGATGTGAAATCCTGGAGCTAGATTTGTACATAACTTTGTTTTCCCTTTTGGGAATCTCAGAAGAGAATATCTAAATCATTAGAACATTTACTTGTATCTGCATTGCTGCTGTAGGGGCATATACAATTACATCTCAGCTTGGCAGATGGAATCCAAAAGCATGCTTCTGATCTCAGGTTAGGACAGAATGGTTTTGGTTTTGCTGCAAAGCTTACAGAGTCAAGCATAGCTATAGTGTGATCTTTAGAATAAATTAGAAAGGTCAAAGCAAAGTTAGAGTGCATTTCTGACTGCAAGAAGAGGAATTGAATACATTAAAGGATTCATCTAACCAGTACCACATGGTTTTAACTGTTGCATCTGAAGTAGTTTTAGTCTCAGTTTTCAAAGCTGGTAGGGCATGAGACTTGGAGAATGAGAGAATGCTTGAGTTGGGAGGCAGGAACCTAGGAGTTTGTCTAGTACATGTCACAACTGACTAGGAATTACCCCATAACATACCTGATAAGTGGTCATCCAGCCTCTACTTGAAAAGCTCTGGGTAGGGGAAATCCTTTACTTCTAGAGGCAACCCTTTCTGCTTTTGATTAGTTCTAATAGGAAAGATTTTATTTACATAAAGATGAAATATGACTGTCTGAAGCTTCTACCCACTGCTGCTTGTTCTGCCCTCTGGGGCCAAACAGAACAGAGGTGATACTGAGTCCACATGGTAGCCCTCAAGATGTTTGACAAAACCTACCATAATCCACCAGGGTAAATACCTCAAGTTCCTTCAGCTGTTCCTCCTATGCTTTGTTCTATCGTTCTCTTCCCATTCTGGTCAGAGGGTTATAGAATCATACATTGAGACTTGGCCAAATCCGCCATTTCTCAGGTGAGGGAAATGAGTCCCCAGAAATGTTAAGTGACTTTCCTTAATACCATATGGATGAAGATTCAAAAGCAGGTCTTCTGACTCTAAAACTCTTATCAGAGTCATTCCTAAAGTGTGGTGCCTAGAACTGAACCCACTAACCCCACTCCTAATTCCTGAAAATGCAGTCCAATCAAGTCAATATATAGCAAAACTGTTACTTCCCTTATTCTGGGTACTACGCATCACTACACAGCCTAAATCAAAGGCACTAAATTCTTACTCGGATCCTTCAGCAGATGGTAGACATTCAGTCCATTGCTGGGTCTTTGACACTTGGTATGGTCTGCCAGAGTGTATGAATCACCAGCTAAGCCTTTGAGAATGCAGTGCCACCTCTGTCCCACGATGAAGCATTGGAGGAGGATTTTCACAATGGCCAAATAAGAAATAATTTCACTACCAAACAAGACAAATTTAGGATAAGGGTTAGAGTCTATCAGAGGAGTTTCCCCAATCAATTTAAGTGTAGCTCTTCTCTTGCTGAACGTGGGCATGCGCACTGGTGCCTTTCTCCAAGATGATTGGCTGCCTGGGATTCAAGAGGATAGACTTGATAGAGCAGCTTCCTTTCTTCATGTTCTCCAAATGATCAGCTGAGCCTTTTGTGTCTTTCAATTTTTTCCTGATCAGAAGACAAGCCAGAGTTCAACTTGGGCCTGTATTTTGGAGGGATGGGGATATGCCTATGAATGCATGATCTAACCTCCTACTCCCAACTCCCACATAAATTGATGATGGTTCTTGCTGATGTTTCTTTTTTTAATTAATTTATTTAACTTTTAACATTCATTTTCACAAAATTTTGGGTTCCAAATTTTCTCCCATTTTGTCCCCTCCCCCCACCCCAAAACACTGAGCATTCTAATTGCCCCTATCACCAATCTGCCCTCTCTTCTATCGTCCCTGTCTGCCCTTGTCCCCATCTTCTCTTTTGTCCTGTAGGGACAGATAACTTTCTATACCCCATTACCTGTATTTCTTATTTCCTAGTAGCAAGAACAGTACTCAACAGTTGTTCCTAAAACTTTGAGTTCCAACTTCTCTTCATCCCTCCCTCCCCACCCATTCCCTTTGGAAGGCAAGCAATTCAATATAGGCCATATCTGTGTAGTTTTGCAAATGACTTCCATAATAGTCATGTTGTGTAAGACTAACTATATTTCCCTCCACCCTATCCTGCCCCCCATTGCTTCTATTCTCTCTTTTGATCCTGTCCCTCCCCAAGAGTGTTGATTTCAAATTGCTCTCTCCTCCCATTGCCCTCCCTTCCATCATCCCCCCCACCCTGCTTATCCCCTTATCCCCCACTTTCCTGTATGGTAAGATAGGTTTTCATACCAAAATGAGTGTGCATTTTATTCCTTCCTTTAGTGGAATGTGATGAGAGTAAACTTCATGTTTTTCTCTCACCTCCCTTCTTTTTCCCTCCACTAAAAAGTCTTTTGCTTGCCTCTTTTATGAGAGATAATTTGTCCCATTCCATTTCTCCCTTTCTCCTCCAAATATATTTCTCTCTCACTGCTTAATTTCATTTTTTTAAAGATATGATCCTATCCTATTAAATTCACTCTGCGTTCTCTGTCTCTGTGTGTGCGTGCGTGCGTGTGTGTGTAATCCCACCCAGTACCCAGATACTGAAAAGTTTCAAGAGTTACAAATATTGTTTTTCCATGTAGGAATATAAACAGTTCAACTTTAGTAAGTCCCTTATGACTTCTCTTTGCTGTTTACCTTTTCATGCTTCTCTTCATTCTTGTGTTTGAAAGTCAAATTTTCTTTTCAGCTCTGGTCTTTTCATCAAGAATGCTTGAAAGTCCCCAATTTCATTGAATCTTGCTGATGTTTGAAGCACAATTTGATTTAGAAACAGAAGAAAAGCATTCTGTATTGGAGAAAATAATTGCTGTTAATATTAGGGTTCTCTTTATGCCCAAAGGGCTTTAAAACCATGTATACCTTTTGATCCAGCAATATCACTACTAGGTCTGTAACCCAAAGAGATTTTAAAAAGGGAGAGGGAAGGACTTATTTGTACAGAAATATTTATAGCAGCTCTTTCTGCAATGGCAAGGAATTGGAAATTGAGGGAACGACTGAACAAATTATGGTATATGATTGCAATGGAATATTCTTGTGCTACAATAAGGGATGAGCAGGCTGATTTCAGAAAACCCTGCACTGATGCAAAGTGAAGAGAGCAGAACCAGGAGAACATTGTACATAGTAACAGAAATACAGTATGATGATCAGCTGTGAATGACTTAGCTCTTCTCCGCAATACAGTGAGCCAAGACAATTTCAAAGGACTCATGATGAAAAATTCCATTCACATCCAGAAAAAGAGCTGATGGAAACTGAATGTAGATCTAAGCATATTTTTCTACCTTTTATTTCGTGTTTTTTTTTTCTTTTTTGGTCTGTGTCTCCTTTCGCAGCCTCACTGATAAGGACATATGTTTTGCATGATTGCACATGTATAACCTATTTATATATGACAATATGACCAATTGCTTGCCATTTCAGGGCGGGGAGAGGGGAGGGAGGGAAAAGGATTTGGAACTCAAAACTTTAAAAATTAATGATAAAAATTGGCTTCACATGTAATTGGGGAAAATATTATTAAAAAAAAGAAATTGATGATGGCTACCTTAGGGTAGAAGTGCATGAGAATTATATGAGCTTGTCCACACAGCCTGAGAAGAGATGACAATAGCTGAGGGCACTAGTAGAATTGCTGCAGAAGCAAATGGCAGAAGCAGGTAAGTGGATATCCACTTAGTATCACAGGTGAGTTCATGGACGGTGTTTCTGAACCCCAATTTCCTATGCAGAGGGAGAGATTTTAATCTCCTAGACATCACGTTATAAAAATATATCCTCCTAGTCCAAGGAGAGAGATTTTCTGGGCAGTGTCGGTCCTTGGGTTTGCTTCATCAATGGCCCCAAGTTCAAGAATTCAGGGACATGATCTTCTAGAGAAGGGTGATATGCCAGACGATGTAGATTTTCAAGAAAGAAAACAATGATCCATGGGAACCCCATGACCAAAGGAACAGGGATAGGGATTTATTACTTGAGCAAAGGACTTAGATCTTGCTGCCTCCCTCCCCTCACTCTTACAGAGAGGGATTCCTACAATGCAAGTCTAATGGGATGGGGTGTTCTTTGTTCAACATCCCCCAAATACGACTGCCTTCTGGGGTTGTGATGAGGGCATGAGCTATTGGGATGCCTTATGGGTTTTTATATTCATTTATGGATTCTCATGAGTTGGTGTCTTCTGAGGCTCCGGGGTGAAGTAAAGCTTGTCCCATACCCAATTTGCATTTGTCATTTTGAATGCTAATATGGGAGATGGGGAACCTGTTACCCACATCTGGGGAAACTTAGACATGTTATATTGTATTGCATTGTAATTTTGTTATATGTTATATCATAATAAACATAATATACATAAGGTTTATTAGGAAATTTACTGGAAGTAAACTCCAAGCATAACAAAACAAAGAGAAGAAAAGACCTTCTTAGACAAGCCTCCAAGATGAGACTGGGTCTGTAAAAGCCCAAGGGTTTCAGGGACCTTGGGCCATAGATTATGGTTACCTAGACACTTCATAAAATGACAGTCCATCCTGTAAAGCAACAGTGGTGGAAAAGGGCTGGCTTTTTTTTTGCCAACTCAATTTATCTTAGTGTAGCAGCCACAGCACATCTGTGACCTCCCGAATCTTGATCACTGAGCTCTCTAATGCAGAGGCAAACCGAAGTGACTTCTCTTCTGTTTCTCCAATCCCCAATCTGGCATCCCCGAGGCCCAGCAAAAGACCCATCTGTGTAGTTAAGCATGTGCCTCACGGATGTGGGAGAATTAGCAAGTGTTCAACCACAGAAGTGAGTCTGGGGAAAGAAGAACTAAATGCATATTTCTGCAGCTGGTACATTTTTAAAACAGGCATTTAAAGATGGAATTGGCGAGATCTCCAGATGCAAAATATTTGTGTTGTGATTCTGTTCCATCCTTGTATTAGCTATGGCAAGCCTGGGCTCTTCAGCCCCCATCTTCCAGGCTCCCACTTTCAGTAGATGACCTTGTTTCCTGCTTTCTCCCAGAAGATGGGAGATTCCCATGTTCCCTCTTCTCCACTTCTCCATCCTTCTCTGCCTGCCTTCAGTTTTTCCTTTCTCTCTGGAACTGGGAAGATTTTACTTCCACTTGCTAAAGGAGAAAATTCTGTGGCAGAATGGGCTGGAGAAAGAGAATTTGAACTGAATAAGGAGAAGGAAAATAAAGCGAAAGTGATTTGGAGGATTGGTGGGACTCTTCAGGAAGGCCAGAGATTGATTTGGGGGAGCAGAAACTGAGGGAGGGACACTGGAGGAAAAAGCGAGTTGGTAGGAGAAATGGACTCAGACTGAAGGAGGAGTAAGGAAGAGGAGGAAACCTGGAGAAGAAAACAAAAGGGCTAGGAAAGCAAGGGGATTAGTGAAAGGAAATGCAGGCAAATTGATAAGACAGTCAGAAATTAGTGCGGGAAGGTGGAAGGCAGTTAAGTGTGGCTGTCTAGCAGGCCAGGGGCTGCTAAAGAGGTTGTTCATTAGAGGCTAAAGGGTAACTGGTATAGAAGTCAGTTGGAAGGCACCTGATCTCAGTAAATACTGAGGGACTGGGGAATTTCTTGGTGATTTGCATTGGAAGGTGTGGTGATGTCTTCCCTTCTGCCATGGTGAAGTGACTGCAGTCTATGCTCAAAGTGTAGGCTGGTCTTCCTAGGGAGAAGAGGATGTGAGGTGGCTGCAGGGAAAAGGATGAGCTTTCTCCAAAAGTGGAAGATAAGTAAAAGGATCTGAGGAAGCTAAGATGAATCCTGACCCAAATTCAGGGCAGGAAGTTGGAGAATACAAAAATGACACCCTTACAAGGAAGTGGAAAAGGACCATTGGACATATGGAGAGGAGAAAAAGCAAACTGGAGGCTCTTTCCGAGAAGGTGTGAGAGAGCTAGCTACCATGAGGAGGAAACAGCTGCTTTTCCTCAGGATAGGGAGATCTGCAGGTGCTTTCAGGTGAGAGAGATCTGGTAAGAGTCAGAGGAGGAAGTACTTTTGATTGACATTTGTCTCCTTGATGAGTACATTTGTCTATCTGATGATAGCAACAGAGAGGCCTAATGTTTTGCCAGGGCATGTATCCAAGGCTTGACAGAGAAACTCCCAAGGCTCATTAAAACAGATGACTACTCCTTGCTCCTGGTGATCCACATGGGCACAAATGATACTTCCAGAAGGAACTTAGAAACCACTGCCAAAGAATATGAAGTCATGGATGAGAAACTGAAGACCACAGGGTCACAGGTGGTGTTTTCATCACTGCTGTCCAGCACAGGTTAGGGAGCAAGAAGAGAAAAGCAGACATGGGAAGGGAACACCATGGCAAGAAGATTCTGTCTGAGAATGGGATTCGGATATCTGGACCACAGCATCGAACATAGAAACAACTGGCCAAGGACACACCTAGCAAGGGTTGGTAAGAATATATTTTCCCAGATTTTCTTAAAAATAAGAAAGAAGAAAACTATCTATGGACATTCACTAAGTTAAATATCAGAGACTAGGTACAGCATATTAAGATGAAAAGCAGCTGAAGCACCCACAAGTTGACAAAGTCTAATAAAAAGGAGTCAGGAGTAACCCTTCCTCCTCCCTCACTCCGCCTCAAACGAATATAGACAAATGTGCAAAGTAGAGGCAATGAGCAAAATAAACTAGAGATCCTGCTTGGACATGGCAAATATGACCTCAAAGATCTCCCTGAGCCATGGTGATTTGATACATGTAAATAAGATGTGGTTTTAAATGGATATTCTGTTTTAGAAAAATATGACAAATTAAAAAGAGCAGGGTATCCTTGTTAATTAAGAAGATATACTTATGTGAATAAATCTCGGGAACCAGAGGGAATGCTTTGTTTAGAGTATTTGATGACATCATTAGTGGCAGAAACAGAAATGATTTGTCACCAGAGAATGCTACCAATCACCTGGACCAAAAAAGGGAACAGATGAAGAGTTTGGAAAACCAAACACAAATCTGGCAGGGAAACACAATGTAGTAGTTGTAGGGGATTTTAATTATGTGGATACCTGTTGTAGCTCTCTCTCAGCCAAAATACCTTTTTGACTTGCCTTCAGGATGAGGTGGAGGGACCGACAAGGGCAGCATTCTATTCTGGGTCTGAATCCTGCTAAGGGAGGAATTGGTTGCTGAGGGAGGTTTAAATGTACAGTTAGGATCTCAAAGCTGTAGCACTTAATGGTTCACAAAGCCTTTAATTCATAATGACCCAACAAGTCCAGGTTTTGTTTTTCATTCATAATAACCCAATGAATTCCAGCTGTCTTGGTATTATTTGTTCCCATTTTATAAATGAAGAAACAAAGGCACAGCAAAGTCAAGTGATATGCATCCCTAAGGTCACACAAACAGGAGTTGGGATTTGAACCCAGGTCTTCCAGTTCCCAAGGTTCTGGACTCTTTCAGCTACACCCTACTGGCCTAAAATTGCAAATTGCTACAAATCCTTTGTAGCAATATAATCTTGTTTATGATTCCAGCGTTCTTTGGAGCACAAGCCTCAACATGCAGTTTCATTTATCAGGACCAGATGACCTGTCAGGAAGTGCTTTACAGGAAATTGCAAAGGCCATCACTACAACTGTGGGTACTGAGTTAGAATGGAATTCATCTCAATCTGTGGTTAAATTCTGAACAGCTTTGGACTACGAGAAATGGAAGAATCATGCTGTCCATTCCAGACTGAATTATTCTTTACTCAGAAAGAGGATTGTCTTTCAAAAATGAAGTTTCATCTTAACCACTACTAACACTGAAGTAACAGCTGCTCACTCACAAGCCTTGATTTAAACTCTGTCTCTACACACTTATATGGAGTTGGGAAGTAAAAATGGATTTCACCAAATAGTTTCATCCAGAATTATTGAAGGTTTGCCTCCTTTTCAACCATTCTTATTGCCTTCTGCTTCAACCAAAGGGGTGTTATGTGTAGATAACAGTTTCTGATTCCTGGTTCCAAACCTCCTGAAAGGTACTAGAAACACAGAGTCCTTGAAGCTAGAACATACTGGTGTCATAACCAAATACCAGAACTTAGGCTCCTAGAAATCCTATGACCAAAAAAACCTCTTGCCTAAATTTCCATTTTATTACAGACATTTAAAATCAGCACTGATTCACATACTTCAGCTTGAAATGGAACTGATTCAAAAAGCCCACAAAACTGAGTTAGGCAGTACAATACATACTTCTATTCTTCCATGGGTCTTTGATCACATTAGTTCATTCCATGGGTGTCAGTCACAATGTGTTTTCACACCTTGTGTGACTTTCGTTCATGTCCTCCCCAAATCCGTCCATAAGAGGTGCACCCATTGTGCTGGAGGTTTTCCTTTCTATGGTATAATGTTTCTTGAACACCTATGGTGTGACATCTTTTGTCCCTCACTCTCATGATGTGACCAGCCCACATCCTTTTTCTGATCATCAATTTCCCTGATTATATCCTTTATCCCCGAGGTGACAGACACATGGTCTGTAACATTCTTGAGTGTGACCCAAATCAGATTAAAATGCCAGTGGGAAATACTTAACAAAATAAATAAAAATATGACAAAACTTAGTACTACATTTGAACACTAAGTCAATATGTAGCACACAGGGATCCTCTTGTCGAAGTTAGGAGCCCCCATTTCTGTTTGAGTTTGATATTATTGATTTGTGCTATTTATTTCATATAAATTCTCCTTGGTATTTTCATTCTCCCTTATTTTTTCAAGCAGCGTTCCGTTCTTCCTAATTACCTATAAAGATGTATTTCGTCCTTTCTGAAACTTATAGCCTTAGGGAGTTGCCTAGAACACGGAGAGGTTGGTTAAATGACTGCTCAGAATCAAACAACTGGGATGAAAGAATGGGAGCAGAATTGTGAGGAGACAAAGAGGCAGAGGAGAATCCTAATTTGTATCAGGAGGTTGGGTGATAGAAGAATGTGCCACAAAAGAGGAAGGGAAGAAGGACCAGTGACCATCTGAAGAGAAATAACAGCTATGAGAGTCTTCCTGTAGAAAGAGGTATGCAGACTATTTTAGGAAGATACAGAGGCTTAGTGGACTTCAAGGTGAGAGGTCATCCAGTAAGGATCAGAGGAAGAAGAGATGAGTAATGGTGACTGGAAACACCCTCCTGAGGGTTACCAAAGCCCCCTCATCAACTTCGACATAAACAATAGAAAGGTCCACTGTGTTCCCAGAACATGGATCAAGGAGGTGGTGGAGAGCCTCCTGAAATGTGTCGAACCTTACTGGGCATGACCACTACGCACTCAGCCTGTATGAGTTATGTGAGAACAAATGATGCTACCAGGAGGAACTGAGAAAGTATTGTGCAGAATTGGGAAATCTTGGGTCAAAACACAGGAAGACCTTTGGGACGCAGGTGGTATTTTCATCAGTCCTGCCAAATGAACATAGAGGTTTCAAAAGCGAAGGTTGGATTTGGAAAATGAACACTTGGCTAAGAAGATTATGTCTGAGAAAGGGATTTGGATTTCTGGATCACTGCTTAAGACATAAGAGCAATGACGTTTTGGCTAGGGATAGAGTGTACCTAATTTGGGCCGGTAAAGATACATTTTCCTGGAGCCTTGTGAATCTGATTAAGAGGGCTTTAGACTGAAAAGGGAAGGGAGAGGAGGAAATTGACTGCATATATCTGCCAAGCCTGAAAGAAAGTAGAAGCTACAATACAGGATAAAGACTAACAGAAGAAATATCCAGTCATTCACAGGGGCCAACATTCAGGAGGAGAAGTAGCAATGAATCCAATGACCTCCGGTAGGCTAGGGATCAGGTTTGTTACTTCATTAGCACAGGGAACTCCATATGTCAATTTATGCCAGAGCTTTCTCTGCAGATTAACACCTTAGAGAGATGCCTAGAACACTGAGAGGCTGGTTAAGTGACTTACTCAGGGTCACACAACCAAAATACGTCAGAGATGGGACTTGACACCAGGCCTTCCTGGCTCTGACACCAGCTCCCTCTATCCACAACACCATGCTTCCTCTCACCCTCAAATATGCATACATACATACATACATACATACATACATACATACATACATACACACATACACATTTTGTTTTGGTTATTCAGTTGTTTCAGTTGTGTCTGTTCTAAATGACCTCATTTGGGGCTTTCTTGGCAAAGATACTGGAATGGTGCACCATTTTCTTCTCCAGCTCATTTAACAGATGAGAAAACAGAGGCAAAGCAATTTGTCCAGGGTCACAGAGGTAGTAAGTGTCTGAGGTCGAATTTGAACTCCAGACCAGTACTTTATCTACCACACCATGTAACTGCTCTAATATATGTAATGTTATATGTGCAGGTACATATATCTACATGTATAATGTATGTATACCTATATACATGAGTGTAACATTTGTTTGTGTGTTAAAGTTTGGAAAGGGCTTTACGTGTTACCTCATTTGATCCTTACAACCCTAAGCCCTATTAATATCCCCATTTTACAGATGTGGATGGAGAAACTATACATCTACATCTATATCTATCTATTTCCACATAGGTACACATGTATATATGTTTATATATATATATACATGTATATACATACAGTACTGATACAAAGCAAGGTAAACCAGAGGGCCTAATGTAAGGAGGCAAATTTGACCTCATTGTCATCAGTCAGACTTGGTGGGATGGCACTCATGACCAGAATATCACTCCAGAAGGGTAAATTTTATTTAAAAAAAAAAGAGAACAGATAAATGTAGTGGAATAGCACATTAAGAAGACATACTCAAGGGAGAAGATCCAACAGCCTAAGAAACATAAAGGAGAACATTTGAATAAATATTAATGGAGTGAGAAATGGAAAAGATATTATTATTATTGAAGTCAATTATAGGTCACCTGGACAGAAAGAGTAAATAAATAAGGGGATTTATAAATTAATCCCAGTGCTGACATGAAGGGGGAAGGGGAAGGACCAAGCATTTACTAAGCACCTGCTATGTTTCAGGCACATGGGGGAAATCACCTTACCAGTCGTCTGGCAAAGCTATCTTTCGATCCAAAGTAAACAAGTTGATAATTTTTTTTGATAAAATTTGTCATTTGCTTTAATTATAATTTCATCCTTCAAACAGTTTGGAAGCAGCAAAGAGAAATTCATTTCTGGACCTCATTCTCACCAACAAGAAGGATGCTTAAGTAAGAATGACGACAACCTTGGGATCAAGTGGCCATTCCTTATAAACCTTGGGATTTATTGACAAAAAAATCTAGGTGAACACTGGATTTTAGGAAAGTAGATTTTGACAGGTTTAGAGAAATAATAGGTAGGATGAAATATTCAATTGTTTCTTCTGGGAAAGCCAGCCTGTGAAGGATAGAAAGTTTTTAGGAATGAAATACTAAAGATGTAAGCAGATTTAATTCTGATGTGACTGTAAAAGAGGAACTGATGCGACTGCAGCAGAAATTCATCAAATAATTCAGGTTTAAAAAAAGATATGCATAGAAGAAAACCTAGCAAAGTCCTATAAATGTACTTCCAGGAGTACTAAAGGCAGAATAGGCTAAGTCAGTCTAAGAAGAGTAAAGACAAACAAGGATTTTTAGGTATGTAGGAAGATGCTAACTGCCAGGATTTACAAGGCTCAATTACATGGTGTATAAATTACTCGGGATGTACAACAATTTTGTGAAAACCAGTGCTAATAACTTATAAACTATTGATGTAAAACAGCCTAGTTAATCTCCAGAAACAAGCAAAGATCTGGAGAGGGAACTGACAGCTCAACAGATTCTTCCAAATGTTTGGCAGAACATTAAGAAGACTAGTAAAGATATACAGACAAACACCTGCCAACTGTTTCTATGAAGAAGAAACAATGCTTGCCATAGGCAAGAAAATACAAAGACTGGAGTACTATATGGATTCTGAAAAAAATTACTGATGACACTCCCTTCATTTCAGACTATTCCTAAACCATTATCAGAAGAGGTCTAGGTGAACCTGTAAGCTCTGGGGCATCTTCATCAAACTGCAAGGCATCCACATTCTAAAAATGTTTTGGACCTGGAAGTCTTACCTCCAGTGAGAGAATGATGAGCACTGAAAAATGTACTAATATACTAAGAAGTAGAATTGTTCTAGAATTACAGCTATTCATGAATAGAAATTGAATACTACAGTATGACCTTATACCATGCCATACATCATGAATGGTTAAGAGACTGAGCCAAAAGATAGAGCTAAGCAGGCTTCATCAGACTGGGAATTCACCTGATTTGAACCATATTGGAAGCCTCTGGGCTATAATTTAGGCTATACTTGTGAAAATAGGCAGTTTATGAAAAGTACACTTAATATACAATGTGATAGAAGTATAGTTTTATGATGAAGAACTAAAGTATATGTGTCAAAATCTTGGAAACTCATAAAATAAGTCTTTGCAGCTAGATGAGGACATACTGCACACTAAAAGGTTTTTTTAAGATAAAAAAGTTTTAAGGTTTATGACGGGGGTGCAAGTTCCCCACCCCTGGTGTATGATTTGTTAATAAATTTAATTATTTCACTTTGTCCCAGTTAATTTACATAGCAGCTTATGCTTTCTTTTCTCTTCCAAGGAAAATGATTAGACTGAGAAGGATAGAAAGAAATGGCCCAAAGTTGCAACTGTTAGTACTGGAGTTGGAACTGAAGACAAGTGAAGAGATAAGAAGGTGCTGAGCTGTGCTGGATGAGTTGAAGTGATCAGGCCCAGAAAATAACCACATAGCAGGGTCCTAAAGGAAGTGAGGTCCTAAAGGAGGTAAGAATGAGAAGTCACACTTCAGTAATAATATCTTTTCCATTTCTCACTGACAAGAAGTAGAGAACTGGAAAGAGGAACATGTCCCAGTGTTCAAAAAAAGGGAAAACAATGTCTGAAAACCATAGGCTGCTGAGCTTGATTTCAAAAGCTGGCAACATTCCAGATTACATTACAAAAGAAATAGCTTGTTATCACTTAGAAAGGGACCACTAAAAGCCAGCATGACTTCATCAAGAACAGGTCATACTACACTAAGTTCATTGCCTTTTTGACAGGGTTTCTAGATTAGGGGGATGGTGTAGATTTAAAAAAAAAACTGGATTTCAGCAAAGTTCTGAGATGGAGAAATGGAAACTAGATGATAGTCGGATTAGATGTATGTGGGATGGGTTAATGGCTAGAGGTCATCTTGAAGGGAACTCTCTAATAGAATACTCAAAGATCTCGTCTTGGGCCTGGACTGTTCAACATTTGCATCAACGTGAGATGAAGACATAGACGGTATGCATCACAATTTTTCGATAACAAGAAACTGGGAGGGATAGTTAGCATGTTAAATGAATCAGGATCCAAGAGGATCTCTGAAGGCTGGAATTACGGAGCAAATCCACTAAGATTAAACTGAATCGAGATCAATGTAAAGTCCCTTGACCTGAGTGCCAAAAATAAACCCCATAAGGACAAAGTTGGGGAGGGTTTAGTAGGCCAGTGATTACTGTGAAAAAGATCTCAAGGGGTGGTATTCAGTGGAATACAAGCTGAGTATGAGTCAATGGTGTGACAAGAGAGTCCAAAAATTTATTGCATCCTCTTGTCTTATTATCAGCCCATCTTTTGTCCCAGGCCTACATTTCTCTCAGTGCATCCTTTTCACCACTTCTCAGTTCCAACTATATTTACATAACTATGACTAATTACTGACTTCAAGATGTTCCTATATCCAAGTCTCCATTATTAGATACAAATAGGAGTTTACGGAGGCAGGTAAGCAAGTCATGTGGATAATTCTTAGCAAAACAGAAGGACGAGTGAATATTTGTAAGAAAATGTAACCCACCTGAAAACCTCAGTCCTCTTCCGTAGTGACTTCAGCCAGTTTTAATGATGTTAATGCTTTGCTGTCCCAGCAAGAGGAAGATGATATGGTTGACATCTCGTCATTTCTGATTTTGCCAGTCCCTGGGCCAGGAGGTGCTAAACCCTCCA
This sequence comes from Notamacropus eugenii, assembly GCF_028372415.1. Classification (NCBI taxonomy): domain Eukaryota; kingdom Metazoa; phylum Chordata; class Mammalia; order Diprotodontia; family Macropodidae; genus Notamacropus; species Notamacropus eugenii. Next base: position 65,823,565 of record NC_092879.1, on the reverse strand, counting down.
AGCTCTCTAGGCCAGGTCCCTATAGACCACTAGTCTGTGTGTGTGTGTGTGTGTGTGTGTGTGTGTGTGTGTGTGTGTGTGTGACATGGCTGGCTGGGCCTAGGGGTGCAGGCTGTGACTATGGAAAAAAGTAGAGCTAAATGGCCTCGATGGGGATTGAGGCTGCAACCTTGGCCTCATTAGCAGAACTCTTAAACCATCTAGTAAGACAGTCACAAAGCTCTCCAACTTTCCAGGCCCACCCGCTTGAGTTTTCAGTGACTGACTTGAGACAGTTTTACTTTGGCATGACATGTACTCCCTGGTGCATGTGGCGTTTGAGGTTACTTTCGGTGAGGAGTGAAAAGACTGGAGTTGTGTTCATAAACAGATTTTTAAAACCCCAGATGCACCTACTTCTTTTCTTCACTGGAAACCAAGAAAGTTCAACTCCAAGTGAAGGAGTGTTTAGAGAGCAAATCTTTCAAAGGGCTACTTCTCTGGAAATGGGCAGGTTTTACTTGGAGCCCAGTTCTATGTCCAAGTGCAGTGAAAGGTATTTGAATTTTTATAACTGTCCCTACATTTCTTTCCATCGAATTGAGGGATGAATACATTTGATTTTTGGTCATTTGTCCGAAAAAGGTAACCTGCATTTATCCTGGACATAAACATGAGTTTCAGTGACTTGAAACTCAAGGCTTTCTTCAAGTATCTGAAAGACTGTTTTGTGGAAGAGGGATTCTACATTTCTACTTGGCCCCGCAAGGATGAATGAGGAGTGGGGGTGCAAGTTGCGAAGAGGGAGATTTCACCACCACAGATGGAAAAAATTCCATTACAATGATTGCAACCCAAAAGTAGAATGAACTGCCCCAGAGGTCTTTAAGCAAAGACCAGGTCATCGCTTGTTGGCTGTGTTGGAGAGGGGATTACTGCTTCAATACTGACTTGGAGAGAAGTAGAAGGAAGGCTTTGACCTCATGAAATGACTTTTCCCCATGTTACTAGGAAAATAGAAACATCACAAATATATTCACTGCAAATTTATTCCTGCTTCAGACACTTCATAGTTGGGTCATCTTGGGCATGTTGCTTCACCTCTGTTTGCCTCAGTCTTCTCAACTGCAAAATGGGGATAATAATAGCCACCTACCTCACAAGGTTGTTGTGAGGGCCAAAAGAGCTAACTGTAAAAGGTTCTTAGCATAGTGACTGGCATAAAATAAGTGCTTAATCTCATCCCTCTTCCCTTCTCCTTTTCCCTTCCTTTCCCATTTCCTTACAAGTTTCTAATGGAGCACAGAAACACTACTTTACATTCCAGAGTAGGAAGAGCATTTGCTGACCTTCTCATCTGCTTTAGGGTTGTGTTACTAGTTTACCTTTGAGAGATATCTTGTTGTTGATAAGCAAAAGAAGCTGCCAAAGATAGAGCATCTATTCCTAAAGCGGTTCATTTTCTGATCAACGGTCTGTGTCCTGCTCTGAATAATTAGTTAGTTCTTGCCAGGAATTATTTATGAAATACAGTAGTTTTTAGGTGTATGGGCTCCAATCGCCTGTACATAAGTTGAATCAGTAAATAAATCTATCCATTTATTACAGAATCTTGCAATCTGAATGTCATAGCATCTCCACATTGACCTCTGACATCATTCACATAGTTTTCCCATTATATGCCTGAAAACAGCCTATTTATTGTTCATTGTATCTTCTACTGCCCTTGTGTAATTCCATTTTTAATGTTCTCCCATTGCTTTCACTGCCAGATAATTCTCCCCTTCACCCACTCAGAGGAACAGAAGAGGCTCTTTCCCCTTCTGCATCCTAGAAACATGACAGAATTCCACAAACTAGAGGGGATCTCAAAGATCCACTAGCTGACTATCTCAACCCTGTCATTTTAGAGATGAGGAAACTGACATCCCAAGATGTTCAAAGGTTTGCCCAAGGTCCCCCTCTCAAAGGAGATTTACTGATGAACTTGAATATAATGCCATATTTAGCAACTATTTCAACCCAGGGTCATAGAAAAATTTCCAGTCGTAAATTATTTCAGCCATATGGGAAAATGAAATTAAAAAAAAAAAAGACCACATGGAAAGTGGTGTCATCACATAGGCACTGGTAGACGATGGGAGGAAGGAAACAAATATTTTTTCATTGCCTATTATGTGTCAGGTATGGTCCTAATCACTCAAAAAATATTATCACTTTTGATTCTCACAATAACAACCTTGGGAGGTAGGTGCTAATATTATCCCCATTTTATAGTTGAAGAAACCACACCATACAAGTTAAAGATTTGCCCCAGAGTTAGTATCTGAGACTAGATTTGAATTCAGATCTTCTTTACAGATAATTTTATTCAAGAATCTATTGAGCAGAAAATTAGGGAAGGATGGAAAGTGCATATTGTACAGATCATGTTATACAGTTTGATGGGCAATCCATTGAGTTAGCTCATCAGTACATGGTATTAGGACAGGAGCTCAGGTGGACAATTGGATTGCAATTGGGAAACAATTGGGTGATCCTGAGATAGTCTCTTCTGTATAAGCCCATTTTATTAATCTTGACATTCTCCCAGTACTGCCAGCTAGTAGGCTGTGACCCATGGACCATGAGGGGCTCTGAATAATCATCACTGACATTTACACAGTGCTTTAAAGTGTGCAAAGAACTTTACATGCGTCAGCTCATTTGAGGCTCAGAATAACCCTGTGGAGTAGTTACTAAACGTATTATTACCAGCATTTTACAGACGAGGGAATCAAGGCCCAGAAATGCTAAATGATTTGTTCATGGTCACACAGCTAGTAAGTACCAGAAGAGAATTTGAATCCAGTTCTTCCAGACTCCAAGTCTACTTCATTAAGTTTAGTTGCAGGTGACCCAAGGGGCAAAAGAACATTGCATTGTGGGTATAGTAAGCATATTAACAATGCTGATCTGCATGAGAAAGGATATACATTATCAAGGATGTGGATGACATATATGCCACCTCTTACACAACATTTTTTTTGATCCCCCCCCCCCATTGTTAGTGTGACCTCCATTTTGAAATTTATACTTTTGCTCATAATTTGCAGTTACAGGTACAGTTTTTATCGGTCCCAGTAGAATGTAAATTCCTTGAGGGCCTGCATAGTTTACTTTTGTCTTTGTATGTCCAATGCCTAGCATTGTGATGAGAACAGAGTATTTATTTAACAAATATTTGTTGAATTGAACTGAGTCAAATAGAATTTAAATTAATCACCAGAAAAGGAGATGGGCTGGTTATGTAGTGAAAGAAAGGGCCAAGAGATAGCCAGCCAGAACACCACTCTGGGAGCCCCAACTAGCAAAGACCTGGAGGCAAGCCTGGGGAATGCTAGGCATGACTACTCCCCCTCTTATGAAGGATGGAAAGGAGGGGGTACCCACACTAATGAAGTCATAGACCTCATGAAATTGCAAAGTGTTTACCACCAAACACTCGTAAGGGGCCTATGTGTAGACTTAACTCCTTTATTCCATTACACTGGAATTTGGAGGTAAGGCCGTTGCAATTGTTGTTACACACACACACACACACACACACACACACACACACACACACACCCATTTCTGCTTTTGCATAGATTGATGAGTCTGATCATATTCCATATTATGAGATGTCTCAACAGAAGCTTTAGGCAACCTATACACTGATAACACATTGTATAACCCCAACCATGAGATATGCAAGCCTAAGTTTGCTTTTTAGTTAAAACACATGCTTTGGAAAGTCTGGAAGCTTAATGAGTTAAAAACAGACTAATTAGTCCCTAACACATAGAAAATATACGTGGCCAAGTATTCAATATTTCTATTTTACCAGATAATCAGCCATGTAGTTGGAGGAGGTATTGAAAAGCTTTTCCTCTTAGAACTGGGTTTTCAAATTCTGCCCTTGAAAGGTCTGTACTAAAAATCATTGCTAGTATTATTTATGCATCATATAAATTGTATATCTGCCTAAGAGATGAAAAATGTTTCTTTGAAAACTAGGTTAAAAACACCTTTTTACCATTTCTTTCACATTTTTCTTCCTATAAAACTCCCGTTTTTCCAGTCATGAAAAAGAATGCAGTTGTCAAGAGAGAGTGGTGAGTGTGAATGCATAATATTTTAAATTATTCAAAGTAAATGTTCTTTTAGGGAAGAAAAACATTAGAACAAACTGCCGTATTTCTCCTAAGTGCACATTCTAAATGTATAATTAGAAACTTTTATTTAAAAGTCAGTCTGTGAAACCATGTCAGTTTCAAACTGATGGCATTAGATCTGAGTTCAAGTCTTGGTTCTGCTATTAACTAGCTGTATGACATTGGGATGGTGACCTCTCTATACCTCAGTTTCCTTCACTGTAGAACAAAGAGCCTGGACTAAATGGCCTCTGAAGGCACTTTAAGCGTTAACATCCTATGATTCTATGATGTTTATGTATTAACTAGCAAAATGTAGGTAGCCATGAATAAATGACAGAAATGTGCTGGTAAATATTTAACAACCAGTTCTCTTTAAAAAAATAATCTACGCGCCACGGACCTTTAAGTTTAATATGTATTGCTAGAATTTTCCCCATTATTTTCTTATGTTTAGATAGTCAAGAAAACAACAAATCAACCTCTGACTTGTAGCATTTGACAATTTTTGAGGTATAAACATTCTCATTAAAAATTGAACAATTGGCTCTCACAGACCAGTATAAGCTGACTCCAGCATACCCCTACATCAACAACCAAAAGTCTTGCTAAAACATCTTTACCCCGGTATAAGGTAATATCTATGAGGAAAATGCTATACAGTTTTGTTTATCATCACTACTAATGGATTGCTTTAGTGGTCAGTGAACCAATAAGCATTTATAAAATGCCTGTCCACTCTGTGCTGGGCATTGTGCTAAGCACTAGAGATACAAAGAAAGACAAAAGACAATCCCTGCTCTCAATGAGTTCACAATTTAATAGCGGAGCCAACATAAAAACAATTACATGCAAATAAGATCTGTACAGGATAGTAATAGTAATAATAACTTATAATAATAGTAATGATGTACGACCATGAAAAAAATAGGCCAGTCACATAGTATGAAAGAGAACTGAAGCAGGATCTTTGTACTCTACTGTATAGGGAAGGCCCCCAGCGAGTTAGGCAGAACCCCTGAGCATCACACAGACCAGAGAGGCATGATAGATTGCATGGTTGGAGGGGAGAGACCCCTTAATGAGACCCAAATCCACTAGAATGCTGCAATTATACTGCAGACAACCAGAAAAACATGAGTAGTTAGCTGAGTTTTGTGTAATAATTTTTAATGTAATTTTATTTTATTTTACTTTTTCAGCTTATAAACATTTATTCTGTTTCCCTTCCATCTTCCTCTCCCCGCCCCATTCCCACCAGCAAGGGGGTAAGAAAACTAGTAACAAATATCGCTGTTCTAGCAGAATTCCTTCCTATTTAGAAAACACCTTACAGACATGATCACAACTGACCCTTATGACAATTGTGGGGCAAGGCACAATAAATATGAATCCCTTTTAAAAAATTATAAATGAGGAAGGTGAAGGCCCCAAGTTAACTTCTCTCCTAGCTAGCACACATCAAAGCCAGGACTCCAATCTAAGCCTTCTGATTCTGTGAACATTTTCTGTTCAAATATGCCTTTAAAATGTTAAGGAAAATGCAATAAAAAGGGGGTAACCTCTTTAATAAGCCCCATAGAAGAAGGAGCGATCTCCAAGGTAGCTGCCAGAGAAAGCTTGCCTGGGGAGAGGGGAACAGTCACAAGGAAGCATGGGCAGCAAGACTAGGGATACATACATCCATGATCTTTCCTTTCCTCATGGCTGGCCCTTCTTTGGAAGAGTAGAAATTTATCTCTCCTGGCTACAAAAGCAAGTTCAGGGAGAACCAGTTAGAGAAAGAGGCAACTAACATCACTTTTAGCTGCAGGGCTAGAGCTGAACTGAGTTTGAACTGAGCTACCTGTACTAGCTCTTAAAATACTGCCAATGTGTTATTACCACAGTGAGTGTAGCCCAGAAGGCATCTGGCCCCCAAAAAAGTTTTAAGGGAGTTGTTTACTGGACTTCAAAAGAAAAACAGATTTGTTAAGCAATGCTGGTTTTATTAGAAAGGGAGAAAGAATTGAAATTGTACCTAGATGCTAATACTTCTTTCGATCTTGCTCTAAGCTGAAGTTTTCTTTAAAAATTATGGTAGAAAATTAGTGGTTAGTGTTGAATACATAATCATGGTGTCATTTTTAAGTTTAGTTTTGATAGAATTGGAATTTCAGAATCATTTGTTGTTTGTCGTTCAGTCGTGACCAATTCTTCATGAACTTTTTGGGCCTTTTCTTGGCAAAGATACTGGAGTGGTTTGCCATTTCCTTCTTCAGCCCATTTTGTAGATGAGGAAACTGAGACAAATAGGGTTTGGTGACTTGCCCAGGGTCACACAGCTAGCAAGTGAGGTCGAATTTGAATTCAGGTCTTCTTGACTTCAGGCCCAGCATTCTATCCACTGACAGACTTTTAGTGTTAGAAGAGACCTTAGAGATCACGTTGTCTAACACATACCTGAAGCAAGAATCATCTTTACAATATCTCCAACAAGTGATTATCCAGACTGTTCTGGAATATCTCCACTGCCAAGGAACTCACCATTTCCTGTAATTATCCATTACACTTTTGGATAACTAGAATTTGGAAGACAGACCTCCTCATATTGAGCTGATGCTTGCCTCTATATAGTTTTCACCCATTAGTTTTAGTTCTTCTCCTAAAGAAGGACAAATTTAAGCCCTCTTCCCTGTGGCAAACCTTCAGATAATTGAAGGCAACAATATCATGTTACCAACGTCCTTATTTCTTTCCAAGTGGCCCTATATTCTGCTGCTGACACCACTAGCCTTCTAGTCACTCAAGTTCACAACCTTGGGGTCATTCTTGACTCTTCTTTTTCTCTCTGATCAGTTTCTAAATGTTGTTGCTTCTGCCATGACAATAGTTCTAGTGTCCATCACCTCTCTGCTCACATGGCTTTCACCCTAGTGCAGGCCTACGTGACTTCATATCTATACTATCGCAATAGCTCTCTACCTGTTTCTAAGCCAGGAGTAGGAAACCTGTGGCCCTGAGGCCACATGTGGCTATCTAGGCCCTCAAGTGCGCCCCTTTGACTGAGTCCAATCTTTACAGAACAAATCCTTAGGGAATTCTTTCTGTTTGTAAAACATAGATATGACTATGTGAATTAACCCTCTGTTCACAAACATAGGCCCTCTAAAATCTTCAGTGGCTCTCTGTTACCTCTAGGATTAAATATAAAATCCTCAGTCTGATTTGTAAAGCCCTCCACAAAATGACTCCTACCTACCTATCTTCTCACAACACATTTCCAAATACATAAAACAAAATATATAGAATTAAAAAGGAAACCAATTTTATTTAAACAGTTATCAGAATATTTTTTAAAACCTAGGTCAAAGGCTGCAAGTTAAGAACCTCTACTCATGATCAACTGGCATTGTGGGGATCCCAATGGAGGGGTGTGGACACTAATGGACCACATCAGCTTCTCATTGGCTGCTACCCTTCACTAGTGTTACAGGACCAGCCCATGTCCTTTTCCAGTAACTCACCTATTATTCTGAGGACATCATTTATGTGGCCACCTCTGTACAATTCTCTGCCAACAATGTGTCATAACCTGTTCATGCCTATCGTGTACCTCTCCTATGCCCTTTGGGTGACCTGCAACTTTAATTTTGCAATAACTGCAGCATGCCAAAACTAGCAGCCACACAGCATCATTGGAAGAATACCGAAGTTAAAAAATCCAGACCTTTGTTACAGGGGAAAGCTTGCAGTCATTAAAAGCACTGTGCCATTTCCCAAAGACAATCTAATACACTCTCAGGAGTCACAAGGTCACAGGGTTACAGTTTTAAGGCAGGAAGGAACCAGAGAAGTCATATAATCCAACTGCCTCATCTTCCATATGGGGAAGCTGAGGCCCAGAGAGGATAAGTAGATCACTCAAGGGCACACAGCAATGAGATCCATAAGCAGGTCTTGGTAATCAAAATTCAACAGCGCTCTGTCCACTATTTCATATCACTGCCTTCCTCTGTTCAACTGAGGACCCAGTTCCTTGCCAATCTACAGAGTCTCTCCAAAATATCCATGCCACCATCACATTGTGCCAGATATTCAGAGCTATTCTCAGCTTTGGCAATGTAGCCAAGTCCCTCCCATGTCTAGCAGGGAAAGAAAAACTCATGTGATTGATTACACAGTGGGGAAAGGATTGTGAGAAATTACTGCTTCTTGTGCGCAGCAATTGACAATTTCAAATGTATTGAAACACAAACAATACACAAACACTTAATAAGTGTTTGTTGAATTGAACTGAATTCAGGAGAAAATCGAACTGGAAGGGAAACTATACATTCTTAGGAAACCGTGTGAATTTTTCACCACCTTCAGAGAAGCAGACAGCTAGCTGCCTCTTTGCCCAAGGAGTGTGGAAAAGAAGACCTCCAAATTACTTGTGTGCACAGGAGCTTTTTGTCGGTACAAAAGGCTGGCCTGGCCCTTTCTGCCTGGAAGCCCAGGAGGGTGACCAATGAGAGTGCCCTCCTCCTTGCTAGCTGGCCTACACTCATTCTTCCTGTGTGGGACCCCCTCATTCTTGGGGTTTGGTGCTCACACTGAAGTAATGGTGATGGAGATCTGGAATTCTATCTTTTTCTTCCTCCTCCTCCTCCTCCCCACCCCACTTCTAGGGGGACACTTAAGAAACAGTCCAGAGAATCTTGGAGATCACCCCATAGAGACCCTACTTTTACAGGTGAGCTTATGGAGGTTAAATGCTTCCTCAAGGTCACATGACAAATGAATCTCTTCCCCAACCTGAATGCATGCATGAGGGAATGAATAAAGCATTTAGTAAGTGCTTCATATTTGCAAAACTCTATGCTAGTGTCTCCTCTCAACAAGCTCACAATCTAATGCTAGAGACAAGCAGAGTTTTGTCAGCTCTTTACATTCGGCAACTCAGTTTCTTGGGGTATTTTGGCATGGCACTAGTTTCTCCCCATCTCCTCAAAGAGAGCCATCCCTTGTAACAAGGGAAGATAGTTGAGCAAAACTGAGCAGTCGAGGACCTGTACTTTCTTCACTCGCCACATCGGCCCCCACAGGCTTCAAACCCCAGTTGTATTTATTCTGAGTTCCCTTGCATTTTGGTGTGGTTTTTATTTTACAAAATTGGAATCCCAATGCATATAATTCTATTTTTCTTTTAGTATGCATCATTTCATGTGTCTGCCCACAGTTCTCTGAATACTTTATATTTGGCATTTTTCATTATGATGTAATAGTACCATATTACCTTCATACGCCATAGTTATTTACTCATTCCTCCACTGGTGGGCACCTGCCTTGTGGCCAGTGTTTTTGCTACTACACTCAAGGGCTGCTATCACCCTTTTAGGGTGTATATGCAGGACCTCATTCACTTTTCCCCTGACTGACCTATCAGTCTGGAATCAGTATCTGGCCCAGACTTCACATAATACCTTATCCAGGAAAATCTAGCAGCTGGATTGTTGCATCAGCCTAGAACAAACAACACGCTTTCTCCAAGAATATTAACTGTGAAGAGGTTTGGAATTGGAAGATTCGAATAAGAAAGCATGTAAATACGATGTAGTTATGACATTTTATGTTGGTAGTGGTAAAGGCACAAAGAAAAACTTGTTCCTAACCATTCCATCTTTACTCATAGGAGATAATGATTGAATGGCTCATCAAAACAGAACAAGATCAAAATACAGATTCTGTGTGTGAGGCTGGTGATTCTTCTCCTATTTTATAATCACATTATTCAAATATGAGAGCAAACAAGTAAATATTTTCTATTTTATTATGATACTTGCTTTGTTTATGCAGCACATAGAACACCAGTGTTGGAGTCAGGAGATACATCAGCTCTGACATTTACCGCCTGGGTGATCTGGGAGCCTTTACTTCCCTTCTCTAGTCCAACATCTCTCACATCCATCACCTCCACACTTTCATACCCACCACCCTATCTCACGGCCTCTGTACCTCTTGGCACAGTGATTGCAATGACATCTTAGATGGGTTCCTGGCTTCCTTTCTCCTCGTCTTCTAATCCATCCTTACCCAGGTGCCCCCTCCCAAAAGAAGTCTTCCTAAGGTCATGTCATTTTATTCATGCTCAAAAATCTTCCATCATTTTCTCCCGCAAATATGTGTAGATCTGTGATTTCATCCTGTCAAGGAATTCACTCCATCAATGCTTGGCACTGCTTCCAAGAGAAAATGTAGTAGCACTCTCTTTACCCCCTCTTCTGGGCCCCCCCAACATTATCTTTAAGATACAACTGGCTGCACTCTGCTTGGGATTTAAAGCCACTCACAGGTTAGCCCCAGTCCACCCTTCCAGGCTCATTTCTGAATGTTCCCTTTCACAAAGCCCACATTGCGGCCATGCTAGATGACTTTCTGTTCCATCTCTGTGCCTTTTCATTGGCTGTCCCCTAGGCCTGTAATATACTCCTTCTTTACCTTTGACTCTTCCCTTCACATAGTTCCCTTCACATCTCATGTCCATATCCCCAGGACAATGGAGGCTTTTTGAGGGCAGGTGTGTGTGTGTGTGTGTGTGTGTGTGTGAAAGAGAGAGAGAGAGGAGTAGTAATAGTAGTAGTAGTAGTAATAGTAGTAGTAGTAGTAGTAGTAGTAGTAGTAGTAGTAGTAGTAGTAGTAGTAGTAGTGGTAGTAGTAGTAGTAGTAATAGTGCTTCATAAATACTCATTGATTTGAGATGAATCGGCCCTAAGTTTCCTCATCTGGATTGTACTACCGAGATTTCTATGGATCTTTCTACCTTGAAGATTCTTTGAAAGGCTAATGAGGGTAAGGAGATCTGTACATTAACTAGTAAGTCCTCTCTATGTCCCAGTTACAGTGCTAGGTATTGGTTACATATCAATAAAAATGAAAGCAGACTCTACCTTGAGGAATTCACATTCTACAAGTTGTACCGGTGAGTAAACTTGTATGTCCAGTTTCCAAAGTGGATGTGGGTGAAAGGAACTACAGGGGAAGGGAAGGGGAAGCAGCCCTTTGTCCTCATGTCCAGTCCCCTGGCGCTTCCAGTTGCCCAAGGTGAGCACCCCTGGGAATGAGCTTCTAGAAATGAATAGCTTAGGGACATGGGCTATTTACTGCTTATTCGATTCTGCACTGCTTATAGAAAAGGGCTCAGAGAGAAGGCTGAATTTCTAATTGTATGCTATGAGAAATCAGCACAGTTCATTACTATTTTACAGCGAATGCCAAGGAACCGTGTTCCCTTGAATACTAGAGCAAACTGGGTGAAGATAGCTTCCTGAAGCCCTGAACACACACACACACACACACACACACACACACACACACACACACACACAGACACACCTTCTTCCCTACCCTACCTATTAAGGACAGAATGTCAGAGCTGGAAGGGAGCTAATCCAACTCCTTTATTACACCAAGGAAACTGAGGTGAGAGGGAAATGACTTGTCCAAGGTTACATAATGAATAAGGGGCAGAGCCCAGATCACTTGACTCCCAGTTCAATTGCCTGACCTTTGCTTTTCCGATCAGTACCTTGGAACAATGACTAAGTAGGTAAAGAGCTATTAAGTGGGAGAAAGATTAGGTTGAGGTTCAGAGTATAATAGATTTAGAGCTGGAAGAGGTCACTGAGATCAGCTAATCCAAGCTCCTCATTTTACAGACAGGGAAAGTGAAGAACAAAAGTGGGGAGTGGCCAGTCTGAGAATACTGACCCTCTCCCCAGCAGCAGGTGAACAGCTGTGGGCAACCCTGTGGCCATTCTACCCATTTTTAGCTGTCATAACACTAGGGACAAGGGAAAAATTATGTGATACAATTTTAATCAGTCCAGATGTTGTCAAATCCCCATAATATGGACATGCTTCAGGGGAGTTTTTTCCTTTGTGGTGATAAGACGGCGTAGCAAGACAAATTAAAGTGAGCCCAGACCATGTTGTTTTGGGACCTTCCTGGCACTGCTGGCCATGCAGACCATAGCTAATCATTCCAAAGCCCTTTGAGGTAGGCAGAGTGGAAACTGGAGTGCAGCTCACCTTGATGAATGGTGTGGCCCACAGAAGCCCTCTCTGCGCCACCTCTCCATTTCATTGGCAGAGTTCTCCATCTGAGAAGGTCACCAGATGGGCTACATTTCCTAATCTTGCTATCTCTCCTGGATCGCAAAAGTCTGGATGGACAAAGCTGTGCCTGGCTGCTCCCTCTCTTGGTGTGCTCTCTTTCCTCCTCAATTCTACCTCTTTGAATCTCCAGATCCCTGAAGGCTCACCTCAGAGGTCACATGAAGCCTTTCCTCATGTAATAAAGTTCTCCCCCTAAAATAAATATTTGGTATATACTTGGTATTTAGTTATTTGGGTACCTATTGTATCCGTTCAACACAATACAAGTCTGGAAGGCCAGGAATTGTTTCATTTTGCTCTTAGGATCCTTGGTATTTAGCACAGTGCCTGGCATCTTAAGTAGATGCTTAAGCAATGCTTGCTGAATGACTGAATGTTGTCCTTCCTGGATTGGCATTACGTTGCCAGTCTGTGCTTGTAAGTCCGAGGTAACATGTTCCTGTAAATATGTTAAGACAGGAGCAGCAAAGGTCATAACTTTACTTATTACTGAGGATAAAACTTAATGAGCTGGCTCAGGGGCTGTTTTAAGACTGGCTGGGCCAGGTTAATGGTTCTCTGCCCCCTGAAGCCAATTACTTTGGGTACCATTGTATCCTTATTCGAATAGATGGAATTCAGGACTACACGAAGATTCTGTCTGGGTAATTGCTATCTGGGAGCTGAGAGAAGGAGAAAAAGCCAAGTGTCACTGACTAGATGAGATCCGGGGGAGAAAGATGAGCCTCAGCTATTCCAGGGCTAGGTGTTGGCTGTTGCTAGGACTGAGCTGGCTTTGTAGTCACAAAGTCCTTTTTGGAGCCCACGACCAATAGGAGATCCAATTTTAAGTTACTTTTGCAAAAGTATCTGAAAGCAAATGGCTAAGCTGGATTTTGAGTCAGGAGGCCTAAGTTCTAATACTGCTTCCAAGGTTTGTGGGCAAATTATATCCCTTCTCTGAATCTACGTCCTCAGAGGTTAATGACAAAAAACTCACATTTATGTAAGGATTTAAAATTTGAAAAGCATTCTCTCTATACATTGTGTCATTTGATCTTGATAACAACTCTGTGAGGTGGTAAGCAGATGCATTACTCCCATTTTACAGAGGGGAATATTGAGGCTCAGAGGGGTTAAGTGATTTGTCCAGGGTCACAAAAATACTAAGTGCCTGAGGTGGAATTTGAATCCAGGCCTTCTTGCCTAGCCTAGCCCTCTATCCACTATGCTACCACACTGCCTCATAATATCTACACTACCTACTTTAGAGGGTTGTTGTGAGAAAAGCATTTTGTGAAGGTAGTGTGGTCTTCAACACTGGGTGGTTTTCTGTACAGCCTTTCACTAGTGTTCTTGTCTTTATTATTCAGATCAATCAAATGGATTTTTGTAATTATATGTACTTTTTTCAACTAGCATACAGGGATGTTCAGAAGGAAAAAAAAACCCAAGGTAGAGAAATCCAAACTGCAAAGCACATGCATTAGGGGAGGATGCTTCAGTGAAAAAACTGAACTAGTGCCTGTGTTAAGGTGAAAATGGATCTTTGCCACGAGTTCACTGTGTGACCTTGGACAATTCATTTCCTCTTTCTGAGCCTCAGTTTATTCATTTGTAAAGTGAAAGGATTGAATTCAATCATATCTAAAGCTCATTTCAGTTCTAACCTCAAGTAGGACAACTGAATATAAAGCTGACCAGCAAGACAATGACCTTGAGAGGCTGATCAGAAATAAAGACAGAGCAGTTCTGAAATAACAGCAGTCCACAGGAAAATTGGATTTGATTCTCAAAATACTGAGTGAGAAGGGAGAGGTATACTTATATTTATGCTTTCAAGGTAAATGCATTAAAAAAGGAGGGATCGTGTCTCATCTTAACCATAGGAGTCATCTGTTAAAACCATGTCCCATTCACTGCCAACATGTGGAGGCCCAATTTTTAGGACTAAGTTTTGTTTAGTATAAGTATTTCTCTAAGTATTTCTTAGAGAATCTGCTTTTCAAGATGAGACATAGAAAAGGCACAGGAAAAGGTAGCTTTCCTCTCCCAATCTTCATTTCCGTGGGCTTGGGGTTAAAAATAATTTATTTAATTGGGGATGACTGAGGCTAAGATTAGGAAACATTCCAACATGATGTGACGTCTCTTAAAGATCCTTTCAAAGTAATGAATTACTTCATATCAGTGGAGTGATGGGAGAGGCAGGTTGAATGGTCAGTGCGGGGTACAGAGAATTCCCACCCCAGGGTGAATATTGTAACCCATCTTAGCAAGAGACTAATGTTGGAGAATGATAAGAGAAAGGAAGAATCTATTTTTTAGCAATTATTTCTATTCTGTTCTATTTTCTCCTGCTTAGACAATTTTCATTCTTCTGGGTTATGCAGTTTCTTTAACATCCTCCTAAATCTTATTTTATTCCTAATTTAAGATTACTTTTGATACACAGGTTAGCATCCTCAAATATATTGCCTTATAATACTAAAATGCACCAAGTATTTTTTGCTATTTTGAAATAGCCACTTTAGGATTTCTTGGCTCAGTGAAGACCAAATACAGAAGGACTTTCTAGGATGCATTTGTTAGCCTTTCATAACATGCCACCCAAGACACCTTCATTTGGGATTCAAATACTTGGTAGGTGAGCAAATTCCACAGAGATTAGATGGAATTTTCGAGTCATTCCAGAAATTATTCAATGTTCTCTCAGTTAAGTAGTCTCAGTGCTGACTGTCTGATCCAGTTCCTCTTAGATGATGACAACCTTCTCAAGGCACAGCCACACTGCACACCAAGATAGCTATTGCTCACAATCGCTTGAGTGCCAATGTCAGCTGTCACAGAATCGTAGGATCTTGGAGTTGGGAGAGACCACAGATGTCATCGAGGTCAACCTACAGCTAAACCAGTCTATGAAGTGCTCATGTAGCCTTAGTCTGAACACCTCAAATGAGATATTCTGAGTCAAGGATCAGTAGCTATTCTTTTGGGAGTCCCCAGCACATGTAGAAGAAGGGGGCAGAGAAGCTATAAGAAAATACCATATTTACACAGTACAGCACGGTCACCCAAAGTTGACTGGGGTGTCATAGGCATAGGCCCTCAACCTAGTCCCAATTCAGTGCTTGAAAACAGACAAGGCCAAGGTCACACCAGAAAATAGAGGAGCCTCTACTGACAAGTGATAGGTGAACCAATCTTAAAAAAAATCCTTGCCATGTTAAAAAGGAAAGAGAAATGGGACTAAAAAAAAGATAGAAAGGAGAGCTAGACTAAATCAAATAAATACAAAGGACATCTATGCAGGAGGGGACATAATTTTGAGGGCATTAAGGGATTGATTCTCAAGGAATCTGAAAAAGGGAAAGATAGCAAAGGCTTGGAAAAAACTCAGATTTCACTGTTACCAAAAAAAGGGAACCAGCAAATATCATGAACTACTGTTCCACAGGCCTTTCCCCTCCATCCATCTCTATATACTTTTTATGATAATAATATATAAACATATGATGAACACTATTGATAAATTATAAGGAAGGGAAGGGGGAGTTGACAAATGATATTCTATAGTAGACCTCATCTTGACCATCATATAACTAGCTAAAAAATTATGGAGAAAACAAGATCCTACTCGTCTTGTGTGTTGAAGATAGATAAACATATATACATATGCAGATACATAAATATGTACATATATGTCACATAATACACACATATACATAGGTATATATACAACACACACACACAGGAAATTGATTTGGTAGAGTAAAACAGCACCTCAGGAGACTCCCTTCCAGCAAGGTGTCTCCCAGACATATGAAAAGATCGTACACGATTTCTGAGAAGTTTTAACCAAAAAGTTTGATGATCGTCTGATTCTCATATCAGATGAGGCATAAGATGACAATGTTTGCTCCCCAAAGGCATTAGCTACAATCATGAAGGGTGTCCAAAACAGAGTCTAAATTGATGAGAGATTCTTTATAGACGGAGAGGTCTTTCAGACGTTCCTACTTGGTGTGTTGATTACCACAAGCTCCAGAATACTTCTGAGCCCCCAAGATAAGATCCATAATCATTCAAAAGAGTTCAAATTTGCCAATCACACTGGACGTAGTATACCTATTATGCTGAACTATGCTATACAAGTAGTTAGATAGCCCACTGAGTTGGTTCATCAGTGTATAGGTCTTAAACAGATGCTGCACATATAAGAAAATAAGGTTGTAAATCACTTTGTTGATAGAACTTTCCCTGGAGTCTCTTGTATGTTCACTCTTCTCCTCTGGGTAGTTACAAAGCTCCATGAATTCAAAGATATTCACCCAACTGTCATCATGCATTTGAGGTTTATCTTCCCTTAAAGCAGATCCACCATAGCCAAGAGTGGAAAGTTACAAACATGTTTGACCAGGCTTGTTAGTGGAAGTTAAACACATGAAGAAAGAGGAGCTCAAACACAGTCTGCTTAGAACAAAGTCCCTTCCAGTCCTATCACATAGGTGGAACATTTTTCATGCAAACCTAGTTTCCATTAGAGGTACCCCAGAGATCCGCAGTTGCTTTTTATGACCATCTGTCAAGCAGTATGCCTCACTGGAGTGCTGAGTTTTAAATAACACTGTGGTATTATGGGATTGCTTATCTGGAGATCTTTGCTCATTTAGGTGTCTTCAGCTATTTAAAGTCAAAAGGAAAGTTCAGAATCACCTCTCCCCTGACTCATCTGCTTTATTGAACTCAAAAGAATGGCCCATTTCTCAAGTACAGAAGAGAATGTAGATCAGTGGAAAGAGTAGGTGGACTTGGAATCAGGAAAAACCTGTGTTCAAACCCTTCCTTTGGTACTTTCTAGCTGTGTGATCATACTTGGGTTATTTAATATCTCTGAATCTTAGACAATTCATTTTCCAAGATCATATGTTTTAAATTGGTGGCAATTTGTATCATTGGAGAGAGTTCTGACACTGATAAAAATCACATGCCCTTGACATATTTAGTCTGTGCAGAGCACTGGAAAGATCCAAGTCTAAAGAAGACACAGTCCTTGCTTTCAAAGAACTCCCAGTCTAGCAGGAGCTACATAATAAAGACAAGAGAGCTTTGTAAGAGGGGAATGGTTCTTATTGTTCATTTGGGTGCCAATGAGGACCCATACTTGACCTATGGCAGTGGGAATTGAGAAAAGCAGCATAGATGAAATCACCAAGGCCCTGAGCAGTGAGAAAGAAGTCACAAACATGGGAAAATGGATGAGTGGTGGTTCTGTGAACAGAAAGAGCAAAATGAGAAGGAGGCTTGGGTTGAGAGGACAAGACAATTGATTCTGAAACATTTGGTTTGGAGGTGCTAGGGGGACATCCAGATGGAAAGGTCTTACAGGCAGTAGGAGATGAGGGGCTCAGACGAGAAATCAGGGCTAGAAAGAGAGAGGCAGGAGGCATCTGGATAGCTGATTCTCTCTTAAGACTTATACTCTAGTTGAAGAGACAGGATTTATACCAAGAAGGAAGGAAAACAATTTACTAAATGTCAAGAAATTCAGTGGGCTAAGAGATCGATTCAATTGATTGCCCCAGTTACACAACCAGTTTCTCCAAACATTTGGGCTGTATCCAGTCAGCCAAGTATCCAGTCAATCACAACAATGTTAGAGCTACTTGATGCCAGCTCTCCTGCTTAACTGATATTTTGGCTCAATCGACTGGCCTGACCAGATATTTTGGCACCAACTGAATGTACCCTATATGCAATCAAATTAGGTTTACCCTAATTGAAGTTGCCTCTACATGATGTACAGACATTTTTTTTCCAAAATCAAGTTGGCAAGTGAGCTGGATAAGTGCATTCCTCTATCTGGGCTGCCTCAGTTTCCCCATCAGAGGGCTAAGCTAGTTGATCTCCATGATCTTCTATCTTCAACGTTTCATGAAAGAAAAGAAATCTCCCTGCCTTGCTCTCCCCTGTCAAGAGTATGCCTCACAGGAGTGTTGAGTTTTAAATAACACTGTGGGATTGCTTATCTTTGCTCATTTAGGTGTCTTTAGCTATTTAAAGGAAAGTTCAGAATCTTCCCTCCCCTAATCCACCTGCTTTGTCAAACTCCAAAAGATGGCATGTTTTTCAAGTAGAAAGGAGTATGGTGTAGTGGAAAGAATAGTTGGGCTTGGAGTCAGGAAAACCTGTCCCACAGCCAGCTCCCTTCATGTTTACATATGAAATGTAAAGACAAAAGAACCTAGAGCGGTGCTGACTTGATGTTTAGCCAGCATCATAATGTAGGACGCTGCAAAAGCAAACTATGGAAACTTGTACAGGGGAGGGAAAGAAACTTGCTTTTGCCACCAAATGAGCTAGGTTCAAATCCTGGCTCCATTATGTACTATCAGGGATCTTGAGTTAACCGTATCACCTCGATGAGTTTTGATTTCTTCATGTATACAATGGGGCAGCTAGGTGGTGCCATAGAGCACAGAGCACCAGGTCTGGAGTAAGGGAGACTCATCTCCCTGAGTTCAAATCTAGCCTCAGACACTTTCTAACTGTGTTACCCTGGATAAATCACTTAACTCTGTTTGCTTCAGTTTCCTCATCTATAAAAATGAGCAGGAGAAGGAAACAGCAAGCCACTCCAGATAAGCTCAAAGGCTTGGCCAAGGTCACACAGATAGCACTAGGTGACAGAAGTGGGATTCAAACCTTGTCCCCACCCTCTAAAACCAGTGTCCTTACAACTGTGCCATAGTGCAAATAGGGAAATGGAGATTAGCAAAACAATCTTGCCTCATGGCTAATGAAGATATGCTTCACATGACTAGATCTGGGACTAAAGGAAAGTACTGATGCCTTGTCACTCAAGAGCAGTTCCTGAAGACCCGCTGGGTGATAAACCTGTGACAGCCCTTGTGTGGTCATGAAAACCCAAAGAAAGCATGGTCACTTGGCTCAAAAATGCTTACAATCATTGATTCAGATTTAGAAGGGATGTATAGCTCATCTGGCTGAGATTCTTTTTACAGAGAAGACGGAGGCCCAGACACATGAAATGATGTGGAAGTGATCACTAGGTCCAATTTCATACTTCCCAAAAACCCATTTTAATGATCCCAGGAAGGCACAACTGAAACAGTAACTCCATTTCTCAGTAGCTGGATGGGGAGAGGGCAAGGGCAAGAGCAGACATAGTAAGAGTAGGGGTGGAAGCTAGGGTTATTATATACTATGTGGGCAATTCTATTTTGGATACAACTATAATGCCTAATAATACTCTAAGTTGTCAGGTAGGTGAATAGAGTAGCTTGTGAAATCAGAAGAAGGTCCTAATCATCCCTTCTAAGCTTCTAAGAATTTGTGTTTGTGTGCGTGTGTGTGTATGTGTGTGCGTGTATGTGTGTGAGAGAGAGAGACAGACAGACAGACATCTAGAGAGAGACAGAGACAGAGAGAGGGAGATAGACAAAGATATAGATCTAGAGAGTGACAGAGACAGAGAGAAGGAGAGAGACAGAAACAGAGAGGTAGAGAGAGAAAGAAAGTTAAATGATTTACCCAAGGTCACAGATACTGGCAGAACTGAGCTGAGACTACTCATACATGCACTCACATAATTTCTCCCAACTCTTGATCCAGGGCTTTCCCCACAATACCACATTCTTCTCCTTTCTTATGCCAAGACTAAGAAGTGTCATTTTCTCCAAAGCTGCTTCTCACTGTTTTGTTGTTTTGTTTTTTTTTTTTTTGAGCCAAAGGAAGGCTGCCCAAATCAGAGAAGCATCATGGAATCAAAGCCTTTTAGATTTGCAAGGGAGGCAGGGGACATCAGTGGACATGGAGTTCAACCTGTACTTATACAAGAATCCCCTCTACACCACCCCCAATCCACTGAGGAGGGACCTAGTTCCTGGGAAGGCAGCCAATCATGCCTTCCCACTGCTGGAATCCTTCAGAAGGTCTTCATGATAGTAAGTCAAAATGTGTTACTCTGCAATGTCACACCTTTGCTGATGCCTGGTTCTCCCCTCTGGAACACATCCATATCACATACTTCCCATACTTAAAGAAAGCTCGCATGCCAGCCCCGAGATTTCTCTCATACAGGCTAAAATGCCAACTTCGTCACATGAAAGAATCGTATTGGGGTAGGGGGAGGAAAGGGTTAGGTTAAGGGCCTACAATGTGCCAGATACTGTGCGAAGCATTTGACAGCTATCTCAAAAGCAGTGATAATAACAGACATCCATGCTGCACCTGCAGGTTGGCAAATGTGCTTTCCATTGGTCCCCTGAAACTGCGCCATGAGATCAGTGTGATCCCTGTCATCCTCATTTTGCACATGGAGGGCTGAGGATCACAGAGGTCAAGAGACCAACTCATGGTCAACAGCTGGTGTGTGCCACATGGGAAAAGAGAACTCGGTAAGAAAAATTATCTAGGACCAAGTGAATCTTGAAGGAAGTCAAACTTCAAGAATTTGCGGGGAGGAACATACGATTTGCCTCTGTGTTGCTGACTTTTCAGGGTATCTCACTGTGCAACTGGTCAGAGGCCACCTTCAAAGCAGCAAGGCCTCTCTGCTGCTAGGGCATCTGTCTTCAGTGGCCTGAAAGCCCTCACGGCAGCAGCAAACCTTGGGCCTTACAAATCACAAAATCTCTAAGACGGTTTAGTTCTTTCTCCAGTGGCCTCTTGACTAAGTTTTGTCTTTGTATGGGAATATGGCAGATTTCCTGGGAACAATGCTTTCTCCTCCCCATCAGTGGCATTAGCTGTTTGAGGGCTTGTATATAGGCCCCTTTCAATTCCAAAGACTTGCCTGCCTTCCTGCACACAACATCTTTCTTCTGTTTGGTTTTCCAGTTATACAGTCATGTTTTATTGAAGGAGTTCCAAATTAGATATGCATTTGATGGCCTTTGATTAAAGGCATGTTCTATCCCTTTGGAAGAAGAAGCTGTATTATGAGAAGGTCGAATCTCTCTATGGAGCAGGTGTTAGACTATTTACTTCTCAGCATCCACATCAGGAGCCCAGTGCCAACTTCAGGGAAGACAGGGAAAACTTAGTATGGCAGTGAACCTGTGCATTTGACTGAGAGGGTGAGCCTACATCAGAGACTAGCCAGAAAGGAGCATGGGAAGAGGCAAATCTACAGGGATTAAAGGGTCTCCAGTTACAGATCAGTGCAAAGTGTTGGCAAAGGATTGGCATTCTGTGCTTGCAACAGGGATGGTGACCAATATTGCAAACAAATACAGCACGAAAGAAGTATTTTTTAAGGTCAATAGATCTGAAATAGATCACCCAGGAAACATCTCTTCCTCATTTCACTGGAGGGGTGGTGTGCATATGCTATCAGAAAAAAAAAAAGTCTCTGTCAACTCACTTTCCTTGACTGCCTTTCCATGTTACAACAGAAAGTTCACTGCAGGGTAGGGATATATATATTTTTTAAATGACTGTGATGTTTAAAACAAAAAGCATAGATCAAGAGAGGGAAGGGAGGGAGAGGGAGAGAAAGAGTTGGGGAGGAAAAGGAGGGGGAGGAGGAGGGAGAAAGGAAAGATCATGAAAGGGCCTTTAGTGTTTCCTATGCTATTCATGTTCCAAAAAGCCTTTCCAGCATGATGAACACATATTATTATGAGAGCAAGTCTTCCAGAGGATGTATCTTAACCGCAAACAAAAGCTTGGGATTAAAATATTTGGAGAACTATTTGATGAATGATCTGCTTCAGAAACATTTCAACTGAAGTACTAATAGAGTTTAAAATGGGTTGATGACCTGCTTGTAGCCCGGCAGAGGCACAGTAGGGGTTCACAAAGTTAGGTACTTTCTGTCATTCCTTCTCAGAAACATTGAATCTTGGAGTTGGAAGGGACTCTGCTGGCCCTCTTAGGCAGGTGGTGGTACAGTAGATAGAGTACCATATGTGGAGTCAGGAAGACTCATCTTCATGACTTCAAATCCGACTTCAGACACTTCTTAGCTGTGTGACCCTGGGCAAGTCATTTAACCCTATCTGCCTCAGTTTCCTCATCTGTAAAGTGAGCTGAATAAGGAGATGGCAAACCACGCTAGTATCTTTGCCAAGAAAACCTCAAATGGAGTCACAGAGAGTCAGACATGACTGAAACAGCAACAACCAGAGGCCATCTAGTCAAACCCAAACCTGAAACCTGAATCCCCTCTACAACATACCCAAGAAGTCAATAGCCAACTTTTGATTGAAGACCTCCAGAGAAGGGAAACTCACTACCTCCTGAAGAATTCTGTTCTATTTTTGGATAACTCTAATTGTTAGAAAGGTTTCTCTTTCTAGACTCTCAAAGCCATACTCTCAGCCTGTGACCTGGGCATTCTACTTCATGAACTTTGATGGTCAAAACCAAGAGGAGTGATCCTCCTCTCCACCTGAAAATAGGTCTCTTTATGTACCCACATTCTCCTCCTTCCCTTCTCTCTGAACAGATGAGGCATTCCTGTCCAAAGCTAACCCCTAGATCTGTGTTCATAATCCCTCCCCCTCCTGGTTCCTTTAGGACTTTTTCCATTAATTATCCTTTCTCACCCTCCTATCTTCATCCTGTTCATGTATACCCATTTCTTTCCTTCTGCCTTAAACCAGACCCATGTTTTCCACACCTTGAAAAAACCTTAAAATCTGGTAACATTAGAACTGAAAGATACCTTAGAGCTCATCTAATATAAGCCTTGACTTTATAAAGAAGGAACTAAGGATCAGAGGGCTTTTATGGCTTGCCTCCCTGCCCCAGCCCACCTGCTACCCATGTTCTATTGGATGCCTGAGAGCTCAGCAAAAGCACATGGTACAGGGTCATGAACCCTTCCTCTCCTCTGTCCCAGGCCCCACCTCCAAGTTCTCATTAGACAGTCCTAGCAGAGGATTTGCAGAGCAGGCAACTCTTCTTCCCTCCCCACCATTCCTGACAAGACCTCCTTACTCATCCAAGCAAGATAGAGAATTTAGCCTCCAATTTCACATCATGGGAAGAAACCCAGAGCCCCATCTCCACAACTTTACAACCCTCTCAAGCTTACTTCTCCACTTTCAACAATGCTCTCCACCCCTATCCTTTGAGAGGGCCTGGTCTGTCAAACCATTTGGATGGAGTTACCAACTATAATCATTCCAGCAAAATGGCAGACCCCCAAGTCCTACCATCTTCCCTGTCGTTACAGCCTCTAGACCCCAAAGCTTTGCCATCCGCCTTGCTAATGGACCCTAATGATCAGTGGGCCTTTCCACTGTACCCCAACTGCCTTGCTTTTCTCTTTGTATTCACACTTTGCATTTTGCTTTGGGACATAGTAAACACTTAATAAATGTACTTTCATGTATTCATTGAGTCATTCAAGATCACATAGGGTAGTTTGTGGCAGAGATGAGATTAGGACCATGTCCCTGATATGGTCAAAATCTATTGGGGTTGTCTTAAGTCTTTGGTTTCGCACAACCTTTGGCCTGTCTCTCCAAGTTTCCAAGCTCACCTAGCCCCCCTCTCTCTCAGAGGCTCGTGTCATTTTCTGTTTTAGGATGAGGCAATTGAAATGATGTCTTAGTTTTAATTGGTGGCCTCAGCATTTCACACATATCTGTCTGTTGGTACAAGGACATTTCCTGGTGGATTTTGCACCGAATTTCGTTAAATCTAGCACTCCGCTAAGGAGTACTGTTGGATTTGTTGTTCATACTTGAAGCAAAATGGTGGCCTAAGAGGGTTTTCCAGTGCTCAGATCATCTCTAATTTTTAACAGATCTCTCTGAAATTTCATACTGGGGCAGAGGTTATGATGATCCAGAGTGAGGATGCTAGCTCCTCCCACCACTGTGAAATAGTTGTTGGCCAACATGTCAACAGAGTTCAAGGATGGTGGCCTTGGGGATTTTGAAGGGCATATCAGCTGTACTAGTAAAAATGATTTGTAGTCTATCTGTATCCTTTGCTCTAAAAAAGCTTAATGATTAAGGCCAGTATACACCATGTGAATAATAAAGTCTCATTTCTTGTACATTGAGTACATTTTGGATGCAAAAAATATAACATATAGGCGAGACATAAAAGTTCATCATTTCTTGGATTTGTGTGCCTGATGGCAGGGTGCTAAAATAGGTGCCTTTTTCAAGCTTCTTCTCTTTCCATCTCCTAATTGCATACTGTTCTATGCCAAAGGAAGGGATGTATAACAAGCCTGTGATTAAGGTGCTGTTTGACCTTGGGTAAATAACTTTCCCTCTCTGGGCTTTGGTTTCCCCCAAAGGGGAAACTTCCCACCCCCTCGGAAGTCAGATGAGGAGGGGTATATTCTGAAATGGCTGCTATTTTCATTAAAAAGTAAAAGGCCAGAAACTGAAAACACTTAGAAATATTTTTTCAGCAATTGTTTTCAGAATTTAAACCATGGCATTTGAATTTATATTGACTCCCCTTTTGCAGTACCTTCAAAATTTTACTAAAAGACTATTGCCCCCAGGATATGTACTTCTCTCTAGGCAGCAACAAACTCAAGGGCAGATTTTAAGTCAATTTTGCCATGACTGAATTGGAAATCTTTTATCTGTTCTCAAACTTTCAAAGAGACCTTCCTGGTGCCTTAACTACAAGGAAGACCTATTAATGATTCTGGATCCTTTTTTGAAAATGTTTTAAAACAATAACTGATGAAAAGACAGCCCAGATGCCAAGACAATGTGGGAGCACCTTTATATCTTGTTTCCATAAAGGTTGTGTTCATCCTTCGTTTTTGAAGAGGACCATGACATTGGAGTAATGATGACATGACTTGCACTTGACTTTGTTTTGAGTGAGAGAGGGCTTTGCAAGGTCACCAGCCTCATTTTCTCCTCCTGAGCTATCTGGATCCAGTGACCAGATATTCATCAGGATGACTGGAAATGGCCCAGGATGCAATGGGAGACCTTGGCCTTTTAGGCTAAAACAGATTACCTGAAGTAACTACCATGATACCCAGACATGTTTCTGTTCAGTCATTTCAGGCGTGTCCAGCTCTTTGTGACCCAATTTGGGGTTTTCTTGGCAAAGATCCTGGAGTGGTTTGCTGTTTCCTTTTCCAGTTCATTCTACAGATGAGGAAACCGAGGCAAACAGGGTCAAGTGACTTGCCCAGGGTCACATAGCTAATAAATATCAGAGGCCAGATTTGAACTCAGAAAGATGTCTTCCTGATTACAGATCGAGATTCTATCTACTGCAGCTCCACTTAGCTGCCCTAATGCCCAGGTGTACCCATACTGTATTCTAGGACAGGTTGGAGACTTCATTTTTACTCTTGGTATATTCGCTGCTCCCTACAATAACAGTTGTCACTTATCCAGATAAGCAGGGAGGCGTGGCTGGTGCTAAGCTCTCCAACTCAAGGAAACTAGGAAGAAGAAGGAAACAGTTCACCAAACAGAACATGTATTGCAGTTCAATTCAATTCAGGAAACTTCCTTGTAGAATAAGGCACCAGGTCAATGTGTGGTAAGCAGGCTCTGTTGTGCCTAGATGAAAAGTCTTTGGGGTCCACTTTGTGGCCCCCACAGTGCACAGAATGCCAAGCTTGGAGTCAGGAAAGCTCATCTTCCTGAGTTCAAATCCAGCCTCTGACACTGGCTGTGTGACCCTGGGCAATTCACTTAACCCTGATTGCTTGAGTTTCCTCATCTGTAAAATGAGCTGGAAAAGGAAGAGGCAAAACCACTCTACTATCTTTGCCAAGAAAATCCCCAATAGGGTCATCAAGAATCAGACAGGACTAGACTTTTCCCTTGGCTTATTTGGACCCAGGGGTCTTTGCTCTTCCAAATCTTTTCCTTGTACCACCCATTTAAAGGGTCTTACCACTTCTCTGACATTCTGAGATAGCTTTGCTACTGAGGGCCTTTAGGTTCCCCTGCCACTCTCTCACTACCTGCAGCAAAGCAGAGTAGGACAGTATACAGCTGAAAGCCTAGTTTTCTTTCCTGGGCTTGTTTTGCTGCCTGCTGTGGAAAGTACCCAACTGATTGATCATGTTTTCTCAAATATTGTTCCCCTAAATACATTGACTCATTAAAAGTGAAGCTCCCATATTTCCAGGCTGGGAAAGCTAAGCGCACATATTGGGGTAAGTTCCAGGAGGTTCATGTGCTGATTAGAATTGAAAAAGGGAGATTTGTTCAATGAAACCTTGTAGGTCCCAGCATTCAAGCAGCCATTAATTCAGCAAGGACCTTCCAAGGTCATCACAGGAGGCAAATGTAACCACAATGGGACTGACCCATCCTCTGTGAATGCATGGATGAGTTTTGGTGGGAGTGGGGGGCAGAGTAGGGGTGGCTAGTCATTACTGATAGATGCCTATGATCTTGATATCAGAAAGAAAAGAAAAACTATATTGCTTCTCTAGACCATGTGTAATTGAATCTGGCTTCCAGGCCAGGAAATCCTGCAACTTTTCTTTCTTTTTTTACTGGATATAAAGAAAGAGATTAGAAAATGAGCTTTCACTGATCTAGAGGAAACAGTAATTGGGTACTGCAGTTGGATATCACAAAAACAAGGAAGAAAAAGATACAGATTAATTGGATAGAGATAAATTATTTTTTTCTGGAGAAAAAGAAAATTTGACACTCCTAATTTTTATGCAGATTATTGAGCAGAGTTTTCCAAACTCTAGGATACTAAAGTTTGAAAACCTTTGCATTAGCTTTCAAAAAGGTATCAACTACAGGAGTGAGGGAGAGAGAGGGAGAGGGAGAGGGAGAGGGAGAGGGGAAGGGAGAGGGAGAGGGAGAGGGAGAGGGAGAGGGAGAGGGAGAGAGAGAGAGAGAGAGAGAGAGAGAGAGAGAGAGAGAGAGAGAGAGAGAGAGAGAGAGAGAGAGAGAGAGAGAGAGAGAGAGAGAAACCACCAGGTAGCAAAACCATGGCACAACCATAGCATATTAAATGGGAAAGGAATAGGGATGAAGGCATATGACCCAGCACAAATATATACTGAAGCCCTTTAGACAGTGAGGAGAGCAGGAAGTAGGGCAGGGTGGCTATGACTTTAACGATCAGGGTAGGGGCGTAGCTCCTCCCCCAGTGACTCTTGTCTCCTTCAAGGTCCTCCAAAGCTTTATGCCATCATTTGGTCCCATGATCTTAATTCACCCCTCCCTGGGCCTGCCTTCCTCTCCGACTCTTATGGGAGCATTACTGTCTGGGGGCTAGGTAACCTCCCCCAGCTGCAACTGCAGCCTCAGACAAACTGTACTTCCTGTCCCTACCCGAACATTTCCCCCAGGCACAAGAATTCCTAATCACTGGATT
Source organism: Notamacropus eugenii (assembly GCF_028372415.1). NCBI lineage: Eukaryota > Metazoa > Chordata > Mammalia > Diprotodontia > Macropodidae > Notamacropus > Notamacropus eugenii. Next base: position 65,795,972 of record NC_092879.1, on the reverse strand, counting down.
AGAAGTGGGCAATGGAAGGAAATCTAAATAGTGAGAGCTGCCCTTCCTAAGGCAGCTGGGGCTGACCCCCTCACCGTCTGCCCCTGTCCAGGTTGCATCAGTGATTACCTTCCATTCTGTCCTCTGATCTCCTTCTCTCTAACACTAGACAACAGTTTGGCTAGCACTCTCATCCTTACCTTTTGGCTAGACTATTCCTTTCCACGGAGCTGCCAGTTCAATCTTCTTAATGCACAGCTCTGCTCATAACATTTCCTTGCTGAAATCTGTAATGGGTCCCCATTCCTTACTGAATCAAGTCTGAACCATTATCTTTCAGAGTTGAAAGAGACCTCCAAGGCCATCTAGTCCAACTCACATTTGGTGTACAATGGCCTCTACAACATGCCCTATTGCCATTGCCCAGGACCTCCAATGAGGGGGCCCCATTATTGCCAGAGGCATTTCACTATGGTTGGGATGATGAGATCATAGACTGAGAGCTGGAAGGGACTTTAGAGGTCAGCTACTTCAACCCCTCAACTTTCCAAGGAAACTGACCCAGAGAGTCAAAATGGCATTGCTCTCATCACTCAGGTACTAAGTCTCAGAGCAGGGAATTTAATTCAGGTCTTATGACTACAAGAACACTTTCCACTATAGACCACATGGTCTATCTAAGTGCTAGTACATTTTAGCCTCCATCACTTACATTATGTTGATTCACCAAATGGGTTAACATAAGTAAAGTGCTTTGTGAATCTTAGAGCACTGCTTCAATCTGTACAATTTTTAGGTGTCCAGCTTCTTGCTTGTAACAAATCTAGGCAATCCTAGTTCCCAGATACATCACCAACCAATTGGCCACATAAGTGGAAAGCCAAGGTGACCACCATTCCATGACTTCCCCTGTCCTGTCTCATTCATTCCCCAACAGATCTCATTAAGTTGGTAGGGACAGGAAATTCCATTCAGTGTACTTAATGAACCATTTATAATAAATGGTCTTTCTACATAGGTACAGAGGTTAGTAGGTAAGGTTAGTAGATCTGCTCTTTGTGTAATGGGGGTAGAATCTCAGACAAAGACTGGATTAAATACGCAGAATGTGCTCTCTCTGCATTACTAGGTCAACAGAGACATACCCTTCCTTGAAAGTTGACCCCCTACTCCTAGGAGACTACCATGCAGTGCTATAGCACACAAGATATCTGGGTGAAGGAGGCAGTTATATCACATTGTTACACCCTCTCCCCTCCAATGTTTCTTCCTTGATGCAGTGCCTCAGTCAGGGCATATACTGTTTGACCAGTTTGAATTTGGCCAATCTTAAATTCCACCACTCACAGACACCATCCTTCCTCCTCCTTAAAATCCTAGGTTAGCCCAATCCCCATATACCTAAAACAATGAGCTAGTCAGTTTACCTGCTCCCAGGCTTCACTCATCTTCAATTATCTTGTCAATAAGACAAAGTTTTCTAGTGAGGGGCCCTGTGACTGATCACATCATTCTTGGACAAAGAGACTCATTTGCACCCAGATCATTCTTCCAGCAAGTTATCCCAAAGGGTCCATTCTCCACCCAGTTCTACCTAAGTAGAACAATATGTGCGTGTGTGGAGCAGGGAGGGTCACAGTAAGCATTACACCTAGATAAGATGGTCAGGGTGTGGTGAATTTTGGAAGAAGTTCAGAAATGTCCTTGAGAGACTGAGTGTTGAATGAGCAGAAAAAAGAGAGGATCTTTGGGTAGCATATGTAAGTGTATGTAATTATCAATATAATAAGAAAATAATCAATTTTTCTCACTACAGACAACAGCTAGTAGGCCAGTATGAAATAAGAATGGAAAAGCATGTGGGAGCCATATTGTAGAGTGCCATAAATGCCAGACTGAAAGACAGCAAGGAGCCAATGAAGAGAAGGGAAATGACTTGGTCAGATTACAATTTAGCAGCTCTGTGGAAGATGCAGAGAGTAGCAGTAGGAGTGAGAGACACCAGTTAAAAGGCTGTTGCAATAGTCCAGGTGAGGCATGATGAGGGGCCACAGAAGAGTGGTGGCCAATGAATGGAAAGAAATGAAAGGAATGGATGCAACAGATACCCTGGAGGTGAAATGAAGATGACTGAAGGTCCAGGATAAGATTGAAGTTATGAATCTGGGTGATCTGGAGGGACATTAGTGCTCTTGACAAAAATAAGGAGGTTTGGAGGCAGGATGAGCTTGGAGAGAAAAAGAATCCATTCTGAGATGAACACGTTCAGTTTGGGATACCTAGAAGACATTTAGATGGAGAGAGAACTAGTGGGCGGTAAGTAATGCCCAACTAGAGCTTACAAGAGATTAGGGGAAATATAAAGAAAAAGGAAAGCTAACACTTTGAAACTCTTCTGTGCATTTATCCTAGTTTATGTTATGATGTTTATGCATATGTCAATAAAGTAATCAATGTAGTTTTGCGCTGCACTTTTGGTGTGGCAGGCCCTATGCTGTGTGAGGATGGATAAACAGGAAAATGTAAAAAATTCCCTGCCCTTGAGATACATTCTCTCGAGGAAGACAACATGAGCACATCTAGGGATGTACAAACTAGTTTCAAGGGTATTGGGGTGAAGCATTTGCTGCTGATAGGACCGGGAAAAATCTCCTGTAGAAGGGGGTCCTTGAGCAAAGTCTTGATAGAGACTTCTTGACAGGAATTCAAAGGGGTGGAGATGGGCATTGGGGAGGTGGTGGTGGTTGTTTGTCCTTTCTTTTCAAAGAGTTAAGGTTAGGGAGAAGGGAGGGTGTTATGAGAGCGTTCTGAACGCCAAAGGCTATGGCTTATGCTTCTAACTAGCTTATAAAATCCTTGAGGATCCTGGACTATGTCTGTGGTTGTACCCTACTCAGATTCTGGCATATAATACTACACACTGTAGGCAGCTGGTGCATATTTATTGAATTGGCCAGAATCTAATAAAGTTTGTACGAACTAGAGTAAGGGAAAAGAAAAGAAAATGACAGTATCTATTGAAATTTGAAGCCAGTGGGAAATTATCGGTGGATTAGAAGATCCCAGCCACAGAAGTCTGGTGAGTGCTGTTTCTATCAGGGGCTACTAAGTGCTCACTTTCATTGGCTTAGCAGGACAATTCAGTCAAATAGTTGAACTTTTTTCACTGAATTTATCATCTGACTGCACTGGCCACAGCTCTGGGTTGACTTGGCATCATGTAGAGAGAACCAAGGATTAATCTCAAATGATTATACATTACACATGTCTTCAGAAGGCTGTTTGGGACACACATTGATTTGCTCCATTTTTAATCAACTCTGAAAATCAGCTAGGCCATTGTGTAACTTAGTCAAAACCTTTACTACCTTGATGAAACTGTCTGATTTTCTTTACCAATTACACATTTTCAAACCTTCTAAGAGAGGGGCTACTTTTCTCTGCCACCAGAAGCTGTTAATCTGACTACAGACATCTGTTAAGAGACACTGCTCTTTCTACTTAGAGATCTTTTTTTGGCAGTGGCCAATAGAAGGCTGGTGGGCTGAACCCCATTAAATGTTGTTTTATGGGCACTATCAAGTACATGGACTGTCTGGGGAAGTTTCTAGCTCATTGAAAACATAAAATACATCAAAATTGGCATAGAATGAAAATCAAACTCAACACTGAAGATGTGAGGAAGACAGTTATTTCTGAAGGGAGGGTTCCAATGAACTATTTCTACCAGTCTCATATGGCATAAGGGTCACATGTGTCTTCCCCACTTGTGCAAAAGAGAGACAGAGAGCCTACTTATTGGCCCTCTGCCCAGCAGAAGAGAGGCCTGGTATCCCACGGAGAACTTGAAGAGACCTGATGTTCCCTTCAGCTCTGTCCTCCAAGAGAAGAAAATTAAGACAGAAAGAAGGCATAGCTAAAAGAGTCTCTTCTCTCTTGTCTGCCACACATCATAGAAGATAGAAGACCTAAGGTATGGCTTCTCTGTTCAAATGGAATGAAAGACAGTGAGAGGGGAGCCCACAAGCCTTTGTGCTCATAAGGAGAGACTGGATAAGAGGAAGAGACTTCAGAAGACCTATTTCTTCAGAACCCATTATTGCCTCCATATTGTCAGGTTAAACATTAATAGTCATAATCTTTTTTGCAAGGTCTATGCCTGTTCAACTCTGTTGTCTTGGAAATCAGTCAACACCAAATGGAAGACAATAAGCTCTTAGGGCTGATTTTGAAAGTCAGAGGGGTTGTTCCTCTACAAAGGACAAGTCTATTTTGAATCAAGGGCAGCTACCCTTTTGATACAGAGAAAGATGTCTGTTAATGCAGTCACATATGGAGGCTGAGGATCAGGAGGAGAGTGATCATTCCTCTAATTCCAAACAGCTAAGAAGGAACTAGCTGGGTGTCCACTGATAACTCCTTCTTCTAAGGATGGCTGAACAGGAAGTCTCTTAATAACTTACATACTTTTCTGATGCCCCACCAGGGTATAGAAGTGACTTAGTTTGCAAGGGCTATGCCAAAGGAGACGGAACTTGGCATACCCTATGAAACTGTGCAACTGCTTTCCCAGGGTCAGACAATCTCAATTTAGAGAGGGTTAGTTTGAGCTGGCTGCATGGAGATTAATTTTTTACCTCCTGGAAACTGTACCAGATTCATCAGCTAAGGCAAAAAGGAGTTGAAATCTACATCAATCAATTAATAAACATTTATTAAGCACCTACTAAGTGTCAGGTATTAAGCTCAGCTAAATACTAGCATAGAAAAAGAGGCAAGAGCCAGTCCCTGCCCTCAAGGAGCATAATCTGATGGAGAAAGCATTCCCACTGATGAAATCACAGACCCTTCAAGTATTAAATTGATTAAAAAGCCAGAAAGGAGCCTTGGTATACAGGAAAGACCATTGCCCCTGAAGTCAGAGGCCCAGGGAGCAAGTTCTGTGTCTAACACATTCTGTCTCAGCTGTACGTGCAATGACTTCTTCCCCAGATGAAAAGCAGTGGGGGCCTTGGAGCAGTACTCTCAGACAGGTGGCAAAGGAGCCTTACCCAGGGTCAATTCTCCACAGATCACATGACCCCCATGATCCACCACCCTGTTTAGCAGTTCTTTCTAGAAACTCACAACCAAGATGGTCCCTGCTGTAGAATTCTTGATCTCTAGAGAAAGGCAGAGTTGAGACATTGTTCCTAGGACCCATGGGAATAGCTTCTGCCATGGTATAAAAGGATAGGAAATTGAGAATTCCCTTTGTTGTAGGTACAGAAATCCAATTCCAAGGATCGTGTGAAAGTCTCTCTTAAGGAGCCTAATTCTTGATCAGGGATCATGAGGGCTAGTGGTAATAAGCCACTGAGTACCCAGAGGAGGGCAACCAGAGTGGTGGAGGGACTTGAGATCTTGCCACAGAAGGACTGTTTAGCTTGGAGAAAGGGAAGACTTGTGGGGGAGATGTAAGAGCTATCTTCAAGTACTGTACTCCAAGGACTGCCACACAAACTAGGAACTAGCCCCAGAAGACGGAATTACAAGCAGTTGCAAAGAGACAGATTTGGGCTTCAAGAAAGGAAAAATTTCTAAAAAATAAAATGAGCTATCCTAAAGTGGAATGGGTGATATTAGGAGGGAGTGAAGTCCTTGTTGATATTCAAAGAAAGGCTGAGTGATCACATACCAAGTTTGGGTTTAAGGGGCTTCCTCTACAGGTATAACTTGGATTCGATGGTGTCTGTAGGACCCTTTAATTTGGAGACTCTGTGATTCTAGAAAATGGTGCCCACTGCAGCTGTGTGACTTCGAGCAAGCTACTTAGCCTCTCAGTCTCAGTTTCCTGGGAGAATGATGGCCCCTATTTGTGCTGAAGATCACTGTGAGACAACCTATTTAAAGTGCTTTGCAATGGTAGCCACTGTTATTGATCTCTTCAGAGCCTCTACATGAGTATGCAGAAAAGGAATTCACAGGGGAAAACAAGCATACTAAGGAGGGGGAAAAAGGTGATGAATGGATGGAGATGACGCAGAAGGAAAAGAGTAATTTAAGAGGACTTAATAGGTAGCTGGAGCCTCTCAGTACTGTGGTTATTTATGGGAATAAATTGAACACTTTGGAAAGTTCAGGCATACAACCTGTTCAAGGCTACTTTTAGCAAGTAGCTACTACAAGCTTGTCAGGAGAGAAATAATGGATGATAATAGGGAGGACATGTTCGAATATTAGAGAAAATGGCTTTTGGACATTGGACATCATTGAGTAATTGAACATTTTCTCAAAGAATCTGTAAAAATATCATCACTTAAGACTGAAAGTGAGAAAGAAGTTAACACTAGAGGGTGCCCCATTAAGGAAAATCTGGTGGTGCTGCCAGAATGGAGTCTAGAGCTTCTTGGGTTCAGGGTGAACTGGCCTTAGGTTCCATAGACCGAACTCCTGGCCTACTCCTGCAGGAGCTAATCCAAGAGAGGTTGGCAAGTTGCTAAGCAGCAGTTGAGTTTACACTCTAGAGCATTCTTCTTGAATTTCTTCCCTGTGTCTGAACGTGAGTCTTCCTCCTGGCAAATCCCTTACCTGCTCAGCACACCAGCAATCCCGCACTTTGAAATGCATTTGTGAAAGTCAGGCTAGAACCCTTTGGAAGAACTTTAATAAATATAGTTGCCAGCAGGAAAGCTCAGACTTTGAGTGACTGCTGTTATTGTGGAATTCAAATACTGAAACCTTTGATTATCACACGGTTTTGACACAGGAGATTTAGTCCTTTGTGTCTTGCCTCAATTATAAATTCTATTCAAAGACCAGTTGAATTACTAATTACTTGCTTAATAATTATCCGCATTGGTGACTAATCATTTTGCAATTGCAAATGTTTTTTTTTCATGGCACACTAGTCAGAAAAAACAAATTTAAATTAGCATTGACTGTTCATTCTAGAATAATGGCTTCCCCCTCCCCAGCCTCCACTGCTTAGCAAGTGTGGGTGACAGGGTGGAGAGGCACTGGCCTACACTTGGCACTCAGAAAACTAGCCATCTTTATGCTAAATAAAGGTGGGTTTTCATTTGGGAGACCTTGTCTAGGGAAAGAGTACTTGCCTGGGTGAATTTAACCTTAGCCTCACTTCAGTCACTAACCCATTGTGTGACCCTGAGCATAGTGCCTTTACCACTCTGGGCCTCAGTATTCTCACCTGTAAAATAGAAGGTAGAAAGAGCTTTTTAAACCCCAAAGTCCCTTCTAACCCTAACGTTCTATGGTTTCACTATGATAACGGTTGATTGGGCTCAGGATTTCATTCTCAAGTTGATGAGGCCACCAGCAGGATGAGAGGGAACCAGGGAATGGGGAAGATGAAGGACAAGTATATCAAGGACTGTGGTTAAAGGAGAGGTGCTTGGAGTTCCTGGCTAGCTCCCCAAAATAACAGGAGCAGAGCCCATGATACCAATGAAAATTTGGTGATGTGCCCATTCCTATTCAGCAGGCATTCCCAACTGGTGATATGTGACTCTCCTACAGACAAGACAGTGTCCTTGTCAGGATGTCCCTTTCTCCCTGAGTCCATGATTCATGGTGCCTAGTCTGTCCTTCACTAACAGTAACTTTCCCATCCACTGCATTCCTGTCTCTTCAAACTAACTCAATGGGGGCATGGAATTGTCATGGTCTGCAGGCGATGGATTTATTTTTATTAAGATTAGAGGATAAATACTATCATGTGGGTTGGAATCTGGCAGTTGTGAACCAGGCTAAGGCTTCTGACCTCAGACAGAAAACAAGGGAAGCATTTCCCTGATCCACAGAATCTCAATGGGGAGGAACCTCAGGCCCTCTAGGCCAATATGTATCTGACCATGAATTCCTACTACTGTATCCCAAACAAGGGGGCATTCAGCCCTGGCTTGACTATCTCCAGTAAGGAGGGGCTCACTACCTTGTAAAGCAGGCTATTTCACTTTTGGAAAGCTTTGCCAGGAAATCTTTCCTTTCACGCAGTCTAAATCTACCACTCATTGTTCCTGATTCTGCCCTCTGGGACAAAGCAGTAAAAGTCTAATCCCTCCCCAGAACAGCCCTTCAGATACCAGAAGGCAGCCTTCATGAATCTCACCCATAAGAGGCTAAAGATCCTCAGGCCTTTCAGCTTATCTTTCTATAACAGAAGGCAATGACCCTTGACCATCCGGGGCACTGTCCTGTGGAGACATCCCATCGATGTGCTTCCTAAAATCTGGTGCCCAGAAGTTAACAAAACGCTCCACCCCTGGATAAGGCTGATTTCAGCATAACCTAAAATCACTGCAGCTCTTTGGGATGCCTTATCTCATTTGTTGATTCTCACTAAATGTGCATTGAAATGCCCAGATCATTTTTTTAGGCCGACTACTAGCTAACTCTGGCTTTCTCATCTTGTCTTCTCACAAGGCAGCTCTAAGCATTCCTAATAAGAAGTGAAGCTGTCTAATTTGAGAGGTAATGACGTCCCTCTCTGCGGGGAGGGGTGTGGGGGGGAGAGGTGCATGGGGAGAGGCTCTAAGCTGAATCGGGATGGCCATTGTTGGTGACGCTGAGATGGAGATTCTTACTCGTATACGGATGGGACTAAATGACCCCAGAGATTCATTTTAACTCAGGTTCAGTGTTTCTCAGGATAGTGGGAAATGGAAAAAACTGCTTTAGATTGTGTTTATTTGACTGAATCGGACATTGAAACAACACTGAGCTCCATCAAATTGGCACATGGATCTTAGGGATTCAGACCTGGTTCTGGGTTTTTGAATGTGCATTTATGTTTTATGGTATTACATTATTAGCTACATGTCTATGCCACAATTAGGCTTGTTTTTTTCCTTTGAGATTGAATTCATGAGACCCCATGTGAATTAGGTTTTTGGAATTCACAGTATTATAGACTTAGGTGTAGACTTTCTAGTCCAACTCCACTGTTTTACAGATGAGGAAATTGAGGCCTAGAAAGGTAAAATGCTTTGCCCAAGATCTCATAAGTAGTTAAAAGCAGAGCTGGAGCTCAAAGTGAGGTCCTTTAATAGTCAATAATGGGGATTTTTTCCCCCCAAGTAATTCAGATTGTTGGATTTTTGCTTTTCAAATGGTTGTTTTTAGATGACTAGGAATGACAACTATATATGGGTTACTTGTCCCCTGTCAAATACTGTGTGCATGCTTAGAATCACCTCCCACTTAGCTCCCGCTTGCCACATTGTCCCCTTCTAGGCCATGTATGAAACAAACATTGATTTATCATCTTCATGCACTTTTCTCCTCCAATAATCATTCTAAGGGTAGTTCCACACAAAGAATCCCATAATTAACCCCTAACTGTGGTGTCTTATTTCAATTTGGCTAAATAAGGTCTAGTCCTGCTTCATTAGTATCTATTTATGGACCTGGCCATGGAAAAAACTATCCTTTTACTGTGAATCCCTGGCAAGAAATTATGGTGGTGACTCAAGAAGGTGGGTTCAGGTATCTTCCTTGCCTCTTTCAATCTTTTTTCCCCTTGGTGGTAGCAGGGAGGGCTATCCCATTTTTGAAGTACACTCAATCAATCAATCAGCATTTATTAAGCACCTACCCATGTGAGGCACTGTGCTAAGCACTGAAGATCAAAAAGAGGCAAAAGACAGTCCCTGTCCTCAAGGAAATTACAAGCTAATTAATGCCTGACTAAGGTGTCTGGAATATTAAAATTGGATTAGGAGACAGAAGACTATTTAAGTTAATGTTTATTAAGTGTATGCTATGCGGGAGACTTGTGAAAAATGCTGGAGATACTTAAAAATGGGAAGACATAAATGATATTTCCAGCAATAAGGAGTCAAGGGTAGGTTAGGAACATGCCATGTACAAAGACAAGTATAATAGAAAGGAGGGAATGGTGAGAACAGAGTGTCCAGGGAAGCTTGGAGGAGGGAGAGAACACTTTCAGCTGGTGGGATCTGGGAAGGTCTTGGAGAAGAGATGATATTAAAGGGACTAAAGATTCTGAAAGGCAGAGATGAAGAAGGAGTAGATTCTAAGGACAGCCTAGATCACTGGGGACAAGTGGGACTAATGGACCAGGTTGGGTGGATGATTGAGTATATTTTGTGATTTCAGCTACCTAGGGACCTTTTAGTGTGGAAACTCTTTCCACCTATGCAGTTCAGCAACTCCGACACTTAGAGAGTTGCTTGGGGTACTTAGAGGTCACATGACTTGCTCATCATCCTCTAGCTGGTATGTGTCAGAGACAGGATTTGAATCTGAATCTTCCTGACTCCAAGGCTGGTCTTCTATCCATCATGCCATACTGTTTCTTCTGGAACACAAGATGGAAAATGATGGGAACTGCTAGGTTGTTTTTGGTCATGCCTGACTCTTCATGACCCCATTTGGGATTTTCTTGGCAGAGACACTGGAGAGGTTTGCCATTTCCTTCTCCAGCTTATTTTACAGATGAGGAAACTGAGGCAAACAGGATGAAGCAATTTGCCCAGGGTCACACAGCTAGTAAGTGTCTAAGGCTGGATTTGAACTCACAAAAATCCTGGTTTCAGGCCTGGCCCTCTCTATCCATTGTGACACCTAGCTGCCCTATGATGGGAATAAGTAGGAAATAAGAATGGAAAGTAAGATAAAACCAGAATTTCATTGGAAAGCCAAAAAATGAATCTCTAATAGTGAAGGTACAGCCCAAAGGTGGAGATATTTGGGGACAAAGAGGCATTTCCAGAGCCCTTAAAAATCATATTGTTTACATGATTGTCCACTTTACCTTATTCATGAAAAGGAGAATCTCAACATGTCCTTTTACAACCCCCAAACTACTTTTGATTTCTAGTTCATTTTCATTTGAGAACAGTAAACTCATCTGTGGTTTGAGCTCACCAGCTCCTTAATCCGTTTTCACCTATCGTGCTATCCTCCAAGAGGTCTTTTTGCTTAGCATTAACTTTCTCAGCCCATGTGTATTTCAAGGAAAACTTAATTTATTTTCGTTCCAATTCTCACCCACTCAGCCTCCTCACCTATGCCTTTTGCATTCCCTGGTTCTCAGAGACTTCAAAGAGAACTTAGTGCCTGGAATTGCAAAGGATGAGATGCAGGTTTTAAGTTCCTAATTCATTTATACTTAACTCGTTAAGATGTGGTTTTATAAGAGCTGGTTTATATCCAAGGGACTCTTCGGCCTATTTTAGAAGGGGAAAAAACACAAAAACCTTTCTTTCTTAGAGCTAAGAAATTATATTTTTGTTAAGTGGACATAGCTACAGAGAGAGAAGGATTTGAATTTATACAGCCCCTGACTTCCAGATGGGCTCTGTTTCTGAAGTTAACTTGTCAGTTGTTCAGAATTCTGAAATGCATTTTTGTCCATTCATTCACCAAGCATTTTTCAGTATCTGTTAGGTGCTAGGTATTGGACAAAGACAAAAGAGCAGTCCTTGTCTTCAAGAAGATTAAATTCTTGGGGGTGAGATAATATGTACACAGATGAGGAAATGTGTGTGTGTGTATGTGTGTGTGTGTGTGTGTGTGTGTGTGTGTGTGTGTGTGTGCGTGTGTGTGTGTAATAAATACAGAATAATTGGTGGATATGGAGCCAGGGTCAGGATGGCACCCCCCCTTGCAGGTATGAAGGATAGCCTTTGTACAGACACAGATGAAGGAGATGGGATATCGTATATGGATGTTTTCCATGGTGGTTAGTCTCCCAGGCCAGCCCACAAAAGTGTTTTCACTCACTACGGAGCTGGGCTAGATTTTTTTTCTAGTGTAGCACCTCATTGGCAACGTAGAAGGAAGCCCAGGACCTTTGGAGACTTGGAGTATGGATGTGTGCTATGTCTGTGACCATCTGACTGTAAGGGAAGGGCTCTGTAATCCCAAACTGAATATAATCTCAAGTAGTTGGAGCCATTCTTGGTTCACCCAACACTTAAATAATGTTCTGTCTGAGCAAAATTTGCTATTAAATGGCAACCTGATGAATTTTTCCCTTCTCCATTCCCTTCTCCTCTTCTACCTGGAGAACTGGTTTGATAGCAGTTTTACATTCTCTTGAAATCTTGCTTCTTTGCTATTTGTATTTTTCTAGTGTTTTCCCCCTCTACATAAAGGTAAGCTGATTTTTATTGCACTCTGAGCTAGTTTGCTATAAATGAGTGGACCACACTATGGTGAAGGACAAAGGGGACCTCTGGACAAATAGCCCTAGACTCAATCATGAGTCTATACTGAAGCTTTCTCTGCCTCTGTCTCTCTCTGTTTCACTCTCAGGAGACACAAAAATGTCCTTCATTTGGCTGTAATTTACAGAGGCCTTTATGGACCCCAGAATCCTGAATGCAACACTAACAAAAGCTTCAAAGTGCTTTATTTACATAGACTATCCCATATCAACTTAACAACAACCCCTAATAGAAGGTGCTCCAGGAATCCTTTACTCCATTTTTGTAGATTAGGAACCTCATTATGCCCTGGGTCATACAGCTAATGAGTGTCAGAGATGGTTTGGAATCCAGGTCTTCCCAAAGCCAGGTCAATAGGAAAATGCATTTAGCATTCTCCCTTTGCACTCAAGATTGGTGTTTCCATTTGGAGTCCAAAGTAGTGTCCATTAGAGATGTAGCAGGAAGGCACAGGACAGAACTTTAAGGGACATTCACAGTTGGGGTGGGAAATAGAGGATAATCCATTAAAGGAGAATTGAGAAAAAAATCATCAGAGAAGTAGAAGGAGAACCAGGAGAGAAGACTGTCATGAAATGTTGTGGTTTAATCTTTCAGCCATGTCAGACTCTTTGTTACCCCATGGACCATAGCACGCCAGACCATCCTGTCCTCCACTCTCTACTAAAGTCTGCCCAACCTCATGTTTGTTGCTTTTATGATCCTGTCTTTCCATCTCATCCTCTGCCATCCCCTTTTCCTTTTGCTTTCAATCTTTGCCAACATCAGGATCCTTCTGTTGAGTGACATCTTCTGATTCTGTGGCCAAAGCATTTATGCTTCAGTTTCAGTATTTGACCTTCCAGTGAATAACCTGAGTTAATTTCACAAAATCCCAAGACTAAAACAGCATACAGGAAATGAAGGTGGCCAGTATTTTCAAAACCTATAGAGAAATCAAAGAGGATGGGGTCAGTTAAAGGCCATTAGATTTAGTAGTTAAGAGGTCAGTGGTCACTTCTGAGAGGACAGAAGAGTAATGCGGTCAGAAACCATTTTGCAAGGGTTTAACAACTGAATGGGTATTGAAAAAGTAGAGGCAGTGGGTTTAGATGATTTTTAGGAGTTTGCCTAGTGGCAGACAATGGAATTGACATTTTACTCCTTAGGTAATAGGGAGCTACTGAAGGTTTTGGAGCACTTGAATGATATGGCTAGACCTGTGACTTTGGAAGATTGATTTGGCAGCTGTGTGGAGGATAGATTTAGAAAGAAGGAAGACCAATTAGGAAGCTGTAACTGAGAAGTCATAAGATTGGTGAGGATCGGTATAAAGGAGAGGGACAGGTGTGAAAGATATTTGGGAGGTAGAATGAGGTCTGTTTGGCCATAATGTGGCTTGGAACTCCTTCACCATGGCACAGTGGGGAGTGTGTGTGTGAGATGCCCTTCCCATCCTTAGCAAATGAGATCTTCTCTGTAAAGTGTTCAGCACGATGCCTGGTGTATAGTAGGATGTTTAATAAATGCTGACCATTCCTCCTCCTCCCCATCTTTGCAGAAGGAACCTTGTTCATTGTGTATTTACCTCACAAGGAATAGCCTTGCTCAACATTTCAGTTGCTTTTTTTTTGCCTAGGACCTTCTGCAAATACCACCTTGGAAGGCTTTGGGAAGAAGGGTAAGAATTTTTATCAAAGTGAGTCCATTAAGAAAAGAGTCATCAAGAGATTATTGGCAAAAAGGCTGGAAAGGAAGCCCATTAACAATCCAAAGAAACTCAACAGGTTTTGGGGCTACCTCCCAGTATGAACCAGGGGAGTCGGGTCTAATCATTCTTCTCCAATTCCCACAGTGTATGACCTTAAATTCTATTTTTGTTAGCATAATTCATTAGTCACTAGGCTACTTCAAAATGAAACATTAAAATCTCAGGGAAATTAATATCTTCTAGTCAATTCAAGTGGCACTGTTTTGACGGATGATTTGAACACATGATGTACAACAATAATTGACAGATGGATAAGAAAAGAGAGACACAAGGCTTGTCCTTATCTACATGGGCTCTGATTTGCAGGAAAGGTAAGAAGGGCCATGCCTAGATTGACATCACTCCCAACTGGCCTACTGCCAGTTTTTCTATTTCATTTTCTGTAGGATGGATTACTGTCAGAGATGCAAGATGGGAAAGTCAAAACTTGCCTCACAAATAAATTCCAGTGTGGTATAGTGGGAAAAAAGTAATGGATTTGGAATTCCAGGTCCTGTGTTTGATTTTCAGTTCTACCAAGTGATCTTGAGCAAGTCCCCAGGCTCTGTTTTCACATCTACAAAATAAGGGGAGTGGATTCAGTAACATCTAAGTTCCCTCACAGTTATACAGCCTATTAATTTATTTGACTAATTTGTTCTCTCCCCTCTTGGATTCATACTTCACACAGCCGCCATACTGATATTCCTAAAACACAATTCTGACCATGTCAGTCCTCTCCTCCCAATTCAAAATTCTTCAATGACTCCCTATTATGCCCAGGATGAAAGAAAACCTCCTCAGTCTGGCATGTAAGGTTCTGAATGACCCAGTCATCTATTTTTCTATTCTTATGTTACCTCACTTTGTACAATTTCCTTTCTCATCACATTAGCCTACTAGATTTGTATGTATCACATACATATCACATACACACACACGTCAGCACTTCTGATAGGGCCTTTAGGGAATACCAGGAAAGGAGACAATATATCTTGGATCAGACCAGTTAATATGGAAGTAGAGACTGGTAGAGATGAAGGGTTGAGTAAGATTGGTAAGCAGAAGCACCTCACCATGGAGAATTTATCTCCATCAACCAAAAAATCCCTTAATCCTCCATATTCCTTTGCTGTCCCTGTTGCCCAGCTAAGGCGCCATGGTATAGTGGAAAAAGCCTAAGACTTACAGGTATGAATGGACTGTCTTAACATGGAAATTGAAGAGCATGTGGATTGGGTCAAGGGTGTTCCTAAATGTCCTTAGAATATTAATGATGACTAAACCACCAGCCACCATATTTAAGCTAATTCTACATAGACCCATCCTGATTATTAAGCACAGGTATTTCCAATGGATTGTTGTTGAGTCATTTTTTGGTCTTGTCCAAGTCTTTGTGACCCCATTTGGGGTTTTCTTGGCAAAAATATTGGAGTGGTTTGCCATTTCCTTCTCCATCTCATTTTATAGATGAGGAAAGTGAGGCAAACAGGGTAAGGTGATTTGCCCAGGGTCACACAGCTAGGAAGTGTCTGATGCCAAATGTGAACTCAGAAGATGAGTCTTCCTGACTAGGCCTGGCACTCTATCCATTGTAACACCACCTTGATTTCCTTTGGATACATGGTGCCATTTTGAGATGCATACGTAAGTCACAAGACAGATCAATGTCTTTCCTCTGCATATTTGCAATAAACATACTCTAGAGTGTATGAACCTTAGCTCTAAACTGTCCGTCCATTGTTCAATCTTCTTTCCATGCACAAATTTACAGAATAGGGCAAATAGAAATGCAAAAATCAAATTGAGAATGATAAACCCTGTCTTTTCAGTGTGACTGAACTGCCTTTATAGAATGAAATAATTAATTTTTTCTTTAAAAAAATGACCTAGCTTTCCTCTTTGAATTAACTGGTAAATTTCATCAAGATGGCCAGATCATTGGTATGCAGAGAAACAGATAAAGGGTTCAAGAGAAAAGATTTTTTTGTAAGTGCAAGATGAAAATAGATAAAGTCACCTTGAATGCAAGAACAGGAAAGCAGAAAGCTTGCTTAACATGGAGAATTTGTTTGGAGAAGAAAGATCACTCAGTACCATGGACAGAAGATGCTCAGTATCTCTACTGTCTATAACCATAGACAGGTCACTTAACCTCTTCATATCCCAGACCATTCTCTAAGACTATAAGGAGCCAAGGAGTTGTGAAACTGCATTGCTGAAGAGAATTTCCACACAAGGAGTTTCTTATACTCATTAAATTCATCACTTAATCAACAAGCACTTATTAACCACCTCTGTGCCAGGCACGGTGGATGTTGTGGAGTAGCAAAAAGTAAAAAAAAAAAAATACCCATAGTGTGTGTGCTTTTGAGGAGCTTGCATTCTCCTGGGGTGGGGGTGGGAGGGAGACACAACATACTCACAGAGAAGTAAATATGGGATATACATAAAATAAACACACAGCGATTGGGGAGGGGGACAACTAACAACCAAAGAAATCAGGAAAGGCTTGACTGAATGAGATAACATGAAAAATGCTTTACAAACCTTAAAACGCTACAGAAATGCTAATTATAATTATAAACACCATCCTCATTATTATTCTTACTATTATCACCACCACCACCATCATTATTGTTGTATTCTTATGATTTTTGGAGGAGGTGGTCCATAAGCTGAAATTGAAGGGAGAGAAGTGTTCCAAGGAGAGCTGAGGAGGGAGAGCAGTCTAGGCATGGGGGGAAGCCTGGGGAAAAGCAGAGGGGCTGGAAATAAGATTGTGGAGCGAGGGGAATGACAAGTAAGGAAGCCTGGCTGGAGGGTGTAGTGGAGATTGGGGAGTGGGAAGCAGGGAGTGAAGCAATGCATAATCAGTCTGTAAAGAAAAGCTGATCAAGTCACTGATCCAAATCGAAATAAAAGGTCTGGGAAAAATATTCTTTCTTGTAATCTGATTTTTGGGCTCCAAGAAAGTCTAAACCTGTGCTGTGATTTTCCTTCCAAATCAGCCTGAGCCTTTTAATGCTACCGCCACTGCATTGCTGGAGGTCAGGGCCAATGGCAAGGATGTTCAGTGTTATAATTTGACTTCAGTCTCCTAATTAGGCAGGACTGAAAGCCTGGAGCTGTGGTCCTTTGGGCAGACTAATAAGACAGGAGCTGGAAGCAGACAGCTGTGATTAACCTAACTGGCCACTGGCTGTCATTGTTGCTCCAGTAAAATTCAGGAGAATCTGCCTTCTAAAAGTTACTTGTCCAAGAAGACAATTCTGTAGGCACAGTTCCAGGCCAGGGGACATATACTCAGTCTGAGCAAGTATTTGCCCATGTTTCCACATACAACAAGGAAAAAAATAATGTGTTACAATGAAAGATTTTCTATTGTGAACCAAAGATGAAAAAGTGGAACCTACCAATATCATGGTTCTGTTATATTCAATTAAGAGTCTGGTTGGAAGCATAACAAAAATATAAAATGCCACAACCCAAATTCAACTGAAACTTCTAGTGTTGCTCTCTGCATCCCCTCCAAAAAGGAAAGAAGGAAGATTTGTTAGATTGTAGACTGGCGAGTTCGACTTGGATTCTTGGCAAAATGCTGGAAAGCATTGTTAAATGGTTTGTGGGCACTGAGAAAGGGAAGTGGTGATCCTGACAGGCCAAGTATGGCTTGTTTTTCTTCCTTCCTTCCTTCCTCCCTTCCTTTTTCTTTCTTCCTTTCTTTCTTTTGGCCCTTTCATTACTAACCTGGAAAAGCATTGGAAAGCTATACAGGTAGAATGGCTGAATTTTATCAAGAAATTAGACAAAGCCTCTAGTGATAATCCTGTGCACAAGATGAAGTGATATGGGCTGTAGGACGGTACAGTTCTGGTTGACTACCCTGACCCAAAAAGCTGTGATTGATGTCAATCTGAAGGCAAATGTCTTTGGTCCTGTTACATTAAACATTTTTTAATCGATGGACTTGAATGAAGGCACAGATGGCACAGTTTACAAATTTGTGAATGACAGAAATCTGGGAGGACTGGGTATTACAATGGACAAAAGAATCAGGATCACCAAAGCCTAGAGGAAATTAAGTGATGCCACAAATACTGTACTAGGCTTCCAGTCAGGAGAACCTGAGTTCAAATTTGGCCTCAGATCCTTCCTAGCTGTGTTACTTTGAGTAAGTTACTTGACTTCTCTATACTTCAGTTTCCTCAACTGTAAAATTAGAATCATTGTAGCACCTACCTCCCAGGGTTGTCATAAGGATCAAATGAGATAATAATTTGTAGGTACTTTTAGCACAGAGTCTGGAACATAGTAGGTGCTATATAGATTCTTGTTTCCTTCCTTCATTCCTTCTTTCCCAAAGATCAAATGAGAGTAAAATAACAGACGGTCTAATAAGATAGGAGATTAAATGTGCAATGTCACATTCAGGTCCAAAATGCCCACTTTACAACTACAGGCTGGATATCAATGTGTCTGAGAAAGATCTATGAGCAGGGGATTAGACAAATTCAAGCTGAACATGAGTCAATAATATGAAGATGGTAGCCAGGAAAGGTAATGTGATCTTAGGCTGCATTAAGAGAGGCATTCATAGGGTTCAAGATTAGGAAACTGATAGTTCCACTATACTCTATCCTAGTCAGACCACACAAGGAGTACTGTGTTTAGATCTGGACACCACATTTAGGGATGAGCACTGGCAAATTGGAATGTGTACAAGGGAGGATAATGAGTATGGTGAGGGGATTCAAGACTATGAGGTACCGGGGACATCTAGCCTGATGGAAAGAAGGGGGCATGATAACTGTCTCAGAGTATCTGAAGGGTTGTCAAGTGTACTAGAATTAAGATCATAAATTCAGAATTGGAAAAAATGTTAGAGTTTACTGAGTCCAGCCCTTGGACTGTGATCAGAGGAGGAATAGACAGAATTGATTTTCTTGGTGTGGGACAATGAACTAGACAGATAGACAGAGCAAAGCTGAGCTCAGTATAAGGGGCTAGATGACAGATTGTCAGGGCTGTTGACAAAGGCATTCGTGCTTTGTGTAAAGAATTGGGTGAGATGATTTCTAGGGCTCTTTCCAGTGCCAAGATTCTATGATCCTCTGTCCTCATTAAATGGTCATTTAGCCCTGTTTGAAGACCTCCAATAGGGAAATGAACTATGTCTGTAAGAGACACAGTCCATGATGGATATCTTGGAATCTGTAGGACAATTTTCCTTATATCATCTTGAAATCTGTCTCCTTACAACTTCTGATCCTAGTTCTGCTCTCTGAGGCCCCATGGAACAAATCAAATGACTTTTCCATGGGACAGTCCTTCAGATACTTGCCATTCTGTCCCGATGTAGTCTTTCTTCTCCCTCATTCCTTTGACCAATCATTGAATGGCATGATCTGAAGACCCTTTGTTATCTTGATCACCATCCATCTACCACACACACTTATCACCTTGTCTGTGCCTTTTCTATGGTGTGGCAGCAAGGAATGTACAAAATCTTCCAGACAGGGACCTAAAAAGGGCCTTTTCTTTTTATTTCCTTCTCTAATTTTTTTTGCTTTATTGCTATTTAGTGTTTCAGGTGATTTGTGATGCATCTTTTTGGTGCGTTTTAGCCACTTGCAGGTTTAGGACATCACAAACCATGGTTTATAGGAAAAGATGTTTATTTGCTTAATTTTTCTCTTACCACTCACTTTCTGACTGATCAAGTCCTCTGTTTTGTGCATCTTTCCTTCATAAAATGAGCAAGCTGAACTAGAAGATCAATACGGGGCCTCTCCAACACTAATATTTTCATTATTCCATCTTATCAGACCTTACCATCAGCTCCAGAAGAAGGCATTTTGAAAAGTGATTCCCCCTGCATTTGAAAATGTCAGCTAACTTGTGTTACTTATTATTACCTGGGAAACTAAAAACCTCATATGACCTGAGATCACCAAATAAATACCTCTTCATATGTTATACATGCACAGGTGGATGTTGCTACACAAAGTGATATGGGAATGTGTCCCACATTGTAGCTCCCTGCATGCTACACTCCAAGTAGCTCACTACAATGCCTAGTCTTAGGTCCAATTTTACTATGCCTACCAATATACTAAAAAAATATAAAAAACCCAGTGTTTTATATAAATATCTAAGCATAAACATCAGACAGTGTTTCTAATCTATTTGAATAAAATGTGTAATCTATCAAAATAAAATTCAATATTTAAGAACTTACTACCTCAGACACTAACTGTGTGATCTTAGGCACGAAGTTCATCATCTATAAAATGAACTGGAGAAGGAAATGGCAAACCACTCCAGTATCTTTGCAAAGAAAACCCCAAATGGGGTCATGAAGAATTGGACACAACTGAAAAACTCAACAACAACAAAAATGTGTAAAACAATTCAAAAATGTGAATGAGTGCAAATACCTAGACACAGGTCTCTAGTTTACTGACTACTCTTTTTTTTTTAATTTTTAATTTTTCATTTTTGAACACAGTTTATAACAGATAAAACAATTCAAAGTTTTGGTCAGGTGATACTTCTTTTTAAAGCATTTACAATGTGGACCACAAAAGAATTTTTTTTTAAACATTAACCAACTGAGACACAAATAATATTTAAGTTGCTAACTTCACAAGCTCTTGACCTAATTGTCTCCCCAGTATTGCTAAGAATTAAAGGACCCTAACTTATTGCTGTTGGCCTAAAGTCCTATGCATAATACCTTAATTTTAGAATTAACATCGTATGTTCCCCTACCAATAATCTATAATTGAATAGATCTGGTATTAAGTTTGCAAACCTTTTGACTATAGCAAATTACCACCAAGAGTAGGCACATTGCAGAGATACAATATCTCCCCGACTTCATGTCAGTTCCAGGCAGAATTGGATTATCCACTTGCATTCAGTCAGGCTTAAGGTCTGCCAGGTGTGAGTGGGGAAATTGAGTCAGGAGAATCCTACCTCAGCCCAGACTGAACAGCCACTCTCTCACCCTTCCCACGAGATCACCTTTTGCAGTTCATACCAGCATCTCACCAGCTTACTGATGTCATGGGTTGGAGGCTCAGATAGCCTTTCTTGCTACCCATACCTGGAGTTAGACTCAGAAGAATAGTCACTTAATAATCCCTTAGCATCTAAAAATGGCAAGTTCCAATAACTAGGTTTCAAATATGATTATAATTTTCATTTTGGCTAAGGAACATCTTTGGAGGCAAGTCTTAACTGACTACTCTTTAGCTGTGGTCATTCCCTACATAATGTAGCTCTTATTTTCCTAAAACTTGAGTAAAATAAGCACTGTGAATCTCTTAACTTAGAGTAAAAACTTTCCAAAGTCATGTTCATTGTTCCAGACTCCAAACATTCCAGGCTCCAGGCTCTTCCAGGTCAGCTTTGCATCAAAAGCTTTTGTAGATTACTCCCTTCAAGCCTTTTGTATTCATGAGAAAGACCTGGATACCTTCAAACTAGTCTTAAAGAAGGTTTTATTGCCTTCAGAGCACTCATATCATATGAGTACTTAAGAGTTTCAGTATATTGACTCTCCAAGGGCAGAAGAAGAAGAAAGTTGGCCATTGCTGCACTTAACACTGGTATATATTCAATTGAATGACTGCCCTTTTCCAATCCAAGAAGGGTCTTATAGTTGCTTAGATGACTCTTAACTAGAGAGCTTTATCCATTCTTTACCTTATAGTTTGTGATACTATCAATCTCCACTGAATAGTCACTAAAACAACCTTCCCATCATCAGGATTAGATAAACTGTACTCAGATTTCTGATGGATTCACCAAATTTAAGTTCATTGCAAAGTATCTTAAAAGTGTATTTAATCTTATTAACAAGGTTTTCAAACACATGTAATTTTTTTTAAAACCATAACCTCCAAAATACTACAAGGGGAAATCACTCTCTATACCACCTTAATTTGCCCTACAGCTCTCCGTTAGATTCAACCCATTGCTACTTGGCTAGAAACATAATGCTCATTCCATGACTATGAGGGAGGTTCACAGTATAGGCATTCACATCCTTGGAGAAGGAAGGAATGAATTTGATTCAGCAGATACTTAATGGGAAGGTATTATATACTATACACTTTGCTGAAACTGGAAGTTCAAAAAAGATAATAAGAGACAGTCCTTGCCAATAATTATAACAATGGTGGTGGTGGTGGTGGTAGCAGCAGCAGCAATAGTAGTAGTAGTAGTAGTAGTAGTAGTAGTAGTAGTAGTAGTAGTAGTAGTAGTAGTAGTAGGAATAACTCACATTTATGTAGTGTTTTAAGGCTTGCAACATGCTAACATACCTTACCTTACTTGAGTCTTGAGAAGGTTGGAGATGATAGGACAAGTAGTACAAAGAATGAAATACAAAAAGATGGAATGTCACTTGTTAGTTGATTTATTTTCCTCCACTTCTGAGAACGAAAACATATCCCAGCATTTCCAGTACCTCCTTTTGCCCTGGTGAGATTGAAGATTTCTTTCCCCATCTTGGGCATAAAGCTGCCAAACTGTACCTCTAAGTAAAGAATAACATTTATAGGCCCAACTTTGATTCCTGGCAGAAAGGAATCCTGATTGAAGTCCTTATGAAAATGGGATCCATTTACCCAGAGTGTATTAAGTACTTTTATGTCCTTTCAATCTGGCTCTATAGGTACCCATTTTTAGAATAGTCTGGCTGTTCCCTACAAAAGGATAAACTATAGTTTGTACTAATGAAAGGTACATTGTACTAATGAAAGGTTCATTTCCAACCTTACTTTTTCATGATGGAAGACTTGCAAAAAAACCATTTCCATATGCCAAATTATTCTTAATGTTCAGTGTATTAGTAAAATGGCTCAATATGAACTGTATGAGGATCTTCAGATACAAGTATGGCTGAATTTCCCAAATTGCATTTTCAATGAAAGATGTTTCAGGCTACTGACTCAGATCTTGACAAACGAGGCACGACATTCATTGGTTTTAATTTTTTTCCCCCTATTGTGATAGAAATACATAATGACAGAGCCTAACTAATGTGAAATTATTCAGCAGTGGAGGGAAAAAATGCAGTGAGACATTCCACGTCCCAGTTACAGTTCTTAAACCCATCTCATGGTTTTTTAAGTTGAGAATTACTTAATAGAACTTGGGAAACTTCCTAATTTTCTGAATGAGATAAGAGCCAAAAATCATAGCCCCTTATTAATTTCTCCTCACAGCTTCAATCCAAAGCAGTTCAATTCCCGTAGCAAACTGCGAGACTTCAATATTTTCAGAGGTGAGTGGTGCAAAGGGCCACGGAGGAGCTGGGTGAATGGGCATGTCAGATATCAGTGACCTTATTCTTGTGACTGTTAGACTAAACTCATCAACTGTGGAAGGGACTGTTAGAGGTGACCTCATCTCCCTTCCTGCCTATGAACAGGACATTTCAATAAATGGATCTCTCAGAAAGTCCCTTCT
Organism: Notamacropus eugenii; assembly: GCF_028372415.1. NCBI lineage: Eukaryota > Metazoa > Chordata > Mammalia > Diprotodontia > Macropodidae > Notamacropus > Notamacropus eugenii. Next base: position 65,772,587 of record NC_092879.1, on the reverse strand, counting down.
TTTAGCTCTTTTACACTCCTGTTACAATTTAAAGCCAACACCTTCTCATTAGAGTCCCAGTGGAGGTAATGAACAGCTGATAATTCTCTTCTGAAATTATAACCCTTCAACTTCTATACCTATTTCCCTGATGTGTCCTTAATGAGATTTCCTAATTTTCTCCACCAATTATCTGAGGACCTGCACCTTGCCATCAGAAAATGTTAACAAGGCTGCAATACTGACGATCTGTTAAGGGCCAGTCCTCTTTTCACACAGGGCTCATTGCCAGTGGGGGCCCCTAGAGGCCTAGCCACTAAATAAACATACAAAATTTTGCTCAAGGGAAAGGTGGTATTTAATGGGAACTGCTTAGCAAAGGGACTATTCAGGGAAATTACTAGTTCACTATACAAATCTATAAAAAATAAATTACTCCTCTACAATAAAAAAAAGAATTCTCAACAGTAAGGCCAAAGATATGAGAATATGATTCCTAAAAGAAAAATGGCAATGATAACCACACTAGTCTCAGTGTAGACCACTGTGCAGACATAAAAGAGGAGGGATAGAGTCAAACACTACCTTCTGCTCCATTGAATGAAGAGAGAGAGAGAGAGAGAGAGAGAGAGAGAGAGAGAGAGAGGAGAAGAAGAGGGGAGGGGAGGGGGGAGGGAAGAGAAAAAAGAGAGGAAGGAAGGAGAGGAGAGAAAATGAGAGCCATGCTCTTCTCAACTTGAAGGAAAAAGATCAGGAAAAGAATGAAGTCTTTCGCTCTATCCTTTGCTTCCACTCTCTTTATATCATGTCCTTTCTTACCTGCCCCTCAGTTTTTCCTTCTTCCTGGCTGAAGGTTTGAAGCAATGTCTTATCTTCTACATCCCTAACTCTGCCAGATCTGAAGGTTGATGGAGGTGCTTCTCCTCAACTTTCTAAAGAGTGACCCAGATTTGAATAAGAGGTGTTCCAACCTATTAAAACCATAAAGCTCCCATTGCGGTCTTGTCAGTGTGACTGTTTGGAGCCCATTTTCTTGGCTGGAGCCAAGATGATGGGAGGACAAGGTTTTGTACCTCATCTCCTGCACATTACAAACAGACAGAAGGTACCAGTTGATAACTTACAATATAGCTAAGGATGACTGAGCAGGGAGATTTCTACCACTGGTTGTAATTTGCACTATGGAGTTAAATAATTTAAGTCTAACAATCATCTTTTTCAGGATTCTGCCCACCCTCTGGATCTTGTTCCAGCCCCCATATTGGTATGTATGCTTCTACTGACTTCAGAGTCAATTTTATCTAGAGTAGACATGTGCAGCAATATAAACAGACTGATAAAAGCAATGGCAAATTCAAAGTATCTTTCCCTTCGAAAATGTGATATGATTCTAATAATAGTTTGCATTTATGTCATACTTTCCTTATAACAACCTTGCCAGACCAATAGTATATATTTATACTATCTAGTCTCTAAGGAGAACCTTGGGCAGAGCCAAGATGGTGGAGTAACAGTACGCACTTTTTAGAGTGCTGCCCCCAAGCCCAGCCAAATACCTGTAAAAAATGGCTCTAAACAAATTCTGCAGAACCCAAAGAATGACAGAGTGAAGCAAATCACCAGCCCAAGACAGCCTGGAAGGTGGATGGGGAGTATCTATAGTGCCATGTGGGGGGCAGGGTGCAGGCACAGAGGGGACATGAGCAGGCCTTGGGTAGACCGACTCTCTTGCACCTGTGGTGGTTTCCAGACTTCAAGACCCCAAAACACCGAGGACAAACTGGAAGACTAGTGGGAAAAGCCTGTGGGACCAGTGTGGGAGAGTGGAGTGGTCTGGCCCCAGCCCCAGGGTGGCAGAGGGGAAAGGGGGTGGAGGAACCCTAGAGAGCCACAGCAGCAGCAGGGGCAGAAGCAGAGACTGTTTCTGGAGCTCTAGGCCCACACATTGTGAGAGGATCGAGTGACTGACAGTACACCCCCTACCCCTACTGAAAGCAGAGATCTCCCTTGACAAAGAGCTTAAAAGTCAAGTCTGGGGAAATGATCAAAAACCTAAAAAAGAATCAGAATATAGAATCTTACTTTGGTGACAAATAGTGTATAGGTGCTATTATCCCAGTTTTACGGAAAAGGAAGTGGAGGCCATACCCAGAGTCCATAGTATTGGGGCTAGGACTGAAATCCATCTTTTCCTTCCAAACCAAGGGTTCTTTCTAGTATATCAACGTGCCTCTTAAGAAGGTTTTGTCATTCCTTCATGTACCTCTCAGGATTTGGTGATTCCTAAATGACTAGGATTCTCCAGTTCATATGATATGACAGTGCAAATGACCCCCTTAACCTTCTTTTGGTCCAACTGGGCCAAAAGAAAACCCAAGATTGTGTTCAATGTGACATTTCTCTGATCTGGAAGATCATAAAATATTGCTGGAGAAGAAGCACGGCCCTATACTAACCTACAAATTCACATCATCACCAAAATTCACCCACTGAGTTATCAGATATTAATATACAGTTGTTACTACATATCATATAGTTTGGCATTTTACAAGAAGATTCAGGACCCCTAATTCTTCAGCCAATCCAATAAAACCCACGACAGTTTAGATTCCATCCCTCCCCCCCCCCAATATAAAGAGGATGAAAAAACTGCTTTCTTTCCCTCTAATGAACTCCTTGTCTGCCTCAGTAGGCTATTGTTCATTAGGGGAGCAGATTCAATTTTATGACCAGTGCTAACCAAAGGTCCCCGGGAAAGCAGATGCCTTCAACCAGTATAAATTACCACTATTTTTCTAGTTGGTCACTGCATTTCTTTCTCATAAGTTGGTTTGTGAGCTCCAATGGGTTTGTTATATTATACAGTAATGACATCTATTTGCTATTCAGGAGTTCTGAGAAAATAACTTGCATTATTGAGGCAAAATAAGTATTTACTATTGTTTTCAAAGGGGAGGGTTAAGAGCATTTGAATTCCTGAGTGAAACTGCTCACACATGTAATTGAAATAGGAGAAAAAAGAAGTTCCTTATTATAATTCATATGGGTGAGTTGGCTCAACATAATGTTTCTTTGAAAGCCAAACTCTGGAAATATTTTGATTGTTTTAGAGCTTTGATTAAATGAAATTTAATTTTACAGTTTCAGTTTGTGATCAAATACCGCACAGCTTCATGTAAGCGCTAGTCAAAAGAAAGCATGAATTTGTGACTTCAGTCAATCCAAATCGGCAATTTCAGAGAATTTGGAATTTACCTGCCATGTGAAAATGCTTCATGCTGTACCTCAACCGTTGCTTTACATAGCCACAGACTCATCACTTTTGGCATCCAAGTTGTATTGTTACAATCCAATGGATAAACATCAGGCAAATTGGAATGGGTCAAACTAACTAGCCTGACTCTTGACTGTCAATGGGTAGTCTAGTTAATCCTGTCATATACTTTGATGCTTTGGGCATTTTTTCTACCAGGATGTACACTAGGTTCTCTACACTTCCTCATCCTGTTGCATTCCTGTTTGTTTTCCCATAAACCTCTACAAAGGAGTTGAGGCCTCTCTTCTCTTGTTCTCTTAGTATTTCAGTACTTGTTGAATTATTTGTTGGCTCTCATTCTTGGTAAATGACTGGCTCATTCTCTGGTCATATATATCCTTGTTAATGACATTTACATCCATTTTACAAGCACATATCATCAGGGGTTGCAGCTTGCTCACATATACCATGTGGCTTCCAAAGGCCTTTAGGGATATTTACTGCTTTGGAGACTGTACTGTTTCATCCATTGTTAGGAAAATAGTGTAATGGCAGGTAGTTTCCTGCTTTCATTGGAAAATGTAGCATAATTTCCAAAATGAAATTCAACCTCCTGTTACTCATCTGTGGGCCCAATAAATTATGTTTTTATGGCACTTATCAAACAGACATTTGTCTAAGAAATTTCCATTCATTTCTATGGCATAATTATGAACAGTGTTGTTATACACTCTGTTTTTATGGTGTGGATGCTTTGATTACTGTCTTTCAGGTTACCATGGATTTCTCTGAAGTGGCTTTATAGTGTTCTGAGAATTAACAAAATTAGTACAACGTCATCTGTGAATAGGATCATCTAAAGAACTTCACCATAATAGCTTGTGTATGTTTGGACCGTGCACAGGGTATCTTCTACAATCCTGAAAATACCTTTCACAAACATACATGTACCTGTATTTTATACCTTACATGATAATACTGCAGAAAGTCAGTCAACTAATTCCAAAAGGAATCTTTACTCATTTAACTGGCCTTGTAAAGAAACGTGCTTAACTTTGTTTAATTCATATTTTATGCTCAGTTTTAGAAATGACAAGGCCAACTGTTGCATGGTCCCTTTAAGCCAAAGGGGACCATGATACAGCAAAGGTTAAGAACCCTTGAAATAGATGGATTAAAGTAGTTGGATGACTGGGATCAAGGAATAGTGTGATGTCAGTTTGGCTGGAGGTCTCCAAGACAGCGTTCCAGGGATTTGTGTTTGGTCTTGTGCTATTTAAACTTTTAATCAATGACTTGAATAAGGGCACAGATTGCATGTTCATCAAATTGTAGATGGGACAAAGTTGAGTGGGATAGCTAGCTGGCACACTGAATGCCAGAGTCAAATGTGAAAAGAAGTCAGCGTTAGATCCAAAAAGTTCTTGAGAGGAAGTCAGAATGTTTTTCCTAAAGAAAAAGACTGGGGGGAGGATTGGGTAGGGGAGAAGGTGGTTACACGACAAGGGAGCTCTCTTTATGTATAAGGAAAGCTGACGTGGAAGGAGAATTAGTTCTGCTTGAACCTAGAAGATTGAACCAGGAGCAATGGGTAACAACTGCAGAAAGGCTGACTCAGGCTTGATGAAAGGGTAACTAACAATGAGAGCTGTCCAATATTTAATGGGCTTGTTTGGCACATGGTGGATTCCCCCTCACTGGAAGTCTCTAAGCAGAGCCTTGATGACCACTTGTTGGCTGGTAGGAGGTACAGTTTTGGGACTAGGTGGTTGCTACAGTTCTTTCTGAATAGAAAATTCCATAATTCTATGATCCAGTATGTAAAAAGCCTTTCTAGGCCTTTCCTTGAAATTCCTACTCCTTTGAGAAGATGGAAACTTGACAAACTGTCAAGGCCTAGTTGCCTTTAGACTTGTTAGTACCCACACCTGGAATTTTCCTCCTTCCCCAACACTCGCTCTACCTGATCCTGAAATTCCAAGACATCCCTTAAAGTCTGAGTATGGTGCATTCTGATCCCCTAGTCACTAACGGCCTTCTCTACCTCAATCATCCCAGTGATCAGTTCGCACCTATCTCTTTTAAGAATTTATCTATAACTGTTTAATAGAAATCTTTGTGTATATAGACTATAATTCCCTGAGGTCAGGGACTCTGCAGTGCCACATCTTAACTCAAGAGGTGCTAGGTGGTCTAGTGGATAGAGGGGGAAGACCAGCTAAAATCCTGCCTGACACACCTACTGGTTGTATGACTCTGGGCAAGACATTTAACTTCTGAGAGACTCAGTTTCCCCATATGTAAGATGGAGATAATCATAGCACCTCCCATACACACCTGAAAGCATTATATAAATCCTGTTATTAATATTGTCCTTCCTCATCCATCCTTCCAATGTTAGTAATTCCAACCCTTACCCCACCATTGAAATCACTTTGTCTTTAGTTCACAAATATTTCATATTTACTTATTTCTTTACATCTCTGCCCTCCACCCCAAGTAGAAAGTAACCTCTTTAAAGGGAAGTGTTTTTACTTTTGTCTCCGTGTCTCCTGCACCTAGCAGATCAGGCTCTGGCACAAAGGGGGCACTTAATAAAGGCTGATTGAATTGAACTGACTTACTGCTTAATAGATATTCATTGAATTGAGTGGAATTAAGTGATAGATGAGACTTCTTTTTCTCAGTGATCATTATTGTGGAAGCAGGCTGGAAAAATTCCTAGAATTTTAAGAGATGGGAGGAGCCTTAGAGAACATCTCCTTGAATCCCTTCATTTTACCAAGAGGGAAACTGAGACCCAAAGACCACACAGCTAGGCAGTGAAAGAGCTAGGTCAGGAATCCACTTCTGTCTCCTTAGTTTTCCATTCCCCATGGTAGCTCTTTTTTTCTCCTCCAGATTTCTTATACTTAAAGAGCAGGTAATAGCATAGGTCTTAAATTCAATGCTAGAGCACATGATTTGAATTTAATTAGTTGTCATGGTAGATTACTTCTTTCTCTAAGTTCACCAAGCTTGTTAGATAACAGTGACAATCACAAGAAAAGAACACTAGAGAAAGTTTATCTAGAAATCATCCTTTCCCCTCTCCCACCAGAGAGGTGGTGGGTCATGTACATGCAGTTGGGCATACATCATTGGACAGGGCTAACAGGCACGTTTGTTTTGCTAAACTACACTTTGTTACCAGGAAAGATTTCACTGGAGTAGAAGGAGTCATTGGGAAGTGATTGTGATATAAAACAGCATAAATAAAACATTTATATTAAAGAAAATAGAAGTTGAAACTTCCTAAAAATTAATTTTTTCTTTGGATCATTTTCTTTCAGAAAACTCAACTTAGGGCCGTTGTTTATTACTATTACATTTTAGAGAACAGTCCCAAAATCAGAGATGAAAGCTTTATTTTAATTCTTCCAAAGACCTGAGATTTTATTGGGGTATGTCCTCTCTCCATCCAATGGGGTTTGTAGCCCTACTACGGCTTTAGAGTTGGACTTTAGGGAATCTCTGAGATCAAATGGAATTTGTGACCTAGTGGTCAGCCTGATGATGAGTTCCCCAAATGAAGCTGGGCCCAAGGACACAGAAGTCCATTTCTGGGCCCAAACTTGGGAGGGGCTGTTTGTGCTCTGCTGATGTAGCCTTTGAGAACCCAAGCTTACCTCGAATCTCTAATGAGCTATTGAAGGAGGACATCAGGGGAAAGATCAACTTTTTAAGTCACAAATTTAACAAGCATGAGGATTTGTAACATCATATGAATCATTATAGTGAGGGGCTTAAAAAGAGACTTAAAAAATTTCCCGCCCACAAAGACAATTTAAAGAGCTTGGAATGTTATGACTTTGGGCAATTACTGTAATTAAATGCAATCTACGGGAAATCATTAGGTTGATCTGAAGTTTCAGTGGAGAGAGGGAGCAAATGAGTAATGTGGTACAGTTTTGCACATTGAGTGACCCGTAGTACTGACATTTCAGTTAGTTGTGTGCTATTTCTTTAATGAAGGGGAGCAGCTCTTTTAATTAGCCAGAGCCCATGTGTTCCAAGCACAAATGGTATTTAGTACAACATAGACTAAAACAAGGGGATGGATTAATTCTGCAGTGCAAATGGCAACCTGAAGTGACATAATTACGAGCCTCTTGGATATAGCTTAGTTACCGCCACTAAAGTCAGAATGGGCATTACCTCACCCTAACGGAATGCCTGAACGGGGCCAAGCTCTCCCAGTGCATCCCTGGTCATCTCCAGTCATCCTGATGAATATCTGGTCACTGGATTCAGGTGGCTCTGGAGGAGAAGTGAGGCTGGTGACCTGCACAGCCCTCCTTCACTCAACACAAAGTCAAGTACAAGTCATGTCATTATTTCTCTGATGGTATGGTCCTCTTGGGCAACGAAGGACAAACCCAATAACAACAATAAAGTCAGTGCTGCTCTGGCCTGTCCTGAAGGGTTGAGGTGACCCCGAGCTCCTGAAGGCTCTGCCAATGAAGCAAGGACTTAAACAGTTCCTACCAATGTGCAAAGGCCATGAGCCCAAGCCTGGCTCAGGCCTGCACCGTGTTGTCTAAGGACCAGTTTGGATAATTCAGTTTTAAAAGAGATGAGCTTCAAAGTTCCTCCCAACTAGAAGATTCTCTGATTCTCCATCCGCCCCACACTGTCTCCTTCCTCTATCTTAAGACCTCTTGTGAGGAGGAACTGACCACTTCCCAAGGGAGCCTATGTCACTTTCAGACAACTTTCATTGTCAGGAAGGCTTTCCTGACATCAAGTCTAATCTGTTTCCCACTGTTTCTGGATCTGCCCTCTTGGGCCAAGCAGAACAATCTTGTCTGAATGGTAATAAAAGCAACAATGGCATTTTATGGCAGTTTATGGTTTGCAAAGTACCTTACATGTTACCTCATTTGATCTTTGCAACAACTCTGTGAGGTAAGTGTTATTAGACCCATTTTATAGATGAGGAAACTGAGATGGAGAGAGCTTAAATACAGTTAGTAAATACCTGAACTGAGGTAGGATTGAAACTCAAATCTTATTGATTCCAAGTCTAGCATTGTACCCACTTCACCACCCATCTGCCCACATGACAGATCTCCAACTATTGGAAGACAGAGCCCACTGCCAAGTGTTCATTTCTTCAAGCTAAATGGGCCCTGTTTCCTTCAGTTGCTCCATGTATGGCACAAGCTCCAGTCTCCTCATTATACTGATTACTCTCCTCTGGATGAGTTTTTTAATGTCTTCTCTATAATGTTGTGTCTAGGACTAAACACAATGCTCTCTCTACAGGAGATCTGTCAGCAAGATTCTCATCTCCCATGTTCTCCATTCTATAGGCCTAGGATCAAGGTTGTGGTTCTTCACAAGTGTGGCATAAATTGCTCCGAAGAACTTCCTGGGATTAAACTCTGGTTATTTCCCCACGGCTCACAGTCCCCACTATGGATCAGACTCCTGAATCCTCAGGACCTCTGTTGCTAGATATCCTCTTTTCCTGACTTCCTTTCTTCATTAGTTACTTATTTTGCTTTGCACCAATCACAGTCTTATGACTAGAAAGCAGTGTTAGTGTTACCTAAATAATAATTTTATAAATGACCCTGATCTCTTCACTAACCAAACCATTCCTTCATCCTTTTCCTCCTTCACTCATTTGACCTCAGAGTAGAGGTTGCAGCCTATATGCTGATGGATTCTGCTTTTTCTGATTGCACAACAGTGCAATGAGAACCAACTTCTCAAAACTTGACTGGAAGGGAAGATGAATGGAGGGAGAACCCGCTGCCATTTCAAAAGGACAGAGACTAAATGATCAGGTCCCTTTTTCAGCTCTCAAGAGAGAAGAAATGGGGTCTGACCAATGCACACCATCTTTGCTTTAGCTGCTGTACTGATGTTACTGAATTCTGAGGTGGAGTCTCCTTCCACAGCAGCTGTATCACAGTCTTGGCTTCTTAAGTCATTCTTGGTCTCAAACTCAGTCTTGAACTATACACAACATTCTTTATGTCCTAGGAAACAAACAAAGAAAATGAGGGGAAAAGGGAGAGTGGGAGGAAGAAAGGAATGAAAGAATGAAGGAAGAGAAAGAAGAAAGGAGGGAAGAAAAAGGAGGAAATGTAAGAGAAATAATGGAGGGAGAGAGGTAAGACAAGAAAAGAAGGAAAGAAGACAGAAGCAAAGTTACTTCCCTATTGACTTGACTGAAGTAGCACAGTTAGATTGTATCTGTTAAACTCCTATTAAGCAAGGGAGAAAGACTGGTTAGGAAGAAAGGACAGCTAGAAAACAAAGAAGAATGGGAGAAATTGGATCTGATGAGTTGCCCAGATGTTTAAGTGTCTCTTGGTTCCAGCCTAATGCAGCTGTTACAGAACATGGACTCTGCTTTTTCTGTTGCTTTCCAGTCCTTTCTGGCCAGGATTTCAAGGTGAGTATTAGGAAATCCATTGACCATTCCTCCCCCATCCCCCAGCACCTACAGCTCCCCCACCTGTCATTCATTCTTCTTGTTTCCAGCTCAGGATTGCCAAGTTCCAATGGGCCACTTGAATTTCAATGAGAATAGTCAGCCTTGTCCCAGGACCAAGCTCCCTGTTGATTTCCACATACCAATTCACATTAAGAATGGATGAATACTGTTGATTACGTTTGTCCTGGGATGATCATGACTGATGTTTGGGGTCCAAATCATAAAGCCATAGAAGAGATTGGACTTCCTCTCTAAATCATGAAGCTGGATGGAGCTTAATGTGATCAGCCTATAACAAAGGTCTATCCAGATACAAGGCAGGGACACCCTGTGCAGCTGTAAACCAGAACTCTCCTCCATTTCCCATGGTTTGCCAATCTTTCTCTTGTATCTCAGCCCACTCTAGTCTCGTCTATCATTTTCCTCCATTGCTAGAATGTGTGCCCCCACTTTGGGAAGGTCAGCTGGGCTTGAATTCTAGGCTTCCATTGGAGTCCCATGACCTGGGTAGGTTCACAGTACTTCAGTGCTTGCCAGTCTGAGTAAACCCAAGACACTCATCATTACCCATTATCAGCTGCTGTTATGACAACAAATGCTAAGTTCCTAACTGCCCCACTGGCAGTTAGAGTTAGACCATACATAACAGCTACATTAGTAGGCCAGTTGCCGGTTTGCTTGTGACCTTGGGTAATTATGGTCACTCTCTATATCTTGTTTTCTCCCTGTGGAAAATGAGGGCTTTCCTCTTTCCCTTCTTTACAGGCATACTTTGAAAACAATAAGCTCACAGTGCTTCCACATGTACTTATGTAAGAGTATACATTTGGAGAAGGAATTCTTATTCATTGGTGGGTCCTGGATGCTTTGGGCAGTCAGTCTGGTGAAGCTTATGGCCCCCTTCTCAGAATCATGTTTTTAAATAATTGATGGTAATGCTAAATTTCAGTTAGAACAGAGGTTAGTGAAAATGAAGATGCATTTTTACCCCCATCCAAGTTCACAAACTCCTTGAACTCTATCCGTAAGTCCTTTGTGGGGGGTGTCTGTGGACCCCAGGTTAATGACCCCTGATTTAGAGATGGAAGAGACCTTAGAGATAATCTAGTCTGGCCTCTCATTCTATAGATGACAAAACTGAGGCATAGGGAGGGAAAAGTAACTGGAAATTTCTAGCAAATTTCCCCCTAATAGAGAATTATGATTATTATATTCATTCAAAATATTTTCTCTCTTTATTTCCAATTAACATTTATAGAGCACTTTAAGAGCTATGAGGCAATTTTTCTCCCAACATCCTAGGGAGTGTGTAGTATCCGTATAATTATCTTCACTGTACAAAGAAAGAAACTGAGGTTCTGAGAATTTGTGACTAGCTCATGATTCACAGATAATCAGCATAGGAGGTATCTCCTACATATCTCCTGACTTCACATGCAGCACACAGTTTAACATGCTACTCTACCTTTTTTTTTAAAACAAGGACTTGTGTTGAATTTCACACACACCAATGCACACATACATATGTACACACTTTTAAAAAATTTTTCATATGCTCATTCATCAGCATCTTCAGCTTTCCACCATCACATCACACTTTTCCACATCTGACTTTTAGTTCTCGACATGTTTTGGTTGAATGTTTCTCCCATTCACACCAATTCTCCTGTCTCAGTTGGGTCAAGGTTAACCTATTCAGACCAGGGTGCTTATTACCAATGTCACAGGATATGTTTATTTAGGTGGTTAAAAGCCAATAACTCTTTTAAATGTACATCATGGAAATCCAGAGAACTGAAGGAAAAAATTTCAGTGTTGAATATACTAATAGATCTTCCATCATTGTCAAATGATCATCTGTAACCCACCTCTCCTCTATTTCTAGCCTTTCAGACATCTTCTAGACTTAGTCATACATTATGTACAGCTCCTGCCTCTGGCACAGATGGAAGCAAAAGTCAAGAAAGATCAGCGCTAGGATGAGCTGTGAGTCAACTCATTTTGTCATTTGGACCAGAAAGCCAACAGTAGGTTCAGTGACAGTTGAGAAACAAAGGGACTTGACAAGTATCCCCACCCATTAGGACATGTAGGGGGTGGTAGTATGTGCCAGAGGTCATGAGTGTCAAAACTCCCTGTCGACATCTGAACATTTGGATGCTGTGACAATCACTGGCCACCATCCAACTGATGGGGTCCAGTGAATCAGGAAGTGCAATTGAGCTAGATGTCATGGACTTACATATTATGCACGTACATATATGTATGTAAGTATGTATTTTCACAAACCTGACAACTGGGATGATGTACAGTATAGATATTTCCTTCTTTTTTATTTAAAAAATCACCTTCCTGAGGAAATTAAAGAGAAAGTTGTATTGTACCACTGCTATTAATGAAGAGACCATCAAGGGTAGATTGTCACTGCCCCAGGATCTCCCCACCCCCATTATTTGCATTTATATTTTACGGCTCAGTGAAGCATCACCAAATCTCATACACTTAGGAGCAGTTAAAATCCTCCCTCTTCACTCCCCCCTGCCACCCATTCGTCTTCTGGCAGCAAGCTGCACTGTTTCTGTTGGGCATCGTGAGAGCAGTATTCCCTCTGGGCCATGGCTGATCAGTATGTTGTTCAAATGACAGTTAGCTGAGCTGTATCTGATAGGGGCAGAGCACAAGTCCAGTGTTTTTGTTTGACCTGACAGAATTTGCTTAGGCTAACATTAGTAGGAGGGGAGACAACTCTGCTTACCCCCAAGAGAGATTCAATGGCAGCAAGATGGAATTTCCTCATTTTTTGTATCGAATGAAATCTGTTGTTTGGCAGCCATATGTAAATGTCCCTAGTTTGTCCCTTACAGAATGCTCTCTCTGCAGTGGCTCCACCTGTGAGGCTCCTTCCTCTCTACCTTCTCTCTCAGCAGCCCATGCTCTTCCAGGGCCAAAGCTCTGCTCAAAATCCCTACAGGAAAAGACTCCTTAAGTTTTCAATCTTATCACTCTACGAGGCACTTCTCTTGGAAATGCACTCACTATTTTCCCACTGGCAGACAATAGCCCCAGTGATGGCAAGGACATGTGTAACTGGAAAAGGAGGGGGGAGGGATGGTTATGTAGCCAATACTACAGTATTGTAAATTCTAACCTGTTTATTTAATGGCCCTGATAGGCATAAGAAAGCAAAACTCCCAGAGGCAGTCCTCTAATGTGGTGAATGGATATTCTATGGAAAGTTCTCTGTCTGCTAGGGAGCTATTGCGGTGAGAATAGCCTGGAATAGAAAGGTATAGATGGGTTGTAATCTGCACGGGTGAAGGAGGGTACCCACACCCATGACATCATGAATTCAGTTAATGACCAAAGTATGCAATTCAATTCAATTTAAAAAATCTTTACTAAGTATCTACTAGGATTATAACACTGTACTAGCTCTTGAAGATACAATGTAGATACAAATACAAAAGCAAAATGGGTCTTGTCCTCAAGGAGTTTACAGTCTACTAGGGAATAAACATGTACACATAAATAAAAATGAATAAATACAAAATAATTTCAAGAGAAAAACAACTGAGGTAGGGGAGACCCCATGTAGGAAGGGGCATATGGGTTGTGTTTAGAATAAATCTAGGGATTTTACCAAGCAGAGGTCAGAGTATAAAATACAATCCAGACGATCCAGAAGGGAAGACTTATACAAAGGCAAAGGCATGGAAACAAGAGATGGAATTCAGGGTTTGGTATAGGGGCAAAAGCTAGAAGTTTGGTTTCCCCGAAATAGGCCCTGCGTGCAGATGAGTAATAGGAAACAAGACCCAAAAGCTCAATAGGATTCAGATGGTGAGAGCCTTTAAATGCCAGACATTCAAACAGCACTTCACACGGTCAATTCATCACCAATCACTTTCTGTTTTTTCTGAACACAACAAATGCTAATGTTCATTCTTGTCCTTTACATCTCCCTAATGTGAGATGACCATGAAGATAAATAGACATTTTTTTAATGAACTAAATGTATGGGTAATGAAAATGCAATCTAATCTTACCAGTTATAGTGAGCTTCATGCTATTCTTTATCAATGGATCCGCCAGCTTTAACTCATACCACAAGATAAAGCTCACCAACATGTAGTAATTGAAAGGAATAACTACATTTCTAAGCCTAGATTAGATAAAAAGAAATGAAATTGAAAAGCCGCTAAAACCTAAAGATGACAAAATTGACAGAACCTGAGGTCATTGAAAATCTTCACTTAATGAATCCCTAAATGGATGACAAAAACAATACCAACATCTCAAATGATGTGAAGTGGAGATAGGCATGCTTAGACTGGAATTTTGGAAAGTTCTTTTTTGAACCCGAGAAGCATGGATCTAACTGGCAGACTAGAATACCAGAATAGGATAATTCAAAACAGCTGGAATTTTCCATAACCACAGTGAATTATGGCATTCTGCAATGTTTGATGGGAAGTATTTAAAAACATTCCATAGCCTTCATACAATAGCACATGCAGCAGCTTTTGCCACAATGAAAAGCAAAGGAAGAAAAGCGGAGGTATTAAAGAATGATACTGAGGACATGTGACAAACATTAACATGGCAGAAGTGACTTAAAATTGCTATCGGAGATCTGAGTGAAAAAAACCCAACAATCCGAGGAAAGGTATTAGAAAATTATACCAATATCTGGCCAGTAGAAAATGCAAATGCCGTATCACTTAATTCAAAGCAATAAAAATGAAACATGTGAAGCCTAACCCAGCAGACAAAAAAATACACCAGAAATTCTAGACTCCCTTAATCAATGATTGAAAGCAAAATAAAGATTAAGATGAGTCAAAAGAATGCAAGGAACAAAATATACGATTCACATCAGTCAAAAACTTTACTAGAGGCTGACAAAGAAAAGAAATAAGAGGGGAGAGAGAAACCCCAAAGAAGCAGAATGTGAGCAATTGCTGGTCATCTATTTATTCTACATGGTTACAAGATGTCCGCCATAATGAAAATACAAGTAGGATCAGAGGAGAAGTATAAAGCTTCCACATGGTTAATAAAACGAATGACAGAGCAGTTATGTGAAGAGAACTGATTGAAATCTACTTCTCTGCAAAGAGGAGTAGGGCTAGATAAGATCCGTAATTATTGGCCCAAATTCTTCAGAGTTGTTGCCTGAATAACTCAAAAAGTAATTTACCAGCTTCATCTCAGACTCGGGCAACAATATGCTGACAAAGAACCGTAGAAAAATGGTGGAATCATGCAGAGATGTGTATAGGAATTCTGGAGGAGGTCAATGATATAGGAAATTACAGAAGGGTTATCCTTAAGGAACCTGGATTTAGTAGTGATCATTGCAGATTATGCAAGGAAAACAGCAGAAACCAAGTAATGCATCCCTGCAGGCAGCAAAAATTTATCATCTACAGAATACCTAACAAGACATGATCTGGTGGCTAGAATTCTGCATTAGAAGCTCACAGTCTTTCATAGACTGACAAATGAGAAATATTCATGCTACAAATGAATATCTTAAAATATAGTTGACAATTTCACCCATGAGTGTATTGGAACCGGAGCACCATCACAGACTGAACAATGATCCATAAAAAATAATTTAAAAACTTAAAACCATTTAAATAAATGTCACTATGCTAAGTATTTCTAATCTCCAATCAGTACAGAATGAAAAGCTTTCAAAATGTTCTGTTCTAGCAAAAGAAATTAAAATCATGTGGGAATAGGATGAGGTGCATATCATCCCCATCACCCTGTGTGCTACTAGAGTTTCCTTAAAGTTAGTCCCAGTGAGCCAAGAGAAAATAAGCTTATATCCATCAATACTTTGATCCAACTAGAAAAGCAGTTATTTTATCCATGTGTACAAAAGTCCACAGAACAGTAAATATCAGATAACAGTCTAGCCACATGTCCTTGGACCATTTCTATTTGAACTCCCTTGAATAAGATGAGAAGAAAGAGATTGCAACAACATCCACTTCCAGAACAGCAAAATGACTGATTATGGATGTTACAAATATCCAAACGAAAATCTGTATGACACTTTTAAATTAGTTTTTTCAGTAAACAAAACTCTACCTGCTTTTCCCCCTACCCTTTATCCCCCATCGAAAAAGAAAGAAAAACAAAACTGTTGCAAAAATATGCTTAGTCAGGCAAAGGAATTTCCTGCATTGACTGTGTACAAAAATGTCTTAGTTGGCACAACTGAGTCTATCTCTTCTCTGTTAGGATGTGGGCAGTGTCCTTCATCAAGTGCTCTGGAATTGTGGGTGATCTTTGCATTGATCAAAGTTCTTAAGTCTTTGAAAGTTGTCTCTACTATGTGATTATAGTAGAAATGGTTCTCCTGGTTCTGCTCACTTCACTCTGTGTCAGTTCATTTACATCTTCTCAGCTTTCCTGAAAATGGTCCCTGTCATCATTTCTTGCAGCACGCTAGCAGTTCATTATATTCAGCTAGCATAAAATGTTCAACCACTCCTCAAATGATGGGCTCCCCTTTAGTCTCTAGTTCTTTGCCCCTACAAAGTCGTTATAAATATTTTTCTATACACAAATCCTTCTCCTCTTCTTTGATCACAAGATCACAAGATCAAAGGGTGTGCATAGTTTAATAACTTTTGAGATATAGTTCTAAATCACTTTCCAGAATAAACCCATACAATATCGATGAACTACAGGGTCCATCACCTCAAGGCAACTATAAAAGGATGGATATTACCTATCAGAAAGGATAAAGAGCACGAATAGTTGTACTCATATCACATGGTGAACAGGTTAGAAACTTAAATAAAACTGGCTGTTAGAACAAAGAGACACTACGTCACAGAGAGGCAATGAGGTTGTATAGAGGAAAGGGTGTTGGACTTAGAATCAGGAAGACCTGGGTTCAAATCCTGCCTCAGTCAATGACTAGCTGTGTGCCTGTGGACATGTCATTTCACTTCTCAGGGTCTCAGTTTCCTCATTTGTAAAATCAAAATAATAATAACATCTATCTCACAAGGTTGTTGTCAGGATCCAATGAAATAACATATATAAAGCTCTTTATAAACTTTAAATTACTATACAAATGTTACAAATAATTATTATCATTAAAGGCTGACAGTAGTTACATGGCATTAGAGTTACTGAGTGTAAATGGCACTGATTTACCTTCAGCCTATGAAGTGGCTAAAATTCAAGTATGGAAGCAAAAGGCCCTCTGTGGACAACAATCACATGAACTCAATACGTAATATATTAATAAAGGAAGGTCTAACAAATGAAGTCATGAAGATTTGTTAACAGAAATAGAGGGATTTATGATAGTGATGTAAGGTCAATTGTTTGCTCCCAGAAATTATAGAAAAGTCATCCTTGAGAAGCCTGAACTAACTCACTGAATCAGAATTTCCAAGGAAACGATAGGAACTATGCAGCATATTAAAGAAAATCTAGTACTTAATGAATACCTAGAAATATATGATCAAATGGCCAAAATTATACACTAGAAACTCAGTATTGTTCCAAAACTAATAGATGTCAAGTGTGCTTACTACAAATATAAATTCCCAAATGCCCTTGAGAATTGCCTTGATATAAAATTGATGTGTTGAAACTAATAAAAGCAATATTTTTAAAAAATATTTTATTTGTTTTCAGTTTTCTACAATCATTTCCATATACCTTAGATTTTTTCATCCTCTCTCACCCTTTTTCTGCCCTTCCTCCCCCCTCCCTCCTCTAGACAGCATGCAATCTTATATGTGTTCTACACATACATTCTTATTAAATACATTTTCACTTTAGTCATGTTGCATAGAAGAATTAAGAATGAATGGGAGAAGCCATAAAACAAAACATAACACAAGAGAAAATGGTCTGCTAAAAGCAATATTTTTAAGCAGATGTTACCATACTAAACACTAACCCTAACCTCCAAACTATATGGAATGAAAAGCTTTCAAAATGTAGAGACTCAGCAAGAAGAAATTGAAACCTTGTTGAAGCTGGAGGAGC
Source organism: Notamacropus eugenii (assembly GCF_028372415.1). Classification (NCBI taxonomy): domain Eukaryota; kingdom Metazoa; phylum Chordata; class Mammalia; order Diprotodontia; family Macropodidae; genus Notamacropus; species Notamacropus eugenii. Next base: position 65,754,834 of record NC_092879.1, on the reverse strand, counting down.
TTATTGGCACTGATTGGAAGATGTTTTGGGTGAGCCTAGAACAGATGAGCTTCTATCCCAACACTTTTAGGTAACGAAGAAAGCAATCATTTTATCCATCTGTGCAGTAGCCCACCACACACTAAACACAAAAGAATAAAGGTAGAATGGTTATTTGTCTCAGGATACTTTCTATCTAGACTCCAAAGAAGGCAATGAGAAGAATGAATAATAATTTATTGATTCTCCTCACATTTGTGGAAAGACAAGGGACAGTAAATACAGACTGTTGCATCTGTTACCAGTTACTTTTGTTTCATCACTTTTATACAAGGGAAAACTTAATGAGAGACAGCTAGATGGTGCCATAGTGCATAGAGTGCCAGTTCTGGAATCAGGAAGACCCATCTCCATGAATTCAAATCTGGCCTGAGACACATATTGGCTGTGTGACGCTGGAAAGTCACTTCATACAGTTTGCTTCAGCTTCCCTATCTGTAAAATGAGCTGGGGAAAGAAATGCCAAACCATTCTAGTATCTTTGCCAAGAAAACCTCCAATGAAGTCATGAAGAATATTCATCTCAGAGATTATTTGTTCCTTTTCTTTCTCCATTCCTTGAAATAAGATCTTGCGTACTATTTTCCCTTATCATGGGTAGGGGCTGGAGTCCTGGCCTTAGAGTCAGGGAGATCTGGGTTTGAAATCTGTCTCTCTGATCCTGGGAAATTTCTTAAGCCATGTAGTCCTCATCAGTAAAAAAAAATACCCATAATACCTTCTTAAAAGGACTGTTGTGAGGCACAAATGAAATACGGTATGCAACATTTTGCCAACTTAAAACTCTATAGAAATATTAGTCATTATTACTAGTACAAATTTTCTGCCTTTTTCACATTTTAACTGATACTTTAAAAAAAATCTTAGTCATTTCATGATACATCAACACCATTAACGCCTCCCTCGTAAAAAGTAAAAACAGGCTAAACTTGACACAACAACCATACCTGACAGCGTATGTAGCCTTACCGATTCATAGTCCACTGCCTCTCTGCTAAGAGGAGGGATGCATGTTTTGTCCTCTGTTCTCCAGAATCCGGAATGCTCATTGCTGAATTCTATTTCTTAATGGTGCTTTATGCTAACTAGAACAGTTCTAGAGATGAGAACTTTACTATCTTGGCTAGGTTATTCCTAATTATTATGAAGAACAAGGATAGTTTGGAAATAGCATCATTTGTCCCAGGACTCTCAACATTGACAATGTGCCCAGTGCCTTGCCACATTAACTATAAATTCCTAGGGTGCTTGATGAGTTAGGCAACCCTTCCTCCTGCCCTTCCTGCCCTTGATTTCTTAGCAGAGAATGAGATGGTGAAAGCATGATGCAATTTAAGTAATATCCTCTCATTGGGATGAATGATATAAGGGAATGTACTTGCCAATTATTCACCAATGCCCGGGGCATGTGGAAAGGAAGAGGATTCAACTATTTGTAAAATTCTAAATAAAAGAGAGTCTGTTCTCTAAAATAAGGCTCTCTCCCTCTCCATCTTCCTTTATGCCTCTCCCCAGATGTTTTACCCTTGACATCATCCTGCCATCATTCTATAGAACATCTGAATGTCATATGAGAGGCCTGGAGACCATTTTGGGGTTTTCTTATTTGTATAATCTATTCAGGAAGGCTCATTTGCCACTAGAAAAATCTATTGCCTTCTGAAGTGATATTAATAGGCTTGACTGCATATGAGTTAATATGGTTAATATTATAAGACAGATTGGGTCAATAGACCATTCAAGGTATCCAAACAAAATGAGATAATAGGCTACATGTTCTCATGAACAATAAAAAAGCTCATGTTTTTGATTTACTGAAACAGAAGGTTGTATTTTACTCTTTGGAATTAACTTTGTGGGGCATACTTTGCACCAGAAAGCTTCTCTCAGCTGTGTCTCCCTTTTGCTTGTTGACGTACAAATTAAAGTTAATGTGCTTAATGGAAAAATGATGAACACAGCTGCTTTCTACAGAAATCAATTCAAATTGTATTAAAACACTTAAACCTATAAAAATAATAGCCAACTTCCAAGTAAGATTATTCATGTTTAATGATGTTCCTACTTGGTCTAAATGCCACATCCAGAAATGAGAGTGACGGGAAATATTAGTAAGATGTGAATATACGGAGAAAATGATTGCCAACTAAAGGGATGCATGGTGGAAGTAGAAGTAGCCACTTTGGTCCAAGCGTATTTAGGTTTTGGAATTCATAATACGTGGGAAATGAAAAAAAATTCTGATTATCCACATTTTTAAATTATTGACAATTCTAATAACCTGATGTTTGACAAAGAGAATGGTTTGGAAGGGACTGGGATGGTACATGTAGTCCAATCCAATGCTGCCCCCTTTCTACCCACCTGCTTTAGGATCATTCTATTGATAGGGACAACTTTACTAACATTAAGTCTAAATTCTTTTCTTTGCAACTTAGTCCTGCCCTCTGGGGTCAAGCGGACCAGGTTCGATTCTTCTCCTGGGTGAATGTCCCATAAATTCTGCTCTCCTGACCCCACTAAGCCTTCTCTTCTCCAGGTTAAACTCCTTGTCACTTCAGTTGATTCTTATATGATATCAACTGAAGACCCTTGTCCATTCAGGTGGTACATTTGGGCAGTGAAGACATAAGAAACTTGGCTGCCTGAGACAGAAATAATATGAAATAGAGGAATATAGATTCCCTCCTTGCTGCACCTCAGTGGAAGTATTAACTTCCCTGATGAAGGGAAAGATGAGACCTTGAGACCTTGTGGGCCCACACAGGGCAAATTATTTCACTCAGGATGGATGCCCACCCAATGACATAGGAGCAGTGTGTCAGTGTATAACTTCCTCACAAAGACCTCACCTGAGACAGCATTCCCATCCCTAGTCCTTGGGCCCCAACAACTAAGTCACCATTGAAAAGACTAGAACTATCTCCCAACTTTCTGTTCATCCAAAATTGGAATCAAGTGATCAACAGACATTAAGTGCCTATTATGTGTCAGGTGCTATGTTAAGCCCTAGGCACAAAAGCAAAAAACAAATCCCTCTAGGGAGACAGTATTTACATATATAGGCGAATGAAAAAGAAATACAAAATGAACATAAAACATTTTGGGGAAGGAGGCCTTAACAGCATCAGGTAGAAGGTGGTGCCTGAGCTGAGTCTGGAATGAAATCAGGGATTTCTAGAAGAAGAGGTAAAGAAGGGCATTCTCCACATGTGCAAAGACTCAAAGAAAGGAGAAGAAACGTGAGATCAGCATCAATCAGGCATGGAGTTTGCCAGAACAAAGGATATGTAGGAAGGGGCCAGGCTGTGAAGATCTTTACAAGCCAAATAAGGGAGGTTATATTTTATCCTGGAGGAAATCAGGAATCATTGGGTGTTAATTGTAAGGGAATTTCATGATCAGACTTGACCTTTTGGAAACTAACTTTGATGGTTGTGTAGGAGGTGGATTGGAGAGGGAAAGGGCTTAGACAAGGGAATCAACTAGGACACTACTGTAATAGTCAAGGCAAGAGAGAATGAGGCCTTGAACTAGGGTGCTGATTGTCTGTATGGAAACAAAAAGATATGGAGGTAGATATGTAGCACCCCATCTGGGCACACTCTCTGAACTCCCACAGAGGGCAGAGTTCTCTTCTCACCGTTGTCAGGGCAAACTTGAGGGGCTGGAATTGTCTAACAGTCAACCCCAAATCCTCTTCCAGGCTGCTCTCCACTGATTATCAATTAGCTATCTAGAGAAAATTGAGCAAATTATCATTTAAAAAGGGATAATTGCTAAGATGGTATTATAAGAAGAGTTGACATAGAAGGATCTCCCCTAAAGTCTGGGAGATAGCACAAGACAAAGGAGTAACTCACAACTTCTGAGTGGTTGAAAGATTTTTTTTATCTTTGTAAAATTCCCCTTCAGTACAGTTCTCTCTCTGCTGAGCTCTGAGGGGGTATGCCCTTAGCAGGGGTGAGGAACTGGTGGCCTGCTAGGTCCTCATGGCCTTGAGACCACAGGTTCTCCACCCCGGCTTAGAGGGTGCCCAACCTGTTTTTGCAATGTCTGGTTTTCTTTTCCTCAGCCCTCCCCTCAATGTGCTATTTGTTACTGATGCAGTCTCTTCGATGTGCTATTTGTCACTGATGCAGTCTCTTCGATAACATGGTCTATTTTTTCTGAGTAGGGGGATGTGATGTTTTCTCCCCCCTAAGTCCTCCTCCTACCCTCTTGCTCACCAGTAAAGGTGCAAGGATTCTGCCTCCTCAAGGGTGCACTTGAAGACTGTTGGCTTTCCTTCTTGAATCTCTTCCCTGACATACACAGGCATAGAGGTGGATCTCAGTCTTTCAATCAATCCCGATCGACTTCCTATGTGTCTTCATCATCTGATTGTGTTTAATGACCCCAAAGGACTTTGCTTCTCCCAAATTCATTAAAAACTTATTGGCACCTAATTTATTCATTATTTATTCATTAATTTATTGAGTCAGTTAATCAGCAACCACCCATGAAGTGCTTACTACCTGCTAAGTCTTCTGTTATCACTGCAGATCAAAAGAAAGGCAAAAGCATGGCCCCTTTCCTTAAGGAACATACATTGGAATGGTGGGAGACAAAATGCAAACAGTTTTATAGGGATAAGATCTAGCCAGAATAAATGGGAGGTCATCTCTTGCATAAAGTGGGATTTGAGTTGTATCTTAGAGAAAGCCAGGAGATGGAAATCAGAAAAGAGAGCATTCTGGGCATGTAGGTCAGCCAGTGAGAACTCACCAAGTCTGGAGATGACAAGGAGTGTTAGAGGAATAGTAAGATGGCCAGAGTTTCTGGCTAGATCACAGAGTACACATAGGGGAGGAAGGCGTAAGGAAAAGAGAGGTAGGAAAGGATCAAGTAGTAGATTCTCTATTTGATCCTGAAGAGAATAGAGAGCCAATGGGATTTCTTGAGTAGGTGTGTGTGGGGTGGGGGGGGATGCCATGGCCAGAAGATCACTTTGGCAGCTGAGTGGAGGAAGGACTGGAGTTGGCAGGGAGACTCAGAAGCTGTATAGTGCCATAGAGGTAGCCAGAATTTTTTTCATACCTAGTTGACATTTTTGCTTGATTGACCAATACTACAAAGATCTCTAGATGTTTTATAAAGTATGTCAATTGAGGGGGAGCATGTGAAGATCTGGCACCTGAAGGGGAACCTGGGGAGTGCCCATCTCTGGAGGGCTTCAAGCACAGGCTATATATTCAATATTTCCCCCAAAAAACAAGGAAAAGAGAGAGATCTGATCAGACACATGTAGAGTAGAAGCTACTTGCCCATAAAACTTCCTGCAATATTTGATCTGGGTTTTCACAAGCAGAATCCAGGAGAGTATACCATGGAAAGGCAATCTTGAATAGTTCATTTGGAAAAACGATCGTATTTTGGAGCTCACAGAATATAATGGAATCAATGGAAAACTGCCCATCTGAAGGAGGATCGTTTCTGGTCAGTTTCCATTAGCTTACTTTAAAACTGCTCTTTGGCTTTTATGCATGTGACAAATTAGTAGAAATAAACTTTCAATGGCTCCCAAGTAAAGTGCAAGCTTTCTAGGCTGGCATTGAGAGCCCCCCACTATCTAACTCCAACTACGCTCTCCAGTTTTGTCCCTTACTACTCCCCTTCATGACTCCCACACACCCTCGCAACTGAATTCCTCAGTGCTCTAGCAGTGCTTCTTGACCCCTTACCTTCTACTAACTTTGGCTATCTTTGCCTGATGGAATTCTACCCATTCTCCAGGCTTGGCATGAAGTATACCCTGACCAAATGAGCTGTATGTGAGCCCTAACTTCCTCTGAAGCCCTGTAGCATGTTAAGGGATTCACTGAGCACTTAGAGGCTCATAGACTTTCAAGTTGAATGGAAGCTCAGAAGACTGATAGCTTCTCTCCTTCCTTCTACAAAGCAGGAGACTGAGACCCAGAGAGGTGACTTGACCAAGGCTGATAGTGGCAAAGCCCAATCCCTTTGGGTTCTCCCTTCTGTACCACACTGCCTCATGGACGTGTGCTCACATACTGGTTGTTTCCCACCTCTCCCCCAGATAAACTCCTTGAGTATAAAGACTATGCACTCTTGTCTCCATATCCTGGGCACACCACTGGCACTTCATAAGTGCTTATAAAATTGAATTGCATTGAGTCTCCTCACCTGGACTTGAAAATCCATGCAGCTCTTTGTGGTAGTCAAAAACTGGAAATCAAGGGGATGCCCATCAATTGGGGAATGTCTGAATAAATTGTGGTATATGAATGTAAGGGAATATTATTGGGCTATAAGAAATAATGAACACATTTAGAGCCCATTTAGACTTCAGAGAGGCCTGGAAAGACTTATATGAGCTGATGCTGAGTGAAAGGAACAGAATCAGGAAAGCTTTATACACAGCAACAACCACAGTGTATGAGGATTTTTTCTGGTAGACTTAGAACTTCATTGCAATGCAAGGACTTAAAAAATTTCCCAATCGTCTCTTAAGGCAAAAAAGCCTTCCACATCCAGAGAAAGAACTATGGAATTCGATCACAGAATGTAGCAGATCGTTTTTTTTTTGTATTATATTTTGGTTTGTTTTATGATTTCTCCCATTCATTTTAATTCTTCTATGCAACATGACTAAGGTGAAAATGTATTTAATAGGAATGTATGTGTAGAACCTATATAAAACTGTATGCCATCTCAGGGAGGGAGGGGGGAGGGAGAGGAAAAAAAAATCTAAGTTATATGGAAGTGATTGGAGAATACCAAAAACAAATAAAATTTAAAAAAGTCCAGGCAGGAGGTCTGACACTTGGCTCGATGCATCTTTGTATACCCTACGATGCTTAATATTAACTTCTCTCTAATTTAGAGTTGGAGAGAATTGCCCAAGGCACTATCATGTTAGGCCACTGACCCATGGGCACACTAGCAAGGTGTTTCAGAGGCAGACCTTCAATGCTTCACGTTTTAACCAGTGGCTGATTCTCTATGTATTACTACTACACAGCTGGGTGGCAAGGTAGAACTCTGGACCTGGAGGGAGGAAGACCTGAATTCAAGCCCTGTTCCAGATACTTACACAACCTCTCTGGGCCTCAAGATTGTCTCATAAAATGGAAATCATTATAGCACTAATCTCACAGTGTGGTTGTGAGTATCAAGTTAAATGAGATAATATGCATCAAGTGCTTTGCAAACTTTAATGTGCTGTATAAAATGAGCTATTATTATTAATAAAATTATTATTACTTCTACTACCACCATGTCATGCCATCTCTTGCTCTAGGTAATACAAAGATTCAGTGCTTAACCTTGTAGGAGTTTACAATTCACAAAGGTGAAGTTGACTTTCCTTTCATCCCCCCTTTGGCTCAGGAATGAAGGAGCTTAGACCATATTCATGAAATGAATGAGGTGTAGCCATGAGAGAGTATGCATGTATCACTATCACTGTACGGACTTCCAGAGAGAAGAAAGTTAACCCTGGTTCACTCCTTAATAACAGCATGGATGCTCAGACTATTCACTAGCCCTGTTAGCACTCCATGGCTCATTCTCTTATTACCGATTTCCACTTCAGTTCATACCATAATAAGTTTCTTTCAAATCAGAGTCCATCAAATACATCTTCCCATTTATAATGCTACTTACTGTCTCTCCCCTCTATTACAAAAGTCTCTTTTGTGTGGCACACTATAATACAACCATTCTCCTAGAATACACTGAGGATATGGAATGCGCTATTAAAATAAATTTTATCACTCTTATCCATTCGAGTTTATGTATGATCCATATGGCATTGCTCAAATACGGAAAGCATTCTGGTGCCTGTATTGAATTCATTGCACATTATATGTTTTCCAGGCATCCCTTTCACTGCAAGAAACAAAATGTGACTTTGCTTAAATGATACAGCAGGCGTTGTGGGCAGAAGAGAAGGGAGATGTACGTCCATTGCCAGAGGAGAGCCTAGCCCCAGAGCAGGCTGGGTGACTTTCATTGTCTGTGGACCCTAGCCAAGGGATGCTGAAGTGGACAATTACAGCTAAATTTCATTCTGCAGCTGTCCTCGAACCACTTTGGAAGTGACTTTCCCTTCCCTCAGCTGCCGTCTTGTCATCATTCCAGATGTTGGTGTTACGTTGCCTTGGAATGTGGAGCCAATGAGGAATAGACAGACAAAATTCTATCTTTACAGATTCCCAAACTCAGTTGTATAGCCAGGAGGTAACTGGGGCTTGGTTGGCATTGAATGCTTCCCCAGAATCAGGAAGTCTACCCGTGGCCATCCCATAGCCCAGTTGTCATGAATATTGTGAGGAAACCATAGCAAACAAAACCTTTGGAAATTCTTCCTTCTGTTCTCTGTTGGCTACAAAACTATGGCCCTTCACGGGGCTCTGATTTCATTAGCTTGCATACTTCCTCCATTGAGCAGAACTCAAGCCCTTCACTACTTACTAAATGGTTTGTGAGACATGCTGATTCTTTACTACAGATTCTTTACCCTGTAGCTACCCTGGTCCTTAGATGCCAGACAAAAATGTCAGCTCTTTCAAAATCTTCCCAGCTTGCTAGGAGCTATCTGAGCTAATGTTCAATAAGCACATCCTATGGTCACCTCCATGCCAAGATAAGCTACCAAAGAGAGATCTGGTGGTTAAAATAGTAAGAGAAAAGATGCAGCTCCTGAAAAAGCCTAGAGGAGGCCATTGCAGAAATCTCTGGTGGATCTTAGTGCCAGTGAAGGAAATGCTTGGCTCATAGAGGGACCTTGTACACAAACAGGTGTACACACACTCATGGCAAGTATGCGAAATAATTCTATTTGCTCAGCATTTATTAAACACCTATTGTATGCCAGGTCCTGTTCCAGGCACTGTGAATACAACGAAAATAAGTCACTACTCTCAAGGAACTTACATTATTGATATAGGGAGGCACTAGCTGGAAAGACCAGGCCAGTGGTTCTGAAGAAATACATTGCATATGCCTGTACAACAGAAAGACAGCCTGAAAGAGAATGAAGGGTTAGAATGCCATGTTTGAATCCAGGCTCTGAGTCCAAGATCTAACACTCAGCATTATAGGATATTAGATTTGGAGCTGCAAGGGGCCTTGGAGGTCATAGGATCATCCCAGAAAGGGACCCCAGAGGCCATCAAAGCCAAAACCATTGAAGAAAGTAAGTGATGTGCCCAAGGTGGCACAGAAAGGAAGTGGTGAAGCCAGGATTTGAACCTGGATCTTCTGCTTCCGAATCCACACTGACCACTGGAGGATCTTGGGAAGTCATTTTTTTTCCTTTCTGATTCTCATTCTATTCATCTTCCAAATATTTGTGCAGAAATGTTTGGCAAAATGTGAATTGTTTTTTCTTTATAGCTGTACAAAGCATTTCCTTTAAAATGACCCCGTGGGTAGGCTGTATGTTATGATTCCTATTTTCTAGAAGAGGAAATTGAGGCTGAAAAACATCTGTTTGTTTTGACTCTCCAAGTCCATGACACCTTCTACTCTGCTACAAGATCTCACAATGTAAATTAAACTGCTGCTGCTTATTATTAAACCTTAGCGGAGTCTCCTCTTATTGGGATTAAGCACTGAGCATTCTTCCAAGGCTTTTCAATAAACTCACAGTATGAAAGCTGCAATACAATTTTAGCTGGATTATTTACAGTTCTCTGGACCTGCCACTCACCGTGTTCACCCTGTAACCCTGTTTGATCTCCCTCACAATCTCTTCTTAAGGAAGGCAATGGCCAGGTCTCCCAAATGGCACAATACCTCATGAATGACATGTGTGCTCTGAGTTGTGCCTGGAAGACCTCCTTCTTCATTTGTTCAATAATTGACCTTTCACAGAGTGAGCCTGCAGGGCTAGACTCAACTTTCACATGTTTGTTTTTGAATTGTCAAATGTCATGTAAAGTACTTCCCAGGCCCTGACTTGATGGGTTAGTCTAACCTTGGCAGGTCACAGATGAGATCATGATAACTCCAAAGGGCCATGGGGCTTAGATTGGGGATTGACAAGGGGGTGCCAGGGAAGAAGGGCAATTATGTAAGATTCTACTTTTCCTCATATAGGATAGACTTTCAAATGAACCAATTTCAATGTTTCTGTTGATAAGTCAAAAGCTAAGAAAATCAGGTACCCCAGACCCACACCCCTGACTCACAGAATCCCACAGCAAGACTCTCCTCCCCAATATTACAACCAAAGGTCATGCAGTCTCCTCCTGAACGAATCCACTAGGGATTCGTTAGGGAAATTTCCCTTACATTGAGCCTAAATGTTATATAATTCACCCACTGTTCCTTGCTCCAGTTTCTTGGACCAAACCGAAAAAAGTCTAATCCAGGAGTGAGGAACCTGTGCCCTCCAGGCCACATGTGGCCTTCCAGATCCTTGGATGTGGCATTTTGACGGAGTCCAAGTTTTACAGAACAAATCCTTTATTAAATCTTAAACCATTCTGAACTCTAATTGATAAACTCAAGACCAAACAGTATGTATTTTCTACTACATTCATGGGCTACTAAGTTACAAATAAAAGTCAGTCTTCAGTAAATTCCTAGAAAATGCTAAAAATTGAGTCTTGGTCATAGGTAAAAACAGCAAAAGAAGTAGACTCATGGGTAATGGAAATCTTAGAAACTTGGAATTCTCTTGAGACTATTTTGTCTTACCTAGGTAAGTTTCCATAGGCTACTCATTCATTCATTCAGCAAATATTCAAATATTTGTTGAACCATTATGTATAAGTCTGTGCTCTAGGTAAGAGAAGATATACAGCATAGAATTACAGGATTTACAGCAGGAAAGGACCTTTAAGACCATTTTTTTCAATTGCCTCATTTTACAGAAAAGGAAATCGAGGATCAAAGAGGGAAAATGCCCATGGTCACATAGGCAGTAAGTTAGCAATAGCAAGGTGACATAAGTGGTAAAGCAGCTGTATGACTTTGGTCAAGTCGCTCAATGAACCTCAGTTTTCTTATTTTAAAAATGGAATGATACTGACAACAGGCAGCTTGATGGGGCTGTCATGATTTGAACACTGTAAAGATTAAAAGAAACATGAATTGTCATCATAAATCAGGATATTGTGGCCAAGCACAGTACTACAGTAGCTGAGAGTTGGGATGGATCACATCTGTTTGGAGGGATGGGGGAACAGTGGCAGCGTTTTATCAGAGCTTTGAGTATGAATTGGAAGATGCCAGGCAGAGGTAATGAAGAAAGATGGGGGGAGGGAGAAGGAGAAAGGGCAGGGGGAGGCCAGCCATGGGAAAGGTCCAGATTGTTTGCTTTGGCTACAACTTTGGGAATGTGAAGGGAAGTAGTAAGAAATTATGTTAGATCAGTAGGTCAAGGCCAAGTTGTGGAGGGCCTTGAATGCCAGAGTAAGTGTAAGGATGTTTAGTCTCTTTTTAATGAGAATGTATTTATTTAATAATTTTATTTTATTTTTTAATTTACTTTTTTATTAATTTGTTTTCAGTTTTCTACAATCACTTCTATAAGTATTAGATTTTCTCCCCTTCCCTCCTCCCTCCTTCTCCCCTTCCTCCCCACTTCCTCCCCAAGATGGTGTTCAATCTTATATGGGTTCTACACATACATTCTTTCTTTATATATATTTATTTTATTTGCTTTCAGTTTTCTACTGTCACTTCCATATAACTTAGATATTCCCCCTCCCTCCTCCTCCTTCCCCCTTTCTCCTTCCCTTCCTCCCCAAGATGGCATTCAATCTTATATAGGTTCTACACATACATTCTTATTAAATACATTTTCACCTTAGTCATGTTGCATAGAAGAATTAAAATGAATGGGAGAAACCATAAAACAAAACAACATGTAACACAAGAGAAAATAGTCTGCTTCATGCTGCAATCCAATTCCACAGTTCTTTCTCTGGATATGGAAGGCATTTTGCCTCAAAAGGCCATTGGGAATGTTTTAGGTCCTTGCATTGCTGTGAAGGGCTAAGTCTACTAGAAAAATTCCTCACATATTGTGGTTGTTACTGTGTACAATGATCTCCTGGTTCTGCTCCTTTCACTCAGCATCACTTCATGTAAGTCCTTCCAGGCCTCTCTGAAGTTATTACTTATCACCTTCCTGTTTTGTCATATTAGCCAATCTGATAGGTGTGATGTGGTACCTCAGAGTTCTTTTGATTTGCATCTCTTTAATCAATAGTGATTTAGAGCATTTTTTTGTATGACTATATTTATGTTTAATTTCTTCCTCTGAAAACTGCCTGTTCCTATCCTTTGACCATTTATCAATTGGGGAATGACTTGTGTTCTTGTACATTTGACTCAGTTCTCTATATATTTTAGAAATGGAGCCATTGTCACAGACACTAGTTGTAAAAATTCTTTCCCAGTTTTCTGCTTCCCTCCTAATCTTGGTTGCATTAGATTTGTTGGTGCAAAAACTTCAATTTAATGTAATCAAAGTTATCCATTTTGCACTTCATGATGTTCTCTGTCGCTTGTTTGGTCATAAATTTCTCCCTTCTTCATAAACCTGACAAATGCACTATTCCTTGCCCCCCTAATTTGTTTATAGTATCAATCTTTATACCTAGATCATGTATCCATTTGGACTTTATTCTTGTGTACGGTATAAAGCATTGGTTTATGGCCCAGTTTACACCACACTGTTATCCAGTTTTCCCAGGAGTTTTTGTCAAACAATGAGTTCTTATCCCAGAAGCTGGGGTCCCTGAGTTTATGAAACAGTAGATTACTATATTCATTGACTACTGTGTCTTGAGTACCTAAACTATTCCACTGGTTTACCCCTCTATTTCTTAGCTAGTACCAAGTGATTTTGATTATTGCTGCTTTATAATACAATTTGAGATAGCTAGCATTTCTTTTCATTAATTTGCTTGATATTTTGGACCTTTTGTTCTTCCAGATGAATTTTGATACTACTTTTTCTAGCTCTAGAAAATATTTTTCTGGTAGTTTGATGAGTATGGCACTGAATAAGTAAATTAATTTAGGTAAAATTGTTATTTTAATTATATTAGCTCAGCCTACCCACTAGCAACTGATGTTTTTCCACTTACTTAGATCTGACTTTATTTGTGCAAAAAGTGTTTTGTAATTGTGTTCATAGAGTCCCTGGGTTTGTTTTGGCAGGTAGACTCCCAGATATTTTATGGTGTCTCCCCTAGCTTTAAATGAGATTTCTCTTTCTATCTCTTGCTGTTGGGCTTTGTTAGTAATATATAGAAATGCAGATGATTTATGTGGGTTTATTTTGTAACCTGCAACTTTGCTAAAGTTGTTTATTATTTCAAGTAGTCTTTTACTTGATTCTCTAGGATTCCCTAAGTATGACGTCATATCATTTGCAAAGAGCGATAGCTTAGTTTCTTCTTTGCCTATTCTAATTCCTGCATGCTTTTTCTTCTCTTATTGCTAAAGCTAACATTTCTAGTACCATATTGAATAACAGTGGTGATAATGGACATCCTTCTTTCATCCCTGATCTTGCTGGAAATGCATCTAGCTTATTCCATTGCATATAATGCTTGCTGATGATTTTAGGTAAATACTGCTTATTATTTTATGGAAATCTTCATTTATTCCTATGCTCTCCAGTGTTTTCAATAGGAATGAGTGTTGTATTTTGTCAAAAGCTTTTTCTGCACCTATTGAGATAAGCATGGTTTCTGTTAGTTTTGTTGTTGATATGATCAGTTATGCTGATAGCTTTTCTAATATTGAACCAGCCCTGCATTCCTGATATAAATCCTACCTGATCGTAATATATTATTCTCATGATAAGTTGTTGTATTCTTTTTGCTGATACCTTATTTAAAATTTATGCATCTATATTCATTAGAGAGATTGGTCTATAAATTTTTTTCTCTGTTTTGGCTCTTCCTGGTTTAGGTACCAGAACCATATTTGTAGCATAAAAAGAATTTGATAGGATTCCTTCTTCACCAATTTTCCCAAATAGTCTATATAGTATTGGAATTAACTGTTCTTTAAATGTTTGATAGAGGACATCATGAAGTGCAAAATGGATAATTATAATTTTCATTACATTAAATTGTATTGATATCTTTTAGAACTTGAGTCTTTGTGTATTGGGGCCTCTGGTTCTTTCAGCTGGAAGCTAAAATGCTGCAGTTTACCTGTTGCTGAGCTGGCTGGTTTGTCAAAGCAGAAGCCAGGGGAAGTCTTTCTGAGTTTCCCCAGAGTTATCCTGGAGCTAGCTGTGTTAAGTGTGGGGAAGGGGTGGTATGGCCACAGGAGGTTTCTTCTGAGCTAGAGCTCAGACAGGCTCAGGGGTTGTGCTGGTGTCTGCCCAATTCCCCTGGCTGTGCTAAAGCACACCTGGGGTCCTAGGGTTGACAATTAAGGGCCCCACCCCTCTGGGGCTCAGGATCTCCTCCTGGTTTGCTGAGGTAGCATTGTCTGGGACAGTGCTGGTTCTGCACTGGTTTCCTTCAGCCACAGCAAGAGAGATCCCCTCTTGTGATTTTCCTAGCCTCATGGGCTGAGATTGTTTACCTCTTTGGCTGATCCCACTGTTTCAGGATTTTTCTTGAGGAAATATTCTCTGGGCTTTTCAAGATCAACAAGGGGAGTGGGAGAACATTTACATAGGACTCCACCATCTTGGCTCCCAGAAGTTCAAGTAGGTTATTTACAGACATTTAACCTGTGGACTGATAGTCTCAGATGAAGTTGTTGCTGTTACCTGGGGTTCTGGGCTTTTCTTGCATTCAGTTCCCCTGGACTCCCATCCTGGGCTGATATGTTTCAGATCCCGCAGTGCTGCTGCTGATTCTCCTTCAGACTGCTAGGGAATTCCTGCTCTGCTTTGCTATGAAAAGGTCTGTGCTGGTACAACCTGGGCACTGTGAGTTCCTCCAGCTCCATGCAACAGATCCTTCCCATCGACCTTCCAGGCTGCCCTGGGCTGGAAATCTGCCACCCTGCCTTCTATTGGACTCTGCCATTCTAAAATTGGTTCAGATTCTTTTTAGAAGTGTCTGAAGGAGTTTGTCATACAGCTTAGGTGAGTACTTGCTTTCACTCCTCTTCTTGGATCCACCCCGCCCCCTGCCATTTAATGATCTTAAACTGAATCGGGGGATACAATTGATAAAGGGTCAAAGGGTATGAACAGACAGTTCACAAGAAATAAATCAAAGCTATCACATAAAAATCGCTATCAGAGAAATACAAATTAAAAGAGCTCTGACATCTACCTCACAAGTGTCAAATTAGCTAACATGACAGGAAGGGAAAATGACAAATGTTGGAAGAGATGTGGGAAAATTGGGACTTGAATATATTTTTGGTGAAGTTGTGAAGTTGTCCAATCATTTTGGAGAACAATTTGGAGCTACCCCCAAAGAGCTACTATGCATACCCTTTGACTCAGCAATCCCACTATGAAGTCTGTATCCCAAAGAAATCAAAGAAAAGGGAAAAGGATGGATATGCACAAAAATATTTATAGCAGGTCTTTTTGTGGTGACAAAGAATTGGAAATTGGGAGAAGGCCCATCAATTGGGGAATGGTTGAATAAGTTGGAGTATATAATTCTGATGGAATACTATTGTGCTATAAGAAATGAGAAGCAGGATGCTTTTAGAAAAAACCTGGGAAGACTTATATAAACTGATACAAAGTGAAGTAAGCGAGACCAGGAGAACATTGAATGTCAATATTGTAATGATGCTCAATTATAAAGGACTGTGAAAGAACCCAGGCAAAGGTCCAAGACAATTTGGAAAGACCCACAGTGAAAAATATTACTTACCTCCAGAGAGAGAACTGATGAACTATGAATGCAGATTAGAAGATATATTTGCACTCTTTATTTTTCTGTGTGTGTATGTTTGTTTTGCAACGTGTCTATAGTGTTTTACATGACTTCACATGTATGATAGATAACATAAGGCTTGTCTTCTTAAAAGCTCAGAGATGGGCAAGGGGGGAGGGGCAGGAGGGAGGAAGTGAATTTAGAACTCAAAACTTTTAAAAATGAATGTTTAAAATTTTAAATATAATTGGGAAATATTTAACAAAATACAAAACAAACAAACTGGGATTAAGGTGTGGAGTGGTTATGTGTAAAACATGAGAAATACTTCCACGTTCTCAGCATCTTTGATTTCACTGGCCTCAGTACTCCTTCTATCAAAGTAGATCATGACCCCTCCAAACCTTAGGAGGCAAGTTTTTGTGGTCACGCAAACTCATCATCTGGTGTCTAGTCTTCTGATGACAATCTTCTTTGGATTTACCTTGGCTGGCCTCATATAAATGACAATAATATAACTGGGTATTCTTTTTACCTGAGGCAAGAGCAGTTTGGATTGGTAGGCATCTAACCATGATTGTAGTCATGTTGGAGGATAGTCTTCACCTTCAAGGATTAGATGAGGAAGGAGGCCTTGGGATTAATTATGTTGTGTGATATATCATTATAGAGACCTTGGGGTGAGGAAATATGATCACCATGGGGAAGAAGCATGCCCCATGCTCATCATACTAGTTATGGCACTGGAAACAGACTCATACTTGAAGCCCTGCCAGAGCTTGTGATCCAATCGCAGAGACTTTGGGCCCCCTCTACACTACACTGAGGTAGCAAGGGTAGAATGGGAAGGGATAGAGGTAGAAAGCTGTAGATTATTGAATATTCATGCCATAGAATCCTCTTCAAAAAGTCAAAACAACTTCTCAATTAAAATGTATAATTACTTATGTACAATTACTCAGTCCAGTCTTTATCAAGAAGCAGCTCCATCTGTCATGACTGTCACTGACAGAGAACCACACTGGGAAGGCATATTGTAAGGGTGGTGATGCTTCAGTAAATGCCACCTGAGAATCTGAGGAAACTTTATAGAGAAAAGTTAAAATCCAACTCAGTCAAGGAAGAGAAAACAGCTGAACTTCCCTTTATACAAAAACAAAGCAAGTTGGAAGGGAACAGCCATGGGCTTTATTATGGGCATGTATTGGGAGGGTGCTCAAAAGTCAAAAATTCCAGGATCCCTCATTCACAACTAAATTTTAAAAAATCAATCTAAAGGTTGAATTCATCTTAAGTGACAACAAGTAGATGTGGGCTAACGTTTCGGGGTATGCGATTGCAGCTGCTGGTCACTGGGAGCATTTTGCTAGCCTCATGAAGAACAGAAATGAAATGGATGTCATTTCAATGCCAATCAGAATATGTGCTTAAAACAACAATAATAGCAAATGTCACATCCCCCTGTTATAGAGGAAAACACCCGAATATTCATAAGAATTCAACAATTCCACTATACCTGAGTCCAGCCATCAAGGACAGAACAGTTGCCCACAATCAGCCAACTGTAACATTGAGCCATCACAATTTAAAATATTTTTATAGGTATCAAATAATCAAAATCTCCAAACTATGTGGAATGAAAAACTTTTGAAATATAGAGAATTAGGATGAAGATATTAAAACCATGTGGGAAGAGGATGCGGCACATGTCAGCGCTGTCATCTTTTCTATTCCTGGACCACTCCATTCGATACCTATGTTACAGTTGACTGATTATGGGCAACTGTTCTGTCCTTAATGATGAAGAAGATAAAAGACATCCAGATACTTGGATTTAATTACAACTCATAATCATTTTACAGTTGGCAGAGCCAAGTTAAATATATAACAGTAATAACAATAAGAATAATTTGACTTCGGGTTCTTTCCATCTGAATCTAAACAAAAATAATGTGAGAGAAAAATATGACAATAATATAGATGAGGGAAATGAGACTCAGGAAAGTGAGATAGTGTTACATCTAGAAAGCAGAGAGGCTGAAACCACTACAACCCAAACATGTCACCATTGCAAAGCACATGGTATTTCAGACAGATGTATTGCACAGTTATTCACATGCTAAATTTTGCAGGCATTGGGTGCCAAGTACAGGGTTGATCACAGTTACAGCACTTGTTACTCCTAAAAGGGAACACATTTTATTTTATTAGGATTTAAATATAATTCATTCATTCTGGAACAGCCCCCCAGAGAATAGGCTCTAAGGTTAAGGAACCCAGTCCAAGGGAAATGTTGCAAGAAAGTCAATTATCAAGTTTGAAGTCCATTTAGCTTGGACTGGGTAGACTTTTCTCATACTTCTAATTCCTTGCAACCCCATTCTTGGTATTTCTATATGTTTTTCTTTCCAATCATCCTGAGAAAACGTATGCTTGGGACCAAGGGTATTTACAGTGACTGCAGTGGGAGGAGGGCTAGAGGCTTCAGATGCTGTAGATGGGCAGAAAAGGGAGAGGGAGAGTATGCAGCAGACCTCTGAATCCATGGAAGCACTTAGGCTCAGGGACCAAAAAGGCACGAGCTTAATATCCCCAGCATATTTTAGGATGAATCAGGGGAAAGTATTAGGCTAGGATGAAGCCCTGGAGGAAGGAAAAATGGTCCCCCTTCCCACTCAGTGACAAGATACCCCCTTAAAGAACCTCACATGATCAGCAAGGTTGAATCTTTCTACAAGTTATCCTATTCCTTCCTCTAAAGGAAGTCATCAGGGCTAACAGATTAGGGTATCATAGGCACAGCAATTAGACTTACTGCTGGCATTCATAATTGGGAGAAGCAGACCAGCAGCTTAATATAACCAAGTGTACTTTTCATAAAATTCTGGAGTATTTTTGTTTAGACAGTAGCATATAAATGAGTTTACTTTCTATAACAACAAAAAAAATCCACAAAATCCACCCTTTACAGCAAGTGTTTAAATAAACAAGGAGCCCACCTAAGTACAGTTTAGGACTTTGCCACTAACTTAACTGTTTTAATCTCTACTTCTCTTATTATTTGCTTGTTTTCCATTCTTCCATCTAAGGTTTCCTCAGGCCATTTTCACAGCTTCTGGCCTCATTCTTCCAGCTGGTACTTAGCTCCTACTAATTACCTATTTAACATTACTTTTGCTGTTTGCTTTGAGCACCAAATACTCCCAAGTGACTCTTAATGTCTCCCAGGCTTAACTCTCTTCCCCACAGTCCAAGCCTCCAACACTTCTTTCTCCATTCTTCTATGAGTAGATCTGAATTGTTCTTTAAAAGGGGGTGAATATATTGTCACTGCCTCTCTCCAGCTGTTCCTAGCCCCTCCTAGGTGATTGACTACATCTGTTTTACCACCAGGCTTCAATCTACTCCAACAAGCATTTATTAAGCATCTGTGATGTGCAAACCCCTGTATTATGTGGCTACAAAGGCAAAAGGGAAACATAATCCCTGCTCTCAAGGAGCTTCCATTCTGCTGGGTCATCCAACATGTAAACAGATCAGTAAGTACGAGAAAATGTGAGGAGGGAATAGGCACTAATGACCTGTCTGATCAAGAAAGGTTTAAAGTAGTAGGGAAACTGAGTCTTGGAGAAAGTTAAAGTCAGTGTAGAAGGAGGATGCTCTAGGCATATGGCTCTTGAGGGGAAGGGTAGCTTCTCATTCTGGTTTTGTTTCCACAATGCCTGGCACACAGTTGTGGATTAATGAAGGCTTGTTGAATTGAACTGAATTAAAAGGCATGGAAATAAAGGATGGAATTTTGGGTTCAGGGAACAAGGGCTTGGCTATAACAGGATTTGTGAAGGAGGATGCAACACACCAAACAAAACATGAAGTAAACACCATTAAACAGACTTCTTTCACAAGGAGCAAGATTTCTATGTCAGATGGTTTCACAATCTGCCCTGAGAATGAATGGGCAGAAATGGGGCCTAGACTGTCTGAGAGTAGCCATACACATGGCCCTTCTATAGGGAAATTGGCCAGGTGGCCACCAGGGAGAAAGAACAAGCCCTGGGGCCACCTAATAAATTATATATTGGCAGCTGACAATTGTCCTCCTTACTCCTTCAAGATACCAGCTTCATCTTCAGCAGGCCTTCCAGAATAAGCCAGCCCTGTGGTCCGAAGGGCTCCCCTAAATAATATTAATGGACCCATTGTGATCTAAGCACATGATAACTTTATGACAGTGTTGTGGATAATGAACGCATGCTCTAGCAATTAATGAGTATATGTTAAATGCTGGGAAAAAGTTATATCCTATATTACATGAATACATTAGAATTATATAAGAAATGTACAATTATCTCCCTTCAAATGGTCTATGCAGATAAAAAGTCCAAACTCAAAGGGCTTGAGGGGAGAGGGGTGAGGAGGAGAAACAACGACCCATGAAGTATATACTTGAAATGGACTCCATGGAAAGTGTCCCTTTGGCCCAGGCCAAGTGAAAGATCTGTGAGGGTGCTTGCATTTTCTGCATATACTGCAAATGCATTTTACATAGACATATAGTAGGCTTTGCCCTAATCCTTACTCTGGGCACCATTTTTATTCATCTTACTGTGGGTCACTGGCTGGCCGCTGAAGTATCTAACTCTAGAGCAATTTTCCTTGCCAAATGTCTAGCCCAGAGTCACTGCTCATTCAGAGCCTCAAAGAAACCTTTAATTCAAGGGATACAAAAAGAAATGCAAGGGAATCTCTGTCCTCATGAAGATGATGCATACTGTGGGAAACACTTTATGTAGATAAATGTAGCTGGATTATACAGTATGAAGAGGAGAGTAAGGATTAAGAAGACTGGAAAAATAAGAAGGGACCAGATTATGAAGAACTGTGAGTTCCAAACACAGGGTTTTATATTTAACCCTTAAGTGGTAAGGGTTCATTGACATTTAATGAGCAGTTAAGTGATGTGGTCAGACTTACACTTTAGAAAAATTACCTTAGAAGGTGAGCAGAGGTAGATTGGAGAAGCAATAACTCTCCATATGCTCTTCTGTAAAAGCATCTTCCACTTGGTGTGTAGGCAAATAATGCTCTTTTATTAAAATAGCGCACTCCTTGTATGAAAAGACATAGTATATCTAATGCGAGATATAAAGATCTTGTATTAAGATGAAATGAACCCCTTCTTAAAATATGTATTTTCACTAGAGTTCTTAACTAATGATTCTTAACCTTTGCTGTATCTTGGAGACCTTTGCCAGCCAGGTGAAGCCTATAGACTCCTTCTCAGATATTGTGTGTAAAGGCATCAGATAATGTGTATAAGATTGCAAAGGGAATAAATTAAGTTGAAATACAGCTAACAAAATTTTTTTAAAGTTCAAGGACCAGGGTTAGAGCAAAGATGGCAGAGTAGAAAGACACACATACTCTAGCTCTTCCCCCACAGCCCATAAAATACCTGTAAAAAGTGACTCTCAACAAATTCTGGAGCAGCAGAAGCTACAGAATGACAGAGTGAAAGAAATTTCCAGCCAAAAGTAACCTGGAAGGCTGACAGGAAAGGTGTATCCCATAGGATGCTGAGCAGAGCAAAGCCCAGCCCTGGCCGCATGGCACTGGAAGGAATAGGACCAGAACAGGCCTCCAGGGCAGAGTAGCAGTGGAGGGACTCAGATCCCTCAAGTGCCAAAGAAAGCTTCAAAGATCAGCGTGAGGGCTCTCCCAGATGGGTGAGAGGGGAGCAAGTTCCCCCCCCCCCCCCCCCCGCCCAGGAAGGGCCCCAGGCTGTGGCGGAGGTAGCAACAGTGATGGTAGTGTCCATCCATGAAGCACTTTGCCTAAAGCCCCTGGGGGAATTGAGCAGTTGATCTGAATCTCAGCCTTGAGCATGGTCTTGGGGTGAGGAGGAGCACTAGCACCCTCCTCTTGACAAAGGATTCAGAAGTCAAGTAACTGGCTGGGGAAAATGCCCCCAAAAGGGGAAAAAATAAGATCATAGAAGGTTACTTTCTTAGTGAACAGGTATTTCCTTCCATCCTTTTGGATGAGGAAGAACAATGCATACTGTCAGAGGAAGTCAAGGCTTCTGCATCCAATACCTCGAAAATGAATATGCAATGGACTCAGGCCATGGAAGAGCTTAAAAAGTGAGTCAGTAGCTTGCTAAAGGAGACCCAAAAAATGCTGAAGAAAATAACACCTTTAAAAATAGGCTAACTCATTTGGAAAAAAAGAGGTGCAAAAAGCCACTGAGGAGAAGAATACTTTAAAGAGCAGAATCAATCAAATGGAAAAGGAGTTTCAAAAGCTCACTGAAGAAAATAGTTCTTTAAAAATGAGAGTGGAGCTGAGGGAAGCTATGGTAAGCCAAGAAATTACAAAACAAAATGAAAAGAATAAAAAAATAGAAGATAATGTGAAATATCTCATTGGAAAAACAACTGACCTTGAAAATAGATCCAGGAGAGACAATTTAAAAATTATGGGACTACCTGAAAGCCAGGATCAAAAAAAGAGCCTAGACATCATCTTTCATGAAATTATCAAGAAAAACTGCCCTGATATTCTAGAACCAGAGGGTAAAATAAATACTGAAAGAATCCACCAATCACCTCCTGAGAGATCCAAAAAGAAAAACTCCTAGGAATACTATAGCCAAATTCCAGAGTTCCCAGATCAAGGAGAAAATATCACAAGCAGCTAGAAAGAAACAGTTCAAATATTGTGGAAATATAATCAGGATAACACAGGATCTGGCAATTTCTACATTAAGGGACTGAAGGGCTGGGAATAGGATATTCCAGAAGTCAAAGGAACTGGGATTAAAACCAAGAATCATCTACCCAGAAAAACGGAGTATAAAACTTCAAGGGAAAAAATGGTCATTCAATGATATAGAGGTCTTTCAAGCATTCTTGATGAAAAGAGCAGAACTGAAGAGAAAATTTGACTTTCAAACACAAGAATCAAGACAAGCATAAAATGGTAAACAGGAAAGAGAAATCATAAAGGACTTTCTAAAGCTGAAGGGTTTACATTCCTACATGGAAAGATAATATTTGTAACTCCTGAGATTTTTCTCAGTATTTGGGTAGGTGGAGGGATTATACACACACACACACACACACACACACACACACACATACACACGCACATGCACATATGCACACACATGCATATATATATAATATATATGTATATATATATATAGACAGAGAGCACAGGTTGAGTTGAATCAGAAGGGATGATATTTATAAAAAATAAAATTAAGAGGTGAGAGAGGAATATATTGGGAGGAGAAAGGGAGAAATGGAATGCGGCAGGTTATCTCTCATAAAAGAGTTAAGAAAAATCTTTTTCAATGAAGGAGAAAAGGGAGGAGGTGAGAGGGGAAAAGTGAAGCTTACTCTCATCACATGTGCCTTAAGGAGGGAATAACATGCTCACTCAATTTGGTATGAAAATCTATCTCACACTACAGGAAAGTAGGGAAGAAGGGGACAAGTGGGGTGAGGGGGTTGATAGAAGGGAAGGCAAATGGGAGAAGGGAGTAACTAGAAGTAAACACTTTTTGGAAGGGACAAGGTCAAATGAGAAAACAGAATAAAGGGGGGACAAGGTAGGATGGAGGGAAATATAATTAGTCTTAAACAACATGACTATTATGGAAGTCTTTTGCAAAACTACACATATATAGCCTGTGTTGAATTTCTTGCCTTCTCAGTAGGGATGGGTGGGGAGGGAGGAAGGGAGAGAAGTTAGAATTCAAAGTATTAGAAACAAATGTTGAGAATTGTTATTGCATACAACTGGAAAATAAGAAATACAGGTAATGGGGTATAGAAATCTATCTTACCCTACAAGAAAAGAGAGAAGATAGGGATAAGGGAAGGGTAGGGTGTGATAGAAGGGAGGGCACATTGAGGGAAGGGGTAATCAGAATACAAGGTGTTATGGGGTGGGGGAAGGGGAGAGATGAGGAGAAAAATTGGAACTCAAAATTTTGTGGAAATGAATGTCGTAATCTAAAAATAAATTTAAAAAATGTTTTTAGAGAGATGGCTCTCTAAAGGGAGGAGGAAGGAAATAAAGAGAAATGGAAGCTATGTAAAAAACAAAAGTTCAATAAATGACTTAAAAATTAAAAATTCAAGGACTCCAGGTCAAAAACACTGGCCTAGAACAATCAAAGGATTAAGTGACTGACCCCCATCAGAGGAAGTTTTGACCTTAGGTCTTCTTGGTTCCAAGGCTAGCACTCCAACCACTAGGCCATGCTACCTCTCCATACTTAATTATCCACATTGCATGACCCTGTAAGACTTTAAGCCAGATGAGAGGATACACTTCACTGTTCTTCACTCGTGTATCCTCAATGCACACACAGCACAGTGAGCTGGACATAGTAGGCCCTAAAAAACTGCTTGATGAATCTGAATTTTACTCAGAAGGTGATAGGGAGCCAGTGCAGGGTTTTGAGCAATTCACTTATTTTTATAGCTTTTTTCCTGATGTGTTTTTTCTAACTCTGATTTGTGAATGTTCTTTCTCTTATTATGGGACCACTAGTCTTCATTAGTAGGAACAGCCTTTCTTCTAGAAAAATCTCATGCTATTTCCAAGCAAGGCTTCCATAAAATCCCAAGCATGCATAGACTCTGTGCCTGGCTCCAAAAGGGAGAGATGTGTGAGACTTTGATAACATATGTTGCTGGCAGAAGTTACTGGGGTGAACACACATCCTCACACCCACGTGGGTGCCTCATGTGGACAGTTGCTATTTTTTACTACATTTGAGCAAGAAGCTTAACTGGCTCTGCTTTGGTACTAAAAAAAACTAACCAAGATTGAAATTTGGATCCTTTTCTGGCCCAGTGAGATTTGTAGACATACATGGTTCTGTGTCTTACTGGCTGTGCCTCTCACCATCCAGACCACGCACCAGCCATCTCACAACTGCACATCATTGGTCACCAGGGGAACTTGGCAGGTGACAACAAATGGTTCTAGGCACTGCAGCCTCACTACAGGAAAAATAAAAGCATATTGTAACCATATTATGGACATGGTAGGCAAGTTGAAATATTTTCATATACAAAAGGGGCACTATGAATGTCAGTGTGGCGTAGTGGCTATAGTTTGAGACTTGGAGTAAAGAAATCCTACCTCTCACATAGGCAAGTGACTTCCCTTGTTTAATCCTCAGGTTCTTTATCTTTAAAATGGGGGTATTAATTCCTTTAATACCTATGTCACAGGTTTGCTGAAAGCTTCAAATGATATTACATAGATAAAACTACTTTGCAAATCTTAAAGTATGGTATAAAGTAAAATGTTGAGAGGCCATCTGGCATAGTGAGTAAAAGGTTGGTTTGGGGGTTAGGAAGGCCTGGATTCAAATGCCACTGTGTGAATATAGGCAAATCACTTAAACTTGCTCAGTTTCAGTTTCCCTCAAGTAGAATATAAGATCCCTGAGCGTGGGAACTGTTTTTTCATTTTGTCTTTGTATGCTAACATCTAGCACAAGGCCATGCACATGGAATAGTAGTAAATGCTTAATGGATTGCATTGACTTGGATCTGAGCTCTGAAATAGACTGACCTATTCCTGTTGTATTGATCTCACTGGGTCACTGTGAGGCACAAGGCAAGAAAAGGATGGAAAATACTTCACAGATGTTATAACAATAGCCATTGCTAAAGGCAGCTCTCTCTCTCTCCCTCTCCCTCTCCCTCTCTCTCCTTCTCCCTCTCCCTCCCTCCCTCCCTCTCTGTCTCTCTCCCTCTCTCTTTCTCTCTCTCCTCTCTCTCTCTCTCCCCCCCTCTCTCTCTGGTTGATACTGGGTTTCTTATTATTATCATTATTCATCTGTTCATTTATACATTTATTTATATTCAGGAAAATGACACATCCTTCAAAGGAGTTGTCCTTGATTCATGATATAGCTAAGGCAGAAAGATATGATGGGGGCCACTGGAACTTCCAAGATCCCCTTGAGCCCACTGAGATCACACTAACGTGCCATTATTTAAGTAATACATCTCGATCTTGATTGGTGCTTGGTGGTATTGCTCCACATGTGCACCATTTTTTATTTTTCCAATCTGTGTTCTCAAAGGGGTTTTACAATTGCATTTAAAAAATAAAATGAAGAAATATTCCTTCCTGGTTGCCAAGCCTAGAGGCCTGTATTGGGCTACCCGAGTCTTTCTTACCTCACCTCCCGAGGTCTTCGGCTGGCCACGCCGGATGCACGTATGAGAGAAAGGACGTTCCAGAGTCAAACAGGGGTTGAGCTTTATTACAGGGTTTCGGTTACAAGTGCAGGGGGTCTTCTTTCTTAGGACGAAGAGGGGGAGATTTCCTAAGAAGGCTAAGCTTAAGGGAATGGAAGTAGAAGTACAAGCGGGGAGAGAGGGGGAGGGGAGAGAGGAAAGAAAAGAAGCGGAGCCCTACTTTTCTCTTTGGCTCCACACGTGCTAAGAGCTTTCTGGCTTCCTCAATCCTACTTAATCTTCAGCCACACAGTTTGCATCTCAATACCATGCTGTTAGGTAACTAGGTGTGCTCCAATCCGGGATGACCTCGAGGGCAGGGAGACTCCACCCATCAGGTATCTCCGGGGGAGAGGCGGAAATACCCGAGCTAGCCGAGCTAGCTCGGTCTGACCTTCTCGAACCCCCGCTGTTCATGGAGGGCCTCGTAAGACTCTAAGATTTAGAAGTCCCACTTTTACCTGCCCGAGACTGTCCACACGGAATTGAGCTTCCAGTCCCAACATATCCCCTTCTTTGTTATGCGCGGAGCGCACCTGGCTCTAGAGCAAACAGTGGCTGGAGGCTGAGCGGATTAGGAAGGCCTTTAGCATATGAGTACCTTACAACAAGACTTCATTCACACAGAAATCTGCAGCTAGCACAACTGACAAAGGGAGGCATCAAATAAAACAAAGATGAAACTAAATGGCTGAGTTACAACTGGGGAAGTGCAATCAACTAAAATCCCAAAGCATATTTTAAGAGAAGCAGGTGGTGTAGGCGCCTTACACCACCACTCCCTTAATCTTGCAAATGGATCTATACAGGTGGAAAATTGGTCACCTCCTCCCCACCCAAGTGTCCTGGGTTTGTGATATCAAAGTCCTCATTCAGCTGGCGAAAAAAGGATGCCTAGATGGGAAGCTGTCAGCAGCAGTGTCTGCGGTTGTGATGAGGGCTGCTTCCTCTCTGGGCAGCAAGGTTAAAGCTGTCAGCAGCAGGCTCAGGTGGTGTATGATCCTTCTCCGGGGTCTCTGGGCTCTCCGGGGTCTCCGCCTCCTGCGTCTCCGTCGTCTCCGACCTCGGTTCCCACCTACGGATCCTTCTAATGGGAATCCATGCATCACCTTTTCCTGTGGAGACACAAACATACCCTCGACCCCCTATTAGTATCTTAAAATGTCTCATAGCTGGAGTATTATGTGAGTTTTTTGAGACAGCTGTGTCAAGCTCTGATTGTATTAGGCCTCTTGATCTTAGCTCTGATTGTATTAGGCCTCTTGATCTTAGCTCTGATTGTATTAGGCGACCTTTTCCCCTTCTTTGTTTAGCGAGGATCGCCTTTAAGGTAAAGATGATAAGAATGCATAGTGGCTCTTTACTTAGGTATAGCTGCTGCCAGGTGCTTACAAATGCTTCATTAACATCTGTAAGGAACCTGACTTTCCCAGAATTTTTTCTTTTTAACAAACACAGGAGCATTCCAGGGTGCTAATTGCTCCTTAACCAATAGTTGTAGTGCCTGGAGTTTTTCTGGAGTCAGAGGCCATTGTGCCACCCAAATCGGGGTGTCTGACTTCCAATTCAAGGGTGGGGACTCCAGTGCAACTGCAATGGCCCTTACTAAAAATTTGATAGCTTCATCCCGAGGCGGCTCATAATGTCCCTGCCCCAGATGTTAAAACTAAGTCCTGGAATCACCAACGGCCATACGGTCCCTTGGTGATCCTCTGCCTCCCACTTTACTGGGTGCATTGTCTCTAAGGTATTTTGGCACCCTCCTATTCCCCACACTGGTCTCTGGCTTTCTTTGAGCTTCCAGTGCCTTAAGGGAAGGGCAATAGCTATGGGAAGCTGATCCTGGCCCCTCCCTGTACTTATTTCTTTCTGCCCAGGGGTAAGGCAGGCTCTGGCTAAGCTTTTCCAGTCATTAGGAGTCAGAACGAACTGACCGCTGAGAGTTTCAAGCATGGCTATAACAAAGGGTGAATTAGGGCCATGCTTGGTACAAGCCTCTTTAAGAGTCGCCACTCTCTTCCACTCTATGGGTATGTGGCTCCTCCGAACCCCACCGGGGACACTGGGGTCCGCTATTTCTAACACAGGAAATGTCCCTACATCTTCTCCATTCTCTATAGCCTTTCTTATTCCTTTTTCCAAACTGGACTGTGGCCCTGAACTGTCTGACCAATGGAGCAGGTTATAAGGAGGCGCGGAGGGAAGGCACGGCGTATTCTCCCCTGCCTCGCCTTTCCCATCCTCTAGATGGAGCTCCGAACCTATTTTTTCTCTACACTCCTTAACTTTCTGCTCGCCAGGGTTCTGCTCGCCAAGGTCCTCCCCTCCCCTCTCTCCGCTTCCACTCTTATTCCAATCCCGCCCTGGCCTCTCCGGCCCTTCCTTACAAAATTCTCGGAGGTCGTTTAACTCTATTGTGACCCCCGCCTCCCTGCCTTCCCTGTGAAATGTCTCAGCCCAGACCTCCTGTTCCTCTGGCTTTATTACTGGCAATTGATTCCTCATCCCTGCCCTTTTCCCAGGGGTTTGGGAAGCTTCTCTCCCCTTTCTCTCCTTCCGAATCTAGGATTCGGGACTCGCTTCTTTCACAGCCCCTTCCGGGTGTACCCCAAAAGCACCCAGGATTATCTACGCTCCCAATCCCTGTTGGGGCGACAACTGCCAAGCCTAGAGGCCTGTATTGGGCTACCCGAGTCTTTCTTACCTCACCTCCCGAGGTCTTCGGCTGGCCACGCCGGATGCACGTATGAGAGAAAGGACGTTCCAGAGTCAAACAGGGGTTGAGCTTTATTACAGGGTTTCGGTTACAAGTGCAGGGGGTCTTCTTTCTTAGGACGAAGAGGGGGAGATTTCCTAAGAAGGCTAAGCTTAAGGGAATGGAAGTAGAAGTACAAGCGGGGAGAGAGGGGGAGGGGAGAGAGGAAAGAAAAGAAGCGGAGCCCTACTTTTCTCTTTGGCTCCACACGTGCTAAGAGCTTTCTGGCTTCCTCAATCCTACTTAATCTTCAGCCACACAGTTTGCATCTCAATACCATGCTGTTAGGTAACTAGGTGTGCTCCAATCCGGGATGACCTCGAGGGCAGGGAGACTCCACCCATCAGGTATCTCCGGGGGAGAGGCGGAAATACCCGAGCTAGCCGAGCTAGCTCGGTCTGACCTTCTCGAACCCCCGCTGTTCATGGAGGGCCTCGTAAGACTCTAAGATTTAGAAGTCCCACTTTTACCTGCCCGAGACTGTCCACACGGAATTGAGCTTCCAGTCCCAACACCTGGTAACAAAGAGATCTTGAGTGATTCAAAAACATGTACATTTGGTTTGAGTTGAGGTGATGTGAAAAGACTCAATTTGTCTTTAGTGATCATTTAGGTTTGGGCCTCTATTAGAGAAAAATAGTTCTACTAGAAAGGATTGAGTCTTTATGCAACAATTTTGTTGGAGAGAAAATTAAAAGGGGAGGTAATAACTAGACATTTTTTTGTCAGGTTAAAGATAATCAGTCTATAAGCATTTATTAAATGCCTACTATGTGCCAGGAAGTGTGCTAGGGGCTGGAGACACAAATACAAACAATGAAACAGTCCCTACTCATGAGGAACTTCCAGTCTACCTGGGGAGACAATAAGTACAGAGGTAAGTCTATACTGCAGTTATGGAGTGAACACATGAATGAATATAAATCAATATAAGGTAGTTAAATACAATGGAGTTTATGGAGACAAGGCTCCAGTTGGGGCAGGGGTGGGGGGTGGTGGATAGGAAAAGGCTTCAGTGAAAGTGGGTCATTCAGTGAAGGAACAGAGGAATTCTGTGAAACAGAGGTTAGGAGAGTGCATATTTCTGGTATGCAAAGACCCAGACTTGGATGTAGACTGCCATCTATGAGCAACAGAGAAAAAGCCAGCTTGCCTGGATTGCACAGACCAAGAGAAGCAGTCATATACAATGAGGCAGGCAAACTAGGCTAGGTAGGGAAGGGTTCCAAAAGTGAAACAGAAGACTTTACTTTTTTTTTTTACCTAGAGGCACCAGGAAGCCTTTGGAATTGATTGAGTTGGAAGTGACAGGTTTAGATCCACATGAAAGGAAAATCATTTCTTCAGCTGTGGAGGGGATTAACTTCAGTGGAGAAAGATTTGAGGCAGGGAGACCAGTTGGGAGGCTGGTGAAATAATCTAGGGAGAGGTTATGAGAACCTGAATTTAGGTGGAAGCTCTGAGGTGAGAGGGTGGGGATGAGACAAAAATTGTGGAGGTGAGACCTGTAGGATACAGCAAATGATCAGCTGTGTGGGGCAGAGGGTGGGGAGAGTGGGGAGTCAAGGATAATACTGAGGTTATGAACCTGGAAGAGGTGGTGCTGCAATCAACAGGTCTGGAGTCCGAATGACTCATCTTCCTGAGTTCAAATCTGGCCTCAGATCCTTACCAGCTGGGCAAGTCACTTCACCCTGTTTGCCTCAGTTTGTGCAGCTACAAAATGAGCTAGAGAAGGAAACGGCAAACCATTCTGGTAGCTTTGCCAAGAGAACCCCAAATGGGATCACAAAAAGTCAGACACAACTGAAACAACTAAACAACTCATCATCATCAAAACCAGTGAACAGGAGGATGCAGGTGCCCTGGATAATAATGGAGAAGTTCAGAAGAGGAAAGGATAAAAGAGATGATAATTAAACCTTTGAGGGAGCAGGAGAGAGAATAAGAATATTTTCATGAATTCACTAAACCTTTGCTATAACCCCAGATCCTGATTGCAGTTATCCAATTCAGAGAAACTGGCTTTGTTAGAATCACGAAATCTGTCCTCTAAAGAACTCTAGAAGGTAATTATTTGCTCAATATGAAGTTATTACCTAATGGCAAAGTCACTTAACTATTCTGAACCTCAGTTGCCTCCTGTGTCAAATGGAGACGATGAAATTTGCACTCCTTGTCCCAGCTCCCTCCCCAGGGTTGTTGCAAAGCTTAAATGAAAACAGGCATGTACAGCTCTTTGTGAATGGAAAGCATTATGTAAATATGATCTATTATTAATAGTGTGCTGAATTCCATATGAGGCATGAAATAATCAATCGATGTGATATGGCAATAGCAGAGTGTAGGAAGGGGCAATGTCATTTCCAAAATAGTTACCCAACAAGCAAAGGCATTACTAGGGTGAGGTCATTGTAGTTTTGTCTTAGGGCCCCCAAATATAAAGGGGATAGATGAGATTTCCAGTCTTGCAGAAACATAAAAGCAACTGAACTTAGCCCCAGTCAAGAACAATAAGTAATAAAAATTTGAAGCTACCAGATGGCAGATTTTTTCACCCATTGGCCATGACTCAGATGAGTTCTTCCAAGCCCTGGACCTGGTTCTGCCCACAGTAGTCTTAGGGTATTCCAGTGTCTTTATTCTCCTCCCTGACTTGAACCTGTGACTTGAATGACTGGTACATTTCATGACACCTACTTGTGAATGCAAAAATTGCTTGTTCCATCTCTGCCAATAAGAACTGTAAGAGATTTTCAAAAGTAAAAGACCAAAAAATAAAGAAGTAACCAAACCAAGAAGAATTCTCGCTTTAAAAGCAAATGGATAAAACTAAGCATATGCCCAGAGATCAACAGGGTCCTGATGATCTATAAATAAGGAAAGGGATTAAGCTGACTGCATAGAAGCAAATTCCTTTTGAAAACCTTTCCTTTTTGCCCAGTCCTGGAGGCCCTCCTGGGTTTTTCCAGTGTGGGTTGAAAGGAAAGTTTCCTGTTTGCAGAAGAGACAATCTGGGCTGCTAATCTACTGCATCCTAACTAATGCATGCAAATCCTATGGTATCAGCCTAACTTCCACACCCAGGAACTCTGACCATGAAGGGGTCAGTTGCTGTGAAGTGGGAGGCTATGGCAGATTGGGGTTTTCAGGCCTTCCCACTTCTGGGTTCTTGTTGCTATAATGCTGTAAAGGGTTGAGCATGAGGAGAGCAGTTAAAAAGAATGGGCAAGGCCTTGGCCACTAGCAGCAGGATGCAAGGTACCACACATTCTGGCATGGAGCTGGTCCATTTGGTATCTGCCCTTAACAGGTACCACTCAGTTTACTGGCACATTGATATAAACTCCCTTGCTTCATTGTCAGTTTCCTCTTAGTGATTCTTTTGTTTGCAGTGTGAAAGCAGCCCTGCACTCCCATTCTTTTCTGCTATACTGTTAATGTCTTTCATAAATATATTTCCTTTTCATAATTCCCATCTTCAGAGAATAGTGAATCGTATTGATGTTCCTCTAATGCTGTTTGGGGGCCACTGCACATGTAGAAATACGCAAATTGCACTTGATAGTCTCTCCTTTCAGATAATTTGATTGCCCCAGAACAATCAAATCATTGAAGTTGGCTTTCCTACGAGATGCTGTGAGACTTCTTATGTATAGCTTCCCTTGGCTAGAATAGGAAATGTCTCTGGATTACAAGAGTGGTCTCTAATGGGCCTCCATTTATTATAGACTTTCCAGAAAGTGGAGGCAGTGTAGAGAGCCCTCCATGCCTCTGTTACTTCCCTCAGGTGCTGTGGGTTCCAGTCAGTGTTCTACTTGCTGTTCTCATACATGATATTCCATCCCCAAATGCTGTGCCTTTGCACAGGCACTCCATGTCTGCAATGATCTCCCCTTTCCCTCTTCATCCCCTGGGATTCCTAGCTTCCTGCAATCTAGCCACCTCCTATGGTAGACTACACTTGAGTCTGCCTGATTGGTGCTTTTCTCCTCAGTCCAGTGACTATTTACCTATTTTATATTAACTACCCTCCGTATGCATTGTTTTTCCCCCAGAAGAAGAGAAGCTCTTTGAAGGCAGGGAAAGTTTTCTTTTGTATTTGCATTCCTAGTAAGGAGAACAGTACCTGGCACGTAGTAGGTGTTAAATATATCACTATCTTGAGTTTCCATGAATTATATTCATAGGCATGCATAGTGCATAGCATGAGTGTGAACCCAAGGAATTCTGTTTTCACATTTAGTGTATCATAAAGGATACTATTTTTACTAGCCAAACTAAAGAAACTAGAACCTAACTAAATTTATTTTTTAAATGAACTAAACTTTATTTTAAAAAATGCAAACTTTGCAAAGGACTCTGTCTAATCAAACCTTTCTCCTTTCATTAGAAAATACAACACTCTTTTTAGCTTTATCTTCTTGGAAAAGCAAATCCCAGCTGGACCCTGCTCCCCAACCTTCTACTTGGTCATGAAAGGGCAGTAAGAAACTGGAGACCTGGTATATCTCTTCAACGTGTAAAATTTTAGCTTTTTTGCTTTTCTTATTGGTAGCAACCAAAGCCCCTGTGCCATGTACTATGGGTTGAACCATGGAAAACCAAGTGGGCAGAGGAGACAAAGGGGCAAAATTGCCTAGTTAATTTCTCCCCCACCCAGCTACAGCTGACTGGAGTCCCTGGGAAGGTGGGAGTGGGGGCCTCATGGGTGCTGAAAGGAAGAAGGCAGACCGCCTTTCTGATTCTTACATAAACTAGGCTCTACCAAACAGAAGCACCACTGGTAAGACAAGGCAATACAGGAGAGAAAATTTAGAAGAGGGCTATAGACAGGGCTTGAGCAAGTTTTAGAGGCAAAACCAATGGGAAGTAGAGAAGGAGGAAGGAGGAATAGCTGCCATGGTGGCTGTAGTCACAGAAGGTCCCCAGAGACCAGGGGTGCCTCTGGTGGGCTCTGAATACCAGACAGTCCCACCATGGTAAGAGTATTACTGGCATATTAGGGTACACCTAGGCAGACCTGGCACACAGCTATGTTTACAGCACTACTCAAGGTCTTCTTTGGAAAAGACATGGTGTTGAACCACACATGTCCTAATGGTACCTCATGTTTTCTGGTGCCTCCAAGTGCCTGATGGGAAACTTCCAAATAGATGATGGATCAAAGATAGGATTCAAAATAAATGTGGAATCTATAGTAGAGGTGCCTGAGGCAGTGGTGGGTAGTGGGTAATGGTGGTAGTGTTTTTAACAGACCTGTAGTTTCAGAAGTAATAAATAACTACTTAAATTGTAGGTAAATAATCTGACGTTTTCACATTATTCTTCCTTGCGTTCAACACTTCACCCCTAACAAGAATGGCTTTTTCATGAAGGCTAAGCACCCCACCATCCTAACCTCACTCTACTTGTCCTTGGGTATTGCCTGAAGCTACACAGCTAGTACAGTCAGAGGTGGAATTTCTCACTCTACCCATTAGGTCATCATACAGTCAACTTTAAAATAGCCCTATAGAGCCATTCTCAAATTGATGCAGTAAAACAGATTATCATCCAATCATGTATTTGGGAAACTGGATTTCCCTTACAACAAAGAGACTTTTAGGTCAGAAGCTAGGGCTCTAGATTGATGGGAAAATGATGATGCATCCCAACATCGTTTGGTAAATGGTTGAAGAATCGATACACTGCCATCAGTATGAATTAAACTGTAGTCCTTCTGACAATGCTGTATCATCTAAAGGACTGGAGCTCCATTTCTCCTGGCCTCGGATCTTTTATTTCTACTCACTTAAAGTGAATGACTAGTTTGACCGATCTTTCTCCCAACTCTGAATCAATCAACCACCAAACATCAAGGGCCACCTATGTGCTAAGCACTGAGGTAGGTAACTAAGTGGCTGAGTAGTTTAACAGGCAGATGCAAGTGGCTGAGTTGGCTATGTCTGCACAAATAGGCAGTTCAGCTGCTCAAACGATAGGTTGGCCATGGCTTAGCCTTTCCATCATGATGATGTGACCTGACCAACTGTCTGTGACAGGGTGGGATCAAAGAGATGGAAACACCTTCGAAGTCATCTAGCTCAACACCTTCATTTTACAAATGAGTAATGAGGCTCAGACATGTGAGGTAACTTGTCCAACACAGAAAATACAGGATTTGAATCCAGGTTCTCTATACCACACAGCGCCACTTTGAAGACTCCACCACCTTGTCCTGGATCTTTATGCAGTGCCCACTTGCATCAAAACTATCTCTGTTCAGCAAGGACAGTAGCATACAATGGAAAGACTCCTAGATTTGGCATCAGAGGATGTGGGATAAAATCTCCCCTCTTCCACTTGTTAGCTGGGTGACCTTAGGCAAGTCACTTAAACTCTCTTTGATCAAAATTTCTTCACGTGAAAAACCAGAGAGTGGAACCAGATGAGTTCTAAGGTCTCTTTCAGACCTTAATTGTTTATCCTATGACTGTGCCTTATCCTATGACTCTGTATGTATACATATATATATATATATATTATATGCACATGTATAAATACACACACATGTATATATATACACATATACCCATATATGTATATATACACATGATGTCAATATTAGTCCTGAAATAGACCCTCACCTACCCTTTGCAAGGTGATTTGGACTTTTCAAAGTGCATTCTCACACAGAACTTGCCATAGCACTGAACTAGTCTCTGTGAAGGGAGTGGCCACTCTCCTCTTGATGACTTATGAAGTCAAAACCAACCTGCCCTGAGTCTTTTGGCAGTGTATGCCAGAAGCAGTGACAACAATGTATAGGATCAGAGGGATTATGTCATTAGGATGGAAACAGCCAGAGGCTTGGCCTGCAGGTGAGCCCCAGATGGATGAGCCCCAGATGGCAGGCAAGGAGTCAGCAGTAAGGAAGGCTCCCAAGTGAGGTTGGAAAGCGCATCTTGGCAAAGGGTACATTTGTCCCCTCTATGGTGGGGTCATTATGCACGACCCCTGCCCATTCGTCCATCTGGTTTTCATGTCAACTAGCATCACTTCATTTTTTTCTGTGGTCTGATTTTCAGCCAGTTCACAAAATACAATGCATGCTCTGAATTTTTTGAAAAATGGAAATCTCCATGGTGGCTATATGTACACCTATATGAACGTGAAGATAAACAAAAGAATTTGGTGACATAGGTACAGTGCAATCATCGTAAGGCTCCAAGGAGAAGGATCAAGAGGGATCTTTGTGTCTGGTAGCACTTTTCAATACATTTGGTGGTGGTTCTTTTCTGAAAATTTCTTCCTCTTCTTTTTTTGCTTTCTTTTGTGTTGGCACTGTCATTTAAAAGAATTACAT
Source organism: Notamacropus eugenii (assembly GCF_028372415.1). Lineage (NCBI taxonomy): Eukaryota > Metazoa > Chordata > Mammalia > Diprotodontia > Macropodidae > Notamacropus > Notamacropus eugenii. The sequence continues at coordinate 65,718,582 of NC_092879.1, read as the reverse complement.
TTCTTAGTGAAAAACACCTGAGCTAGAAAGAGGAATTCTACAGTGAGTCATGGCAATCAAAATGCCTGGGGATGAATCACAGCCTCCATGACAGGGAACTGGGGGAGGTGCACCTCCCCCTTCTTCAAGACTTCCAAAGAACCATGATTTTGTGCACTTAGCCCTCCTTCCTTGCAGGCAGATCACCACCCCTCCATGTCTTTGAATATAGCTTCATGCCTTACTAAGGCCAGGAAATTCCATTTTCTGGCAGCTAACCTCTAGTAATGAGCCTCAGAGACCTTAGCTAAACGTTGTATGAGAGACACACAGACCATCCTTAGGCCTCTACTTGGGGCTCTTTTGGCTCAGTAAAGACTATTCAAACTTCTCCTTTGCTGGTGGAGCTTCTGGAATCCATGGTTACCCAAACACCACCAGGAGGTGTCAGAAGAGGACTTTGATAAAATGGCCACTGGGTAGTACAGTGAATACAATGCTGGATTTGGAGTAAGGGAGACTTCAGTCTACATCTTCCCTCAGACACTTAATAGCTGTATGATCCTGGGCAAGTCAATCCCTCAACATCAGTTTCTTGATCTATAAAATGGAGATAAATAAGAACACTTACCTTATACAGCTTTTGTGAGAATTAAATGAGATAGCACATGGAAAGTACTTTGGGAACCTTAATGTGCTATATGGATACTAGCTATTATTATAACAATTATTATTAATTACTAAATATAAATCCCCAGCATACAATCCAGCATATTACCTCTATCCTAGATTGTTTCTGGTAGTCAAAGCCACTTACTCAGTCCCAAAGTCAAGTCACATTTAAGTTCCCTTTACAATTCTCATTCAGAAGTTCTGGAGCATAGCTTTTGTTGGATTTCTTTCTCTCTGTTTAGCTTTGTGCCAAAAGTCTGTCAGTAGACGAGTCATTCATCACCCCAAACCAGACCACTGGTCTACTTGAGGCACAAAGATTCTCCCTGGGTGTCTGATTTCTCCAATTCAGGAAAGTTAGGGCCATGTTGATGTTCTGGACATCTCAGTGGGAAAAAAATCAATCACTCAAAGTAGTGGTCTAAAATGATACAGAGAAATAGCTGGTGGACTAATCAACCTCTACACTTTCCAGTGGGTTCTGTTGGCATCAGAGACACACTACAGACCACAAGCCACTCAGGTAACATTCACTGAGCTACAGTGGATTCCTAGACAGCATTCCAGTGATCTAAGGAAAAAGCCTAGAGAGAGGAAATATGCAGATGAGATTGATTTTACCCACCATTTTGGGGCATATCTTAAATGGGAATAGTTAGCTATCAAGAGTTACCAAGCTCCCCTTTTATGGAAAGCATAATATACTAGAAAGTGTTGTTGCTACTCAGACCTCATGAACTGTACTATCCATGGGGTTTTCGTGGCAAAGATACTGGAGTGGTTTGCCATTTTCTTCTCCAGTGGATTAAGGCAAACAGAGGTAAAGTGACTTGTTCAGGGTCACACAGCTAGTAAGTGTAAGTAAGGATTTGAACTCAGGTCTTCCTCATTCCAGGCCAGTGCTCTAGCCACTGAGCTAGCTCTCCAGCTGCCTCCTACTGGGTAAAGTAAGGAGAGAAAAAAAAACCAGAAATAAAGATACTTTCTGCCCTTGGAGCTGACCATCCATCTAGGGTAATGGAAGATATGGCATGAAATGTTTAATGAAAATATACTTGTCAAACAAAATATATGTACAGAGTATGTTCAAATGGACATATCTGTGCCTTCCAGCAACTGTCATTAGTGAACATCTCTCTAATGCAGCTTTTGTTTGTTTCTACAGCCTTGGGATTGGCCACGACAAAGGTGTCCACTAAGGGCAGCTGCTGGAAAATGCAGCTGTTTCTATTTGCATATGCCCCCTATGGACAAACAAGGGTAATTAAGAGAGTGCACAATGAGGAGCCACAGGGAAGCAATGATCACAATTACATGAGAACCCTTAACTGCTTTGACAACTGTAGAGAAACTAACCCCTGAATAGCAGGGGTTCACATTGATCAGGCTGAAGCAAGGCATTGCCAGCATTTTGAATGGAAGGATCCTATAGGATGGCTGACAAGGCCTGGCTCAGACTGACTGTGAGCAGGTTGGGAAAGGTCAAAGAAGCAAGAGGAAGAGGGTAAATGAGAGAGCAAGAATCACCAAGTGACCTTAATTAAAAGAAGGCAACTTGGCAGTTGGGTAAAAGAGTTCAGAAGCTGTCACAGAGGAAAGCCACATGTGCTGGAGCAACAGGGGCCTATTTCTGAACAAGAAATGCTGTATTTTACAAAGGATTCAAGCAAACCTTAACCTTGCAAGTCCTGAATTCTGTCTCACAATGGTGGTTTTGCCTAGAAACGTGCTGTTCGGTGCTTGTCAAATACAAGTAATCACAACTCTTCTTCCTGGGTTCGTGCTGGATTCAAGCAATGTGTTTGGCCAGGCATTTTTCCTTGTTAGCGTCTGACTACGGAGTGTAGACAATTGAGAATGAATGCAATTACAAACTATTCAGATAGAGCTATTATTAAGCATTCATATTTCAATCAATGGTGCAGAAGGAAACTATGGCAGAAATACAATTTATTCTGACAATATTTGCATATTGGTGTCAGGAGCTTGATTCAAACCAATTATACTAGAGTTATCTATGAAAACCATATGGTGGACAGATAGATATGGCATACTCTTCCAGTTAAAATCTGCACTATAGTATTTGCATAGCAAGAACAGCAAACAGACAAGGAAATATTTATTATTCATGGACTAGACACAGTGACATAGGGTCCCATCCCTTTTATTTCAAATGGTCATGTGTTTACACAAATAATTACCATCCAAATAATTATAATTATTGCATTAATATCAGGCAATGGACAGAGAAAGCAGAATGATGTAAGGGGCAGAATGAAGAGGACTGTGAAATGACAGTGCGTAAGTTTTTGGTTTTCTCAACTGAGTAATAATAACATGAAAGCTCACAGACTACATTTGCATAAGCTCACAAAGCACTTCATGTACCAGCCTTATGAGGTATACGAAAATCCAGGTTTTAGAGCTGGTTGCAACCTCAGTCATTATCCGGTTCAATTTATATCTGAAAAAGGACATTTTCTGCTATATCCTTAACAAGTAGTCCTCTAGTCTTTTCCTAATGAGTGTCTGCTGCCCCTCTGGGGACCCAACTAGCCAGTTCCCACTGGACAACGAAGCTCGCTCTTCCTTCGTTCGTTCCTCCTTTCCATATCTCCCCTCCCTTCTCTCCCTCTGTCCGTATAGGGAATCATACTCTAACCTGCAGATACTCTGCAAATCTATCTATCTCAAAATATAAATTTTGATCACCAAAACCCAGCAAGGGATGCTTGGATTTTGATGTCTCTGAATGAGTGTAAGTAGCAATTGTTTCTGTTTGGGCCAGAAATCCTAGAGTCTTCCCCTTCCTAGACTGATTTTTTATTTTTTATTTTTTTGCCTCATTTCTTTTTTTTTCTAACTAATTGATTTATTTTTAGTTTTCAACATTCATTTCCACAAGATTTTGAGTTTCAAATTTTCTCCCCATCTCTCTACTCCCCCACCCCAAAACACCTTGCATTCTGATTGCCCCTTCCCCCAATCTGCCCTCCCTTCTATCACACCCCTCCTTTTTCTTTTTCTTTTTTTTCTTTTTATTTATTTTTTTTATTTTACTTTTAACATTCATTTTCACAAAATTTTGGGTTACAAATTTTCTTCCCTTTTATCCCCTCCCCGCCCAAACACCAAGCATTCTAATTGCCCCTGTGACCAATCTGCTCTCTCTTCTATCATCCCTCTCTGCCCTTGTCTCCATCTTCTCTTTTGTCCTGTAGGGCCAGATAGCTTTCTTTACCCCTTTACCTGTATTTCTTATTTCCTAGTGGTAAGAACATTACAGTTGATCCTAACACTTTGAGTTCCAATTTCTTTAGCTCCCTCCCTCTCCACCCCTTCCCTCTGGAAGGCAAGTCAATATAGGCCAAATCTGTGTAGTTTGGCAAATGACTTCCATAATAGTTGTGTTCTATAGGACTAACTATATTTCCCTCCATCCTATCCTGTCCCCCATTACTTCTATTCTCTTTTGATCCTATCCCACCCCATGAGTGTTGGCCTCGGATTGCATTCTCCTCCCCGTGCCCTCCCTTCTATTATCCCCCCCACCCTACTTGTCCCCTTGTCCCCCATTCTCCTGTATTGTGAGATAGATTTTCCTATCAAAATGAGTGTGCATTTTGTTCTTTCCTTTAGTGGAATGTGATGAGAGTAGACTTCATGTTTTCCTCTCACCTCCCCTCATTATCCCTCCACTAATGAGTCTTTTGCTTGCCTCTTTTATGAGAGATAATTTGCTCCATTCAATTTCTCCCTTTCTCCTCCCTGTATATTTCTCTCTCACTGCTTGATTTCATTTTTTTTAAGATATGATCCCATCCTCTTCAATTCACTCTGTGCACTCTGTCTCTATGTATGTGTGTGTGTGTGTGTGGATGTGTGTGTGTGTACTCCCACCCAGTACCCAGATACTGAAATGTTTCAAGAGTTACAAATATTGTCTTTCCATGTAGGAATGTGAACAGTTCAACTTTAGTAAGTCCCTTATGACTTCTCTTTGCTGTTCACCTTTTCATGGTTCTCTTCATTCTTGTGTTTGAAAGTCAAATTTTCTTTTCAGCTCTGGTCTTTTCATCAAGAATGCTTGAAAATCCTCTATTTCATTGAAAGACCATTTTTTCCCCTGAAGTATTATACTCAGTTTTGCTGGGTAGGTGATTCTTGGTTTTAGTCCTAGTTCCTTTGACTTCTGTAATATCCTATTCCATGCCCTTCAATCCCTTAATGTAGAGGCTGCTAGATCTTGTGTTATCCTGATTGTATTTCCACAATACTTGAATTGTTTCTTTCTAGCTGCTTGCAATATTTTCTCCTTGACCTGGGAACTCTGGAATTTGGCCACAATGTTCCTAGGAGTTTCTCTTTTTGGATCTCTTTCATGCGGTGTTCTGTGGATTCCTTGAATATTTATTTTGCCCTCTGGTTCTAGAATCTCAGGGCAGTTTTCCTTGATAATTTCATGGAAAATGATGTCTAGGCTCTTCTTTTGATCATGGCTTTCAGGTAGTCCCAAAATTTTTAAATTGTCTCTCCTGAATCTATTTTCCAGGTCAGTTGTTTTTCCAATGAGATATTTCACATTATCTTCCATTTTTCCATTCTTCTCTCTTTGTTCTGTGATATAATGGTTTCTCACAAAGTCCTTAGCGTCCATCTGTGCCATTCTAGTTTTGAAAGAACTATTTTCTTCAGTGAGCTTTTGAATCTCCTTTTCCATTTGGCTAATTCTGCTTTTGAAAGCATTCTTCTCCTCATTGGCTTTTTGAACCTCTTTTGCCAATTGAGTTAGGCTAGTTTTCAAGGTGTTAATTTCTTCAACATTTTTTTGGTTCTCCTTTAGCAGGGAGCTGATCTGCTTTTCATGCTTCTCTTTCATCCCTCTCATTTCTCTTCCCAGTTTTTCCTTCACCTCTCTAACTTGATTTTCAAAATTCTTTTTGAGCTCTTCCATGGCCTGAGCCCATTGGGTGGGCTGGGGCACAGAAGCCTTGATTTCTGTGTCTTTGCCTGATGGTAAGCATTGTTCTTCCTCATCAGAAAGGAAGGGAGGAAATGCCTGTTCTCCAAGAAAGTAGCCTTCAATAGTCTTATTTCTTTTCCCTTTTCTGGGCATTTTCCCAGCCAGTGACTTGACCTCTGAATTTTCTCCTCACACCCACCTCTCCTCCTGGTCCTCCCAGCCAGCGTTTGGGGACTGAGATTCAAATGCTGCTTCCAGCCTTAGGGCTTTTGGCGGGGGCAGGGCTGCTATTCAGTGTGAGAATTAAGTTCAGATGGTCAGGTCGGGGCAGGGCCGCCTCTCAGGCTCAGTTCCCTCAGGGGGTTTATGTACAGACCTTCCACAATGGATCCAGGCTCCCGCCTGCTTGGGGAGCCCCGGTCTGCAGCCGCCTCTCAGCTTCTACCTCTGGGGGGGGCCCGAATCATGGGCACCCCACTCCCCTCTCGACCCACCAAGAGACTCTCTCACCGACCCCCGTCACCTTTGGGCGGAGGAACTTGTGCGGCTGCTGGAGATCCCATCCCTGAAGCTTGCTTGGGTCTGTTTCTCTTGGTGCCATGGCCGCAGCAGGTCTGGACTGGGCTGGGCTCCGCGTCTGCAGCACGACGGACCTTTTGCGAGAGGTTTGCAGGTCCCTCTGTGGGTGGAGGGACCCGTGTGGCCACTGGAGGTCCCGTCCCCGAAGCCCGCTCGGATCTTTTCCTCTCGGTGCCGCGGCCAATGCAGAGCTGCCCTCAGCTCCCAGTCCCGGCGCCCAGTCCGCAGCGCGAAGGACCCCCTGCGAGAGGTTTGCAGGTCCCTCCAGAACAGAAATCTCCCTCGCTCCAATATTCCGTGGCCTCTGGGTGCAGAATTCACCGTGAGTTGCTCCCCTGTAGCCGTTCTGTGGGTTGTGGCTTCGGAGCTATGTGTATGTGCGTCTTTCTACTCCGCCATCTTGGCTCCGCCCCACCCTTCCTTTTTCTTATCCCCATCTTCTCTCTTTTCTTGTAGGGCAAGATAGATTTCTACACCTGTGTGTCTTATTTCCTAGTTACATGCAAAAGCAATTTTCAACATTCATTCCTAAAACTTTGAGTTCTAACGTCTCTCCCTTCTTCCCTCCCCACCCATCCCCACTGAGAAGGCAAGCAATTCAATATAGGCTATATATGTGTAGTTTTACAAAAGGCTTTCATAATGGTCATGTTGTATAAGACTAACTATATTTCCCTCCATCCTATCCTGCCCCCCATTTATTCTATTCTCTCTTTTGACCTTATCCCTCCCCAAAATTGTTTACTTCTAATTACCCCCTCCTCTCATTTGCCCTCCCTTCTATCATACTCCCCCCCCCACATTCCACTTATCCCCTTTTCCCCTACTTTCCTGTAGGGTAAGATACGTTTTCATACCAAATTGAGTGTGCATGTTATTCCCTCCTTAAGCCAAATGCAATGAAAGTAAGCTTCACTTTTTCCTTCTCACCTCCCCCTTTTCCCCTCCATTGAAAAAACTTTTCTTGCCTTCTTTGATAGACAATTTGCCCCATTCCATTTATCCATTTCTCCTCCCAATATATTCCTCTCTCATCCCTTAATTTCATTTATTTAGATATCATCCATTCCTATTCAACTCATCCTGTGCCTTCTGTCTATACATATATGCATAATCCCTCTAATTACCCAGACACTGAGAAAAGTTTCAAGAGTTACAAATATTATCTTTCCATGTAGGAATGTAAACAGTTCAGCTTTAATAAGTCCCTTATGATTTCACTTTCCTGTTTACCTTTTCATGGTTCTCTTCATTCTTGTGTTTGAAAGTCAAATTTTCTATTCACCTCTGGTCTCTTCATCAAGAATGCTTGAAAGTCCTCTATTTCATTGAATGAGCATCTTTTCCCCTGAAATATTATACTCAGTTTTGCTGGGTAGGTGATTCTTGGTTTTAGTCCTAGTTCCTTTGACTTCTGGAATATCATATTCCAGGCTCTTCAATCTCTTAATGTAGAAACTGCCAGATCTTATGTTATCCTGATTGTATTTCCACAATGCTGGAATTGTTTCTTTCTGGCTGCTTGCAATATTTTCTCCTTGACCTGGGAACTCTGGAATTTGGCTACAATATTCCTAGGAGTTTTTCTTTTTGGATCTCTTTCAGAAGGTGTTTGGTGAATTCTTTCCACATTTATTTTATCCTCTGATTCCAGAATATCAGGGCAGTTTTCCTTGATAATTTCATGAAAGATGATGTCTAGGCCTTTTTTTGATCATGACTTTCGGGTCATCCCATAATTTTTAAATTATCTCTCCTGGATCTATTTTCAAGGTCAGTTGTTTTTCCAATGAGATATTTCACATTATCTTCCATTTTTTTCGTTATTCTGGTTTTGTTTTGAAATTTCTTGGCTTCTCATCAAGTCATTAGCTTCTATCTGCTCCATTCTAATTTTTAAAGAACTATTTTCTTCAGTGAGCTTTTGAACCTTCTTTTCCATTTGGCTAATTCTGCTCTTTAAAGCATTCTTCTCCTCATTAGCTTTTTGGGCCTCTTTCACCATTTGAGTTAGTCTGTTTTTAAAGGTGTTAATTTCATTCTACTTTTGGGCAGCTGTAATTGTCATGTAGGGCAGCTAGATGGTGCAATGGATACAGCAACAAACCTGAAGTCTGGAAAACTCATCTTTGTGAGTTCAAATATGACCGGAGACATTTACTAGCTGTGTTACCCTGAGCAAGTCACTTCGCCCTTTGCTTCAGTTTCCTCATCTGTAAAATGAGTTGGACAAGGAAATGGCAAACCATCCCAGTATCTTTGCCAAGAAAACCCCAAATGGGGTCACAGAATTGGATGCAATTGAAAAATGATTGAACAGCAGCAATTGTTATGCAGTTTTTCCTTGCTTCAACATGAAACCAGTCTCATCATTCTTCCATCTAATAGTCCTTCAAATATAGTTATCATGTTCCCTCTACCCCTTAAGTCTTCTCATTCAAGATTAAGCCCTCCTCTCATTTCTCCAATCAGTCTTTATATGACATGAAGTCTGGGTTGCCTTCCTCTGAACTCTTTCTAGCTTATGAATGGCCTTCCTAAAATGTGGTGACCAGAACCAAACACAATACTCCAGATCTGGTCTAACTGAGGCAGAAGAGAATGAGATTATCACCCCTTATTCACAGATACAATATCTGTAGTACTGCTTAAAATCACATCAACTTGGAGGGGTTCCTGGCGTATCACACCCATAGAATTATATTGAGCTTGCAATTAATTAAACCCCCAGATTTTTAAATGAACTGAACTCTGAGATAACACTTAGGAATATACTTAGATTAATGCAACATTTTCAAGTGAAAATACTGAAATTTATAGAAATGTAGGATCAGCTAAGCCAGACCTCTGCTTTCAGGTAGTACTCTGTGCTAAGGAGATGCAAATTGTCTCATAAAGCCCCAATTAGCCTGTTAAAATACAAGTAATGTCATGAGAATAGACTTTGATACTGAGTCTCTAAGATTGACTTATACTTAAGAGATGATATGGTCTTTTACAATATTTCCTTTAACTTTGATATAATCATCCTCTGCCTTAACTGAAAGACCATTCATCTTATTTCTCAAGTTTATTCCTCTTATTCATCTGTAAAATATGAAGAAAGTAAGCAGGAAGGGCAGGGATGCTATTCAGCAATAGATCCAAATATTTGATGGGTATACATTCATCCAAGTCATGTGGTCATTGCAAAAATGATCAAACAAAGTCACTACTTGGCAGGCAGGTGAATTTGGTAAAGCCTCAAGCTCCCTGGACCTCAGTTTCAGTATCTGCAAAACATGGGCATAGGACTTTCTGATTTCTAAGGTTTCTTCCAGCTCTTGAATTCTATGCAATGAAATTGATGGGTTGCAAAAATTGGGTTTTAGGGATTCATCTCTTTCCCTACTGCTAGCTTCAACTCTAGCTGGAGTACCTTTCATTTTACGTTTTACTCAGGAAAGAGCACTGGGCTTGCAATCACAAAGCCTGGGTTCAAGTACTAATTCTGAAGCTTTATTAGCAGTATGCCTCAAGTGAGTTGGTTTCTTTCTCTGCGGCTCAGTTTCCTCAAGTGCATACAATAATACCTACACTGACTCTACCCACCTCAAATGGTCATTGGTAAGGAAAGTGCTTCATAAACTTCAATGCATTATGTAAAGGTAAGATATTATTAGACAAGTTTAAACACATTTTTCGTAAGAGCTTGAAAAGGAGGGCTAGCCTATGTAAGTATGGAGAGGCTGTTTTCTAGTTGATTGGCTACGAGGTATAGAATGTTTTGGCAATGAAAACCCATGCAACAAAGGAAAATAAAGAAGAGCCCTCATTTCTACGTGCTTCTATCACAGCATTGCAGAGAATGGGAAAAAGGGGACTGTCTATAAACATTAACAGTTTTTGGTACTCTAAAAGTGTGAACTTTATCCAGAAATCATTGAGTTGATATATTACTGATGGAAGTGAACTGTATCAGTATTGATCACTATTGAGCAATATTTCCACTATAAATTAAACTAGAAGACACAAGAAAGTTGTAGTTAAATGGAAGAATGGGGGCCATGGGGATATGATTAGCAAGATGGCAGAAGAGTTCTTTTCCATATACTTCTCCAAATAGAAAGTCTCAAGAGAAGACAATACACCAAATCAAGAGTAATTAAAGCTGAGCTTGGAAGATGTGGAGATAGTAACAGAAAAAGATAAAGGCCTCATTAAATAACAGTAGAAAATCTAAATACGAGGGCGGAGCCAAGATGGCAGAGTAGAAAGAGGCACATACACATAGCTCCGAACCCACAATCCACAGAACGGCTACAGGGGAGCAACTCATGGTGAATTCTGCACCCAGAGGCCACGGAATATTGGAGCGAGGGAGATTTCTGTTCCGGAGAGACCTGCAAACCTCTCGCAGGGGGTCCTTCGCGCTGTGGACTGGGCGCCGGGACTGGGAGCTGAGGGCAGCCCTGCAGCAGCCGCGACACCATGAGGAAAAGATCTGAGCAGGCTACGGGGATGGGATCTCCAGCAGTCACGTGGGTCTCTCTACCCACAGAGGGACCTGCAAACCTCTCGCAAAAGGTCCGTCATGCTGCAGACGCGGGGCCCAGCCCAGACCTGTGGCGGCCGCGGCTCCAAGAGGTACAGATCCGAGCAGGCTTCAGGGATGGGATCTCCAGCGGTGGCACAAGCCCCTCCACCCACAGGTGACGGGGGTCGGTGAGAGAGTCTCTTTGGCGGGTCGAGAGGGGAATGGGGTGCCCCCATGGCTCGGGCCCCCCCAGGAGATAGAAGCTGAGAGGCGGCTGCAGACAGGGGCTCCCCAAGCGGGCGGGAGCCTGGATCCATTGTGGAAGGTCTGTACATAAACCCCCTGAGGGAACTGAGCCTGAGAGGCGGCCCTGCCCCGACCTGACCATCTGAACTTAATTCTCACACTGAATAGCAGCCCCGCCCCCACCAAAAGCCCTAAGGCTGGAAGCAGCATTTGAATCCCAGTCCCCAAACTCTGCCTGGGAGGACCAGGAGGAGGGGTGGGTGTGAGGAGAATATTCAGAGGTCAAGTCACTGGCTGGGGAGAATGCCCAGAAAAAGGAAAAGAAATAAAACTATTGATGGCTACTTTCTGGGGGAACAGACATTTCCTCCCTTCCTTTCTGATGAGGAAGAACAATGCTTACCATCAGACAAAGACACAGAAATCAAGGATTCTGTGCCCCAGCCCACCCAATAGGCTCAGGCCATGGAAGAGCTCAAAAAGAATTTTGAAAATCAAGTTAGAGAGGTGAAGGAAAAACTGGGAAGAGAAATGAGAGGGATGAAAGAGAAGCATGAAAAGCAGATCAGCTCCCTGCTAAAGGAGAACCAAAAAAATGTTGAAGAAATTAACACCTTGAAAACTAGCCTAACTCAATTGGCAAAAGAGGTTCAAAAAGCCAATGAGGAGAAGAATGCTTTCAAAAGCAGAATTAGCCAAATGGAAAAGGAGATTCAAAAGCTCACTGAAGAAAATAGTTCTTTCAAAACTAGAATGGCACAGATGACGCTAAGGACTTTATGAGAAAGATAGATATCACAGAACATAGCGAGAAGATTGGAAAAATGGAAGATAATGTGAAATATCTTATTGGAAAAACAACTGACCTGGAAAAGAGATTCAGGAGAGACAATGTAAAAATTCTGGGACTACCTGAAAACCATCATCAGAAGAAGAGCCTAGACATCATCTTCCATGAAATTATCAAGGAAAACTGCCCTGACATTCTAGAACCAGAGGGCAAAATAAATATTCAATGAATCCACAGAACACCGCATGAAAGAGATCCAAAAAGAGAAACTCCTAGGAACATTGTGGCCAAATTCCATAGTTCCCAGGTCAAGGAGAAAATATTGCAAGCAGCTAGAAAGAAACAATTCAAGTATTGTGGAAATACAATCAGGATAACACAAGATCTAGCAGCCTCTACATTAAGGGATTGAAGGGCATGGAATAGGATATTACAGAAGTCAAAGGAACTAGGACTAAAACCAAGAATCACCTACCCAGCAAAACTGAGTATAATACTTCAGGAGAAAAAATGGTCTTTCAATGAAATGGAGGATTTTCAGGTTTTCTTGATGAAAAGACCAGAGCTGAAAAGAAAATTTGACTTTCAAACACAAGAATGAAGAGAACCATGAAAAGGTGAACAGCAAAGAGAAGTCATAAGGGACTTACTAAAGTTGAACTGTTTACATTCCTACATGGAAAGACAATATTTGTAACTCTTGAAACATTTCAGTATCTGGGTACTGGGTGGGAGTACACACACACACATGCACACACACACACATACATAGAGACAGAGTGCACAGAGTGAATTGAAGAGGATGGGATCATATCTTAAAAAAAAATGAAATCAAGCAGTGAGAGAGAAATATTGGGAGGAGAAAGGGGGAAATTGAATGGGGCAAATTATCTCTCATAAAAGAGGCAAGCAAAGACTTATTAGTGGAGGGATAAAGAGGGGAGGCAAGAGAAAATCATGAGGTCTACTCTCATCACATTCCACTAAAGGAAAGAACAAAATGCACACTCATTTTGATAGGAAAATCTATCTCACAATACAGGAGAGTGGGGGACAAGGGCACAACCAGGGTTGGGGGGAGGATAGAGGGGAGGGCATGGGGAGGAGAATGCAATCCGAGGTCGACACTCATGGGGAGGGAAAGGATCATAAGAGAATAGAAGTAATGCGGGACAGGATAGGATGGAGGGAAATATAGTTAGTCCTATACATCACAACTAGTATGGAAATCATTTGCAAAACTACACAGATTTGGCCTATATTGACTTGCTTGTCCTCCAAAGGGAAGGGGTGGAGAGGGAGGGAGCTAAAGAAGTTGGAACTCAAAGTGTTAGGATCAACTGTAATGTTCTTACCACTAGGAAATAAGAAATACAGGTTAAGGGGTAAAGAAAGCTATCTGGCCCTACAGGACAAAAGAGAAGATGGAGACAAGGGCAGAGAGGGAGGATAGAAGAGAGAGCAGATTGGTCACAGGGGCAATTAGAATGCTTGTGTTTGGGGGGGGGAGGGGATAAAAGGGGAGAAAATTTGTAACCCAAAACTTTGTGAAAATAAATGTTAAAAGTTAAATAAATAAAAAAAAGACTGTAAAAAAAAAAGAAAATCTAAATACATAAAGCTTCCTCTCATCAGCCCCACTTCCAGGCCATACAATATGACAGAGCCTCTGTTCAAGGCTTTGCACTTGCTTAGAAAACACTGATCCTGTCCAACCATTGTGAACTTGTGGGTAGTGATATGATGGGTAAGTTGATGAAAGATAGATATGAGGCTTCCAGGTAGAACGGAAAGGGGACTAGAAGTCTGCCTGTCGTCCATCCTTTCTCCATAGAGTTTACCTAAGGTAGGGTACCAGCTAGGCACCCCCACACTCCAACTCAACCTAAAGTAGGGGTTCTTCATTGATGTCATAGTCCTTTTTGGTAGTTTTGTTCAGCCTTTGGACTTCTCAGAATAAGGTTTTTTAAATACTTAAAATAAAATATATAGGGTTACAAAAGAAGCCAATTATGCTGAAACACAGTTATTTAAAAAAAAAAAAAACAAGAAGAAGAAGTTCACAGACCCCAGGTTCAGAGCTCATATTCTAGAGGAAGACTTGTGGCCCACTGGGTGCCTCCTTGATGGGAAATTTATGGGAAAATTTGGACAAAAGTCTCAAAGAATTAGAAAGTGCAGAGGGGCTATTCTGGGGGAAGGGCCATCTGCATCAACAATATCCCACCTCCACTGAAGTATTAAAGCATAACTATGTTTCAGAATTTTGAAATGATATCAAATACTGACAAAGCCATCATTTATTCCCAGGGTGGAATCTAGAGAAAGGGACTTCAAGCCCACTGCTGAAAAAGCCAAAGAGTATGTAAATTGTACCGTTTTCCCTCCTCCACTCCACACATTCCTCAATGAATAAGTCATTATGCAGAATATAAATTATTTCGCAATCACTGACTCATGGAATGAAGGCTATGGAGCAGGACCAGGGGTCAAAACAATGCAACGGGGTTTTTCTTTTTTTTCCATTGGTAGAGGGTAAAAAATGGGATGCTATAAATGTTCCTCATTGGTATTCAACCTTCACGAACAGCTGAAGGCAGAGAGCATGTCAAAATGCTGGTCTGTCTCTGAACCTTAAACTTGTTTCGAAACTTGTTAAAGCCTTGATATTCAAACTTTTTATTACAAACCTCAGCTACTTAGGTGTGAGTCAAATAACCGACTCCTAAGCCTTATAAAGATTAAAAATAAAATAAAGTTAGACAAGAACTTAAAGTTTGCAAGTCTCCCCTTTAAGAAGTTAAGCTGTTCAATGAATATTAAAAATCAAACTCTATTTAAACAAATAATATCAAAACAAACTGTCCAATATTCTTCAGGGATCCCTGAGCAAAAGCTCAGGGAAAATATGGACTTCAGGTCATTTCTCACTTAAATCACATGAAGTCTATTTAACTAATCAAAAAATGTCATGTTTTGCTATGCTTAAATTAAATCTCAAATGAGACCAAAGAGGTTTGACACCTTTAAAAATCAGGTCCAGTTAGCAAGGGAACCCAAGCTGGGATCATGTAAAAACTGACGGAACAAAAATGCTGAATATTCTAAGGGAAAAAAACAAAAAACAAAAAACCTTTAAAGTAGCTCAACTGCTGAAGGTGGGAGCGTGTGACTGTTGCAGGATGATAGCACACACTGAGGTGGAAAACACACACAATGCATGATCAGCTGATTCAGAATGGGGAGAAATCCTGCCCTGGAAACAGCAGAGACAGCATACCTTCTACACACACCAAGGGGGCAATTCTCAGGGCAAGTATGGAAGCTCCAAAGTGAGATGGAAGACCTTTAGCCCCAAATGGGAGACTCAGTGCTGAGAGCCATTTGGTCTAGACTTAGAGAAAAGAAATCTCTGGCTCATGCATGTAGGAAAGATAAATATCTTCTTTCTTCCTTACAACAGAAAGACGGCAGCCTCAGTACTGCATGTGATTTATAATGGAAATCTTAGTGGGGCATAGTTCTTGAGATCTCTTGTTCAAAAGAATTATTTTGTAACTCAATGACAACCAGTGTTTCATAAGCTCTAATATATAAATTACTTAGGAAAGAACTCTCTATTTGATTAGAACTTCTGGGAAAACTGAAAATCAGTCTGGTAGAAAGTAGGTTTCGCCCAGCATTTACACCATGTTTTGTAACGTATTCAAAATAAAGAAGTGATGTGAATATTAAAGGCCATGCCATAAAAAAAAGTAAGAGAAACAGATCACATACCTTTCATAGGTACAGGCAGGAGATGAGCTTTTAAAGGGACAGGGACATTTATGAAAGATAAAATAGATAATTGGGACTACCTGAGATTGAAAAGCTTTTATACAAAAAAGTAATGCATCTAGGCTAAGAAGGGAAGAGACCTATTGAGAAGATATCTTTGTTATCAAATATCTCTGATAAGATTTGCTATCTCAGATATACAGACAGTAATATTTAAGACTAAAAGTCATTCTCCAATAGATAAGTGGCAAAAGGATATGAGTTTTCAAAAAAGAATTTCAAACTGTTAACAACCACATAAAATAATGTTTCAAATCATTAATAAAAGAGATATAAATTAAAAATCCTGAGGTTTCACTTCACATTCAGCAACTTGGCAAACGTGACAAAAAAACCGAAAATTGTCCATGTTGGAGAGGTTCTGGAAAGACAGTCACACTAATTCACTTTTATTGAGTGAGCAGTGAATTACAACAACCATTCAGGAAAGCAATTTGGAATTCTACACAGAAAGTGACTAAAATGTCTATGCCCTTTGATCCAGAGATTCTATTGGTAGGCGTAAATCCCAAGAAGGTCAATGACAAAAAGAATTACTCGATATACACCAAAGTAGCATTTTTATAGTAGCAAAGAAATAGAAACAGAGTAGATCTCATTGAATAGGGAATGGTCAAATAGAATGTGTTATGTGAATGTAATGGAATATATTGCTGGAATATATTATTATAAAAAATTATAAATATGATGAATACAGAGAAGCATGGTAAGGTTTATATGAACTGATATAGAATGAAGTAATCAGAGCCAGGAAAACAATATACTTAATAACAACATAAATGGAAACAACACTTGCAAAAGTTGAAAATGAATGCAATGAAATTATAAAGAACAAACAACCCGAAAGAAGAGATATGAGAATATACCTCATCCTCATCTGTACTCCTTAAAGATGTAGGTGGTGAGTGGGAGGTAGTCATTGGGTACTGAACTTTTTTGATGTATCAATCAGTTTTGTTGAGTTTTTTTCCTTTTTTCCCAAAAATTCTTCATCAAAATAGATGGTTCTCTGGAAAGACTTTCAGGGGGATAGCAAGGCCTTGTAAAAACAAAAGATACTAATAAAAATCTAATTTTTGAAAAGGTATTTTGCTTAGCCAATTGTGTTTATTTTTCACCAAAGCATTCTGGCAGGAGGCATCTCTATGGTTTTTCATCCAAGTCCACAAACATTTGTTAGATAGCTAGTCTTAGATATATTATGCCCAACTCTGCAGGTACAATCCCAAGACCAAAAACAGCCCCTGCTTTCAAGGAATGGATATTCTATAAGGAAGAAATCACATGTTCACAGGTACTTAATTAATTGCCAAGTAATTTCAAGAAGAGGGAATTAATAACTGAAGGATCTGGTGCAGTAAGTGAGACTTGGACTATACTTTAAAAAACTGTGAGAATCCTAGGAGGCAAAGATTCAGAGGGAGGGCAGGAACACTGGTGCAATGGTAGATAACAAGAAATGGACAGCCACGTATATGAAATGGCTAGCATCTAGACTAAAGAGTGAGTGAAGGGGACTGATAGAAAATAAGACTAAAAAGATGAGTGGGAACTAGATTGTGGAAGGATTTAAATGTCAAGTCGAAGATTTTTTATTTTCTATTAGCAAGAATAAGGAGTCACTGACAATTTTTGAATGGGGAGTGGCATGGTAAGTTCTATGCTTTAGGAATATCTCCTAACAATCAGAGCTGTCCAAAGTCAAATTGACTGCTGCAGAAGGACTTAGGATCAGAAAACCATTGATTTAAGAGCTAGAAAGAATCTGAGGGCATTTAACAGAGGAGAGAGGAAACTGAGCCATTGGATCTCTCCCCAGAAGTCTTCAAGTAGAAGCTGGATGAATGTCCACTTGTTGGGGATTCATGTTTAGGAAAGTGTTGAACTAGATGCCCTGTAATGTTGCTTGAAATTCTGAGATTCTGCAAAATATGCAGGGCAGTTACTATGATCCCCATCTTATCAATAAGAAATCTAAGATTCAAACTTTCATACCAAGTGACACAAATGTCACCTTTCACATCTTGCTGGAACCCAAAATGTTCATGCTGTGAATTTTTAATTCTCTCCCCCCACCACTATAAGGAAGACAACGGCTCTTTTGTTTAGAAGTTTTCTGTCTCAACCAGGCTCTATTTTCCCCATTTTTTCCATCTAAATGTACAGACAAATACTATTGTCCTCAGATACAGGCACACTGTGAGCAGAAAGAATGTGACCCTGCTCACTTTCCAATGGATGGAGCCATGGGCATGTCTGACTGAAATCCATTTCATTTGGCCAGTATCTTTGGCTTGGAAATCTTCCAATTGCATTACTTCACTTTCCACTCATCTTAGCAATTAATATAATGCGTTGAACGGTTGTTTAAATGTTTTATATAGGTATTCCTTATATCTGAAACTAGCTTGTAAGATCAGTGTGTATATATATATAATATATATGTATGTATGTATGTATATACATACACACATGCACACATATATGCAAATATGTACATATTTGTATATACACACGTGTGTGTGTATGTATGCACATATACATATATGTATGAATGTATGTATTCTCCAAAGAATTAGGCCAGAGGTGGGGAACCTGCAACTTTGAAGCCACATGTGGCCTTCTAAATCCTTAAGTGAAGTCTTTTGACTGAATCCTTTGGTTTCCTACCCCTGATAGGCACTTAGTAAGTGCTCAATGTCATTATCCTTTAATATTATTAACTGTGTAAAGCTTGACCCTAGCCAATGAATAAAGCCACAATTAGATGTAGGATTCACCTATGATCCTCTTATTTTTGGTGTGTGTGTGTGTGTGTGTGTGTGTGTGTGTGTGTGTGTGAGACAGAGAGAGAGAGAGAGAGAGAGATCTAGAACCATAATTATATCAGTGTAATCACACTGTAAAGTCTTACATATAGTTAACACTAAAGTAAATTCTAAAGGACTGAGCATTTGAGCAACTACTATGTGCCTAGCTCTGTGAAGAATACAAAAAAGTTATAATTCATGGTCCCTACCCTCAAAGGTTCCTTCTGATTACAACTGGAAAATCTAGAAGGCAAAGGACAAATGGTTATTACCTTAAGATCCCTGTTCCCCAACGTTGCTCCCTAGTGCTATTCATTCCTCAACTCCAGATCCTGCATACCTACGTCTCCTTTCTAAACCATCCTTTAGCTAAGTTCTTTGGACTTTACATCTCACTTTCCCAGAATCATCCCATTTGGCTGGACTTCCAGTCTTGGCTCCTTCTGGATAACCCTATTCCCTATCAGGGCAGGGAGGCAAGGCAAGTGTCAAATGTTGTCTGAAAGACATTCATTGGTGTAGCTACTGGAGTGTAGTGAGACAGGTAAGAATAAAAGCACTGTTTCTATTTTTTAAATGAGTGTAATTGTTCAGGTGAAATATGATTGAGGCCTGGAAACCAGTGGTGAGAATAAGGATATAAAAGAAAGGTCCAACCAAAGAGACCTTGTGAAGCAAGACTAAGAAAGGACTTGAGAGGGCCTCAAGTCTCTCCCCACCTCAATCCATCCTCCACACAATTACCAAAGTGGTTTTGGACAAGTCAATCAATTGCCCCATGATTAAAACAATTGAACAAGGATCTGGAAAAGGTCACTTAAATCACAGGCTTATAGAATCATAGACCTAGAGCTGGAATGAACCTTAGACTTAGCAATTAAGACTTTTACTAGGACTAATCACTAGCTACTCTTTTGAGGGATTTGGCAGTGAAGAGGAGATGACGGGATGGTAGTGTGGGTTAGCAGGATGCAAGGAAGGTTTTCCCAAGGTAGATCATATTTTAGGTTATTTGAATTTTTATTTTGTGATCAATTCCAAGTGAAGGTATAATACGTTAAGTGAAATCCAACCTATGACTATTTTCTGTTCTTAAAACACTAATTTATAAAAGAAAAATTAAGGTCTTCCTTACTGAGAAGATCTAAGATGATTTGGTTGTAGTACAGGCACACAAAATTATAACCTTTTGGTTTCTATTTAATGCAATCGGCAAAGAAGGTAACAAGTCCTTTCCAGAATGTCATTACTCTGATTGTTTTTTTTTTTTTTTATCCAATCTATTGAAGTGTTTTAACATCTCAATGTCAGCAATCAGTCCAGGAATTGTTACTGGGGAGGTAATAAGTGCAGAGAGCATTTTGAAGGATGACTGTTGTGTGCACTCATATTTTTGATGAAGGGTTGGGTTTTGAAATATTTGTTCTGCCTATTTTTTTTTTTTGCTGAAGCTTCTAACAAGGACTTGAAAAATTACTCTATAAACATATTTTTCTAAACTTTTATAACATTAAAACATCACTATTAAAAGAAGTCAGGGAATTGTTTTGACCTCTCCACCAAGACATGCCCCCAAACATCCCCCAAGTATCCACTTTCTGACTTCCTCTCTACACTTTCTTCCTCCTCCTCACTTGACAGGACTACCCAAACTAGTCCTTGCCTAAAAGACCAAGAGAGCTCAGGAGCAGGGAAAGTTGGGGCTGGAATGGACAGCCCTGGATTCATAAATAGCTGTTTTCATTGTGAATTTCATTTTTTAATTAATTTATTATGAGAATGTTGAAAACTGAACATTAATAAATTAATTAACTGGCTCCAAACAACGAAGAATGGTTATTACTCCCAAATCAATGGAGAGGTGCACAGTAGGTATAAGCAAATTATGACTTCTAGCCAACAATGAAGTCCAAGAAGAAAGAAGTAAAGGATATCATCAAGGAAAGGAAGATGAGCTGGGCTCCTGGTAAGAATGAAGAATGGCAAGGAGACAGGCAGAGGGCTCCACTGGTACCCTCATGGTATCAGGAGAAAGCAAGGTGCTGGTATTGAGGGGTGGTGATTTTTGTGAGGACATAGACCACAGTCATGAAGGATGGGTAGGTAGATGAGTTGTGATATACATTGTTGGACGGAACAGTGGAATTGAGATCACAGATTCATTTTTGAAAGACAAGAATGTGAATTATAATAAAAATGTTGACCAAAGGCAATGAAATTTACCTACTTGTCTTCTGTAGAATGTATAACCTATCATTTGCTTGACATTTAAGTCAATGCCATATGATAAAGATGCATTCATTTGCCTCTATTGGAAATATATTATTCAGTTACAAACATTCACTCCAACATGACATTTTAAGAGTTAGTGTAAGTCTCATCCTGAGAATCGCTCAGGACTATTTTGGAAGCAGACAATAATAATTATGAAGGCAGCCATGGTGCAGGGAAAAAAATGCTGGGTGTAGCATGAGACCTGGGCTGTAGTCCTAGCTTTAACTCTTACTATCTGTGTAACCTTGAGCAAGTCACATTCTCTTTCTGAGACTTAATTTACTCATCTGTAAAATAGGTGAGAATACTCAGGCCGCCCCAGGAGATAGAAGCTGAGAGGTGGCTGCAGACAGGGGCTCCCCAAGCGGGCAGGAGCCTGGATCCATTGTGGAAGGTCTGTACATAAACCCCCTGAGGGAACTGAGCCTGAGAGGCGGCCCTGCCCCGACCTGACCACCTGAACTTAATTCTCACACTGAATAGCAGCCCTGCCCCCGCCAAAAGCCCTAAGGCTGGAAGGAGCATTTGAATCCCAGTCCCCAAATGCTGCCTGGGAGGACCAGGAGGCGAGGTGGGTGTGAGGAGAATATTCAGAGGTCAAGTCACTGGCTGGGGAGAATGCCCAGAAAAGGGAAAAGAAATAAAACTATTGAAGGCTACTTTCTTGGAGAACAGACATTTCCTCCCTTCCTTTCTGATGAGGAAGAACAATGCTTACCATCAGACAAAGACACAGAAATCAAGGCTTCTGTGTCCCAGCCCACCCAATGGGCTCAGGCCATGGAAGAGCTCAAAAAGAATTTTGAAAATCAAGTTAGAGAGGTGAAGGAAAAACTGGGAAGAGAAATGAGAGGGATGAAAGAGAAGCATGAAAAGCAGATCAGCTCCCTGCTAAAGGAGAACCAAAAAAATGTTGAAGAAATTAACACCTTGAAAACTAGCCTAACTCAATTGGCAAAAGAGGTTCAAAAAGCCAATGAGGAGAAGAATGCTTTCAAAAGCAGAATTAGCCAAATGGAAAAGGAGATTCGAAAGCTCACTGAAGAAAATAGTTCTTTCAAAACTAGAATGGCACAGATGGACGCTAAGGACTTTATGAGAAAGATAGATATCACAGAACATAGCGAGAAGATTGGAAAAATGGAAGATAATGTGAAATATCTTATTGGAAAAACAACTGACCTGGAAAAGAGATTCAGGAGAGACAATGTAAAAATTCTGGGACTACCTGAAAACCATCATCAGAAGAAGAGCCTAGACATCATCTTCCATGAAATTATCAAGGAAAACTGCCCTGACATTCTAGAACCAGAGGGCAAAATAAATATTCAAGGAATCCACAGAACACCGCATGAAAGAGATCCAAAAAGAGAAACTCCTAGGAACATTGTGGCCAAATTCCAGAATTCCCAGGTGAAAGAGAAAATATTGCAAGCAGCTAGAAAGAAACAATTCAAATATTGTGGAAATACAATCAGGATAACACAAGATCTAGCAGCCTCTACATTAAGGGATCGAAGGGAATGGAATAGGATATTCCAGAAGTCAAGGAACTAGGACTAAAACCAAGAATCACCTACCCAGCAAAACTGAGTATAATACTTCAGGAGAAAAAATGGTCTTTCAATGAAATAGAGGATTTTCAAATTTTCTTGATGAAAAGACCAGAGCTGAAAAGAAAATTTGACTTTCAAACACAAGAATGAAGAGAACCATGAAAAGGTGAACAGCAAAGAGAAGTCATAAGGGACTTACTAAAGTTGAACTGTTTACATTCCTACATGGAAAGACAATATTTGTAACTCTTGAAACATTTCAGTATCTGGGTACTGGGTGGAAGTACACACACACACACATGCACACATGCACACATACATAGAGACAGAGTGCACAGAGTGAACTGAAGAGGATGGGATCATATCGTAAAAAAAAAATGAAATCAAGCAGTGAGAGAGAAATATTGGGAGGAGAAAGGGGGAAATTGAATGGGGCAAATTATCTCTCATAAAAGAGGCAAGCATAAGACTTATTAGTGGAGGGATAAAGAGGGGAGGCGAGAGAAAAACATGAGGTCTACTCTCATCACATTCCACTAAAGGAAAGAATAAAATGCATACTCATTTTGATAGGAAGACCTATCTCACAATACAGGAGAGTGGGGGACAAGGGCACAACCAGGGTTGGGGGGAGGATAGAGGGGAGGGCACGGGGAGGAGAATGCAATCCGAGGTCGACACTCATGGGGAGGAAAAGGATCATAAGAGAATAGAAGTAATGGGGGACAGGATAGGATGGAGGGAAATATAGTTAGTCCTATACAACACAACTAGTATGGAAATCATTTGCAAAACTACACAGATTTGGCCTATATTGAATTGCCTGTCTTCCAAAGGGAAGGGGTGGAGAGGGAGGGAGCTAAAAAAGTTGGAACTCAAAGTGTTAGGATCAACTGTAATGTTGTTACCACTAGGAAATAAGAAATACAGGTTAAGGGGTAAAGAAAGCTATCTGGCCCTACAGGACAAAAGAGAAGATGGAGACAAGGGCAGAGAGGGAGGATAGAAGAGAGAGCAGATTGGTCACAGGGCCAATTAGAATGCTTGGGTTTGGGGGGGGGAGGGGAGAAAAGGGGAGAAAATTTGTAACCCAAAATTTTGTGAAAATAAATGTTAAAAGTTAAATAAAAAAAATAAATAAAAAAATTAGGTGAGAATAGCACTAGTACAATCTACCTCATGGGGTTAATATATGTAAAGTGCTTTGGAAACTAGAATATCAATTACCATTGTAGTTATAACAAAGCAAATCACAAGTGAAGAACAAATTTCAAACCAACTCCATATCCCAGAGAATAGATAATACAATTTATCTCCTTCTTCTTAGCAGAGGTAGAAGACAAGAGGCAGGATGCTGCATGCATTTTCTGAGGTGCTCACTATATTAGTAACTCCTGTTTTCTTTGTTACAAGGAAGGTTTTGATTCCAAGGTGGGGGTGGGGTATATCTGAAAATGACTATGCCATAGAACTGGAAGGCGTCGTGCAACATTTAAAAATAAATAAATCCAGTACTTTATCTAATGAATAACCTGAATTTGTTCAGGCAAAAATTTTTTTATTTATTGGACTGATAATCCTACACTTCTGCTCCCCAAAAGATTTTGAGATGGTTCACAAAGTCAAAAGAGAAAGAAAAGTCTCATTTACTCATAGTCATAGCAGCACTTTTTTTTCTGTGATAGCAAAGGACTGGAAACAAAGCAGATGTCCATCGAGTGGGGAATGGCTGAACGAGTCATGGTACATGAATGTAATGGAATACTACTGTGCAGTAAGATGACAAATATGAGGAAGTTAAAGAAATATTGAATGAACTGCAAAATGAGTAAGAGAAAGAAACTAATGTAAACCATGATGACAGGAATGTACGGGAAAACGACAACAAAAAAAACTAAATCCTGAGTAATTGAAAAACCAATAATGATCCCAAAGGAGAGAGCGAAACCTCCCTCCTCTCAGCTGAGATACAGGGACGGTTAGGGCAGAATGTTGTCGTTTTTGTCAGTGGTTTTTGTTTCACTGGTTTTTTGTTTGTTAGAAAGGGACATTTTAGCTGGAGAGGTGGGGGGTTTAGGGGAGAAGGGTGCAGCATCTGAGGGATTTATCTCGAAATGATTGCCATGCAAAAATAAAAAGCATCAATGAACCATTCTCCCCCCAACCCCAAGAGTTTAGGTAAGCCTTATTTTACTGAGCATTTTACAAAACATTTTCAAGTGACTAGAGTGATTTCTGGAATCTAGATTCCTGGATAGGTTTCCGCCAGAAAGATCTGCAACCCACATGACCTAAAATTGCTTCACAAACCTCCATAGAGTTTCCAAATCACAGCTTTCTCTTTAATTGACAGGTGGAAATGGGAAATGTATCAACACACTTTCTAACCAGGCTGTTACCATTGTGATCTGGGTGAGGGTTCGACTGGAGATGAGATTTGGAAAACATGGATGAATGTCTTTAAAGCTGGTAAGCAGCTCATTATTTTCCTAATGCAGGGAGTTAGACATGTCAAAACCTTCAGCCTCTAATTCTCACAGGGCCCCACCAACTTTTCCCCTAGACTCTCAGAGCCATTGGCAAATCTTTCTGAAAGCAATTGTTACTGCTGGAACATTAACATGTAGTGCTGATGCAGAGAGCCCCATTAACTAAGCTCAGGCTTGGAGATCAGCCTAATGCCCACCTGTGTTATATTGTATGAGGCTTTCTCTGCATGTATTTACTGCTTCAAGGGCATGGCCTGACCTCTAGGGTATGTCTGAATCTTCAAAACAAAATGCTGTGTTGTCAAATAACCCAGGTATACTGCTTTGGCACTCTTCTAGCTTGTGCATGGTGGTTATATCTTTGGAGAGAATATCTGTTTTCCTAAAGGTCCTGAACCCCAGTTTTATAACTTTGTAAAAAATGTTCCTTTTAAGCTGGACCCTAACTTATTGGCAATCTTGCAACTGTCATCAGCAACTGTTTCTGTAACCAAGACACAAAAAAGTCCTTGAAGCAGAGGTATTATCAGAGATAAAGTCGAGAAAGCAGGTGCCATTATTCTGCCTAAAGTATCTGACAGTGAGCATACATCCAGCCAAGAATTCAAGCTGCTCTGCCAAACTCTCTCTGGAGAGCCAACATCAGTCATGTATGTGAGTTTACATTTAATCTGTTAATTATCTACTGTCACTTTGAGGGGAGGACAGACTTTCTCATAACTCATCAATTTCACCATTTGTGTTTTTCATACTCCTGCAACATAGGAATACTCAGAACCTAAGATTTCAAAGCATAGCCTTTGGAAGATAGGAAGAGGACTTTGTTGGGTTTTATCCTAAAACATTTAGCATATTTTCACATTTCATTCAGATGACCATACCATTTTTTTTAGCGAGAGAGCATATGAGTCTTTACATTTCTGAAATTCTTTTTTTTTTGGTGGGGGTGTGGGGTGGAGAGGCTGTCTGGAGTTATGATTTCATCTGCTTAGGCAGCTCTTGGTGTAGATATTACCTTCCTCAATGCATATTGGCAAGTCGCCTCTAAGTTTTTCATTCTTTCATTCATCAAAGCATCTATTAAGCCCCTACTGTGTGACAGGCACTGTACCAGGTTCTGGAAAAAACAAAAACAAAAATGGGTCCTGCCCTCATGGAGCTTTAATTCGAACTTGCTTCATTACAGAGGTCGCTGACATGACTTCCCTATGCCACCTATCCACTAAGTCATGTTGATGGTGGATAAATATTGTAGGACTTGGCATCAGGAAAACTTGAATTCAAATTCTGCCTCAGACACTTACTTTGCAAATTCTAACGTGATAACGAAATTCTAGATAAAAGAAAATGCAAATATTCCATAGGAATGTAAATTCAAGTAGGCATTTTACGTGCATTCAAAATCAAGATGAAATCTCAGGCTCTGCATCTTGAAAAAAAAAGTGCCTACTCTTCTATAACTCCTTCTATGAAGAGCTATTGGAACATTCCTGTTCTTCATTTTCTTTTCTGGTGGGTCTCTAATGAGCTTTGCTTGTATACTTGTGGGCTTGCTGTCTTTCTTACTCAAAAACCACAGGAACAGATGACTGCCAGTTAGGCCAGGCACTTGGAGCTGTTATTTCAGTACTAGTAATGGGCTTGTGGGCCTTCTCTTTCCCTCCTCCCAAGGCCAATGGCATGCATTGGTGAGGCAGCTGGCCCATTTAGCCTGTAGCTGGGGAAGTCAGTTGGCTTTTGAAACTGACTCATATGGTAAAAAAAAAAATCACAGGCTTGGCATCATTGGCACCTTGATTTAACCAAGCGAACTAAGTGACCCAGACCTACCCATTTCAAATAACTCTCCCTATAAAACTAAAGGAAGAGCATCATGAGTCAGGCTTCCTGGGTTCTCTTTCTGGCTTCCTTACTGCTTCAATGATCATCTATCATTGTGACTAGGAGGCAAATGATTTCTCCTGCACAATTCTCAGTTTGATGTCATTCTTCCTGGAATGTTCTGCATCTTAAATGTTGCTCATAACTATGCTTTAAGCCTTTAAAAAAATGAAAAACAGTTTTCCTGAGTCTGAAAGATGATTTTGGAGTTTACATGAAGGTAGAGTTGGTCAGAGTGAAAATAGTCTGGAATCACTGCCAACAAACCCTTTCCCTTATCACTTGAGCCACAGGGAGAGCTGGCTTTGGCTCTAAAAGTTGCCTGGTAGATAGAAATGGTGCCGCTCTCCCTGTCTTCCTGTCTTCCTCTCTTCCTGTTGTCTCCCTGTCTGTCTAGCTGAATCTGCCAGTATATCATTTGTAGATTTTATGCTCTATCATTCATAGATCTTCTGTTGCTTTTACTCTGTCTTCAAGCCTGTTGTTGTGGGCAACTGAGGTCCCTTTTCCTTTATGCACATAATACCATCAGCCTTGCTATGGGATGGAAGCCACTGAGCATTACCATGAACCAGCAGGTTCCTAAGAACCTACACCATCCAACTGGGTCCACATTCACTTTTTCCAGGTGACTTCAATATGTCTCCCCATAGTCTGCTGGCCACGTTTATGCTGATGATTCCTTATTTATCTCAGCTGCTCTCCAACATCATCATAGCCTTGACCACACAAGGCCACTTTTGAGTTCTCCTATTCAGTATTCCTCTGATGTAAAAATAGCTTCCTAACATGTCTCTTCTGTCATGGAACATGATTTTTTTTTACTCATTCAACACATATCCTATGTATAGGACTGTGTGCACTGCTCTGTGCTGAATACAGAAATGAATACGGCCAAATTCCTGGCTTCTCATCAATCAACCCCATCTCTTTACTTTAAACTTTGCTGAATTCCCTCCCGATCTTAGTCAATTCCTACAAAATTGCCTTCTTCAGTGTTTAAGATACCCTCATTCTGCCAGTCTTCTATTAAACTTGGCATCTGAAGTCCCAAACCTGTCTTACCATCTGTTTTCTCTGCCTTTGGCTGTAAGCTACAGAGTTCAATTTTCCCTTAATTCTGAATTCTTTCAGTTCCTATGGTGTTATATGTCACCCTTATATAGCTGTCATATTGGGGCCAACCTCTATTTGTTTCACATATACACATGCTCATTTAAAATTGTAAGCTTCTTGAGGACAGGACAGTGCATCATGTTCTTCCCATCCCCCACTGACATGTAAGAGTCACCTACTAGATGATCATACAAAGAAAGGAAGTGATGTATGAAAAAAGAAGAAAGGAAGGGGGGAGAAGGAAGGAAAGAAAGAAAGAAGGGAGGAGAAAGGAAAGAAGGAAGGAAAGAGAAAGAAAGAAGGAAGGAAAGAAAGACAGGAAGGAAGGAAGGATGAATGGAAGGAAGGAAAGAAGGATGGAAGGAAGGAAGGGAACAAGAAAGGGAGGGAGGGAAGAAGGAAGGAAGGAGTCAGAAATGAAGGAGAGCATTCCAGGCATGAGGGACTACCAGTTAAAATGTCTGGAAAGAGGTGGAGCACCTTGTTAAGAGAACAGAGATGCCATTATCACTGGATTGAAGAGTATGCTGTAAGGAGTAAGATGTAAGAAGCCTGGGAAGATGAGGGGGTAGTTATGAAAGGCTTCGAATGTCAAATAGATGTTTTTACATCGAGCCTGAAGGCAATAGAAAGCCACTGGTTGTTATGAGTAGGAGGCTGACATGGTCAGGCCTGCATTCTAGAAGGATCACTTTGGTGGCTGGGGTGAATCTTAAACGGCAAGGCTCTAAACTAGAAAGCACAATACAAGGAGGTAAATTTGACTCCCAGGTGTCACTGAGACTTAGTGGTCTGAGGCTCAAGACTGGCATATCTGATTCAGGAATGATTTAAGTGTCTGCCTGGAGGGGGCGGGGGTTACTGTGCTAAGAGTAAGGGGGGAAAGACCCGAAAGATAAGCAGTCCTTGTACTCAGGGAGCATGCATTCCACTTGGGTCCATATTATGGAGACAGATGAGTAAATGTGTGCTTATCTGAATAAGGCAAAGGATATTTTCTTGAAAAGAAACTGGATGGGTGAAAGGGGGACCAGGTGGGGTAGCACAGTATGCCATTCTCTCATGTGAGAGAATCCAGGAACCAGAAGGAGAAGCAGGTTGGAGAGTATCTGAGTTAAGAAAAAGGCACAGACTTGATCTCATCACAGGATGCCACAGAATAAATGGAAAGAAAGGGAAAAGTGATAAGGAGTCTGGGGAACAGATCCCAAATCTGGCAGAGAATTATGTTATAACAGTGATGGGAGACTTCAATTGTCCAGATATCTGCCAAAGCTTTCTCTGTACTGAAAACAGAATGATTAATAATTTCTTGACTTGTCTTAATATTAATTGCATCCTCCCCAAGGTGGAGGAAAAATATTAGTGAATTATATCCTTGATCCAATTCTAACCAACAAAGAGAAACTGGCTGCTAGGATGGAAATGACAGTAGCAAGTGATAACTCTGTCTTCAGATGTGTAATACAGAGGAGTGGAAAGCTTGCCATTTCACTTAGAGAGAGCAGAATTCAAAGACCTGAGATAAAAGATAGGAACAAAAGTGCTATCACCAGCCCAGCATGGATGCAGAGCTTTCGGGAATGAAATTCT
Source organism: Notamacropus eugenii (assembly GCF_028372415.1). Lineage (NCBI taxonomy): Eukaryota > Metazoa > Chordata > Mammalia > Diprotodontia > Macropodidae > Notamacropus > Notamacropus eugenii. The sequence goes on along the minus strand of NC_092879.1, from coordinate 65,689,281 downwards.
GGGGTAAGGTGTTATCTGTAGAGACGAATGTGGATGCACAGGGAGCCCATAAGCCAACTTCAATTTTCTTTAGCAAAGACATGTAAAGGAGATGAACGCAAGGCAGGTGAAAGGGTAAATAGAAAAGCAGAGCAAAGGATTGTAAGAGTGGGGAATGTAGGGGCAACAGAAGGAAATGAAAGTCAGTAGCAACAAGTCCTGATAAAACCTCAAAGTGTGATCCAAAACAAACCATGCCCAAATAACCTCTTTCCCTTTTTGACAGGCTACTAACTCAGGTAATTGGGAGAATACTGGAGATATTATAATTTTCTTAGATTTTAGCAAAGCTTTTGACAAAATCTCTAATGGTATTCTTTGGGAAAACACAGAAGGAAATGTGGAATAGATGAAAGTTCAATGAGGTAGATTTGGAAATTCATGAATTGCTGGACCCATATATTAATGAATAGTTTTGCTCTCAGCCCAGGATGAGGTCTCCAAGGCAGTACCTCAGGGATCTGTCTTTGGTCTTGTGCTATTAAAATTTTGAGCGATAGTATGGATAATGGTAATAGATGCCAGCTTGCCAGATTTTCAGATGACAGAAGAACATGGAGGACAACTCGGGATTCCCAAAGATCTTGGCAGGCAAGAACAGTGGGTTAAATCTAAGAGGAAATTTCATAGGAATAAATAGTCATTACTGAATTCAAGAATCTCTAACTGATTAAATTGTCATTTATCTGAAAGAAATACCCACAGGTTTTTGAGAATTGCAAGCTAAATGTATCAACAGTATGCTATGACAACCACAATTTGTTTTTGTTTTTACATCACCTAATTTCCACTGCATCTCTCTCTTTGCCAAGACACATCCTTTATTAATAAAGAGTTTAAAAGATGTGGAAAAAAGTTCAGCAAAATTAGCCACCATATTGGGGAAAAAATCTGCCATCAGATGCAGCGTCCTACACCCATAGGCTTCCAACTCTGCAAGAAAAGTGGGAGAGGTACCTTCTTACATCTCTTCATGATAGCTAGAAAAGGCTGGTGGAAAGTTAGCACCCCTGTCCATGAGTACAGAGGAGCTAATCCCATTGTACCTTGCCCTGCACAGTCAGACCCTGTCTAGGGTACTGTGTTCAGTTCTGGGGGCTGCATCTTGGGAAGGAAGCTTCTATGGTGGTGAGGAGCCAGAGGAGAGATTGATGAATCTCCAGAAGTGGATGCCATATGGGGATCACTTGAAGGAAGTCAAGAAAAGAAGGCTGGGATGCTGGTGGCGAAGGGAATGTGCCCATTCTGCTTGGCCTCACAGGGCAGAAGAAGAGGCAAATTTAGACTCCAGGTAACATAAAATGTTCTAACAATGGGAGCTGCCCCTAAGTGGAGTAGCTGCCTTAGGAGGTAGTGAGCTCCCCCTCACATGAGGTCTTCAAACAGACTTGAGAACTGTACATTAGGTGTAATGTAGAGGGAATTATTCAGACATGAGCTGAAATACATGGCATGTGAGGTCCCTTGGAGAGATGAACTTGAGGCCCCAGATTCAGCATGTGCTGGCTAGGTGGCCGTAGCACAATATTTCACTTCCATAAGTCTCCATTCTCTCATCTGTAAAATGGGGTTAAAGAATATTTAAGCTGCACATGCTCTGAAAAGAACCATTTGTAAATGAGCCCGATGCCAAAGGCTATGCCTGGAACATAAGATGGAAACTTTTTTCTTTAAATTAAAGAATTTGGATTTAAGAACCAAGTTCCTGACTACAGTTGGTCACTAATGCTACTCTCAGAGGGTGATAACTCCCTGTGCTGATGGTTCTATTTCAGTATTTCCAGGGAACCATGAGTGCATGGTGCTGTGTCAATGCCCCCTTCACTAGTGCAGATTGCAGCTCCCTAGTCCTACCCACTGGCTCCCAGGCCCAAACAGATAACCTTCAGGAGCTGCCGTCAACTTGAAAAGGAATATGGTGGAAGACTCATCATTTTCTTCATGGGTATCTGATCTCTACTTCCATGTGTATGCAATGTCCCCCCCATAGTATGTAATCTCCTTGAAGACAGGGACTGTCTGGTTTCTTGTTACTACCCCTGTAGCACTCAGCTTGGAGCCTGGCAAGATATAGGGGTTTCAGCAATGCTTGCATACTGCATGCCTGTCACTTAATAACAGTAAACACGGAGATTTCAATGCTCGCAGAATCTGAAATTTCCTTGGCAGTTAGGCTCCCTCCATTGCTCACTTGTCAATGACTTCACACCACCTGGTGGCCAACCTTTTGGCAATGAGTCTCTTCCCACTAGCTAAGCTGTTCTTTGGCCACCGGCTACCCAGGTCATTCCCTGGCCTCTCCTCAAAGCTTTCCCTGCCTGGTAGGACCTGCCCACTTCTGTTCTCTGCTGCAAGATTGGGCTTTTGTGTGACCAGCCAGCCCCATGCCAAGAGACACCACCAGAGCAGAAGGTCACATGCTAAAATGCAGCTCCACCCAGTGCCATGCACTTGATTGCCACACTGAGACAGACTGGGAATGTTTTCTCCGCACAAGATCCAAAGGCATTCTCCTGGTTCTCTTTCCTAATTGTCCACTTGGTTAATCCCTTGCACTTTCAGGAAGTCCAGATCTTTATCATTCTCCTTTGACCCCTAGTTCTTCTCTAATTTACTCTTTACAAACAGGGAACCATCTGTCATAGTAAGTTGTTTTCTCACCACGGGTATCGATGGACAGTCCTCCAGGCCAACCCCCCAAAGATTCTCGGGAGCTTTAGTCATCCATGAACCTGGATTTCAGAGCTGGCACCATTCTTTTGTTCTTGGTGGGGGTGGGATGGGGTAGGGAGTGACTAGATCCTTTGATTTCATCTGCGTAGGGAGTGCTGAGGAAGGAAGTTCCTCTACCATTGCATATTTACACTTGATTTGCAATGTAGGGGGTTGTAGAGAGTCCCCTGGGTCACTGAAAGCTTTGGTGACTTGCCCAGAGGCACATGGTACTGTTATTCTTAATAAAATGCAATTTCTTCACATGTGAAAGTATGTTACCCAAACTTTGAAGATGTTTTACATTTACAAATTTATAGTTTGAATCTACTTTTAGTTACTTCAAAGGTCTCTCTTTGAGAGGTCTACATCAGACCCTGAAGAAATAAAAGGAGGGACATTATCCATTGCTAGTCAAGAGAGGAAGAATGACCATTGGGTCAGTTGGGTATCAAGAAAGGAGTATTGGCTTGAGAGTCAAAAGGCCTAGGTATGAGGTAGCATAACTCCATCACTTAGCAGCTGTGTGTCCTTAGTCAAATCTCTTAACCTGGTTGAGCCTCTGTACCCTCACCTATAACACAAGGGTAGTAACATTTAATGATACTCACATAACTTACCTCAGCAGATTGTTGGACGGACCAGATAGGATGACACTTTGAGAACCAGAGAGTACCAAATAAATATGAGGGATTTTATTATTATTGCAAGAAGTAGTATGGCATAGTGGACAGGGACTTAGTGTCCCACCTTTGATGTGCACTAGCCAGCATACTGGTCTCTGGGCAGTTGCTTAGGCCTGCAATGCCCCCAGACAACTTTGTAAGACTATAAGGCACGTACAGAGGATTTGTTTATCCGCGGTGGTGTAGGGAAGTTCTGCACCAGAAATGCACCCCTGCCACCTTTGCCACATCTCTCAAACACACCCATTTCTCTCTTCTGACACCGCTCCCAGTCTAGTACAGGTCCTCATCACCTCATGCTTAGATTACTGCAATAGCTGCCCCAAGTCTCTCCCCACTCCAGTCCACCTTCCATTCAGTCACTAAAATCATTTTCTTAAAGCACAAGTCTGATCATGTCACCACCACCCCCTCCGCCCCCATTAAACTCCAGTGGCTCCCTACTGCCTCCAGGATCAAATATAAAATGCTTTGTTTGGCACTCAAAGTCTTTCGTAACACACCCCCTTCTACCTTTCTAGTCTTTCTACACTTTATTTCCTAACACATACTCTTCAGTCCCATGACAATGGCCTCCTGGCAGTCCATCAAACAAGAATCCATCTCTTTTCCCTGGGAATTTTCTCTGGCTGTTCCCCATGCCTGGGCTGCTCTCCCTCCTCTGCTCCAGCTACTGATCTCCCTGGCTTCCTTTATGTCCCAACTAAAATCCCACCTTTTACAGGAAGCCTTCTCCAACCTCTCGTAATTCCAATTCCTTCCCTGTTAATTATTTTCTATTTATCCTGAATATAGCTTGATATATACATATACATATTTATGTATACACACATATATTTGTTCATATGTTGTCTCCCCCATTAGACTGTGAGCTCCTTGAAGGCAGGGACTGTCTTTTGCCTCTCTTTGTATCCCCAGCACTTAGCACAAAGCCTGGCATATATCAGGCTATAGGCACTCCATAAATGTTTATTGACTATTGACTGAAATCCCAGGCCCAAAGTGAAAAAAAATGAAAACAAAGTAATCCCAAATAAGGAAGTTTATTGTATTTTAGAATCCACACCAGAAAGATTAGAGTGGTTCGAAGAGTTTCTGTCTTTTCAGCTCATGTTGCTTCCTATCTCTGGTCTGTGAAATACTTTCTAGGAAAGGCTGGGATATCTACAGGGTCATGTTGATAAATGACGTACTTTACTAAGACAGCCAAGTACAACCCACCTGCCATTTTCTCCCCAGGGTTCTAGGTTCCCCACTCTGTAGGAACTTTTCCAATGACTCACTTTCCTGTGTCAGTGGGTGATGTTGATCTCTTGAGTTTGAGTGATAGAAGCCTTATCCTTGTGCCCCACTCAGGGCAAGGGAAATGGATTTGTTCTCTTTTCAGTCCACTGGGGTTCTTGCCATAATGATATGCTGCATTGATCAGCTCAGAGAATATTTATGACCTACTTCATTTTAATGGGGTTATTAATACTCCTGATGTACCAACAAATAGCATTAATCATTTTAGTGTTGACATATTGACAAATGATTGGATACGTGGAAAATAATAATATAATCAAAGGCAACCAAATTACATCTTTCAGCTGCTCATAGGAGAATAGAATGTGCACATGATTTGCTTTTGCAAAGAGAATTAACGCCCATGTTGTAGTGGAGGTATTCAGCATAAAACAATTCAGCCACAAATTAGGGGGCAGCCCCAGCAAGAAAGCAGTGTGTTCTAGTTTGGGCTGTGATGTCAAGACAAAGCCAAAGGTGTGGAAGGAAAATGGGTGATTCCTCAGCTCCACTAAGTAAGATGCTTTGATCTGGGCTTGGTCATATCCTTAATGTAGTGGAGAGAGCCTCTTCTAGAACAGAAAAAGCAAAGAAGCCATTGAAGGGGAGGATTCGGAGTTGGAAGGGATCTTAGTGGTCATCTGTTCCAATCATCACATTTTATAGGTGAGATACTGGAGGTCCAGAGGACAGAAGGAATGTGGCCAACGTAGCAAAAGCCAAGAAGTAGCATAATGGAGATTTGAACCCTGGCCTTTGGTGTCCAAATCCAATGCTCTCTAGCTTTTTCCAGCACTCCAGGCACTACAAAGCCACATAGCTGAGAAAGATTACCACAGTCTAGTTATTTCACATATTGACAGAAAACTAAAACTCGCTCTTTGACTAAATTTGTGGGAGACAAAAGTAAAGGCTGGACATGCTGAGTTGCCTCCGTAAGGTGAAAGGACCAGCATAAGGTCCCTAACAGTGGAGATGAACATCTGTGGAAGTTTCTAGGGACCTCAGTTTACCTCATTAACTATTCTCTCCATAACATGCTTAGCAAATGGTCATCCAGCCTTTCCTTTAAATCCTTTCATGAAGTGGGGGAGGGGAGGTGTTGCTCTTCTGCAGAACATTTTGGGAAGGACAGCAAAAAGTTTGCTTTCTTTATACTCTTCACCCTCCAAAGAAGCACTGAATATCAGAGCTGGAAAACATCTCAAATGATCTAGTTCGACCTCCTCATCTTGAAAACTAAAATGAGGAAACTGAAATGTAAGGAAGGGGGATCATTTGGCCCAAGTCACACAGTCAGAAAGAGACAGAATCAGGATTCAAATCTAGGTCATATGACACTTGGCAAAGGAAGGAAAAAAAACCCAAGCACTTATTAAGTGCTCAGGGCTTACTATGAGCCAGGAGGTTAGCTGACAACCCTGGGAGGTAGGCACCATCATGAGCTTCATTGATAGAGGTTAAACATTGTCCCCAAGATCATGTAATAGTCAACATCTATGGCCAGATTTGAATACAAGTCTTCGTGACTCTAATTGCAGTGCTTCTTGGGGACTTTCCATTGTATTGTGTTGCTGCTCTTTGACCATTTTTTTTCTATTTCTTTAAAAAAAAGTATTGGCCCCAAACTGAATGCTGAGTAGGATGCACAGTATAAATACAAGACACAGTTGTATGGTTTAGGAAGCAAATTAACATTTTACAATGTAATCAGGGGCCAGAGTGAGAGAAAAATTCTAACACATACGTAGATAGGGAAGGGTGAAATCTGAGATTTCATCAGTGTGGAAGAACTTCCAGTGTGGGGAGTCTCCTTCCCCTAATACAGATGGCTACCCATCTGTGGGAAGAGGATAGAACTTGGAACCAGAAGACCTAGGTTTGAATCTCAACTCTGTCATTTACATAATTGTATGATCTCAGAAAAATTTTTTCCTTCCCTTTTAAAATGGAGGGGATAAACTAGATAATTTCTAACCTCTCTCTACCTCTAATTTTATGAGTCAGTGAATTTAGTAGACTACACTTAAAGCACTTGCTTGAGGCGCATAGAGCTAGCAAGTGTCATTGGTAGGGTTTGAATACAGGCATTCCCGTCTCCCAGCCCTGTGCCATGGCTGCCTCTTTCTTCCCTCTTCCTCTACCCTCTCTTCTGTCTCTCTTCTCCCTCTCCCTCTTCTTCTTCCTCTCCTTCTCTCCCCTATACCTCTCTCTCTCTGTCTCTCTCTCTCTTTGTCTCTCTCTGTCTCTCTCTGTCTCTCTCTCTCTCTCTCTCTCTCTCTCTCACACACACACACACACACACACACAAACACACACACGCACACAATGTGTTACTATAAAATAATTGCATAAGCTATTTTTTTTTACAAACAGACCAGAATTTGTACATTCAAATGATTGTTGTCCCTTTCAAAGGAGACCCCCTGGGAGACTGCTGTGCACTGATTCCTCCAAGAAATCATTTCTGGGCCCCGGGGTGGGGATTGCTTTCTGAGCTGTGAAGTGCAGCATCTCATTAGTTACCTTCTTTTTGACCCCATGGACTCTCCACTCAGCTCGCTCACCAGCTTTCTCCATTCACCCTGGCCTCAAGTTACCCTGCCTGCCTCCATATATAAAAGACTTCCCAAAGGGAGGGTGATTTTCCACCATCCAGGAGGAGCGGCAGGCTCTGAGCCCAGTCCCCAAAGGACTGTCCTTCCCAAAATGTTCTGCAGAAGAGCAGCGCCTCCCCCCCACCCCCACTTTGCGAAAGGATTTAAAGGAAAGGCTGGATGACCATTTGCTAAGCATGTTATGGAGAGAATAGTTAATGAGGTAAACTGAGGTCCCTAGAAACTTCCACAGATGTTCATCTCCACTGTTAGGGACCTTATGCTAGGTCCTTTCACGTTACGGAGGCAACTCAGCGTGTCCAGCCTTTACTTTTGTCTCCCACATATTTAGTCAAAGAGCGAGTTTTAGTTTTCTGTCAATATGTCAAATAACTAGGCTGGGGTAATCCTTCTCAGCTACGTGGCTCTGTAGTGCCCAGAGTGCTGGGCCTGCCATTAGGAAGACCTAAGTTCAAATTTGACCTCAGACATTTACTAACTGTGAGACCCCGGGCAAGTCACTTAACTTCCACCTGCCTCAGTTTCCTCAACTGTAAAATGTGAATAGTTAAAGCATCTACCTGCCAGAATTGTTGTAAAGATTGAGATAATAGTTGTAAAGGGCTTAGCATAAGTGCCTAGTGCATAGTAGGCACTTATTAAATGCTTGTCTCGTTCCCCTTTCTGCTTTTCAGCTGGGTGTTGTATAGTCAGTCTCTGGGTCACCATATTGGAAAAAAAGATGTGGAGCCAATGTTTCTATTTTGGCCTTCCACTTTTTTCTGGTCAAAGAACTTAGCCTCATTATTTGGCACATTAGCTGGTCAATTAAATCATAGTCTGACAAGTGAATGTGGAATTTCTTGACATGATTTTCACCTAACAATCTGACAGCAGGATTATGTCTTAAGCAAGAGGCAAGTTGGACTGGGACCATGAAATTTCTCGGGCCTAGTTATGTTTTAGATTCATAGAGTGTTTGAGCTCAAAGGGACCTTAGAGCATAGAATATGAGAGCTAGAGAGGACCTAGGTAGGCATCATGCTTCAGTGGCAAGAGCTTGACATTCATAGTCAGAAGCCTATGATTCATGTCTCTGCTTCTTTCTACCTGTGTGACTTCAGGTAAGTATCTAGGCCTCATTCTCCTCATTATAAAACAAAGGGATTAAATGAGAATATTGTTAAGGTCCCTCCCTTCCAGCAGAAAATCTATGATACTGTGAATCTTGAAGACAATCTCACCTCAGACTCAACTGGGCTCTCTAAGCCTCAGTTTTCTCACTTGTAAAATGGGGATCATAATGCTTATATCCCCACTATGATGTTGTGAGGCCCCAGTGAAGCAATGGATAGGAAGTGCTTGGCAGACTTTCAAAGACTATGTAAGTGTCGGTCATTAATACTGTTACTATTATACAAAGGCAGAGCTGGATAGGGCATGAGAGAGATCATCCATCTCCTTTTGCATTCTCCACTGATGAGGAAGTGAGGTTAGTCGGACTGGAGCCTTATTCTCTTGACTCACAGCCCAGTCCTCTTTCTGCTGCACCACAGAGACTTGCAGCCCAAAGTAGACAAACTTTGGATCTGTTTCCCTGCCATATTTGCCTGCCCAGAAGAGGCCTACAGGGAACACAAGTATAAGCTGATCTGCTCCATGTGCATAGAACCTGCCTACAGCCTAATGATGAGAGATTCCAAGAAAATGATACTGGGTGCCAGGAAATGACCAGTAATGTCTAGTAGGTGGCACAGACCTCCCTGAAACTGAGAGCTCTAATGCAACTGAATCCAATGTATTGTCAACATTCTTATCAGGCCACAGAAAATACTCTGGTTCTTCTACAGGGATGCAGTATCAAGACCTGACTTGATTGTGAGGTAAGCCTAATCCTGAATTAATAACTCCTTGTTAGCATTGGTTGAATGTTTCAAAATAATGAAAATTAATCTATATGTCAAAGGACAAAAAAGACATTTACTTTTAGGATTCTCTCTAAGAAAATCATCCCAGCGCACATTTGCAAAGCTCTACTAAGAGTGCCAAGTGGGGATGGGCTGTATTTTCAAAATGCACTTTGGGGAAATATCCCATTTTACTACAGGTAGAAATTCAGTGCAGGGGCATTAAGGTCTCTGTGTACAGAGTTCTTTATCTGTCTAGTAAAGTAAAGTAAAGCACTTTGCTGAAGGTGGAACCAGGAAAAGTTCTGCATGAATATTTGCATTCTCAGCAAAACATGCTAATGGGAATTTTGCGACACCCACTAGGCTGTTTTCCTAACGTGCTTTTGCCTAAATGTCCTATTTCAAAACAAAAGCTGACCCCCAACACACACACACGCACGCGTGCTCACGCACACACAACGAGACTTGCAGTTGCACATTTTGTTGTTTTTAGACGCTTCCATCCAAATGTCTGGAATAACACTAGGTGTGGATATCAGAGCCAGCAGTAAAAATGTGATTCTTCATAAGGATTTATTATAGTTGGGAAGGCACACAGCTGTTAGGGAAAGTGATCAGTAGAGCAGAGCAATCCCCATGCCCAAAGTTTTCAAAAGGTGTGGGTAAAGGAGTCAAATTGAGTCACCTTGTCATTAGACTTGTTTTCCATATGTGCATCTTTTTGGTCCAGAGAAGTAGAAGAACTACTGGTTTGGGAGCCAAAAGACCTGGGCTGGAATCCAGGTTTGGCTATTTCTCTGACCTTAGGTAAGTTCCTTTCCCTCTCTGAGCCTCAGTTTCCTTCTCTGCAAAATGAAGGAGTCAGATTCGATCAGGGGTCCTTTAACTGGGGGTCTATGATTTAAAAAAAAAAAATAACAGGTTGGCAATTGTATCTCAATGTAATTAGTTTCCTTTGTAATTCTATGCATTTGATTCTAAGCATTTTAAAACATGGTTTTGAAAAAGGACCTTAACTTTTTCCTTGACTTTCCTAGACTGTGAGCAAATCAATCCATGATCCAAATAAAGGTTAACAGCCCCTGACCTCAGTGAGCTCTAGGATCCCTTCTCGATATAAATCCTATGGTACCCTTGCTTCCTATTGTGAGGCTTTTAAGTCCTGCCGTAGACAGACTATAGGAAGATATTCTCAAGGATGCAACTTTCCTTGGCCCTGTGGCATCCATTCATCGTAGACCCACCTTGGCCACAGGCACAGTCCATGCCAAGAGGATGCAGCCACATAGGATACTTCTAGGAACATACAAGGAAATTGTACTTGAAGTCTCCTTCCCAAAACATGAGCAAGGCCCACTGACAAACCCAGGGAAAATTCCCAGGATCGTCAGACAAATGGGAAGAGAACCTACCAATTGATTTCTCATTGTATGGTTGTTCTTTAACCAAAGTTATTTTGCAAAGATCGTCATCAGCTATCATAATCTATATGCCCAAATAAGGCCTCAGACCCAAGAGCTCTAGAAGGAATGAGCATCGCTACCAGAAATGTGACTGAGCCAGCACATTAAATAATGCTTTCTCCAACTTTGGTTATGAGGCATTTTCATTTTGGAGCAGCTATTTTGCATTTCCAGGATTAACAGCCTTTACATTTGCATCAATTAATAAGGAGTTGTTCGTGGCTCACATGCATTCTGGATCTTATTACCATGCTCCTTGGTTTGGATTTTAAGTGTGGCATCTTAGCAGATGGCACATTAAATAGCACAGTGGGAGGAAAGCCAGCCTACTCCACTGCCCCCTCCTTCCCACAGGGGCTTAAACGTCTGCATGGTGCTTTGAGGAAAAGCTATGCAATGACAATAGTCAATTGCAGATGCTTCCCTATGAATGAAGCCATATAGACTGTGCTTTGGCTGCTTGGAATGATTGTGGATGGTTTTAGAATGACTGATAACAGCAGACACGCACATCAACACAGCCCACTGGCATAAAGGGTGGCTTACTGCAGTGATAGAAAGAGAGGAGTTCTAGGACCCACATTGAGGGCCACCCACTGAGGCCAAGAGAAAGAAGATGCTTTCAAAGACACAAGATATGTTAGGAAGCAGGATTTAAATATGCATTCACAGGATCTAATCATCTAGTCTAGGAGTCCTGAACCTGGCATCCCCGCTCTTCTATTGTAAAATCTTTTCATAACTGTATTTCAATATAACTGGGTTCCTTTGTAATCTAAGGTATTTTATTTTATGCATTTAAATGCACGATTCTGAAATGAATTTCATAGGCTTCACCAGACTGCCCAAGGGGTCCAAGGCACCACAAAGTTTCAGACAGCATGGTCTAGTTCAGCTGGTACCTACCTGATCAGTCCTTTAGATAATGTTCGTGAAAAATGCTTGAAGATCTCTCAAGATGCAAGTGATTCTATATTTGGATAACTCTAATTCTTACAAGCAGCTTGGCAGATTGTAATGGATAGAGTACTGGGCCTGAAATGAGGAAGACCTGAGTTCAAATCCAGCCTCAGACACTTACTAATTGGATAACTCTGGGCAATGCATTTCACCCTCTTTGCCTCAGTTTTCTTATCTGTAAAATGAGCTAGAGAAGGAAATGGCAAACCACTCCAGTGCCTTTGCCAAGAAAACCCCCAAATGGGGTCATGAAGAGTTGGACAGGACTGAAATGACTAAACAACAGCAACAATGATTATAAAGCTTTTCCTTTTGGTGAGCTTAAATCTTCCCTTCTGAAACTTTCCATGATCATTCCAAGTTCTGTCCTTTCAGGTTGAGCAGAATAAGTCTAATCCCTTTCCAATATACCAGACTTTCAAAGACTGAAAGACTACAAACATACCTTCCCTATGTCTTCTGTTTTCTAGGGTAAATATCCCCAGTTATTTCCACCAATCCTCATACAACCGAATCTCAAACATACCAGTCCTCTCTAGTTCCCTTGCCATCTTATTTATCTTCATCCTGACACAATCCAGATTGTTCTCTCCAAAATCCAGTTTATCTCTGGGTTCCATACTGAGTGGCATGGCCAGGATAGAGGACAGTGGAAATGTCACTTCCCTCTGTTCTGGAAACTATGTCTCTCTGATTATATAAATTTTATTTGGCTGCAGTGTTACACTGTTAACTCATATCAAGCTTATAGTCCGCTATCCACTATCGCCCAATCTTCCTCCAAGTCTTCTTAGTTGAACAGTTTTTGAGCCATGTTTCCTCATGCTTTATTTGAGAAATTGGCATTTCTTTAACCTCATGGTAGGCCTTTTCTCTTTTTTTCCTATTAAATTTCATCTTATGATGCTAGATCCTTTGTTTCACCCTACAGGCATCTTTCTGGATGCCAAGTCTATAATCCAACGTGTTCACTATCCATCCAGGCTTTGTGTCATCTGTACATATGATAAGCATAACAACTCTGCCAGCAACTCTTCATTGATAAAATGTTGTTGAACAGAATGCAGCAAGTGACAGAACCCTGTATCACTCCTTTGGAAACTTTCCTTCAGGCTGACACTGATTCATTAATCACCAGTCTCCAGGATCAGTCATTCAGCCAATTCTGCATCATTATCTGTGCTCTCACCCAGTCCATGCCTCTTCATATCGGTCTAGAAGTATAACTATGAAACTTCATCAAAGCTTTGTTGAAAGCCCCATATACAAAGGCTGATCTGCCAACTTCGTAAAAATAAGGAATTAAAGTTAGGCTAACCTGACATGTTCAAAGTGTGACCATGTTGAATTTTAGTGATAGTTGTGAGCACCATTTTGGGGTCCCCATTGTGATTCAGTAGAAAGAACACCAGATTATGAGCTCCATGAGAGCAAGGACTATAGTTTGTTTACATGAATCTTGATATCGCTCCTATTTTCTAGCATGATGATCTGCATACATTAAGTGTTTAATGTTCATTCCTTGACTAGGGATAAGAAGACCCTGTCTCTTGCCTTGGTTTTGTCAATTAATCTGCTGGGCGGTATTAGGCAAGACTTTCCCTCTGTGGGCCAGGCCTGGATACACTGATCTCTAAGGTCTATTTCTGCTTGGACATCCTACAGTTCTAATATTTTATGTTGTTGTTGTTGTTGTGTTCATCCTTCATTTTCAAAGAAGACCATGACATCAGAGAAATGATGGCATGACTTGCACTTGACTTTGTTTTGAGTAAGGACCTCCTCCTGAGCCATCTGGATACAGTGACCAGATATTCATCAGGATGACTGGAGATGACTCAGTGTGAGACTTTGGCCTTTTTGGCTAAGACCTTTTCAGGTACTCACTTAAAGTGAGGTAATGCCCATTCAGTGAATGGGCCTCTTTCAATAGTGGTCAGGGGGATGGACCCTTTAATAGAAAGGATCAGTTGGAAGAACTGGGTAAGTTAGCCTGTAGAAGAGCACATGACAGCTCTTCAAGTATATGAAGAGCTGATAGGTGAAAGAGGGATTGGAATTGTTTTCACTATCCTTAGAATGCAAAATTAATAGTGGTGAAGAGGGAGGTGTGACAAAGAGACAAATCTAGGACTAGATATAGGAACTAATTAGAGCTACCCAAAAGTGGAATGGGATGCCTAGAGAGGGACTCTCCTTCCTGGAGGTCTTCAAGTAGAGGCAGCATGATGCCTTGTCAGAGATATGGTAGAGGAATTCCTTTTCATTGCTTGGACTTGATGGCCTGTGTGAGATAACTGCTGAGGACTCTTCCCACTTTAAAATTCTGTGATCAGGATTATAATCTGCACAATAAAGAGCAGAGAAATAATGGAGAATGTGTGAAATTATCATTCATCAGTATGAAAAGAATATTTAGGGCAGCTCCTCACCCTCTCTTTAGTAATTGAGATATGGGCTATTTCAAGGCAGAAAAATCAAAAGAAAAAGTTGACAGAAATTAAAGTTGTCAAATAAGGAAAGTTTTCTGGTAGGTTTTGGCTACTTACTTTATTCAGTAGGTTTTCTCTCCTTTAATTAGTATTTATATTAAGGGAACATGCTAGGAGACTATTTTCTCATAAGAAACATTGTGAACATATTCCACATGGCTCTCTCTGTTACAATCAATGCATCCTCTTTTGGTACCAGTTTTCTTCCTTTGGAATGCATGATCTAACAGAAAGATCATGGGGTTTAATTTTTTTTTTTTAGTAAAGTAAAATGGACTACGAAAATGAATTTGAATTTTTCTCCCATCTTGGATTATCCTAAAGTTTAATTAGTTCAGTCTAATAGATAAACTGGAAGAGAACAAGTGTTACTGTGTATTAACATTCAATCATATCTTCAGGCCAAGAGGAGATATACATACACACACATATATGTGTATAAATATACATACATACATATATATGTATACACACATATACAGAACTGATGTGTCTTCTGGATGAGGGCTCCAATTTGGAGATGGTATATCATAGATATTTCTAGATCTGCTAGCATATGAGTGAATCAATTTCCTATGTCAGCTGCTTCACCCTAAAAGGCAGATGTAAAGAATGTTCAGGGGAGCTCCCACTTGCAATCATGACTTGGCAGGGCAGTCATCACTAGTTAGCCCAGTTGACAAGCAGAGTTACTCTTCAGGATGACAGCTGGACACATGTCTTCCTGAGGCATAAACTTTCCACTTGCTAAAACAGCAATCAGGTATCACTGTCTAGTCCTATAGCTCTGCCATCTTAGAATTAGTTGAATGGATTGAAAATTTCATAGCAATTCCCTTGCCTCGAAAAAAGGGGAAATTCTATTTAGACTAAAACAGGTTTACATAGTCCTATAAAGATGCCAAGGAGATTTTTAGGCAAAGCTTTTGATAATCAAATTAGATGCATCAAATATTAAAACAAATGCTTTGCTTCAGAAAATATGAATATGCATATCTGGATATTGAAATGCTAGTGGAGTAGCTACTTCTCTAGATGAAAGAGACAGAGAAAGGCTAAAGAAAGGTAGCTAGAGGATTGACTAGATAGACAGATATGAAGATAGACAAAGAGAGACATATCTGGCCATGGAAATAAGCATTCTCATGTGCCTTAGGGCAATTCCAATTGTGGTAATTCGTATTGATTATGAGGGATGGCTGAAATGAGTCCATCAGCTGTGCTCTGAATCACACAATCCTGATCTCCAGATGTTTAACAAGTTTAGCATATTTCACCATTATTTTATTCTAATCAACCTTCCCAAAGTCCCTCTATCATTCTGCAGGTGAGCAGTCTTCAGCATCTCACCAAGTCAGTTTCATTTTATCAGACTGTATTTCAGTAGGAATCTTGTCTTTTGGAATTGCTTGTATCTTGACCAACATGTTCATAATTTCCTGTTCATGGAAATAAAAACTCAGTATAACTCCAGATAACAATCTGAGGGTAGTAAAGATGTTAAGTAACAACTTAACCCTAAGTGATTTGGACACAGCTTGTTTATCAGAAGAGTTAGAGGGAAGAACTTTTCTGGTTACCAATCAACTGCTCGACATATGGAAATCTATGGGTCTGCCACCCTTCTTCCTACATCAGGTCACTGTAATGTGCCTTTTCTAATTCATTAGTATCTCTCATTTGGTGTCTCATTAGTTTTATTAAAGTAAATATTGGTTTAAAAGGAAAAAAAGAATAAGGGTCATAAATGAGTAGTATTTCTTTGTTAATTCAAAGGGAAATCATGGTTTAATGCAGGGTTTCCCAAACTGTTTTGTGTAAGATCTCTGATCACAGATAAACACAAACTTTGGGGATTGGCTTATTTTTGTTTGTTTATTTATAGCATTATCCCAAATTATCTCAATTTTCAATACCTGCAGTACATTTTTTCTTTCTCCTTTGCCTTAATTTATTCTACTTTTCCTTCCATGGACAAAACCCTTGCCTTTTTAGAGAACTCCTTCCAAATCTTTATCTTTACTCCCAAGTTACTGACCTCCTTTATCCCAGAGATTTTTAACTTGGGGGGTCTATGGAATTGCTGTTTTTAAAAAAAATATGTATTTTTGATAATTTGTTTCAATATAATCGGTTTCCTTCATGATCCTGTGTATTTTATGTTAGCATCTAAAAACATGATGCTGAAAGATGGTGCAGGAACCTTACCAGCCTTGAGTGTCAAAGGACTCCAGGCTACATCAAAACTGAAGAATCCCTACTTTTATCCTCTCATGTGCTGTGTTTTCACAAAATCGGAGTTCTTTCCAAATAGAATGGGGTATCCTAGTGGGGTCTCCCTCACAAGACAGTGACCATTTATTGAATATACTGCAGAGTGATTTCTTGTTGAGGTGTGAGCTGGAATGGGTAGTCTTTGAGGTTTCCCAAGTCCCCATAAATGAGAATGGCTGGACAAGTTCATGGCTACAACTTTTAGCTTTTATAATACTTGTTGTTATAAATGGTAGCCTTATGATACACATACCCAGACCCCCTACATATGTACACATATGTGATATATGTATCTATGTGTCATGTGTATACATATGTGCATATTATGGACACACATATATACATACAGATATGTGTGTATGTGTACATATGTATATATATGTATATATCATACATACACATGCACGTATTGAAGACTGCAAGTTTTGTAGGATCCTAGAAACAAGCAGCCCCTTGAAAACCCCTCTGGCCTTCATCCCATCTTTGTTTTACCCCCCTTGCAGGATGGTCATACACTGACCTCATTATGACTCAAAAGGGCTCTCTATTTCCAAGATCTGGGATGCTCCTATTCCTTTCTCCAATTGCACCCTCCAAACCTGACTTCCACCTCTCTCACTTTTTCATTTCTCCCTGAAACATTGTCACTCTTGTTATGACCCTCATTCTCTCTGGTTCCATTCTCTCAGCTCAGCAATTGGCTTCTGGATTGCATAAAATCACAGAATTTCAGGGTTTTAGACACCATAGTACAACTCATGTCTGAACAAAATAATGTTTGTAAGATTTCTTCTTCTTTTTGATCCCTTTTTAGAGCCACAGTCTAGTGGTGAGCCCTTTGGTCCAAAGGGTATGCACAGTTTAATGACTTTTTATGTACAACTCCAAATTGCTTTCCAGAATATCTGGACCATTTCACAGCTCAACCAACACTTTAGGATCATTTCTGAGTCTTCCTTCTCTGTTATCCTTCACATCTAATTGGTATCTAAGTACAATTGATTGTACCTCAGGAATCTATCATATCTGTTTCCTCCTTTACATTCTCCTTTAAAACCTACCACTGTCCAAATAATCTTCTTAATGCACACTTTTTACAACATCATTTCCCAAAACATCAACAACCTTTACGGACTTCTAATTGCCTACCAAATAAAGTATGAATTCCAGATCTTGGCATTCATGGCTATCCACCACATAGTTTCAATCGACTTTTCAAGCCTTATTTCAAACCATTCCCTTTCACAGCCTTTACATACTAAACTGGGCTATTCTTTGACCTATGCTCTCTCTTGTCCCCATGACTTTTCTTCTACCATCTCCCATTCCTTGAATGGACTGCTACATGCCACATGGAAGAGAAGTCAGACCTGTTCTTTTTTTCATCCACAAAACAACTAAGACAAGTGGATAGAAGTTATAGGGAAAGAATTTTCAACACAATATATGGAAGTTCTGAAATACTTGATAAGGGCCCAAAACTCCCCAAGCAAACAGGTCTGTGCTGTGCTCAGTGTTGCTAAAGAATGTTTTCAAGGATCTTGGGAGCTCAATTCCAATATGTCTGTGCAGGTTCCGAATGAAAATTATAGACTTCATAAGGTCACGTACCATCAGGGAAATGATGTTTGGGGCTTATGGGAAATGCAGTCCCAGCTTTCATACTTTAAATGACTCACATCTGAACTGAAAGAATTAAGCAACTCTTAAAATTGCCACAAACCACCTTGGAAGTGGCTTTCTCACCTGGACTGACATGGTCTGGACTGGAAGCTAGAACAAGAAGTAGATTCCTATTATCTTTCTCCAGGTCTTATAGAACAAAAATCCGTGCAAACACTATGACCTCATTCCCTTGTTATATGTATATGTATGCGTGCATATGTAATATATATGTGTATGTATACATATATGTGTATGTATGTACATATGTGTATATGTGTGTATGTATATAGAGAGTCACATTTCGCATTGATCCTCATCTGTCCCCACTAGACTATAAGTTCCTTGAGGGTTAGGACCATATGGTCTTCATCTTTATACCCCCTATAGTGCCTAGTCCAGGGCCTTACAGATAATGTAATAAATATTTCTGGAATACATTAATGACCAGTATAGACTCTACACAGCAAGCTATCATCTCTCAGAGTATGCCATGGGGAATGGTATACTTGAATTCTGTGTACAATGCCATTTTGTCATTCAAAAGAAAGATGGATTTCTAGTTTGTAATATATAATATAGATATCAATATTTTCTGCAGACTTGGGTCTATTTTTAATTATATTGATATGCCCAAATATGCATAATTTGGTTTTGTAGGTAAATCGATACTAAGAATGCTATCGACTCTTTTCATAATCTTGTCCCCGAACTTTCTGACATTACAGCTATTCCATAGCTTAATGATGAATGTACCTACTCTAACCTGCAGTGACAGCAATATTCTCAATACACTGTATGAGCCTCTGATTGAGCTGGATTCTTTCAGATCTATATGTAGTTGCTGCATACAGAATAGTAATATTTCCTAATGACATGAGTTCTGCTATCTAACACTAATGAGTAATCTGCTTCTTGCTATCCAAAATCCATAGTTTGGATACTTTAACATTCAAATAGTGACAGCATTTGGATAGGGCTGTCTTCACTGTGATCCCTCCTCAGTAATCATTTATAGATTACCCCTGATCTTAATCCAAGGAAGACTTCTCAGAATGGCAAATATTAGTTTTTGGAGGGCTATAGCCAAGTGAGGATCAGACTTGGACCTTTATATTTCTGCAGACAAATCATTGGGACTCACATGTGCTGGATCCTAGAGTTTCCAAGAATTCAGGAAAAAAGGATGCTGATTTTCCACTTTGACCTCAACGCAACTTGGGAAAAAAAAGAAACCTAACATTCCTGAAAGTATTCATAAATAATACATACACACAATAGAATAGTCATCCATGTAATTCATGGGCCTAAGAAATGGGATATATAACTTTTTCAAAAGAGTTTGGCCTAACTATCCACATAGGAAAGAACAAGTGGATGAAGAATGCCTGTTGTCTAGACCAGGGTTCCTTAAATGTTTTCTACTTGCATCCCCTTCAGCACTTCTTGAACTGTGGGTCATAGCACAATCAACAACCCACACTTTAAGAAGCGCTGATTTAGACTATCATGTGTTGAATTGACAACCTATAAAACTTATTTGTCAGTATGCATATCTTAGAAAGATGCTAAAAAGGACAATAAACTGTATCTGGAATTGAACAGGAGGATGAAAGTGGGCTCAATTGCTTTGGAGTTATTTTAATGAGGCCAAATTTCTCCCTGAAACAAAAGCCCATCTTATTCATATCAATATTTTTCAACTACCACTGTATGACTAAGACATGGAATACTGTAGTCTCTGAAGAATGCAAGGTGAGGGTTGGCCACAGGGTAAAAGAGAAGTTCAAGGAGGGTATGAGTATGTTGTAACATATTACAAATGAATAGTGCACAGGAGAAGCAATTTAAAGGATGTTTTCAAATAATTCGTTAATTGAAAAATAAGGTAGACTAGCGTCATGGGCAAGAGTCATGGATAACCAATGAACAGCCTATAGGCTCCATTGGTATTCATGAAATTTCTGGAGAAAGAGAATGTAAGGAAGGCCCTTGAAATACAACCAATATTTCTATGGAGGATTTGTGTGAGGACATAAGCAAGAGTTCTACAGGGATGGACAAGAATATAGGAATTTATATCCCATTAAAGGAGAGAGTATCCACACTGGTGATGTCACAAATCCATGGGCGTACTGAAATATGCTTGTACAATAGCATGAGCTGTCATCCATGGGAATCCAGCAGAATCATGAAGACAGGGAAAATCCATCAGGATTTTTTTTTCATTCAATTAAAAAAAAAACAGCCCTGGTGAGTCTGCCTGCTGTGATTCTCTCTTTCATAATACTAAATTTAGTCAGTTGAAATATATGTTGTATTTATCAAATCTTTCTGCTTCAGTGGACTCTAGATAGCTGTAGTACCTGTTGGCAGAATTCAGATCCATGGGTGGATTCTTTTCTGTATTCCTCTAGATCTTCCCCATTATTAGGGGAAACCTCAGTTAAGTTTTATTATCATTACTAGCTTACAGACCAGTGGCAGAGTCCATCAATGTATGAGAAGTTGAAATACTCATAGTACAGATGATTATTAAAATATAATAATAGCAATAATAATGACTCAGAAATGATGCTAAACTGTTAGCTGAGCTGTGAAATGGTTCAGATGTCTTAGCAAGCAATTTGGAAGTGTATATAAAAAGTCATTAAATTGTGCATCCCTTTTGGACCAATGATGATCATGTTACTGCTGTTCAGTCATTTTTAGTCATCTCCAACTCTTAATGACTCCATTTTTTGAGCAGCTAGGTGGTGCAGTGGATAGAGCACCAATGCAGGAGTCAGGAGGACCTGAGTTCAAATCTCACCTCGGATACTCAATAGCTGTGGGACCTTGGGCAAGTCACTTAACCCCAATTGCCTCATCCTGGGTCATCTCCAGTCATTCAGATATCTCTGGAGGAGAAGTGAGGCTGGTGAGGTGCACAGCTCTCCCTCACTCAAAACAAAGCCAAGTGCAAGTCATGTCATTACTTCTCTGATGGCATGGTCTTCTTCAGCAACGAAGGAAGAACACACACACTCCATTTGGGGTTTTCTTGGCAGAGATACTGGAATGGTTTGCCACTTCCATCTCCAGGTCATTTTACAGATGAGGAAACTGAGACCAACAGGGTGAAGTGACTTGCCCAAGGTCACACAACTAATCAGTGTCTGAGACCAGATATGAATGCAAGGAAATGAGTCTTTCTTACCCCAGGTCTGGCACTCTATCCACTGTGCCACCTTGCTGTCCCCTGTGATCTTATCACTAGGCTTTGACCCAAAAGAAATCAAAAAAAGAAGAAGAAGACCTATATGTACAAAAATATATAAAAAAATAATGATAATGAAAGCACATCTGTGCAGTGCGTTCAAGTTAAAATGTACTTTATAGGATTCTCTCATTGGATAAACACAATGATGATAAGGAGGTAGCACAAGTATTCCCCATTGTAAAGAAAAGGAAACTCAAGTTCAGAAAGATTAACAAAATTCCCCTGGGTCACATAATGAATAAGGTATGAATTTGAATCTAGCTCTTCTCATTCCATTCTGGTCTCTCTACTCTCTACTGGTCTCTCTTACACCATACTATGTCTCTACTTTGCATTTGCCATCCCTTCAGCCCCTATCTCTTATCCTACCCAAGTCCTGTCTCTTTAATGCTCCGGTCGGCATATTTTGCTATGGCTTCCTGCCGTAACAGGCTACATATAAGTAACTACTGGATCCTGGAAGCCAGGTCAGAATCTGACTTATATTGACTCTGACCTCTGGGAATAGCATAGGCCTTGAGCACTTGAATTTCCTCCTAGAACCCCTAATCTGTTGCCTCTAGTAATTTTGTTCCTTTGATGTTCTCTTACCTGTCCAAAATCTCTGAGCTATTCCTGCAGCTGCCACTCACATTTCCCCTTCCTCCCACCTGATGGCCTTGGCCATGCCCACAACTATGGTGTGATGTCAGCAAGTTAGGTGAGATCCATCGAGGTATTAGACAAAGAACTAAAGGTACATAGCTACTAGTACATGTGTCAGTGGAGCCTGGGTTCAACTGTGTTATCCTTCCGGAAAATCTGAAAACTGATTGGATGTTTTGTGTCATCTCACCCCCATACTGAAGATACTAATTAGCTTTCTGCCCTTCTCATATGTTAGTAGAAGGAAGCACAGGCTTCATACATTATTCATAATAGGAGATTATAATCGATTCTAAAAGCCAAAGGCAATTTTGATCTGGGAAGCAATGTGCTGCTTCTAATAAATCTATTTCTATTTTGCTGCTGGAATAATGCAAAAAGGATGATTCAAATTCTCAGAGAAAATGAGCACAATTGAGATCTTAGTTTCCATTAAAAAATTAGTCTGCCTAATTGTTGGCCATTGTTAGCCTTAGCCAACAATAGTGAAATGGCTCCATTAGAGTTGCCCTAGGTTGGTCAGGCTGCTCAATTATCAGATTCATTTGGATCGTCAAGAATGATTAAGATCCCAAAGGGCTTCAGTGGTCCTGGAGGGGGTTTTGTGTTAAATTGTGTGGCCTATTAGTTAAAGTGCTAGGACCGAACCTTCTTGCCGCTAAGTCACCTAGGGAACATTATGCAGACTCCTTAATCCCATCATGCTCTTTATTTATAGTTAATAAGCTACTTATGAAATATAGCCAAGTCAATGGACAGAAAGCAAATGGTGCTCAAATACCAAAGAACAATATCAGTGATAACGTGTGTAAAGCACTTTGTAAATATCACTTTGTAAACTTTAAAGGGCTATCTAAATGGTGTCTACTACTCCAACTGTTACAAGACAATGTGCAGCAGGCATCAACTTAGACAAGTTACAAATCACAGCTTTGATGAGCCCATGATCTCATAACTGTGGGAGCTCCTTCCATTGAAACAGATCACAACCCTCACCTTACTCTCGTAATATATCATGGAGGCCATTATAGTGCTAGGGATCCACGAATGATGGAAACTATTCAGTAGGTGAAAGTTGGCATCAGCATCTTCTTCCATCTTTTGTCTTGCTGCCCATACGTTGGAATTATTGGCTGGGCATTTGACCTGGACAGAGTCTTGCAGCATCAGAGTCCAAGTATTTCAGGAATAGTCAGTGCTTACAGCAAAAAATGAACACTTTCCTTGATGGCCAAAGGAAATCTCTAAGTCATCCAAGTACTATGGTGTGGTAGAAAAGACACTCATTGGATATAGAGTCCATGGCCAGGATTAAGATCCTAGTGCCACCATTTCCTACCTCTGTGGGCCTCAGTTTCCTCATCTGGAAAGATGGAATTTAGACTAGATGGTATTTAAGGTTCTTTCCACCTCTAAAGCCAATGATATTATTTATAAATTGAAGCTAATGTTTAGGGAAGGAGAAAGAAGCTAACTGAAATTTGGGAAACATGAGTCCGAATCCTGACTGCTATTTAATAGCTCTGTGATCTTGTGTAATTTGTGTCTCTTTAGGACTCATTTCCCTCCATGGTAAAATGAGGGTGTGAATGAATGAACTAAAAGCATTTATTTAAATCATTACTATGTGCAAAGCACTATGCTAAGCATTAGCAATATAAATATAAAAAAGATAGTCCCTGCCTTCAAGGACCTTACATTCTAGTAGATGAAGACCACACATACTGGACATGGTGGCCAAGAAGGGATACTTTGGTCAGGAAAGTCACAAGAATGGCAGATATAGCCATAGGACAATAGAATGCCATGTCTTTTCCCCTAATGACAGTGTTGAATGTATTTCTGTTCCCAAACTTCTTAGGATCGAAAAAAATGGAGAAGGGGAATTATTCATGATCTGAGTGAGGCCCTGCCATCCCAAAGAAGAAGCTTCTAACATCCTGTGATGATAGGCCTATTTAAAGGTCTGCCTTTCTTCAGGAATATTACGAAATAGAAAATAAGCAAAAAAGAACATAAAATTTTCCAGTGATGAAAACTCACAAGTAGACAGACATATGGGCCCACTTCATGAACTATGTGAGTGGTACATTCAAATGGACTCCAGATCTGCTCTGTTGGTTTGGAGAGGCAGATCACAGAAGTGGTCAGGGCACAGAGAAAAATGAAAGGAATTGGATCGTAAATATGCTTGAAGGTTTTTCAAGCATCTTCCTAAACTGAGTGACTAAGTAATTACATCAGATTCCCCCAAGGAGTGATAGAATAATTCTTCAAGTAATAAATAATATCTAGGGTCCCATAAGTACCCAAAGCATTCATTTGCTGAAGCATATTAATCTACCCTAGTCCATGTAAAAGAATATTTCCTCAAATATAAGACAGCAGTTTTTAGTGGTGTACACTTTCAAAAGGGTTTGAAAATGGAATGAATATGCTTCCTCTTGAATTAAAAAAAAGTATATCTGTATTAAACAGAGCAAACTGAATGTTGAAAAAGCGTCAAATCTCCCAGCAATCATTTAACTTTTGTCTGTGCTTCAATGCATTTCCATTCCTACTTTAATAGTCTCAGAAAATTGTGGCTGTGTATGTTAAGTCCAAAGACACATTTTTTACATTAAATTTACATAACCACTTAGAGCACTGCTTATGAAAAATGGCCAAGATGCTGTATTTACTATTTTTTCCAATAACTCCTAACTTTTTTTCCATCTAACTTAGACACTACAGAGTTTTAAGGTTAGATGAAAGGAGTCTTATTCCCAGGTATTAGAAAGGTACTTGGGAGAAAAACAGAAGCCAACTGAAACACTACCATTAGGAAATGGAAAACACAGATAGGAGATTTTCCATGGGATAGTAAGACAAGCTCTGTCTGTGGTGGTGGTGGATGGCAAGGAGAGTGTGGAAACCACCAGAGGAGTGCTGAGGTGAAACAAAACAACTTCATTGTTTCTTCTGACTTTTTAAACTGTGAAAGATCGAGTGGTTTATTCATTCATTGCACAAGGAGTTAGTAAATGCCTCCTGTGTACCAGGCACAGGTGAAAGATGTCACTCCTTCATCTCTAACAGTCTCTGAAAACCGTTGCTCTATAAATACATCACATGAAAACACGTAGACACATAATCTGTAATCTGCCGTATATTATGACTAGCTGATGGAGACAGACTGGGAAAAAGGAGGGAGAGGAAATGGGATAAGGAAAACAAAGGGAAGAAGGGGAAAAGGTGGGGAAAATGGAGAGAGAAGTCCAGAGACAGAAAAGCACCAGGAAAGATAGACACAAAAGAAAAGATAGTCACAGTCAGCTACAGACACACACGGAAGAAGGAGAGGTAGAGATGGAGGAGAGGGATGGAGAGGGAGGCAGCATGGGAAGCAGAGAGCTAGCTCTTCTACTAATGTTGATCTTTTTACAAAAAGATAATACAACCCTCTAAATTAAAAAAAAAAGTGTGAACAGTGACAGAACTTGTTGTTAAATGTTTTCTTTTCATTCCTAAAGTATCAGAAGCCAGTTTCCTACTCTCAGAAGTGGGCCATGATAAAGTTTTATTAAATATGTTATTTTAACAATTTTTAAGTCTTGATCTCCTCATCTCGTCCAGGATGGAGGGGCAGGAGGTCATGCAAAAGCCCAATCACACCTCTGAAAACACAAGAGCTTCAATCTACTTTATTTCCTACTCCTTAGGCAGCCTGGTTTCCATCCCTACTTGCTCTCCATCCCTCATCTCATTATAGTGGTACCTAATTTCATGAAAATACCCAAAGAGCTTAGCCCACTGCAGCTCAGAACTCCAGAGCTTGAGAAATCTGCCAGCCCAGCCTCCTCAGCAGCAGGGATTACCTGCATTCACCACCATGCCTAGCATATTAAATACTTTTAAAAAATGTAAAACTGACACAACACAAGCTTGATCAAAGCCTTCAAGGGTAATCAATTAATGCAAACCTCCAAATGTACTAAAAGAAAAAAGACTATGTTTGAAATCATAAACTTTGCTCATTTACAGTTTGACAAAAACATAGGAATTGATTTAACACAATTATCAAATAGTCTCATTTGTTAATATGTATCCAGCTTGATCATTTTTTTCATTTTGTAGAACGTTGGTTGTTATTTTCATTATTTCCACAGTTGTAATCAGCATGTAGGATATTCTTTTGATTCCACTTTCAATACTCTACATCATTCCATAGCTTTCTAAATTTATTCATATTTTTTATGTTTGTAATGACATACAACCTAACAATCTTACATTGTATTCATATGCCACAGGACACCTGGGTTAATGCTGCTACTAACTGGGAGAAGGGGAGGGGGACAAATAGAGCTTTCCTCCCCTATTAATAACATCCTTAGGATAGAATCCCACTCATAGCATTGAGTCCAAGGTATGAAGAGTTTTGTTTTTGTTTTTTTTAACCATTCCATATTATATTCTAAGAAGACTGGGCTAGTTCAATGCTCTACCAACAGTGCAGTAGCATGTCAAAAGACTCTCAGTTTACTGAAGAAAATTGGCCCTCTGTTGTGGCTCTGTAGTGGTTTGAAACGAGGGCTTTAACCTAAGTTATATCTTTTGGGTACAAATGATGCTACCCATTAGGTACCTGTTTTTCAAGTTAGATTTTTTAAAAAGAGACCAGATGTAGTGTGACATGCCTGTATACATACATACATACATACATACATACATATATATATGATGTTCTTCACTCTGCTTATTTCACTCTGCATCAGTTCATGCAGACCTTTCCGCACTTTTCTGTATTCATCACACACATCATTTCTTATAGCACAGCAATGTTCCATACATTTATGCACCACAATTTGTTTAGCCACTCTCCAGTTGAAAGGGATCTAGATTTTTTTTCTAATTCTTAGCTATCACAAAAAGATTGGCTATAAGTATTTTGGCGTTATATGTGGACTTTCATTGTATTGATGGCTTCTTTGGAATAAAATCCAATAATGGAATCTCTCGTTCAAAGGGTATGGGCATTTTATTTATTTTATTTGCATAATTCAAAATTATTTTACAGAACCGTTATGCCATTTCACAGCTTTACCAACAATGAATTAGTGTGACTATCATTCCATTATCTCTCCAACATTAACTATTTCATTTTTGATGATCTTTGCCAACTTGCAAGATGGGAGGTAAAACTTCAGGGTTGTTTTCATTTGCATTTCTTTTATAATTGGTGATTTGAAACATTCTTTCATGTGGTTGTGAAAACTTTTCAATTCTTTTGAAAATTTTCTGTTCATATCTTTTGACTACTTATCTATTGGGGAATGGTCATTAGTCTTATATGAATATTTACTAATTGCTAAGTATTTTAATTTTATCTGCATAGAAGATTTTCAGTCTCGTAATCAGTTACCTATTTTACCTTTTATAATTGCCACTAACTCTTGTTCAGTTATATTACTCTGACCCTAAATCTCCTCCCCCAAATTGTGAAGGGTATATGACTTGCTTCTCTTCTATTTTTTAATAGTATGATCTTTAATATTAAGGTCATTAGACTATATTATGGAATGTGGTGTAAGGTGTTGGTCTAAGCCTAATTTCTGCCAGTCGGCCTTCCAGTTTTCCCAGCAGTTTTTATTAAAAATAAGGAGGCTTTCTTATAGGTAATTTAAGTTTTCTTGCTTTATCATTGGCTTATTGAGTTCTATTTTTTCTGATTCTTCCTCACCTAATGTGTTCCATCGATCTATTTCTATTTTTAAACCAATACCAAATGGTTTCGTGATGACTGTTGCTTTATAATGTAGTTGGATGTTTAGAAGTGCTACTCCTCTTCATTCCTACTTCTTTTCATCATTTACCTTAACATTATAGGTCTTTTGTTTTTTAATGAATTTTGGTATTATTTTATTATTTGGCATTATTATTTTTATAAATTATTGATTGATAGATCATTTAAATAATTTGATTGGTAGATCATTTAAAGTGCAAATTAATTTTGGCAGTATTGTTTTTATTATATTGGCAAAACTGAACCATGAAAACTGCATATTATTCTAAGTATTTAAGGACCATTCTGTAATGGTCTTTTGTGTACTTAGGTGTATCAATCCCCAGACATTTTATGTATTTTGAAATTATTTAGAATGGAATTTCCCCTTCTATTATAAAATACCCAATCAGAAGACCAGAGAGAGATCATAAAAAATCCAATCTCTGAAAAGAAAATAAACCTAGCTGTAAAAGAACTACAAAAGGAAAAAAAAAGTTCCTGGTCCTGTTGGATTCACAGAAGAATTCTATAAAAGTTTTAAAGAACAGTTAGTACCCATACTTCATAAATTAGTCTCAACAATTGAGACTCAACTTCTTGGCATTTATAATTAAATAGAAATGCTATTGATTTTTGAAGGTTTGTTTCATAGCCGGCAACTCTGTTAAGTTATTGTCTCAATTAGTATCATTTTTGATTCCCTGGAATTTTCCAAGTGTACCATCAGTAAGTCTCCTCTTTGCCTATCTTTATACCTTTAATTTCTTTTTCTTATCTTAGTACTGTTGCTAGCATTTCCAAACTATGTCAAATAATAATAGGGAGAACATCCTTGCTTTAATCCTATATTTACAGGATGAGATACTACTGTATCCCCATTGCATATGACAGCTTGTTTTTGTTTTTTGACAGGTGCTCTTTATGATATTTAAAAAAGTCCTTCTATGCCTATACTATGTAGAGCTTTTAGCATAAAAGAGAGCTATCTTTTGTCAGTGGGCAACTAGGTAGCACAATGGATGGAGAACAGTAAAATGAGCTGGAGAAGGAAATGACAAACCACTCCTTTATCTTTGCCAAGAAAACCCCAAATGAGGTCATGAAGAGTCAGATACAACTGAAACGACTGAGCAACAACAAAAAATATTTTGTCAAAGACTGATTCTTGCATCTATTGAGATAATCACGTGATTTTTGGACACTTTGGTTTTATAATAAGATGAGTTATCTTGATTGGCTTTCCTAATGTTGCACCATTCTTGTGTATATATATATATTATATATATATATGTATGTATATATCTTACTTGGTCATAATGAATGATTTCTTGGGTAAATCACTGTAGTCTGCTTGACAGAATTTTTATCTAAACAGTTTTAAATCAATATTCAATAATTTTATTAGCCAATAGTTTTCCTTCTGTTTTACCTTTCTCTCGTATATGTATTAGGAACTATATTTGTCTCTTAAAGAGTTTTGGTAGAGTGCTTACTTTTTCAATTGTTTAGACTAATTTATGAAGTATGGGTACTAATTGTTCTTTAAAAGTTTGAAAGGGCAGAGCCAATATGACAGAGCAGAAAGATGGACCTGCTCTAGCTCTCCCCCCATAGCCCGTAAAATACTTGTAAAATGACTCTAAACAAATTCTAGAGTAGCAGAAGCCACAAAACGACAGAGTGAAAGAGATTTCTAGCCCAAGACAGCCTGGAAGGCCAACAGAAAAGGTCTATCACACCAGGCTCAGAGTGAAGCACGGTCCAGACTTGGTGGCCTGGCAGCCAGAGCTGAATTGAAAATTTGACTTTCAAATACAAGAATCAAGAGAAACATGAAAAGGTAAACAGGAAAGAGAAGTCTTAAGCAACTCATTAAAGTTGAACTGTCTACATACCTACATGGAAAGATGTTATTGGTAACTCATGAGACCTTTTTCAGTATTAGGGTAGTTAGAGGGAATACATATGTAGGTGCATATGGGTATGTACGTATGTGTATATTATATATGTGTGGGTATGTATATGTACATATATACATACATACATACATATATATATATAAACACATAGAGGACACAAGGTGAGCTGAATATGAAGGGAGAATACCTATAAAAAAAAAATTACTGTTGAAGGGAATGTACAACCAGTAAGAGAAAGGTAGAGGTAGAATGTAGGAAATCACCTCACATAAAAAAGGGAAGAAAGAGGTTTTATAATGGAGGGGAAGAGGGGGGGATGAAAGGAAATAATTGAACCTTATTCTCATGAGATTTGGCTTAAGGAGGGAATAACACACACTCAACTGGATATGGAAATCTATTTTACCCTGCAGGAAGGCAAGGGGGAAGGGGATAGGAGAGGGAAGATAATAGAAGGGAAGGCAAATAGGGGAAAGGGATAACCAGAAGCAAACACTATTGTGGGAGGACAGGTCAAGGGAGAAAATGGAATAAATGAAGGGCAGGATAGGACAGAGGGAAATGTGGTTAGTCTTTTGCAATATAACTCTTATGGAAGTGTTTGAATTGTTACACATGTATGATCTATATTGAATTACTTGTTTTCTCTGGGAGGGAGAGAATGTGGAACTCAAAACTTTAAGAATGAATATTAAAAATAGTTTTAGTATGCACCTGGAAATTAAACTATACAGGTAATGGAGTATAGAAATCTATTTTGCCTTACAGAAAAATAGAGGGAAAGGGGGGGTGGAAGGAGGATGGTTAATAGAAGGAAGAAAAGAATGGACGAAGGGATGGATGGGGTACATGCTGTCCTGGGGTGGGGACTGGGGAGAGATGGGGAGAAAATTTTGAATTCAAATTCTTGTGGAAGTGCATGTTAAGAACTGAAAAAAAAGTTTGATAGAATTCTATGAATCCAACAGGACAAGGAGTTTTGTTTTTTTTTCTTCCTTTGGTAGTTCTTTTATACCTAGGTCTATTTTCTTTACAGAGGTTGGGTTATTTAATATCTCTATCTGGTCTACTGATTGTTTGGGTATTTTATGTATTTGAAAATATTCCACATTATTTTGGGAACTCAGTCTTGTTAGCATATATCTATGCATAATGTGTTCTAATTATTCTTTTTTATTTCTTCTTGTTTTCGCTGTGTTTTCACCTTTCTCATTTTCTATTTATGCCTTCTTTCTATTCAGATTAGCTAAAAGTTTATCAATTTTATTAGTCTTTTCAAAGAACCAGCTTTTTTTATCTATCATTTCTATGGATTTTTGTGTTTACTGTTTATCTACTTCTCTAATAGTTAACATTTCTTCTTTTGTGCTTATTTCGATTTATTTCTTGACTTTCTAATTTTTAACATATTCAGTCCATTAATACTCTCTTTTACTATTTGATATTTCATGTTTATAGGAACATAAATTTCCTCCGAGGACTGTTTTATCTGCATCCCAGAAATTTGGATAAGTTGTATCATCGTATCATTTTCTTTCACAGAATTTTTCATTGTTTCTATGATTTATTCTCTGATGCACTCATTAGTTAAGATTTCATTGTTAAGTATCTACTTTGGTATGTGTCTTTTGTTTATAGTCCATAAACTGATAGCTATTTTCCTATGTTATGATCTATAAAGTATGTATTTATTATTTCTGTCTTTTGATATTTGTTTGCAATATTTCTGTGCCCAGATATATGGTCAATTTTTGTAGTGGTTCCATATGGTACTGGGAAATACATATATTCTTTTGCAGTCCCATTTAGGAGATGTCATAAATCTTTTGACTCTACTTTCTCCAGCAATTTGTTTAGTTCTGTGTTTTCCCTTTTATATATCTTTCTATTAGACATACAAAAGTGAGAAAGGGACATTGAAGCCTCCTGTCACTATTGTGTTACTGTTTATATCTTCTTGTATCTTGGTTAATGCTTACCTTATTAATTTGGATGCTAATACATTTGGAGAATTTACATTTATTACTGATAAAGGCTTGTTTCCTATGGTTTCTTTCAGCATTACAGTATATTGTTAAAAGGATGGTTAGTCTGAATCTGGGAAAGAAAGAGTTGATCACAAAAACTCGTCTCCTAGAAGAAGTTTTCATTATTTCATAAGGAATGATACTGGCAGAACAAAGGAATACTATGGATAGAATTTACCTAGATTTTAACAAAGCGCATGAAAAAAATACTGTTCTTACAGAAGAGATATACATGTATCTGTGTCACATGGTAGTCTTCTCTGTTGTGGAGTGGGAAGGGAGGGAGAAAGTTCAGAACTTAAAATATAGCAAAAAACAAATTAAATTTTAAAAAAGTACAAAATGAGAGAGAAATGAGTCAACAGTGAATATGGTAGCCAAAAAAAACCCCATGTGTAATCTTGTAGGTCACTGTTTTTCTTCGTTTTCTTTACTTCTCCTATCCAATTTCTACAATACCTTTCTTGTCTATTCCCTCTTTTTTCTTTTTTCACTCCCTAATGGTGAAGAAGTGATAAGGGAACACCTAGAGACTCAATGAATTCAAATCCATAGGCCCCAACAAACTACATTCCAAGGCACAGAAAAAATTGGAACACATAATGGCTGAGAGACTGTCAGTCATCTTTGGAAGCTCCTAGAAAATGAGATTTAGTGCCACAATGGAGAAAGGTAAATGTCGGTGAGAAAATAGTTCACAGAAACATCTAGAGGCTTTTAGTGACATAGATGCTGAAGGAATGAATTGTAACAGGACAGTCCAAAAGCTAAAGGTATCCTGGGCTACATAGAGAGGAATGGATTCTAGGAAAAGCAAGGTCATGCCTTAACTTCTCTGAGTTTCAGTTTTCACATTTGGAAACTGAGGGAGAGGGACTAAATGATAACTGATGGGCCTGCCCGCCTTAAATATATGCTGCTCTTGTAATTAGATTGTCCAGTGTATTTTTCTCTGGACAGACCACGTCAGGACTTCTAGGTTCAGTCTTAAGTGCCCTCATTTTAAAGACACAAACTAGAATGCATTTAGAAGAGGTAACCAGGATTATAGCTAGTAAAATAGCTAGCAATTGTATAGTGCTTTAAGTTTCACAAAGTTCTTTGGCAACATTATTTCATTTGATCTTCATCCCCCTGGCAGACAGGTGCTATTATTATCCTCATTTTGTAGATTAAAAACTGAGACAGGCAGAAGTTAGGTGACTTGCTAGGGTCACAGAGCTAAGATGTGTCTTCCTGACTCCAGGTCCAACAATCTATCTACCTCTATGGTGAGAGGCTTGGAGAACATGCTATCTGAGGATAAGCTGAAGGATCTGAGAACATTTAGCTTAATAAGGAGAAGACGTAGGGGAACTGAGACAGCCTTTTCAAGTGTTTGAAAGAATGCCATGTGAAGGAGGGCCTGGCCTTCCTCTGCCTGGCTCTAGAGGGCAGCACTAGAACTAACTAAGGTAAGTTATAGAGAAGCAGATTTCTGTTCAGTTGAAGGAAAAAAAAAACCCAAAACATTTAGTAAGGATTCAAACTATCCACCAGTGGAATAGGCTGCCTTGGGAAGTTGGAGACATCCAGAGCCCTTCACCCCGACTCAGCACTGGGCTTCAGAGGATCAGACAGACATACAGCTCAACATGACTTTAGAGGACTTTAAGAGCTTCATTCTACAGAAGTGGAAACTGAGGTCCCAAGAAGGGATTGCCTTTCTCAGTTTCTCAGAATTTATGTATTTACAGCTCAAGGGGCTCTAGATTTGTGGCCTATATACCTGTGTAAGGCAAAGAAGAAAGAAACTCACATTGGATTGGTGACCTCAGAGATTATGGAGTCCAATTAGAAGCTGCATCTGCCACATGTGGTCATCCAACCTCTGCTTGTGTATCCTCAGTTACAAAGAGCTCACTACCTTACAAATCAATTATTATTCTATAGCTTTGATTGTAAGGAAACTCTTCTTTATCCCAGACTTAAATCTGCCTAATGGATGGTGTGATTTCAGAGTGTAGAGGGAAGGTCACTTTCCTGTCTGTGTCAAGTTGGGAAGAGGTGCCTTCTGCAGGGTTCCTCCCCTCTACTCTCTGCATCAAGAAATCAGGTCAAGTGATGATTTGGGGGTATTATAGTGAATCCTAAAGTGGTAATTATAATTCACATTGAATGCCAATGTTTTTCTCAACAATATGCCATTAGAGGGCTCCATTTTACTTTAGTTTAATTTAAAACTTCTTATGAGGCAGATATATCAAAGTCTACAATAATTCCATTTTAAATTAAAAATACCTTTTCTTCCATCAAGGGAGAAAAAAAAAACTGGCTCAGGTCACCAGGTCGTGGGAGCGGTAATATGAATGCATCAGTCCTGGTCTTTTTAATTCATTTCTCAGGTGCTGTGATCTCCCCAAGTTGAGAATGTCCTTCTTAAACTTGCAATTTCTTTTTTTTTTTTCCATCAGTGGCAAGTCACTTTATTGGGATGTAAATGGTGGTAGTTTTTTGGTACAGATTATGAAGAGGTCAGATAACCAAAATATGCATGCACTGACAGTAGGAGTCACGCCCACAGTTCCCAGGTGTGGGGGAAGCCAGGTGTGGCTTAGCTGTTGCTGTCACTGTCTCCAAGGGTGTGCTTGTCAAAAAGATGTTCCGCCATGCCAGAATCGGGGGCCCCCATTTTGCGCAGGTGGGTGACGTGATCACCCAGTTGTTTGATGGACTTTACCTGTTCGTCCAGATAGTGGGTTTCGATGAAATCACATGAATGGGGGTCATTCTTGTCAGTTGCCAGCTTGTGCAGTTCCAGTAACGACTGATTGACATTTTTTTCCAGGTGCAGAGCGCACTCCATTGCATTCAGCCCACTCTCCCAGTCATCTCGGTCGGGTTTCCTGATGTCCTGCAGGAAGATGGGCCGCCGCGCTGGTTCTGGAGCTTCATCAGCTTCTCAGCGTGCTCCCTCTCCTCGTGGGACTGGAGGAGGAAGTACTTGGCGAAGTTCTTCAGCGCTACGTCATCGCGGTCAAAGTAGTACGACGTGGACAGGTAGGCGTAGGAGGCGTAGAGCTCCAGGTTGATCTGGCGGTTCATGGCGGCCTTCGAGTCCTGGTGGTAGTTCTGCCGCACCTGAGAGGGGGACGAGGTGGTCATGGCGGCGGCGGAGGCTGGGCTGGGGCGGCGGGGGCCGGGGGCGGCTGCTGCGCGAACGGGAGGACGGACGAAGTGTTGGTTAGTGGAGGTGAAGGTGGACAGGTGGCTAAGGGCGGCTCCGGCCGGGAATCCAGCGGCGGGTTCCGTTCAAGCACTGTTGAAGCAGGAAACCGCAGCGACTCCCCTTCCCTGCGCTTCTGGCCAAACTTGCAGTTTCTAAGAAGCAGAGCCAGGGGCCTATTTTATCTTTCACTACAGATGGAAAAAGTAGAGGGATGCCATATTCCAGGCAGCAAACAGAATATTGGTGGGTTCTGCTCATCCTTTAGTGTGCATTGGATAACAGAGGGGATTCCTAGGCCCACCTCCTGACCCCAGTACCTCCTGACAACCTGCCCTGCCTTGCTTCTCATTCCTTGCCTCTTGGTATGTTGATCTTTGCTCTAATGAGCTGATGGCATGACATAGGGACATAGGTAATTAATAAATGGATCCCACACAGGTGACTAGTCATTTTCTGCCTAGTAATACAAAGCCAGCTTCATTCTCATGAGCATTTTGATGCTGGCCCTATCCAGCTCCTCCCTAGACCCTTCCTGAAGGGAATATTGAGGCTACGCAAGCATGAGGTTTCTGTGGTGTGGTGAACCTTTAGCAAGGGGACTCTTAACCTTTGTTGTGTCCTGGACCCCCTGGAAAGTCTGGTGAAACCTAGGATTCCTCCTCTGAATCATATTTTTTAATAGATAAAATAAAATATATGGAATTACAAAGGAAATCAGTTATACTGAAATGCAAGTCTTAATAATTAATAAATAAGTTCATGGCTCCCAGGCTAACGACCTCTGCTTTAGTTTCCACTATTTTCCACCATATTTTGCCATGCTCTCCTATGACCACCTTTTCACTGACATCACCAAATATTCAAGGATATCTATACTTACATAGACACTGATCTGTGTAAGATTCAGACCTGTGATTTCAGTGGTATAAGGAAATTATGGTGTGGAAACCTCCTACCACTGATGAATATTAGCCACTTAACTGTCAGTTCTGTTTGGAAGAGTGCTGCGTGGGCACTGAGAGATTATGTGGCTTCCCAGTGGTCACAGAGTACATGCCAGAGTCAGGAACTGAACCCTTCCTGACTCCAAGGCCAGGCCTCTCTCCGGCCCCATTTATCACTTCCCTAGGAAAGTTGATACTGATTTCATTGCTAGGGTCTCCATGAGTTCTCCACAGAATTTCCCCTCATCCTCTACAACAGATGTCATCATACAAGCTGCAACTGTTCATGGTGAGCTCATCATCACCCATACATGTTCTGCCTCCACAATTCAGAATTCAGAGATTCTTTTATGACTTTTTTCAATCCATTTCAGCCTGTGCCTCACTCAAGCTCATTTTTTTTGTCCTTGAACTGATCTCTGGGCACTTGACCCCTGTTCTGCTTTCCTAATCTCTTTCCCCAGCCCCTGTGGCCTCACTTTCTTCCCTTCAAAATTCTGACAACATAATGAACAGGTCCAGTTTTACACTTTCCTGTTTCCTCAGACCCATTTGCTTATCATCACTCACCCAACCATGGATCAGTCCCCACTATCTACCATCTCTGTCCCTATTCAACCCTCTGACAGGTACTTTGGAAAGTTATGCCTTCCCATCCCTGAAAGCTCAGCTCAGTAGTGGCCTGGCCTGAGATTTCATCTAAACATCACTGAGGAGGTCTTTCAACTTGGGCTCTCAGCCATGCCCAAGCCACCACCAGGGCTGGCAGGGCTGCTTTTTCTCAAACACTTGGACCTTACAGAGAAGGATATTTCTAGAAAGGAAAAAAGGCTTCAGTGTCATTACAGTCTTTCATGGTTTCATGTTTCAGAACTGGGAGGGACCTTAGAGACCATCTAGCCCATTTCACAAAAGAAGAAACTGAGGCCCAGAGAAGTCCCTTATCCAAGGGCACACAGACTATAAATTGCCGAACAAGAATTCAAACCCAGTTCTCACTAAAATCCAGGAATTTCTCACAACAAAGACCAAAGAACTTAAAAAAAAACAAAAACAAGAGTAGGGAAAATGTTGCCAACCCACGGACATTTTGGTAATATTTCCTGAATGCCAGATTACTACTAGGAGGTTATCAGAAAGTGAGATTTAAACGAATGTTTTAGGATAACTGGATTATCAAAATTCGATTTAGTGATAAAATGAGAAACCCTTTGAGAAATAATCAATAAATGCTGTTTTCTCAAAACGCATGCAATCAAAATTCCAAATGGTAAATGAAATCTGAAAACCATAGGCCAATGAGTTTGACTTCCAGGTCTGGCAAAATTCTAGAATACAACATTAAGGGGAAAATTACTGAACAGCTAGAAAAAGAAGGCAAGAATGACTATTATTTAAGACCCAGCATTCCACCAGTTCTATTTTCTCAGTCCTCATCTCTCCATATTTTTGACAAAAACAAGTAAGTCCAGTGCAGGGACAAGGACAGGAGCTGCTGATTTCATTGGAATAGGGAATGGTCAGGGTGTGGAAACATCCTTTACCAATTGAGCTCAGCCTCTTTTTCACAACTTCCAGCCACATAAAACTGTCTGGAGAGGTGAATTGACTTATCTAAGACCATACAACCAGCAGACATCAGAGCTCAGGTCTTTCTGACTTGAGGGCTGACTCTCAATCAACTACAGAGGAACCACACTAACTATATTAACAAGGTTACTAGACTAATAGAACAATGAAAATTTGTACATAAAGCTTAACAAGATTTTAACAAAGCCCTTGACAAAGTTTATCAAACTGCCTCCCATCCCCCACCTTCCTCCTTTTTGGGGGGGGGTTGGGTACAAAATGCAGTTTAGAGGACAATTATATGCCTAAGGTGGATTGCTATCTAAAAGCAACTAGGTGGCGCTGCAGTGGCTAGAGCACCGTGCCTGGAGTCAGAAGACCTAATTTGAAACTAGCTGGGTGACCCTGGGCAAATCACTTCACTGTTGCTTGCCTCAGTTTCCTCATCTGTAAATGGGGATCATAATAACACCTAACTCCCAGGATTGTTGAGAGAGTCAAATGACATAATATTTGTAAAGCACTTAGCAGTGTCTGGAATATAGTAGGTACTTAATATATGCTTCTTTCCTCCCTCCCTTCCTTTCTCCCCCCCTCCCTTCTCACCTCCTTCCTCTTTCTCTCCCTTTTCCCCTTCCTTTCTCCCTCCCTCCTTTCCTTCTTCCTTTTTCCCCTTCTTCCTTCCCTTCTTTCCCCTCTCCTTTTCTCCTTCCCTCCCTCCCTTCTTCCCTTCTTCTCTTCCTTCCTTCCTTCCTTCCTTTCTTCCTTCCTTCCTTCCTTCCTAATGATTAAATGATCAGATGCAAAGAGTACATATTAATGACTAGATATCAACTTGCAAAAGTCTTCAGTGGTGTGCCCCAGTGATCTATGCTTGGTGCTATGCTACTCACCTTTCTACAAAATTTTTAGTAATGGCTTAGCTAAAGGTATAGATGACATGTTATCAAATTTGCAGAATACACTAAATGAGGAGTGAGTTACGATCCATGGACATCATGGGAAGCTAAAAAAATGGATTGTATCTAATGGCATAAAATTTGACAAGGATAAACAAAGTCTTGCCCATGGGTATGATAGATAAATTTCACAATCACCAAGTAGGGGAGGTGTGGCTATACAGAAATTTACCTCAAAACAATCTTGGTATAGAAGGTCCCTTCTAATTCTGAGGTTTTGTGATTCTAGACCTTTTTGATAATCGAAAAGTCAACATTTCCAATAAGGACAGGGTAAAAAGATTTCCTCCTCTCCCCATCAAAAGTCATCAATCAAAAGCTGAGATTCATTGCTGCCAATTACAGTATGTGATTTAATTATCATTCAAGTAATGCATTGAATAAGACCCATTATTAGATTGTTTCAGTACTTTCAGAATTCCAGGAAATGGTGGTAATTGCTTTTATTCATTGTAAATGTTCATTATTCCCAGTCCTAGGACATTATCAAACTGAAACCTTTCCATGAATTCCATTTTAGCTTGAAATACAGCTTAAAAAAAACCATGTTAAAAATAACTATTAGATGTTCTGACTAAGAATCACTGATAGAAATGTTGAGCAATCAGATTTAATGCTAGCCGCAAAGGTAAGGGACCAAGGCATGGTGCCTCTGACTAGATATTCCGATTTTTGTCTGTCCATTTTTTAATTGAGAAAATTTACTGTCACCCAAGGAATGCCCAGGAGATGTAACTAGTCAGCTGTTTCATGTGGGATACATACTAGCTGGTTTTGGGTGCTATTTACCTAAAAGTTTGCTGACCAAGTGAGGCATTCTCTCTTACCATTAAGATTGGGAACTGTGAACTCTCACCTATATTTTAGAGCTTGTCTCAGGTGGCCCCAGAATGAAAGACTCTTAGAGCTGGCATGGACTTTAGCAAAGGGAGGGAGGAGAAAAAGCTGGGCTGCACTCTGATAAGGAACCTCAAAGGGTTAACTCACAACTGCCTTAGAAAGGAGAACAGATTTCAGTGCAATCAGGGTCACAACTGGCAGTGGTGTGCTGCTACCAAATTGGGCAGTTATGTAATTTTGTTATGGTTGAGTCATTTTTCAGTCACGAGCATTCTGTGACATCATTTGGGGTTTTATTGCAAAGGTACTAGAATGGTTTGCCATTTCCTTCTCCAATTCATTTTACAGATGGGGAAACTGAGTCATACAGGGTGAAGTGACTTACCCAGGGGCATTTAAACTCATGAAAACAAGTCTTCCTGACTTCAGCCCCAAAGCTCTATCCACTACAGCACCACCTAGCTGTTTCACTTGTGTAATAAGACCAGGTAAAATTGGATACAAACACCTCTCTTCAACCGGGAACAAAAGGAGGTTAATCTGGCATGATCTGTTCCTAATAAGCCCATGCTTATTACTTGTGACTTCTCTTTTTGTGTCTCCATTTCATCCCTCCTCTATAAAATGAGAGGGTTGGGCTTCAATGGTGTGACCTGGAGCTGGGAAGAACATTCGAAATCGTGTAGTTCTCCCTTCTTCTCTAAGAGAAGCTCCAGATCGTAGAGGTAGTTAAGTAGGAGAGCCAAGATTTAAACCCAAGTCATCTGACTCAATATATAGCGCCTTTCCATTGTGAGGCAGTATTCTAATGTCTCCAGCTCGCATATGCTCCAATTTCAACTCAGTGAAAGTGTGATTCTCTAACGCCACACTGTGGCAGACTACTGTAATTTCAGGCAAAGTTACTAAAGCCCTGGTTAAGCCCCTTAAGAGACTAAACCACAAAAAAAAATTCCCTAAACCAGTAACTTTGTAATGGCTACCATTAGATGATACCATTTTGCCAAGGCTTTATGACTCGTAGTACGCTTCCCAGGTAACAAGAAAAATGCCACTGCTTGCACTGGCCTCGCAGCAGGACATCTTGTAGCAGCTACTTTGAAATATTGTCTACCTCCATTCCAATGACTGTCCTCATTTTAATGTCCTAAGTTTAATGAGAGCTCTTGCTCTATAGCTTTGCCCTGAGGGTTACTCACCATGAAGGATGAATTCTTACATCTCAATCAAAGAGACTCTTTCCAGGCAGGAAAGGCCTAGACTCCCCTATCCCAGGGACTGTTTGGCTACTATGCAGAGTAGGCAAGTTTGCTAAATTTTAGCTATATCGCAGAAGAGATTACAGTTATAGGAACACTACAATTAAATGAGCAACATGAAACCTTTGAAAGGGTGCAGCTTCCTCTGGTACAGAATTTTCACAGTCCTCATCACTGTAACTTGGTACTCAAGCTCAACCTGAGTAGGAGTTTGACCCAGCCTGGCCATAGAGGTCAAGCTATACAAAAGCACATGCTGCTGATAGAGTAGGGAGAAGACCCACAGATCTCCAGCTGCTTAAGCAACAGGAACCAGCAAGGGAAGGGCCTGGGGGCAACCTGAGCACATTGTCTGAGAGATTGGAGATAAAAGTCCTAACATTAATACTATAGAGACTATTGAGGACAGTCCCAATTGGAGGGAAAGAATTTTTTCTTGGTTACCTTAAAAATCAATTCTTGCACCACAATAGGCAATATACTTTTTGGAAAGACTATTGCTTTTTCTGGTGGTGTTGGAGTCCAAGTCAGGGACACCTGGGTTTACCTGATACCATGAGATCGTGTATATCTAGTGTTTTAGGAAACTTTCAAGTGCTTTCTAAATGTGAGCTATTACTAACCATGCGAGACTGGGCAAGGCCCTCAGATGAGCTTCTCTAAGACTCTGGCATTTGATTATTGCTGCAGGGAGTTACTACACTTGGCCAGGCCTTGAAGGAGCAACAAAGCTCTTTCGTGGCCATTCAGTCATTGAATCCATGAAACAAGACAATGGATAGATTAGTATCCCCATTTTGCAAAGGTTCAAGCAGGTAATTTGACTTTATCCAAGGTCACATAGCTGTTTAGTGGAGCTTCCTGGACTTAAGCCTAGTCTTTTGTTTACAAGTCAAAAAGTTCAGGAATCATTGTTCTGTATGAGGAGGTGTGGTGGAGAGGATAGCTGGCCAGCAGACAAGCCTAAATAAGAGGCAAGAAGCCCTGGGCCCAAATTCTCACTTTGACAAATACTGACTGTGTGGCCCTGGGCAGATCAGTCCAGTTCTCAATGGCCCAGGCAGCTCCTGAAGACTTGGCATTACAAGAGTTACTGACCTGTATTAGTGGAGGAGCCTTTCTACTCTAGAAGATCACAGCTCTACAAAATCACAGGTCCAAATCTCTTCATGCCCTTCCCCTCTCCCAAAACAATGACAAATAAAATACACCATTGCATTCAGAAGGGGCCTCGGAGGTTAACTGATATAACAGAATCCTTTTTTGATGGAGAGACTGAGACACAGAAGTGGGACAGAAGGAAATTTCAAACACCTACTGCAGAGGTGGGGATGGAGGCCACGTGTGGTCTTCTAGGTCCTTGAGTGTGGCCTTTTGATAGAATCCAAGTTTAACAGAACCAATCCTTTTGGATTCAGTCAAAGAGCTGCACTTGAGGACCAAGAGGGCTAGGTGTGGTCTCCAGGCCGCAGGTTCCCCATTCCTGGTAGTGGATAGTAGACTCAGGACTCAAACCCAAGTGTTCTGACTTGAAGGTCAGTGCTCCTGGCACATGAACAACTTCACCTTACTTTTTCCACTTCTTATACCTAACAACCACCAGCTTCTGCTCAATAATCATTATTCCAAGAAGAAAAAGTAAGGTAAAAGGTAGAACTAAACCGAATGAAGGCGACTGTCTATATCTTGGCTGCCTCTTTATTGTATCTTGGCAGTCTAGAAGCCAAGGGATTCAACTTCTTGTTGTTGTTGTTTTTATAATGCATGCAATAAAACACACAGAGTTATACAGGAAATCAATTATATTGAAATACAAATATCAAAATATTTTTTTAAAAATAAGCTTGCTGAAAATCTATCTCTACATTCCATGGAGGTACACAAAACCTCTGATTTATATTAAAAGCATCACTCAATATAAGTTCTTCTATATATACTTGTGCACGTGCATACACACACACACACACACACACACACACACACACACACACACTCGAACGAAACAAAGAGAAAAAATTGTTCCTAAATGGGCCACCCTAGTCAATTCACACGAACTGGCAATGGCTCTCTGCAGCCAGCATTTAGTGGACATGTTCAGGCCAGAGCACTGGATCTCTGCACTGCCACCATAGCCATGCTACCCCTTTGTCCACCCTTTAGTTTTTGAACAGGGTGACAAGGAACCCAAGGAGGGGAAGGGGGCCAGGGAAGGGGGAGACCCTCTGCCAGCCTATGCCTTAGAACTGTTCACTGCTGCAGACATCGCTTCTCTTCACTGATTGGACAGCTGCAGGAGGCCCAGAGGGTTGGAGGGGCCTTGCTGCAGTGACTTTAGCCTCTGTTTTCCAACATCCTCTCCTTAATTTCAACCCCAAGTCTTTCTTAAGTGAGTGTATTCAGAAAAGCTTAGAATTGAACCACTGATCCCATTTGTCTGTCATCTCTGTGAGAGTTCTTCATGTCTTCCTCTCCATTTTTGGTGAGGAGGGAGGGAACCTTCTACTGAGGCCCTCCTCCTGCAGCATGCAGGAAATCCAGGATTATTAAAGACTATTCTAGTCCGTAGTATGGACAGTTGGTAACTTCTGCTTTGAGAGTGCCAATAGAAGCATACAAAGGAAAACCAAGAAATGGGTAGTCCAGGGGTGAGGAATCTGTTGTCTCAAGGCCACATGTGGTCCTCTAGGTCCTCAAGTACAAATCCAAAAATTGGATTCAGACCTAGAGGGCCACATGTGGCCTCAAGATCACAGGTTCCCCCACCCCTGGGTGAGTCACTAAGCAGTTTCTTTGCATTCTTTTCATTGACTCCATCGCTAACTCTCTATAGTCCAGACCCCTTTGTCTACTGTCTCTTGTTGTAAAGTCTCAAGTATCTAGTCATTCATGGGATAAACATACTTGGGTGCTGAGCACATTTTTTTCTCTTTTTTCCAGTACAGCTAGCTCTGGAGTCTCATGTCTTTCAGCACCATGGACTAATCCTCTATATCTAATTTCCTTCAAAATTCCCATTTCAATTGGAAGACTAAGACTACTTTTGGCTACCACCCAAAAAATTCCATTATGAATGAGGCAAACAGTTGATCCATTTTCATTTCCTGAGAACTGTGCCACTTTAGTTCAACCCTGACCCCCTTGACTTTGCCTAGGAAAGGGAAAATGAAATCAGGTATACCAAAAGACCACAAGCTTTGTCATAGCTCAGTCAATTTGTCCCTTATGGTCATCAGATAGATGTCTGGGCTTCAAGAGTCCCAGAATTTGCCCTAGAAAATAAACCCTGGACCTGGGAAGCTTCAGTCACACACAAGTAAACTTGAAGATTACAGGATTTCATCAGAATTTTTTATTTCAGTATCTTGGATGTTGATTGAATGAAACCACTTGGGAGGTGAAGACAACTACGTCAGAATTTGGTCAGACATAAATCTATGAGAGTAATTAAGGGAAAAATATGATCCTAATTCCTTTCCAAATCAAATCAAAATAAAAGGCCATCTCAATATGTTGGGCTCTATGTCAGAGAACCATGTCATTCAAAAATTTATTAAGTACCTATTATGTGCTAGGCATTACGGACACGAAAAGTGGCAAAAAAAAAAACAGTCCTTGCCCTCTAGGAGCTCACAATCTAATGGGGTAGACAACAAACACATACACACAAGGATATGTGCAGGATAGATGAGAAATATTTAAAATAAAGAACTAGAATTAAGAAGAGTTGGGGAAAGCTTCCTATGGAAAATAGAATTTTACTCAGGACTTAGGGGAAGTCAGTAGGTGAAGAGGAGGAGGGAGAGCATCCCAGGAATGGGAGACAGACAAAATTCTCAGAGCAAAGAAGCAAAGTGTCTTGTTTGTGGAACTCTGGATTGAAGAGTGCGTGTTCGGGAGTAAGGTATAAGAAGACAGGAAAGGTAAGAGGAGGCTAGGTTATGAAAGGCTTTGAATGCCAAAGAGAGTACTTTGCTTCTCATCCTGGAAGTGACAAGAAGTCACTGGAGTTTATTGAACGGGAGGTGACATGGTCAGACCTGTGCTTTAGGAAAACAACTTTAGTGGCTAAATGGAGGATGTATTGGAGTAGGGAGAGAACCATGTAATTAGCGAAACTCTTAATATGATATCGAGACACTTCTAGCAATAAACTATCAAGAAACTATCTCAGTGGGTCATGTTATGGTAATACTGTGTTTTCAACACGTCCAAAGGTCCATAATAAACTCAGTGTGGAAAATGCTATGATGATGCGGAGCATAGGCCCTGCAAACTGGAGGAAGAACTTTCACGAAAGAATCTCATGTCAAACTAGATTCCCTTCCCAGTTCTACCCCTTACATCTAGACTTTAAAACCATGCTGGCTTACCCTCGTTTGTGTTGTCTATCACCATTAGAATGTAAGCTCCTTGAGGGCAGGCAGGGGCCAATCTTTCTTTTTGTTTGTCTTTGTATCCCTAGGCACATTTTGTGGTTCAGTCATTTGGGGATTTTTTGGCAAAGATTCT
The DNA here is from genome assembly GCF_028372415.1 of Notamacropus eugenii. Classification (NCBI taxonomy): domain Eukaryota; kingdom Metazoa; phylum Chordata; class Mammalia; order Diprotodontia; family Macropodidae; genus Notamacropus; species Notamacropus eugenii. Next base: position 65,644,297 of record NC_092879.1, on the reverse strand, counting down.
GGAGTGGTTTGCCATTTCCTTCTCTAGCTCATTTTACAGATGAGGAAACTAAGTCAACCAGGGTTAAGTGACTTTCCCAGCATCACCTGTCTAGTAAGTGTCTGAAGCCAGATATGAACTCAGGAAGCTGGATCTTCCTGACTCCAGGCCCAGCACTCTATCCACTGCAGCACTATCTAGCTGCCTGCCTGGCATATAGTAAGTACCTAATAAATGCTGGTTGCCTTCTATCAGACCATCTAGCAGTAAGCCTCCTGGCACTTCTGCAAGAGTAGAAGCATAGTTTCTTCATGCGCCCATACTTAAAGTCATCTAGTTTGACAGAACCTGCCAGATAAAGTAAGACCCTTGCATACCTTTTCCATTTAAATATTGTATTGACATATTTAGTCTTTACTTCACTTTCATTTCCAAATCTGTCCCCTCTTAACCCTCTAAAATAAAGAATATAAGAGAGAAAAAGGCAATTCAGTAAAATTAACCAAGCAACTCTAATGGTGTGGTACAAAGAAAAGAATGGGATGATTTATCTCATATCTTCTCTAGGGACAGCCTTGGTCATGAGAATTTTGTGGTGGCAGACACTTGGAAACTGAGGGGATGCTTATCAATTGGGGAGTAGCTGAAAAAGTTGTGGCATACGATTGTGACTGAATACAAGGGGGATGGTTTCAGAAAAAAAAAAAACATGGGAAGAACTATATGAACTTGATGCAAAGTAAAGTGAGAAGACCTGGGAGATCATTGTGCACAGTACCAGCAATGTTGTAATGATGGTCATTTATGAAAGGTCCAAGACAATTCCAAAGGACTCATGATGAAAAAAGAGAGAACTGATGAACTCAGAGTGAAAATCGAAGTACAATTTCCTCACTTTTTTTGAGATATGGCTAATATGGAAATATGCTTTATACAATTTCAAATATCTAATTGATATTATTTTCTTGCCTTCTCAGTGGGTACGGGAGGGAGGAAGATAATTTGGAACTCAATTTAAAAAGAAAATCAAATTATTTATTTATTTATTTATTTTAAAAAACCTAGATGAATGGAACAAGCTAGACAAGGAGAAATCAGAAATAACTGAACTTAACAACCCAGTGTTCAATAAACCTGAGAAACATAAAAAGTCCTCCCTAGTTGTTACTATTATTTTTAATTATTGTTATGCTATTAAAGGATAAGGAAAAAAGTATTCATGGTAATTCTCTAGTACCTCTATTATTTGTGAGCACAGGCTCACAAGCATACCTCAATTGTATGAGATTTGGTCTTATTCATTTCAAAACTAGTGGACAAAACCCATGGTTGGCTGAAAAGCAGAGATATGGCTAAGTTGGATGATGAATGATAAGGTGGGTAAAAACAGTTAGTCATGTAGGATATCAGCCCAACATGTCATGTATTAAGCCCTAACATGGTAAGATTTCCCTTTGGTCAGACTGTACTCTTGTTTCTGGAAGTTTCCCTGTGTACCACAGATCTGATACCAGCAGCATCCCCACCAGTGCTGCATGGTGCCACATCCCTAAATATGAGTAACATGCCTTATGCTTCTTCAAAAAGCTAAAAAAGTGGAAAAAAAATTCTTTCCCTTCCACTTCTTTTATCCTTTAAAAAAACAAAACCAAAATTGCAACCTTTGTGCATATATGCATAGTGAGGAGACTAGTCAAGATGGCAGAGCCCCCATAACTCTTAGCAGAGTGCTATGCCCATAGCAGACACACATGAATCATTTGTTGCCTGAATCAATAAGTGAAATACACAAACCCCAGGCAAGAGATACTTAACCAGATCAGTGAGTCCCAAAACCACCACATTAGCATAGGTATGCTGTTTCTCCTTTTTGGAGTCAAGTGCCAAGTAAAACATCTTTTTGTAATCCACAAATAATTGATAAAGTGGGATTTTGCTTTCTCTATTTCAGTGAATTGTCTGACTTAGGACTATATGGTTTGCTATACAGAATTGTTTGTTGATGAAAGGCTTTTTTCTACTGTCTTCTCCCCATTTCTCTAAAGATAACCTAGATATGTGTATAGTACCTTTCCATAAAGATACTCTAGAGATGAGAAAGCAGGCATGAGTCAATGATTATTTGTGTTCTCTCTTTTTTTTCCTTTTTTCTTCCTCCCTACTTTGAATATCTTCCCCTTTAAGCCTTTAATGTTTTCAAAACTATGTCTCCTCCAGCAGAAATTTCTTTGGGGTGTACTTGGTCTGGTCTAGTCATTTTTCTCAATTTCTTCCTCTTAATGGCCATTTTCACTACCATCTTAGACTGAAGTGTTTGGGTTAAATGTGGCAGTTACTGTGTAAGTGATGATGGAAAATAGATTGGTATAGAAACATTGACAAATCTGTTCTCTTTTCCTTCTACTTTCTCTCACTTTCCCCGTTTTTTTTATGAAATTTTATCTTGGCTCTGCCAAATATCACACCAAGATTTCTGTAGACTTGTTTTTGCTTCCATTGTTTTTTACTGTATCCACCATCCCATGTAAGAATCTAAGAAATACTTTGTATTCTAAACCAGCTTTGCCCTTGGCTGCCATCTCTCTCTCTCTCTCTCTGCTTGTCAAGGAGATCGATTGCTTACCGGCTAAGGAAATTTCTGAGCTCTTTCAGCCAGGAAAACCACTGGTTATTAGTGTGTATCATATCAGAATCAGCTATTTATGTGCAGTCTGACCACAGATTAGCTAGGGCAAAGATCAAATTAAAACCAGGAAATGTAAGAAGAAGGCGCTGTCCAAAAATGTGACATGGAAAAAGGGCAAAGGTTATCATTGCCTCTACTATTCCCATTTCTTGACAAAGTTTAATATAAAATAGTTGCCACAATAAGGAGACACAAAGATCTCCAAAACAATAAAATATAATTTTAATAAATATTATCTTTAACAATCATTAATTTCAATTCATTCAAATAATCAACACTTGTTAAATAACTACTGTGTACAGAGAAATGTGCTAGATTCTGGGGAAAATAAAAAGTTTAGACAACTTCAGAGAGTTCCCAGTCCAGTAGGAAGATAAATCACAAAGGAGGGTAGAAGGTCTTACTCTCTCAACCTAAAAGTGAGCACCTAGTATAAATATGCCAAAGTTTGGTGCTGAGATAATAGTTTCCTTACTATATAATAGTGTGCAGTAATGATGTTTGAAACACTATAACAAGCCTGTATAGCTGTATCCCTGCTCTGGTTTTCCTCCCATGACAATCTCAGGAGGAAGGGGCCTGTAAAATCTTGTCATTATTCCAGACTCAATCGGTCTAAAGTTTTTCTCCCAAGCTTTCAGACCATGCCAACTCCAGTGGTGCTGACACCATCCCAGACCTTGATTTGGGGTCATCTCTGATTTTTCTTTGTCCTTTACCAAAAATAACTAGTCTTTCACCAAACCCTGAAACACTGCTCGCATCATGCAGGAAGTTAAAAACCAAATTGCTTCTAACAGGTTACTTGTTTTCCAAATCTTCTCTCTTCCATATAACAGCAGCAAAGACACTCTTTGCTTCAACATCAGAAACTGATATTATTTTATCAGCAGAAGTGATACGAAAGAAGAGGCCTTACCATTTGCTCTGCTGCTGCAGCCCTAAAGGGCGTAGGGCTTTTTCATCTGACTTGCCCCTGGAAGCTTCTGTGTGCAATTTCTTCTGTTAGAACGTGAACTCCTTGAGGGTATTGGCCCTCATACTATCTCTTTGTATTTCCAGAGCTTAGTATAGTACTTTGCATTTTCATCCATCCATTCATTCATTCATTCATCCAGAAATAGTTTCTTTTCAACATAGAAGTGGAGTGTCCCGTTTTTTCCTGTTCCGCTTTACATTTTTATCAATTAACTGGATAAAGCATACATGGTATACACATCAGATCTGTAGATGATACAAAGCTGAAAGGGATAGCTAACACCATGGATGACTGAGTCAAGAAACAAAAAGATCCTGACAGACTAGAATGTTAGGTTGAATCTAATATGATGAAATTTAATAAAAGCACATTGAAAGTATTAAAATTAGGTTCAAGATGTGGAAGGTGGAGTGTTGTGAAAGGAGGCCACTAATACAACAAATAAGGATCCCTGCCAGCTGAAAATTGACTTAGAAAACCACATAGTAACATTATTCATGTTCCATTGTATTTATTTATTTTTGTTAAATAAAGTTGAACTCAGGATGGAGTGTTGCATATGTGGAATTAGAAGTCATCTTAGAAGTCCTAAATTCATAGGAAAACCTAGATGTAGAGTTAGAAGGGGCCTCAGAGGTCTCATCCAAGCCCCTCAATGTACAGAGGAGGAAACCGCAGCCTAAGAAAATTAAATGACTTGCCCAAGGTCATACAGGTAGCAAATGACAGGGGCAAAATTTAGACCTAGGTTTATCTGATCCCCGAGGTCTCTTTCCCCTGTACTATGCTGCCATCTAATCTGCACCTACCTCCCTTTATAGAAGAGGAAACTGATCCCAGAAAGTTTAAACCCAGAAAGGTTAAATGATATGACCAAGGTTGCACAGTAAGCAAGTGTCCATTCATCCATCCATCCATCCTCTCCCTCTCCTTCTCTCTCTCTCTCTCTCTCTCCTCTCTCTCCCTTTCTCCTTCCCTTCCTCTCTCATTCCTTCCCTCCCCCCAGAGAGAAATGATTATTAATAGCCAATAATTTGGGCAGGTCCAGAGTTCTGTTCTTCTAAAGTCCTGATTTTAAAAAGTAAAAAGTTCAGTCTTTAGAAAGACATTAATGACAATGAGATGGAATTAATTCTCCTAGATCTTGGTCAGACCCCATCCAACCTTACAAGGAATTTAATCTAAGGTGGAGAAGCCTATTCTGTTCTACTCAGGCTTGGGTAGGGATAAATTATTTGATTAGAATGCCCAAAGCTGGGAGTGATTTGGGTACAGAGACAATACTGACTCTCTAAGAGTGACATCATGTCCCTCTCAGTCCTTCATTTTCATATAGCTCCCTTCCTATTGGGTTAACCAGTTAGAGCTGATTGTCACTCCTCTTCCAAAAGAACCACATATGTCCTGAGCCCACCACCATGATTGTCTTTGGTCTAAGAGAGAGATGGTCAAATGACTATCTTTTTTATTAAGAAGTGCTTGCCTTATTAACAAAATGATTAGATTACCCTGAAACCATGTCTCTTTAGCCTTTTTAATGGCCATCCTCCTCTTGCCCTCTCACCTTCTCTCTTCCCTCCTTCTCCCTTTCTCTTACTAGGCATTCTCTCTTCAGGAAACTCACACAATATAATGATGCCTTTCCAAATGCCTAGAAGCTCAGGGTGTCCAATTCTCATTGTGCAAATACAGTGCCTTCTAAAAGTCAAGAAATGAGACCAAACTAATTCAATCCATCAGCACCTGCTAATATGCACTCAGCTTTCTTACAAATCCCTAGTAATGCTACTAACTAACTACCCTGGCCTGCTGCTGTACCAATGGTTCAATACAGAGGAACTCTATTTTCCCTGTTGGTTGGTTAGCCCACTCTCCACTCCAACCTCTGTGCTGAATCAGTCAACTGCCTCCCTTGGCCAGAATGTCGCTCCAAAAAAGGTGGCAAAACTAGGCAATCTATAAATTCATAGCTTTGTTTACATGACAAACACTGGTTAGCTCAAGAAAGATACCTAGTTAGTCTAGGGATTGGCAATTCATGAAACATTTATCTTCCTACTGAGCCCCAGTCCCACATCTCCAGTTGGCTGTTGGACAGCTCCTCTGGATGTTCCTTAGGCATCTCAAAATCAATATGTCTAATCTGGAACTCACTTCTCTTCCCTATTTCTGTGGAGGGTATCACCATTCTCCCAGTCACTCAGGTTTGCAGCCTAGAATTAATCCAACTACTCTTCTCTCTTCCTTCGCTTCCCCTCCCCATATCCAATTAACTGCCAAAGCTTGTAGAATCTGCCTCCACATCTCTCACATCTTTCTTCTTTTCTCTATTTAAACAACCACCCTAATTCAGATCATGAGTCACCTTTTACTCTGACTATTGCAATAACTTCCTATCTGGTGATAATACTTTCAGCCTCTTCTGTCTACCATCCATCCTAGACACAGTTGCTAAAATGATATTTCTAAAGTCCAGATCTGGTCACATCCCTCCCTCAAGAAGTTTTGGTGACTCCCTATTATTTCTAGGATAAAATAAAAACTCTTTTGCTTGGCATTTAAAGCCCTTCCCAGTCTGGCTCCAATTTATCTTTCTAGGATGATTTCACATTCAAGCAGCCTTCACACATTTGATATTCCAGCCAAATTGGCCTGCTTGAAATGTCCTCTAAATGACATCCCATCTCTTTTCTCCAGGTCTTTGTACAGAACAGCCCACAGGATATGCTTCCTCAGCTCTGCCTCTAGGTACCCCTATCTCATCTCAAGTAGTACCTCCTACAAAAGGTCCGATTTCTACAAGAGTCGTTGTTCCACTTACCTCTCCCCCATTTTGTGTTTATTTGCATATATCTGCATTTCATCACTGATAAACAAGCTATTTTCCATTTCCTGCCCCACCCTCTTGCTAGAACTCAAGCTGCTTAAGAGCAAACACTGCTTCTTTTTATGTTTGCATGCCTTGCCCCTACCTCAGTAGTGCAGAAGGGCCTTAATAAATGTTTAATTAAAATCTAAGCTTTGGATTTGTACCTTTCTCCAACTGATTACAGGCTCTTTGAATGCCCAGATGTTCTACTTCCTCCAGTTCCCCATACTATTTAGCCTATGGTGGGTGCTCTAAAAATTACTGTGGAAAGAAAATGTCTGTGATTCTGGGTTGTTTTTTTTTTTTCCTTAATATCTTCTCTTTCAAGCATTCACTGCAGTGTGCTGCATTAGAAAGGCTTGCCCTGTGATTTCATAAATATACAGATCTCAAGGATGAGGAAATTCCCTCTACCAATTCAGGCCAACTCCTTCCTGACAACTTGGAGTCTTAGTGAGTTACATAGATTAGTCAGAGCTAAAATGGCTTGTCTAGGGTCACATAGCCAGTATGTGTCAGAGGTAGGGGCGTGAGTGATGTGTTAATGATGAATTATAATTAAATGATGAAAGGATCACAAGGGGGAGAAATTAAAAGAGAATCAAGAAGACTAAGCGATTAAAAAGCTGGAGAACTAGTCATATTAAACATTTAAAAAATGATTTGTTTTAATCTCTTTAACCCCAAACTATAGTTTGCTATCTACTGCACTTTTCATTTTGTCTTTCAGAGGTGTGTAGGGGCTAACTTAGGAAGGGCATTCCCAATAATATTTGAAAAGTGGATAGCTTTTAAAGACAGTATAAATATGATTTACAGGGACATTACCGGGGTTGGGCAATGGGGAATTTGTGCCAGGGCACACAATTTAGAAGGCTCTGTCAGCACTTAGAGTTCTTCAGCAGAAAAGAAAAATGTTAGCACCTAGTTAGCAAAGATATGGAGTTAAAAATAGGAATCCACTATATGATGGGCTTCAGTGAGTTCTTTTCCTTTCTACCCCCAAGCGACAGCCTTGAGCAGTGCCCTTGATCTAGTGTCCCTGAGTGCTTTCTCCCCCATCTACAGCATGATGTTCCATGAACCAAGCTCCTCAACCCCTCATTACTGTGTGGCATCTTGTGATTTCTGCCTGAGGCACAAAACCCTCTACTTGTGGTAATGATTATTTATATTTTAAAGATAATGACATTATTTATGTTCAACATATTGTGAATTTGGCCGTTTGAAAATTCATGTTAAATAACTAATAAAGAAAATTTGATCATTCTGATTTCAGATATTTTTATCATAAAAGAATCCTCATTTTTCTTGTTTCTGCTTGTCATGCTGACTATATAACTCTCACATCTCTTTTAGGATCCTCATTTTTCTAAATTTCAGCATGTGTTCCCTCCACATGTATTGTTTCTCCCCAAACAAATGATTTTGTCTGTATACCAAAATGTCAATGGAATCTGTCATGCTAAACAACCATAACGCATTGAGGGAATGAGACAAAGCAGATTCTGAAACTTAAAGTAAACCTCCCTTAGCAGCCAAAGTCTGATAGGGACATGATTAGAAGACACACTAATGTATTGTGAGAAGATGGACTTGGAATAAAAATTATTTTTGTTCAGCTAGCCCACTATGTCTAGCTGGCCCAAGATTACCAGGCCAGACCATATTTTACATCCAATCTAACTGCCCACCTGGCCATTTTGCCAACAGCCCTGGTGCTGTCCCCACTTCTCCTTACCTGGAGCAGTAGTAGCAGACTAGACTGCCCACCAAATGCCTTTCATGCCTGGAAGAATGAACTTACTCAGCTTTGGAGCTCCATTCCTGGGAATAGGCTGGCTTATTTATTAACCAGGTAGTGCAAACTCAATTAGTTTACTAGCACTAGCCAACAAAAGACCAAGTTCCCCATCCCAAGGAACATTCATGACCTTGTCCACAACCTTCCTTTCTACCTCTTGCTCTAGGCTCAATAATCAGATGATAGTACCATTGATACTAGAAAGTACCCTTATGACACTCCTTTTTTGACCACCACTCCGATATGCATGTTACCTTCCCCTATGAGAATGTAAGCTCTCTGAGGGCAGGGATTCGTTTGCCACGTTTGTATCCCTAGTATTTAAAAGAGTGCCAAGCACATAGACAAGGCTTAATAAATGAATAATAATTTGCCTTTATGGTTTATAAAATACTTGACATATATTATTGGTTTGCATTCCCTTTCAGCTATTCTATGACTCAGTGACTCTGCATCCAGGAAGCCAATGGGCTCAGTAAAAAACCCGCTGGAACCTGGTATGGTGGTACAGACCTGCAGTTTCTGGTACTGGAGCAGCTGAGTCTAGTGGATCGCTTGAGCTCAACAGTTCTGATTTGTAGTGGATGAAGCCAAGTGGGTGTCAGAACTAAATCTAGTAACAAAATGGTGAGTCCCTGGGAGCAGGGAACCCCCAGGCTGCCTAAAGAGGGGCCAACTAGCCAAGGTCAGAAAATAGAGAGCTCAAAGCTCCTGTGCCAATCAGTAATGGAATTTGGCCTATAAGTGGCTATACTTCCAGCTGAAGCAATATCAATCTCACTATCTACATACATATACATATATATGTGCACACTATATGCTATATATATTGTGTGTATATATGTCTGTATGTGTGTGTATTTATGTGTGTATGTATATAGATAAATAGGTATATGCATATACGTATGTATATATGTATTGTGTGTGTGTGTGTTTACTGGATTTGGAGTCAGAGAACCTGAGTTCTACTTCTGGCTCTTTCACTCTCTGTATGACATTGAGGAAATAATTTCATGTCTCTAAGTCTTACTTCTTCATTTGTAAAATTAGAGACTTAGAGACCACTTCTAAGTTCTCATCCAACTCTAAAGCGATGACCCTATGGTCTAAATTAATATTCGCCCTTTAACAAACATTTATCATGTATCTACTATGAGTCACACATTGTGTCAAGTGGTGGGTATACAAAGATAAAAATAACTATCCCCTGCCTTAAGAAGCTTTCATTCAACTGATAATTGCTACTCATAACCCAGTAAGGTACTTGGTTCAAGTATTATACCCATTTTACAGATATAACTGAGATTCATAGTGGTCAAGTGGTTTACTGAAGACAACCTAGCTAACACCTAGCTAACAGAGGAAAGAATGGCATGAAGTCTTTCACCCTTCCTATCCATCACTGTACTACACTATTTCTCAGTTTCAGATTCTGGCATCTGAAATATGTTGCTAAAATCAAATTAAAGTTTAAATCATCCCTTATTTCATCATACCTCTAAGTTTTAAAAAAAATATTTTTTCACTTATCTATTGTAAATAATGAAACTAAAATGCATATTTATATTTTTCTGTCAATAATTTTCTTTAGCACACTTGTACCATTGATTCATATCACAAAATGCATCTTTTTTACTCTTGATTAAGGATGTGACAAATCTTTTATTTATATTCAATATGTGCACAAATTTGTCCATTTGGAAGGTAGTTAAAGTCACTGCACATTGTCTTCAAAACACATGAATATTAAATATTATTGTAATAGCTCAGCGATGATACAGAATTCACCAAGGCATGCCCAGAGTTCAGGAATGGCAGTGACAGAGCTGAAGGAAACAGTCTGATGCTAATAACAAAAGTATATTTCTAACTTCATCTCTAAGATGATAGCAAAGAGGATTCATTTCAAAATATCTATGCTATAGACTGGTTCATGAAAAAAAAGAAACTTTTGGACCCTCCTTAAAATGGCTGAATCGGTAGAAGTATAATATTCTGTCTCCCACACTTCTCCACTAAGTTTGTTTTAAAAAAATAGTTCACTGGACCAAGAAGTGAGCACTTTCCACCAAGATATAGCCAGAATAGAAACCTCCATCTGGTTTTGAGATGGATCTTCTCTTTTACATAAGTTCATTAGATAGTGATCTCATTAAATGACTCTAATTTATTTAAGACACAGAGAAGACCTGTTCACACTTGTTCTGACTGAATCAATCAATAAGTTATATTGCAATAATCTAGATGAGAGGTAATGAGTTCTTGATCAAAGATGGTAGCTTTGATTGGAGTGAAGGGATCAGATGCCAGAAGTGTTACAGACATAGAAACAACAAGAAAAAGCAGAAAATAAAAGAAATGAGGAAGGAATAAAGAAACTTAGTAGAAACTTTTCCCCAATAATATTCCAAAACTGGACAATTAAGATGAAAAAGATTAATATCTGCAAAGCATAAAATATTCAAGCTAACAGAGGTAGAGGATTTAAATAAACCAATATCAGCAAAAAAACTGAATAAACCACAGACAAACTCCCTAGACCAGTTGACTTTATAAGCAAAACATTTAAGAATGATTAATTCTAGTATTACAAGAACTGTTTGGCAAAAATAGGAAAATATGAGGTACTAGGGTTTTGTTACCTAAAACTAGAGGAAGACAAATTAGTCAAAGAAAACTATAGACCAATGTCCGTAAGAAATATTGTTGCAAATATCTTAAATAAGATGCTAACAAAGAGGCTTAAACAAAGAAATTACACATTATGACAAATAGGATTTATACCAAAAATACAAGGTTGATTTCGTATTAGGAAAAAGTATAAGTATACCATATTAATAACAAAATAATCAAAATTGCATGATTACATACCAGATGCAGAAAAATATTTGACAAAATGCAGTATCAATTTGTGTTAATACTAGAAACCAGAGTAATAAATGTCCCTTTCCTTAACATAACATAACATAAATAGCATTCAATATAAAACCAAGATCCAGCATTTTGTGTAATTGTGAGAGACTAGAGGTCTTTCCAATATGGTCAGGGGCAAAGCAAAGATGTTAATTATCAATATTATTATTTAATATAATGATAAAAATATAACATATAGCAACAAAAATTAAAAATCAAAGAAGGAAAAAATTAATCTTTTTAATAGATGATATGATGGTCTATAGAGGTAATCCTAGAGAGTCAAGTAAAAAAAGAAATAATTTAAGCAATAAATTCATCAAAGTAGTAGGATGTAAAACAAACCTACACAAATCATTAGCCTTTCTAAGAGAAATTAAATTTAAATAACTACAGAATCTATACAGTATTGAAGAGCCTACCCAGCAAGGCTCATACAAGAATGTATAGCCACAATTCTTTCAATAATAAAAGCAGACCTATATAAGTGGAAACATCAACTGCTCTTGGGATGGGTCATGCCAATATAATAAAGTGTAAATACTACCTAAATTAATTTACTTCTACAATACCACTGGATTATTTTAGAGAACAAGAAAAAAAAAAAACAATGAAACAATTTATCTGGAGGAACAAATGTCAAGAATTCCATAAGGGAAATAATGAAAAAAGTGGAAATGAAGAAAGGTTATAAGAGCCAATGGATGTTCCAAGGGGAAGAGTCCCAGGGCTCTTAGGGAGGTTCCAAAGGAAAACTGCAGCTGATGCATGGTATTGAAGTCCAGAAATTCAGAGGCACACAGACAAGGAAGGAATGCTTACTCTTTGTATATGAGGGCTTAGAGGAAAGCTTTGCCAACATTTTCGTGATAGGAGGATAGCTCTTTGAAAGATATTATCACAAAAGAAGTGGCCTCTCCCCTAGAAGGGATATACACAACATACCCATCTATCTCAGAACACCTGATAAAACAAAGTATAAATGAATAAAAGGTCACAGTGCAAACCAACTACATGAATTCAATTATCCAGTGCAATAAGTATTTATTATTACTATGTGTAAAGCATTCAATGTATTATGTTATAGGGATACAAAGGCCAAAATAGAAAATTTGACTGTGTCAAGAAACTTGCATTCTATTGAATACCAAAAGGAGCACATTTTTTTGAAGCCAAAAGAAATACTGTGTCATGCATTTTAGATCTGGAAGGAACCTTCAAACATATCTAGTCCAATTCCCTCATTAGACAGAGGAGTAAACTGAAACCTAGATGGAGTAAGTGACTTGCCCAAGGTCTTTCAGGTATAAGTTGAAGACTTTTCACAGACACAATCAGGAAACTTTTCCTCAAAGAGATGAATTTATTTTTTAAACAAATCATTTTTATTTTCTTTTCACTTCCAAATTTCAATACAAATTTAGATAGAAAAGGAAGACATAGCAGCTTCAATGGGTTTCCTTTTCATCTCTGTAGATGACTAAAATTTCCATTTATCAATAATAGCCCTAGTCTCACCCTTGAACTTTAGCCACATGGCACCAACCGCCAATTATATTATACACCTATTGTATGTACATTTCTAACTCAATATGCCATAGATAGCTCCAAACCAACTTATCTGAAAGAGCACTCATTCTTCTTTCCCCTGCAACATCCATATTCTAGACTTCCTTTTCACTTAAAGGTTCCACCATCCTTCTAGATATCCATTTTTGCAACTTTGGCATCATCTTAATTCCTCCCTCTTTCCCCCTCCAGCATATCACCCAATCTTATTCCTATCTCTAATTTTCACCTTCTATTTTGGGTGTATGTATATTCATATATAAGTAATTTATACACACACACGTACACTTTTCACACACACACACATATACACATACATACACAAGAGGCAGCATGACATAGTAGATAGAAAGCCAGCCTCAAAAACAGGAAGATTTCAGTTCAAATCCTGCCACAAACACATATTGACAGGGTGACATTTTATAAGTTGCTTAACCTCTCAGGGCTCTAGATAATCAGCATTGGTTGAATTTTTCTCACACATTCCTTATTAGCAATGAAATCACAAGTACAGCCTTCACACACACACACACACACACACACACACACACACACACACACACATTTTGTCTTTGTATCCCCAGAGCCTTGCATAGGGCCTGGCACACATAGTTGGTGTTTTGTAAATGCTTCTCGACCAATAAGTGCAGCACCTCCTCCAGAGAGAGAAAGAATGGGGTGAATCTACAGAGACTTTTCTATTCATCTTAAAATGGACTCTTTGTTGTTGTTATTCAATCATTTCAGTCACATCTGACTTTTTGTGATCCCATTTGGGGTTTTCTTGACAAAGATAGTGAAGTGGTTCATCATTTCCTTCTCCAGCTCATTTTATAGATGAGAAAACTGAGGAAAATCAGGTGAAATGACTTGCCCAGGGTCACCCAGATAGTAAGTGTCTGAGGTCAGAATTGAACTCAGGAAGACTCCTAACTCCCTGCGCAGCACTCTATCCACTACAGCGCCACCTAGCTGCTCCAGGGAATTCTTTAACTATACTGGATATAAGAGGAGGCTCAAGAAAAGGACAAGATCTCTGCTCAGGGTAGGTAAGGCCTACTAGTATTAAGGCCCAAATCTAATGTTGTATCTATTTTCCCTGCCAAGTTGAAATATCTTTGGATGAGCAAAGTAAGAACAGAAAACAAAGTTAAGTATGGACATGGTAGATCCTGGTAGCTACCTTCAATGAGTTGAAATTACCAGGCTTAGATGAACAATAACTCAAAGTACTGAAAAAACTGGCAGATATGGAGACACTGTCACTGTTTATCAATGATCCTCACAGAAAAGGAAGGATGCTGCAGGAAATAAAGAAAAAAGGAAGGAAGGAAGGAAGGAAGGGAGGGAGGAAGGAAAGAAGGAAAGAAGAGGGAAGTATGTGCAAAGAGTAAGTCAGTAAACTTAACACTGATTCCCGGAAAAATTCTAATGTATGTTTTTAGGGAGGGTTGAGAATTCTTTGACAGCAGAACAGTGATCACAAAGTCACCATGTCTTGATGAAGAGTAGATCATGCCAGACTATGCTCTTTTTCCTTTTGGAAAGGGTTCCTAAGCTCAAGTGAATGATATAATTACCATACACTTAGATGTCGACAACATATTTAACAAATTCTCTCCCACTACCTTTGTGGAAAAGATGGAGTTGCATAAGATGGTCTAGATGTGAATTCTATCAAGACAATCACTTACTAAGGATGTTTTTGATCTGACATCACTTGGTGGTCTCTCCCACCTCCGAGATTCTGTGACTCTATACTCTGGGATAGGAGAAGAAAGAAAGAAGTTCAAATTAAAATGGGGAAACCAAACTAATTTAGTGCCAACACATCGCTCATTTGCACCGAGTACCATTTTGCTGTGATTTTTTAAAATCATATAACATTTTTTCCTCTGTTTTTCCTGGATTTTTTGGTTGTTGTTATTGTTGATGAAATAAAGCTAATGTGGAAATTTGTTTTTCATGACTTCGTAATTGTAATGGGTTTTGTATTTCTTCCCTTTTCAATGGGTAGATGAGGGGGCAGGGAGAGACAGAGAATCTGGAACTGAAAATAATATAAAATCGAATCCAAAGTCATATTAGATCTTCATTTATGGAATTTGTGCTTATGCCAGAGTTGGAACGTAATAATAAAATCTATGGGAATGTAGTTGGACTGAAATGGTTTTTATCCCTATTTATAACCCATTCCAATTAGGATATTTGTTCTACATGCAGTTGATGCTTAATAAATGTGTTTTGAATGAATGTTAAAGGAATTAATGAAATATGTTTCTCTAAATTTATGCATTTCAAATTGTGTTAAGTGTAGACATGGATTCTTTGATCACAGATAAAATTGACCATTTTTTTTTTACTATTTAGCCCCTGGTGACTCTAAATTGAATCTATCTTAAAATTATTTACTTTTGATTCTTTAATACAGCAACATTTTCCCAAGGGGCTAAGGTATTCTACTAGGAATGATAATAAATTAGATGATTAATGATATACCTTAGAAGATTTTCGTCTATCTAGGAATTGGTTATAATGTAAATAATTCTTCTAGGAAATGTGTTCATTAAGAGGTGATTTTCCACAATAATTTTTAGGCATAATACAAATATCAGTTCAGGCAGTTAGAAGAAGAAACTCTTTTAAAAGGAAAAAAGGTTAAAAGGAATCAAGTCAAGAAAAGGGAGTTGTGTGGGGGCAGGATGAGTGAAGTGAATTATTTGAATTCCAATCAGACATCCATTGGCACTTTGAGATGTTATTAAGATGCTCTGTCCTTAGAATCTTGCCTTTGAAGTAAGACCACTGCCCTTCAACGACTGACCAGATGTTCAGTGTGACTCTAGTTAAAGGATGGGGTGTCCCTACAGTGACTTGTTTGGAGAACTCCAAAAAAAACCCTCAACTGCATTTTGAATGTTCCCCACCCCCATCTCTTATTTCTTAGTTTAGCCCTGGAAATCCATTCTTAACAGTTCTCTAGACAATATGTCTCTTGAGGCTTTCAAATACAGGATGATCACATTGGAAAATACTATTTTTTTCTTCCAAAGAACAAGTGGATAACTGTGGAGTCTCTTATGAGTCCCATTTTCCAATTTCCAAGTCAATTTCCGTGCCTGGGATCAGTGTTTGATGGACAGTTTGAGAAACTGAAATTCTACCTGAACTGAGCCTTTTCCCTAGGCCTTGCCTATTTCACTTTAACTATTTGTTGGAAAGACTATTGAAACTGAAACTTTCATTTACCCTTGAAGCTAAAAACTCATATAGGTGGCCCCCATTTTCTTCCAAGCTCAGAATGGTATAAAGGGGATTATATTCATTCCTGGGAGATGTAAGTAGGTAAAAAGGCAAATAGATCCCCTTAATCAAAGTAACCACTCTATATCCAGTGTTCAAAGAAGGATGCCTGCTACTCCCCTTCACAAGTTTTCTAGGTAACTGCAACTACTTTCTGGTAAATACTGAGGACTTAAAAAAATCAATAAATAATCACTGCAGTTTTCGGGCCCAATAAGGAATTTCTCTAAGAGAGTAGATAGTATTAGAGAATATCCACTTGGAGGAGAGATGCCTCTGCCCTGGCATCCTAGGCCACAATTCATTGTGGTTACTCGCAAAAATATCCCCAAGCTTTTTGACCTGGATATTTGCCTTCGGAAACATAGCTTTGTTCCAGACCACCCCTACCACTCACTCTGAGCTATGGCAGATGTTCTTTTGATGGTTCTGATACTGGTAAATTACATATGGAGAAAAGTGTGATGTGGAGGGGTAAAGGATGCACAATGGCTGGGCAGTAACGTGTGGAAACAGTGATGTACATTATTTTAAAGATGGAATATACTTATTAGAGATCTAGTGGGAAAAGCAACATGGTGAAGTGATGAGAGGGCCAGTCTTAGAGACAGGAAGGCTTGAGTTTATTTCCTGCCTCTGACTCATACTTGCTACATTAGCAGGAGCAAATAGTTTAATTTCTCAGTGCCTTAGGCATAACTGTGCATTATTAATGAATTATTCATTTGTCCTGGTGCCATTCATTTGCATATATCAATGATGTCATGAGGCCAAACCAAACCTCCCTCCTCCTTACACCACACCCTCCTCAGGAGTTTATTTAGAACCCTATTTAAGTTGGTTTCTAATCTTTCAAGCGTAAGGACCTCTTTTTAATATAAACAATTTCACGGATTCCCATATGATAGTAACTCCACTACTGCTAACCCTTTACTGAGAAAAGAAATGATGACAAAAAGCTAATAGTAATAGTTTCAAATAAATGTATATTTTATTAATCATATTAGCATCTCTATCCATTTGGAAACTGGTAACAGATATAGAAACACAAACAGGGGAGATCCATATTTATCCTTTTACAGAAGGTATGTTTGGGTATTTATTTTTATGAGTTATGCTTCGTATTCTGTTAGTAAAAAATGCCACTGGTTAGGGCACATAAAAGCTCACAAACCCCCTTACAATAACTGGGAGGTCCCCCAAGTGACCCACAGCCCACAACCTATTCTGGCATTCTCCTTTTCCCAGTTAGTCATAGCTTTAAACCAGAAAATGAGGTCAAATGCAGTATGTAAACACTTGCAGAGAGATTCATGTCATCTAGGACCCCAGGGTACACATTTAATGATAGCTCTATTTCATAATTTTGAATTCATTCAAATCTGGTTTAACTTTCCATGTGACGAATGGAAACAAGATGATGCTCACTTTCTTCTGTGAGTTCAAAGGTCATGAAAATAGTGAAATTCAGTTTGAGGGAAGATGCTAAATTGAAAGATGGGAGTTTTGCCTCCTTGATTGCTAAAGCACTCATCTCTCTGTGTTATCCTCATGGCTCAGATGTTTAGCATTTTGATTCTACCACCTCAACTAAACATCCCAATGTCTTTGTGAAAGAAGCTGTTATGATGATTCACATGAGAGGGAGAGCTGAGAAAGTGGTGTCAGAGGTCAATAGCAAGGCTGGACAAGAGTTATTCTGGTTAAACTTCCATTTCCCTCTGTGTTCTTAGTTTCATGAACAGAGCTAAATGAGATGAAAGTTCCTTCTAATAATACAATCAGTTTTAGGACTTCATTTACTATTGAATTTTTGGAAAGAATGGATTATATTTCCATCATCAGATAGATGACCAAATTGAACAGAGGGAACACAGCCTATGATGTAACAGATGCTTTTTAAAATGCATTTTATTTATAATGTATTTTATTTTCATTTTCAAATTAATATTTATTTTATTTTTCTCTCACCCTCTCTCCATCCAAAGGAAAAAAAAATGCTTATAACTAATCTCTATAGTCAAGGAAAATGAATTCCTGTATTGGTCATGTCCAAAAATGTGTGTGTCATTCTACATCTTAAGTACATTTAGCTCTCTTTTAGAATTTGGATAGCACAGTATACCACTGGTCCTCTGGAATCCTGGTTGGCCATGTCATTTATCAGAGTTCTTAAGTCTTTCAAAGTCATTTTTCTTTATAATGTTATTTTTTTTTATAAATTGTTCTTCATGATTTTTATTGCTTAACTTTGTATCAATTCATACAAGTCAACTCAGGTTTCTCTCAAACCATCCCTTTAATCATTTCTTATAGCACAATAGTATTCCATTAAAATCATTTATCATAATTGGTCCAGCCATTCCCAATTGATGGGTATCCACTTAGTTTCCAGTTCTTTGCTACCACAAAAAGAGTGGCTATAAATATTTGTGTTCATTTGGGTTCTTTTCTTCTTTCTTTTATATCTTTGGGGTATAGGCCTAGTTTGGTAACTCCTTAAAAATGATTCCAAATTGTTTCCCAGAATGTCGACACCAATTCACAGCTACATGAATAGTGCATGAATATATCTATTTTCCCATGGCTTTTCCAAAGTTTATGATTTTTCTTTTTCAGTCTGGAAGGTGTGAGGTATAACCTCAGAGATACTTTAATTTGCATTCATTTATTAGTGATTTGGAGAATTTTTTCATATGGTTATTTAATAGCTTGATTTCTTCTTTTGAAAACTGCCTGTTCACGTCCTTTGAGCATTTATCAATTGGGGAATGGCTTCCAATTTGCCTTTTCAGTGTTAATGTAACCCACCATGGGGCTATATAGCCACTACCAACACAGTACATCTATGCTCACTGGTACCTTAGTGGCTTGACAACATGTTCTTTATGTCATTAAGATCACAAAATTATCCCAGATTTAGAAGTGAGTGGTACTTTAGAGGTCACATAGTCCAATTTTATAAATGAGTAAATTGAGAAAGAAATTAAATTGTTTGCCTAAGGAAATACTGATAGCAAGTTACAGAACTGGAATTTGAACTCAGGTCCCCTCTCACAATAGACAGCTATTGTGTCCTCACTAAGTCTTCTCTTCTCCAAGATAAATATTCTCAGTTCCTCCAAGTGATACATTTGATATTCATGGAACTGGGGAAACAGTACCTTGATCAGGTTGTTGTTGTGTTCATCCTTCATTTTCTAAGAAGACCATGCCATCAGAGAAATGATGACATGACTTGCACTTGACTTTGTTTTGAGTGACAGAGGGCTGTGCAAGTCACCAGCCTCACTTCTCCTCCTGAACCATCTGCATCCAGTGACCAGATATTTATCAGGATGACTGGAGATGACCCAGGGTGCAATGGGAGACAGTGACATTTCCAGGTCTTCACTTAGAGGGAGGTAACACCCATTGAGTGAATAGGCCTCTTTAAGGAGTAATCAGGGAATGGTTCTTTTAACAAGCAAAAGAAAAAAAAAACTAAATGACACTGGGAGGGAAATAGAAACTATTACTATTGATAATCACTCTAAACCAGCCATTAAGTGGAGCTTGGACATTGAAAATGAAATTCATTTACACAATAGGGCACTCCATGGAATCTGCCTGAAACTGAGGCCTAGAGTATGTAATGAACATTGTATGTGAACCCACAAGTGTCAAAGGACAAAAAGTGAAAAGTCCTCCAGATGCTTCAAAATCCAAACGCTTTATGTGACTCTAAAAGAAACTAAGTCCTAGAAAGCTGGATAGCCCAGTATAAGATCACTAAACAAGATCCTAGGATTAAAAGGCTTTCAAAAGCCTTTGAGCCAGATACCTTTTGTGGGTATAGGAGAAACATAAGCCTAGGAAGATACAGGCACCTCTATGAGATCATCTTCACCAAGGTCTAGAGGTAACCAGTTCTTAAAAGTATTTATACTTGAGGGCACACATTGGATACTGCATGAAGCTGGGGCCTAGAGAGGTGTGGGGATCATTATTTGATCACTCACAAGGGTCCAAGGACTAAAAATGAGAAGTCTTTGAGAGAACTTGGAGTCCAAGCACTTCATGTGACTCTAAAACAACATGATCCCTAAGAAAGTCCTAGGATTTGAAAATGGAAAGGCCTTCAAAGGCTATAAAGCCAGACCCCCTGTGGGAAGGAAGGAGAAACAGAGGCCTGTGGACCTTCAGGGACCTGTATGTGATCACTCACAATTTCCTTAACTTATAGGTTAGGAGGCCTTAAGACCCTTTACAATAAAAGCCCATCCCAGGTATCTACCTGAAAGTGAGATCTAGTGAGCAAAATGACCATTGTATGATCAGCAAGAAGGGTAGAGGAAATAAATATGACTAGTTCTTTAGAGCACTTAGAGTCCAAACAATTCATGTGCCTCTAAAGCAAACTAAGTCTGAGAGAGCTGGATACACAGGTGTAAGATAACTCCCAAACTCCTTGAATGAAAAAACATTAAGGTAGTCAATGGCTTTAGAGCCAGACCCCCTACAGCAAATATAGGGTAAAATGAAGACAAGGGAGCTGGAGGGACCTGACTGTGATCACCTACAGGTTCCTAGGCCAAGAGCAAAGAGGACCCAAAGGGCATTTACACTAGAGGCCCCTCTATGCATTCTGCCTGAAATTGAGGCCTAGAGAACTCAATGGCCAGTGTACATGGACCCACATACGTCCAAGGACAAAACATGACAAGGCTCTAATAGTCCTCAGAATCCAAATCATTCATGAGACTCTAAAGGAAACTAAGTCCTAGAAAGCTGAACAGATAAGTTTAACATCACTAACTAGATCCTAGGATTAAAAATGGCAAGGCTTTCCAAATCTTTTGGAAAGAAAGAAAAATCCAGGCCCCTGCTGTGAGTGAAAGAGAAACAGAGGCCTAGGGAACTTCAGGCACTTGTTTGTGATCACCCACAATTTCCTTGACCTAGAGGAGGCTTTAAGACCATTACACTACAAGACCCTCCCAGGTATCTACCTGAAAGTGAGGTCTAGTGAGCCAAATGACCATTGTATGATAAGGCAGAAGGGTCCAAGGAATAAATAGGACTAGGCCTTCAGAAGCCTTAGAGTCCAAGCACTTCATATGCCTCTAAAGTAAATTGAGTCCTAGAGAGCTGGATAAACAGGTCTAAGATCACCCTCAAGCCCTTTGGATGAAAAATATCAAGGTATTCAATGGCTTTAGAGCCAGACCATCTACTGTGAATGTAGGGTAAAATGAAGAAAAGAGATCTTGAGGGACCTGACTGTGATAGCCAACAGGTTCCTGGACCTAGAACAAAGAGGACCCTGAGGGGACTTACACTGCATTTACCACACATTCTGCCTGAAACTAAGGTGGAGAGAGCTGAATGACCATTGTATGATCAACCAGAAAGTCCAAGGAATAAACGTGACTAGTCCTTCAGAGGCCTTAGTGTCTAAGGACTTCATGTGCCTCTAAAGGAAACTGAGACCTAAATTTCTGGATAAGGAAGTGTAAGATCATTCCCAATCTCTGAGGATAAAAAATACCAAAGCATTCCATAGCTTTAGAGCTATAACCCCTACTGTGAAAGTAGGAGGAAAATAAGGACAAGGCAGCTTGAGGGACCTGACTGTGATCACCTAGAGGTTTAGAGGACCAGAGCAAAGAGGACCTTAAGGGCATTTGCACTTGAGGCCGCTCCATGCTTTTTGTCTGAAAATGATGCCTACAGGGCTGAATGACCATTGTGTGAGGACCAACAAGTGTCCAGGAAAAGAGAGTGACAAGGGCTTTTCAGTCTTCAGGATCCAATTTATGTGACTCTAAAGGAAACAGAGTCCTAGCAAACTGGATATCCCAGTGTGAAATCACTAAAAAGATCCTAGGATTAAAAGTCTCCAGGTTGTCCAAAGCTTGAGAGGGAGCTCCCTGCTGTGACTGAAGGAGAAACAGAGGGCTAAGGAGCTACAGGGCCCTGGACGTGATCACCAACAATTTCCACCTAGAGGTCAGACAGCCTGAAGACCATTTACATTAAAAGCCCCTCTGAGGTACCTACCTGAAAATTAGGCCTAGTGAATCAAATGACCACTGTATCATCAGTCAGAAGGGTCCAAGGAATGAACGTGACTAGTCCTTCAGAGGCCTCAGAGTCTAAGAACTTCTGTGCCTCTAAAGGAAACTGAGTCCTAGAGAGCTGGATAAAGAAGTGTAAGATCACTCTCAAGCTCTTAGCATGAAAAATATCAAGCATTCAATGACTGTAGAACCAGACCTCCTACTGTGAAGGTAGGGGAAAATGATGACAAAGCAGCTTGAGGAATCTGATTGTGATGACCTAGAGGTTTGCAGACCTAAACCAAAGAAGACCATAAGGGCATTTGCATGTGAGGCCCCTGCATGCATTGTGCCTGAAACTGACACCTAGAGAATTGAACAATGGTTGTCTGTGCACCCATAAGTGTCCAAGGGCAAAAAGTGACAAGTCTTTTAGAGTCCTCTCAATCCAAAATGTATGTGACTGAAAGGAAACTGAGTCCTAGAATGCTGGATAGTCAAGTTTAAGATCACTAACAATATCTTACATTTTAAAATGTCAAAGATTTTCAAAGTGTTTGAGTCAGCCCCCTGCTGTGAATTTAGGGTAAAATGTAGAAAAGGGAGCCTGAGGGACTTGACTCTGATCACCAACAGTTACCTAGACCTAGAGCAAAGAGGACCTTAAGGCCATTTATACTTGAGGCCCCTCCATGCATTGTGCCTGAAACGGAGTCCTAGAGAACTGAATGACCACTATATGTGCACCCACAAGTGTGCAAGGACAAATACTGACAAGTCTTTTAGAGTCTTCAAAATTCAAAACCTTTCTATGACTCTAAAGGAAACAGAATCCTGGAAAGCTGCATATCCCAGTGTAAGATCACTACCAAGATCCTAGGATTAAAAATGTGAAGGCTTTCCAAAACAGTTGAGCCAGCCCCTGTTTTAAGTGAAGGAGAAACAGAGAGCCAGGGAGCTTCAGGGACCTGTATGTGATCACCAACAATTTTCTGGATCTAGGGGTTAGGAGGCCTTAAGGCCATTTACAGTAAAAGTCTCTCACAGTTATATAACTGAAAGTGAGACCTAGTGAGCCAAATCACCATTGCATGATCAGCAAGAAGGGTCCAAGGAATAAACAATTCTAGTCTTTCAGACTCCATAGTATCCAAGCATTACATATGCCTCTAAAGGAAACTGAGTCCTAGAGAGGAGGATAAAGAAGCATAAGATCACTCCCAAGCTTTTAGGATGAAAAATATCAAGGCAGGGCCAAAGCTGGACTGGGCTCTGTGGGCTGCACTCCACACTGAGCCTGATGTGATAGACCTTTCCTCTTGGCCTTCCAGGATGTCTTGGGCTGGAAATCTCTTTCACCCTGTCATTTTGTGATTTCTGTTGCTCAATAATTTGTTGAGTTTTTTTTTTTACAGGTATTTTATGGGCTGTGGAGGGAGAGTTTCTTCAGGTCCATCCTTCTACTCCACCATCTTGGCTCTGCCCCCTCAAGTCTTCTTTCAGTTAGAGATGAGGTTCATTGAAACATTGGCTGGGGTGGGCAAGATTTTAAGAATCTACACATTTGTGATGTCATTATAAGCATGGCAAGGACTGGAGTAGGCTTCAGAGTGGCAGAACCACAGGTAGCAGCTGCAGTTCCAAGATTTCTCACCCCACAAATGCCAAAGACAACTTCAAAGGTAAACCAGAAAGCTTTTTCACCTAGGTGAGAAGAGAGAAGGGTCTGGTCCTAGTCCTGGGCCCAGGGCAGCAGTGATAGCACCATCTGTTTTTGAAGCCCTCAGCCTAAAGATCCTGGGGGAAACTAGCAGCTGATCTGCGTCTCAGCCCTGAGTGGCATCCCTGGGGTAAGGAGGAGCACTGGCATGGTGGAGTTGGTAGAGGCTTTGGAGAGGATCCTAGAGAGAAAAGCTTGTGATGGCTCCCAGACCAGAGTGCAGGCTGGGAGAAGAGTAAGCTCCTTTCCCTTGATTATGCTGCCTTGGTGGAACTGATAACTCACATGTCCCTAGAGTATACCATCCACTTGACAAAGGACTCAAAAGTAAAGTAGCTGGACAGGTAAATTCCCAAAAAAGGAAGAAACTAAGACTATAGAAGGTTACTTTCTTGGTGAACATGTATTTTCTTCCATCCTTTCCAACGAGGAAGAAAAATGCATTCCATTAAAGGAAGACATAAAAATCAAAGCATCTGCATCTAGAACCCCCAAAATAAATATGCAATGGTCTCAGGCCGTGGAAGAGCTCAAAAAGGATTTTGAAAATCAAGTAAGAGAGATGGAGGAAAAATTGGGAAGAGAAATGAGAGAGATGTAAGAAAATCATGAAAGGAAGTCAGCAGCTTGCTAATGAAGACCCAAAAAATGTTGAAGAAAATAACACCTTTACAAAAAGACTAACTTAAATGGCAAAAGAGGTCTAAAAAGCCAATGAGGAGAAAAATGCTTTAAAGAGCAGAATCAGCCAAATGGAAGAGGAGGTTCAAAAGCTCCTGATGAAAATAGTTCTTTAAAAATTAGAATGGAGCAGATGGAAGCTAATGACTTTATGAGAAACCAAGAAATTACAAAACAAAACCAAAAGAATTAAAAAAATAGAAGATAATGTGAAATATCTCATTGGAAAAACAACTGACCTGGAAAATAGATCCAGGAGAGATAATTCAAAAATTATGGGACTACCTGAAAGCCTTGATCAAAAAAAAGAGCCTAGACATCATCTTTCATGAAAGTATCAAGGAAAACTGCCCTGATATTCTAGAACAAAAGGGTAAAATAAATATTGAAAGAATCCACTGATCACCTCCTGAAAGAGATCCAAAAAGAAAAACTCCTAGGAATTTTGTAGCAAAATTCCAGAGTTCTGAGGTCTAGGAGAAAATATTGCAGCCAGAAAGAAATGATTCTCGTATTGTGGAAATACAATCAGGATAACACAAGATCCAGCAACACCTACATTAAGGGGCCAAAGGGCTTGGAATATGATATTCCAGAAGTCAAAGGAGCTAGGATTACAACCAAGAATCACCTACCCAGCAAAACTGAGTTTAATACTTCAGGGGAAAAATATAGTCATTCAATGAAATAGAGGACTTCCAAGCATTGTTGATGAAAAGACCATAGGTGAATGGACAATTTGACTTTCAAACACAAGAATCAAGAGAAGCATGAAAAGGTAAACAGGAAAGAGGAATCCTAAGGGACTTACTAAAGTTGAACTGTTTATATTTCTACACGAAAAGATAATATTTATAACTCTTGAAACTTTTCTGAGTATTTGGGTAGTTGGAAGGATTCTATACACACACACACACACACACACACACACACATAGACAGAGGGCACAGGGTGTGTGGAATAAGAAGGGATGATATCAAATATATATATATAATTAAAGAATGAGACAGGAATATATTGGGAGGAGAAAGGGAGATATGAAATGGTACAAATTATCTGTCATAAAAGAGGAAAGAAAAACCTTTTTCAATAGAGGAGACAAGAGGTGAAGTGAGAGGGGAAAAGTGAAGCTTACTCTCATCACATCTGCTTAAGGAGGGAAAAACATGCACACTCAGTCTGGCATGAAAATCTATCTTACAGTAGAAGAAAGTAGGGGAGAAGGGGATAAGTGGGGGGAATGACAGAAGGGAGGGCAAATGGGAGGAGGAATCAATGAGAAGTAAACACTTTAGGGGAGGGACAAGGTCAAAAGAGAGAATAGAAGAAATGGGGGGCAGGATAGGATGGAGGGAGATATAGTTAGTGTTTTACAATATGACTATTATGGAAGTCTATTGCAAAACTACACATATATAGCCTATATTGGATTAGTTGCCTTCTCTGTGGGAATGGGGAGGGAGGGAGGGAGGAAGGGAGAGAAGTTGGAACTTAAACTTTGAGGAACGAATGTTCAGAATTGTTTTTGCATGCAGGTGGGAAATAAGAAACAGTTAATAGGATATAGAAATCCATCTTGCCCTATAAGAAAAGAGAGATGGGGATAAGGGAAGGGAGGGGTGTGATAGAAGGGAGGGCAGATTGGGGGAAGGGGCAATCAGAATGCACAGTGATTTGGGGTAGGAGGAGGGGAGAGATGGGGAGAAAATTTGGAACTCAAAATCTTGTGTAAATGAATGTTGAAAATTAAAAATAAATAAAGAAAAAAGAGAAGAAAAATATCAAGGCATTCAATGGCTGTGGAACCAGACTTCCTACTGTGACGGCAAAGGAAAAAGAGGACAAGGCTGCTTGAGCGACCTGAGTCTGATCACCTAGAGATTTGTAGAACTAGAAAAAGAGATCCTTATGGGCATTTACACTAGAGGCTCCTCCATGAATTCTGCCAGAAAATGAGGCCTATGGAGCTGAATGACCACTGTGTGTGTGCCCACAAATGTCCAAGGATAAAAAGTGACAAGTCTTTTAGAGTCCTCAGAATTCAAACACTTTATGACTGAAAGGAAACTGAGTCCTAGAATGCTGGATATCCAAGTTTCAGATCACTAGTCACATTCTAGGATTAAAAATGTCTAGGTTTTCATAGCTTCTGAGCCAGGCCTCTGCTGTGAATTTAGGGTAAAGTGTAGAAAAGGGAACTTCAGGGACCTGACTATGATCAGCTACACTGTACTAGGCCTAGAGCAAAGAGGACCTTAAGGGCACTTGATGTTGAGAGATGAACAGCCATTGTATTTGCACCCACCAGCGTCCAAGGACAAAAGGTGGCAAGTCTTCTACAGTCTTCATAATCCAAAAGCTTTCTAGGACTCTAAAGGAAATAGACTCATGGAAAGCTGGATAGGCCAGTTCAAAATCACAAATGAGATCCTATGATTACAAATGTCAAGGCTTTCCAAAGCAGTTGAGCCAGCGCCCTGCTTGGAGTGAAGGAGAAGCAGAGGCCCAGGGACCATGAAGAATCTGACTGTGATCACCTAGAAGTTTGTAGGCCTAGAGCAAAGAAGACTTTAAGGGCAATTTCATGGGAGGACCATCCAGACCTTGTACCTGGAACTGAGGCCTAGAAAGCTTAATGACCACTATTGGTGCACCCACAATACTCCAAGGACAAAAAGTGACAAGTCTTCTAGTCTTCAGAATTCAAAACCTTTTGATGAATGTAAAGGAAAGAGAGTCCTGGAAATCTACATAGCCCAGCGCAAGATCACGAATGAGATCCTAGGATTAAAAATGTCAAAGTTTTCCAAAAGGGTTGAGCCAGACCCCTGCTATAAGGGAAGGGGAATCAGAGGCCCAGAAAGCTTCAGGTAGATGTATGTGATTACTGACAATTTTCTGGAACAACAGGTTAGGAGGTATTATCTATCTGAAAATGAGGCCTAGTGAACGAAATGACCATTTCGTGATCACCCAGAATGCCCAAGCAATAAATGACACTGCTCCTTCAGAGTCCTCCATGTCCAAGGAGTACATGTGCCTCCAAAGGAAACTGAGTCTTTGATTGCTGGATAAGCAAGCATAAGGTCATTGCCTAGCTTTTAGGTTGAAAAAGAGCATGGCATTCAATGTCTTATAGAGCAAGATCCCCTACTGTGAATGTAGGGGAAAATGAGGACAAGGAAACTTGAGGGACCTGACTATGATAGCCTTGAACTTTAAAGGCATAAAGAAAAGTTGATTTGGAGGGCATTTACACTAAAGGCCCATCCAGGCATTCTGCCTGAAACTGAGGCCTATGAAGCTGATTGCCCATTGTGTGTATAATGACAAGGGTCCAAGGACAAAAAGTGAGAAATATTTTGGTGTCCTCAGAATCCAAACCCATTACGTGACTGAAAGGAAACTGTTTCTTAGAAAGTTGGATAGCCAAGATGTAGATCACAAGCAATGTCCTAAGATTAAAAATGTCAAGGCTTTCCAAAGCTTTTCAGGTACCCCCTGCTGTGAACGTAAGGTAAAATGGAGAAAAGGGAGCTTGAGGGCCCTGACTGTGATCCCCTAGAAGTTTGTAAGCCTAGAGAAAAAGAGAACCTTAAGGGTATTTACACTAAAGGCCCCTCCATGCACTGTGCCTGAAACTGAGGCCTAGGGTGCTGAGTGACCACTGTATGAGAACCCACAAATGTCCAAGCACAAGAAGTTATAAGTCTCTTAGATTCCTCAGAATCCAAACCCTTTATGTGACTGAAAGGAAACTGAGTCCAAGAATGCTGAAGAGCCAAGTTGAAGGTCACTAGCCATGTCTTAGGATTACAAATATCAAGGCTTTCCAAAGATTTTGAGCCAGTTCCCTGCTGTAAAAGTAGAGTAAAATGCAGAAAAGGGAGCTTGGGGGATCTGACTGTGATCACCTAGAAATCTGAAGGCATAGAGAAAAGATGACTTTAAGGGTATTTACGCTAGAGGCCCCTCCATGCATTCTGCCTGAAACTGAGGCCTAGTGTGCTGAATGACCATTGTATTAGAAGCCATAAGTGTCCAAGGACAAAAAGTTGCAAGTGTATTAGAGTCCTCAGAATCCAAACACTTTATGTGACTGAAAGGAAACTGAGTCCTAGAATACCGGATAGCCAAGTTTAAGATCACTAACCATATCATAAATTTTAAAATGTTAATGCTTTTCAAAGCTTTTGAGCCAGCCCCCTGCTGTGAAATTAGAGTTAAAAGGTAGAAAAGAGAGGTTGAAGGATCAACCTGTCATCACTTAGAGGTTTTTAGGCCTAGAGAAAAGAGGACCTTAAGGGTAGTTACAGGAGAAGTCCCTCCATGCATTCTGCCTGAAACTGAGTCTTAGAGAGCTGAATGACCATTACGTTTCACCCACAAGTGTCCAAGGACAAAACCCGGCAAGGCTTTTGGAATTTTCAGAATCCAAAACCTTTCTATGATCTCTAAAGAAAACAGAGTCCTGGAAATCTTGACAACCCAGTACAAGATCACTAAGGAGATCCTAGGTTTAAAAATGTCAAGGCTTTCCAAAGAAGTTGAACCAGCCCCGTGCTGTGCATCCAGGAAACAGAGGCCCAGGGAGCTTCAGGGACCTGTTTGTGATCACTGACAATTTTCTAGAACCTAGACGACGTCAGAATGGCCTAAGACCACTTACACTAAAAGCACTCTCAGGTGTCTACCTCAAAGTGAGGCCTAGAGAACCAAATGACCGTTGTAAGAGCGGTCAGAAGAGTCCAAGGAACAGACAGGACTAGTCCTTCAGAGGCATTTGAGTCTGAGCGATTCATGTGCCTCTAAATGAAACTAAGGTCTAGAGGGCTGCATAAACAAGTGTAAGATCACTAATGAGATCCTAGGATTAAATACGTCAAAGCTTTCCAAAGCTATCGAGTCAGCCCCACGCTTTGAATTCAGGGTAAAATGTAGAAAAGAGATCTTGAGGGACCTGAGTGACCACCTAGACGTTGGTAGGCCTAGAGGAAAGAGGACCCGAAGGGCATTTACACTAGAAGCTCCTCCATGCATTCTGCCTGAAACTGAGGCTTATGGAGCTGAATGCCCATTGTGTGTATACCCACAAGTGTCCAAGGGCAAAGAGTGATAAGTATTTTGGTGTCCTCAGAATCCAAACCCATTATGTGACTGAAAGGAAACTGTTTCTTAGAATGTTGGATAGCCAAGATGTAGATCACAAGCAATGTCCTAAGATTAAAAATGTCAAGGCTTTCCAAAGCTTTTCAGGTACCCCCTGCTGTGAACGTAAGGTAAAATGGAGAAAAGGGAGCTTGAGGGCCCTGACTGTGATCCCCTAGAAGTCTGTAAGCCTAGAGAAAAAGAGAACCTTGAGGGTATTTACACTAAAGGCCCCTCCATGCACTGTGCCTGAAACTGAGGCCTAGGGTGCTGAGTGACCACTGTATGAGAACCCACAAATGTCCAAGCACAAGAAGTTATAAGTCTCTTAGATTCCTCAGAATCCAAACCCTTTATGCGACTGAAAGGAAACTGAGTCCAAGAATGCTGAAGAGCCAAGTTGAAGGTCACTAGCCATGTCTTAGGATTACAAATATCAAGGCTTTCCAAAGATTTTGAGCCAGTTCCCTGCTGTAAAAGTAGAGTAAAATGCAGAAAAGGGAGCTTGGGGGATCTGACTGTGATCACCTAGAAATCTGAAGGCATAGAGAAAAGATGACTTTAAGGGTATTTACGCTAGAGGCCCCTCCATGCATTCTGCCTGAAACTGAGGCCTAGTGTGCTGAATGACCATTGTATTAGAAGCCATAAGTGTCCAAGGACAAAAAGTTGCAAGTGTATTGGAGTCCTCAGAATCCAAACACTTTATGTGACTGAAAGGAAACTGAGTCCTAGAATACCGGATAGCCAAGTTTAAGATCACTAACCATATCATAAATTTTAAAATGTTAATGCTTTTCAAAGCTTTTGAGCCAGCCCCCTGCTGTGAAATTAGAGTTAAAAGGTAGAAAAGAGAGGTTGAAGGATCAACCTGTCATCACTTAGAGGTTTGTAGGCCTAGAGAAAAGAGGACCTTAAGGGTAGTTACAGGAGAAGTCCCTCCATGCATTCTGCCTGAAACTGAGTCTTAGAGAGCTGAATGACCATTACGTTTCACCCACAAGTGTCCAAGGACAAAACCCGGCAAGGCTTTTGGAATTTTCAGAATCCAAAACCTTTCTATGATCTCTAAAGAAAACAGAGTCCTGGAAATCTTGACAACCCAGTACAAGATCACTAAGGAGATCCTAGGTTTAAAAATGTCAAGGCTTTCCAAAGAAGTTGAACCAGCCCCGTGCTGTGCATCCAGGAAACAGAGGCCCAGGGAGCTTCAGGGACCTGTTTGTGATCACTGACAATTTTCTAGAACCTAGACGACGTCAGAATGGCCTAAGACCACTTACACTAAAAGCACTCTCAGGTGTCTACCTCAAAGTGAGGCCTAGAGAACCAAATGACCGTTGTAAGAGCGGTCAGAAGAGTCCAAGGAACAGACAGGACTAGTCCTTCAGAGGCATTTGAGTCTGAGCGATTCATGTGCCTCTAAATGAAACTAAGGTCTAGAGGGCTGCATAAACAAGTGTAAGATCACTAATGAGATCCTAGGATTAAATACGTCAAAGCTTTCCAAAGCTATCGAGTCAGCCCCACGCTTTGAATTCAGGGTAAAATGTAGAAAAGAGATCTTGAGGGACCTGAGTGACCACCTAGACGTTGGTAGGCCTAGAGGAAAGAGGACCCGAAGGGCATTTACACTAGAAGCTCCTCCATGCATTCTGCCTGAAACTGAGGCTTATGGAGCTGAATGCCCATTGTGTGTATACCCACAAGTGTCCAAGGGCAAAGAGTGATAAGTATTTTGGTGTCCTCAGAATCCAAACCCATTACGTGACTGAAAGGAAACTGTTTCTTAGAATGTTGGATAGCCAAGATGTAGATCACAAGCAATGTCCTAAGATTAAAAATGTCAAGGCTTTCCAAAGCTTTTCAGGTACCCCCTGCTGTGAACGTAAGGTAAAATGGAGAAAAGGGAGCTTGAGGGCCCTGACTGTGATCCCCTAGAAGTCTGTAAGCCTAGAGAAAAAGAGAACCTTGAGGGTATTTACACTAAAGGCCCCTCCATGCACTGTGCCTGAAACTGAGGCCTAGGGTGCTGAGTGACCACTGTATGAGAACCCACAAATGTCCAAGCACAAGAAGTTATAAGTCTCTTAGATTCCTCAGAATCCAAACACTTTATGCGACTGAAAGGAAACTGAGTCCAAGAATGCTGAAGAGCCA
Organism: Notamacropus eugenii; assembly: GCF_028372415.1. Taxonomy (NCBI): domain Eukaryota; kingdom Metazoa; phylum Chordata; class Mammalia; order Diprotodontia; family Macropodidae; genus Notamacropus; species Notamacropus eugenii. The sequence continues at coordinate 65,612,445 of NC_092879.1, read as the reverse complement.
AGTTGAAGGTCACTAGCCATGTCTTAGGATTACAAATATCAAGGCTTTCCAAAGATTTTGAGCCAGTTCCCTGCTGTAAAAGTAGAGTAAAATGCAGAAAAGGGAGCTTGGGGGATCTGACTGTGATCACCTAGAAATCTGAAGGCATAGAGAAAAGATGACTTTAAGGGTATTTACGCTAGAGGCCCCTCCATGCATTCTGCCTGAAACTGAGGCCTAGTGTGCTGAATGACCATTGTATTAGAAGCCATAAGTGTCCAAGGACAAAAAGTTGCAAGTGTATTGGAGTCCTCAGAATCCAAACACTTTATGTGACTGAAAGGAAACTGAGTCCTAGAATACCGGATAGCCAAGTTTAAGATCACTAACCATATCATAAATTTTAAAATGTTAATGCTTTTCAAAGCTTTTGAGCCAGCCCCCTGCTGTGAAATTAGAGTTAAAAGGTAGAAAAGAGAGGTTGAAGGATCAACCTGTCATCACTTAGAGGTTTGTAGGCCTAGAGAAAAGAGGACCTTAAGGGTAGTTACAGGAGAAGTCCCTCCATGCATTCTGCCTGAAACTGAGTCTTAGAGAGCTGAATGACCATTACGTTTCACCCACAAGTGTCCAAGGACAAAACCCGGCAAGGCTTTTGGAATTTTCAGAATCCAAAACCTTTCTATGATCTCTAAAGAAAACAGAGTCCTGGAAATCTTGACAACCCAGTACAAGATCACTAAGGAGATCCTAGGTTTAAAAATGTCAAGGCTTTCCAAAGAAGTTGAACCAGCCCCCTGCTGTGCATCCAGGAAACAGAGGCCCAGGGAGCTTCAGGGACCTGTTTGTGATCACTGACAATTTTCTAGAACCTAGACGACGTCAGAATGGCCTAAGACCACTTACACTAAAAGCACTCTCAGGTGTCTACCTCAAAGTGAGGCCTAGAGAACCAAATGACCGTTGTAAGAGCGGTCAGAAGAGTCCAAGGAACAGACAGGACTAGTCCTTCAGAGGCATTTGAGTCTGAGCGATTCATGTGCCTCTAAATGAAACTAAGGTCTAGAGGGCTGCATAAACAAGTGTAAGATCACTAATGAGATCCTAGGATTAAATACGTCAAAGCTTTCCAAAGCTATCGAGTCAGCCCCACGCTTTGAATTCAGGGTAAAATGTAGAAAAGAGATCTTGAGGGACCTGAGTGACCACCTAGACGTTGGTAGGCCTAGAGGAAAGAGGACCCGAAGGGCATTTACACTAGAAGCTCCTCCATGCATTCTGCCTGAAACTGAGGCTTATGGAGCTGAATGCCCATTGTGTGTATACCCACAAGTGTCCAAGGGCAAAGAGTGATAAGTATTTTGGTGTCCTCAGAATCCAAACCCATTACGTGACTGAAAGGAAACTGTTTCTTAGAATGTTGGATAGCCAAGATGTAGATCACAAGCAATGTCCTAAGATTAAAAATGTCAAGGCTTTCCAAAGCTTTTCAGGTACCCCCTGCTGTGAACGTAAGGTAAAATGGAGAAAAGGGAGCTTGAGGGCCCTGACTGTGATCCCCTAGAAGTCTGTAAGCCTAGAGAAAAAGAGAACCTTAAGGGTATTTACACTAAAGGCCCCTCCATGCACTGTGCCTGAAACTGAGGCCTAGGGTGCTGAGTGACCACTGTATGAGAACCCACAAATGTCCAAGCACAAGAAGTTATAAGTCTCTTAGATTCCTCAGAATCCAAACCCTTTATGTGACTGAAAGGAAACTGAGTCCAAGAATGCTGAAGAGCCAAGTTGAAGGTCACTAGCCATGTCTTAGGATTACAAATATCAAGGCTTTCCAAAGATTTTGAGCCAGTTCCCTGCTGTAAAAGTAGAGTAAAATGCAGAAAAGGGAGCTTGGGGGATCTGACTGTGATCACCTAGAAATCTGAAGGCATAGAGAAAAGATGACTTTAAGGGTATTTACGCTAGAGGCCCCTCCATGCATTCTGCCTGAAACTGAGGCCTAGTGTGCTGAATGACCATTGTATTAGAAGCCATAAGTGTCCAAGGACAAAAAGTTGCAAGTGTATTAGAGTCCTCAGAATCCAAACACTTTATGTGACTGAAAGGAAACTGAGTCCTAGAATACCGGATAGCCAAGTTTAAGATCACTAACCATATCATAAATTTTAAAATGTTAATGCTTTTCAAAGCTTTTGAGCCAGCCCCCTGCTGTGAAATTAGAGTTAAAAGGTAGAAAAGAGAGGTTGAAGGATCAACCTGTCATCACTTAGAGGTTTGTAGGCCTAGAGAAAAGAGGACCTTAAGGGTAGTTACAGGAGAAGTCCCTCCATGCATTCTGCCTGAAACTGAGTCTTAGAGAGCTGAATGACCATTACGTTTCACCCACAAGTGTCCAAGGACAAAACCCGGCAAGGCTTTTGGAATTTTCAGAATCCAAAACCTTTCTATGATCTCTAAAGAAAACAGAGTCCTGGAAATCTTGACAACCCAGTACAAGATCACTAAGGAGATCCTAGGTTTAAAAATGTCAAGGCTTTCCAAAGAAGTTGAACCAGCCCCGTGCTGTGCATCCAGGAAACAGAGGCCCAGGGAGCTTCAGGGACCTGTTTGTGATCACTGACAATTTTCTAGAACCTAGACGACGTCAGAATGGCCTAAGACCACTTACACTAAAAGCACTCTCAGGTGTCTACCTCAAAGTGAGGCCTAGAGAACCAAATGACCGTTGTAAGAGCGGTCAGAAGAGTCCAAGGAACAGACAGGACTAGTCCTTCAGAGGCATTTGAGTCTGAGCGATTCATGTGCCTCTAAATGAAACTAAGGTCTAGAGGGCTGCATAAACAAGTGTAAGATCACTAATGAGATCCTAGGATTAAATACGTCAAAGCTTTCCAAAGCTATCGAGTCAGCCCCACGCTTTGAATTCAGGGTAAAATGTAGAAAAGAGATCTTGAGGGACCTGAGTGACCACCTAGACGTTGGTAGGCCTAGAGGAAAGAGGACCCGAAGGGCATTTACACTAGAAGCTCCTCCATGCATTCTGCCTGAAACTGAGGCTTATGGAGCTGAATGCCCATTGTGTGTATACCCACAAGTGTCCAAGGGCAAAGAGTGATAAGTATTTTGGTGTCCTCAGAATCCAAACCCATTACGTGACTGAAAGGAAACTGTTTCTTAGAATGTTGGATAGCCAAGATGTAGATCACAAGCAATGTCCTAAGATTAAAAATGTCAAGGCTTTCCAAAGCTTTTCAGGTACCCCCTGCTGTGAACGTAAGGTAAAATGGAGAAAAGGGAGCTTGAGGGCCCTGACTGTGATCCCCTAGAAGTCTGTAAGCCTAGAGAAAAAGAGAACCTTAAGGGTATTTACACTAAAGGCCCCTCCATGCACTGTGCCTGAAACTGAGGCCTAGGGTGCTGAGTGACCACTGTATGAGAACCCACAAATGTCCAAGCACAAGAAGTTATAAGTCTCTTAGATTCCTCAGAATCCAAACCCTTTATGTGACTGAAAGGAAACTGAGTCCAAGAATGCTGAAGAGCCAAGTTGAAGGTCACTAGCCATGTCTTAGGATTACAAATATCAAGGATTTCCAAAGATTTTGAGCCAGTTCCCTGCTGTAAAAGTAGAGTAAAATGCAGAAAAGGGAGCTTGGGGGATCTGACTGTGATCACCTAGAAATCTGAAGGCATAGAGAAAAGATGACTTTAAGGGTATTTACGCTAGAGGCCCCTCCATGCATTCTGCCTGAAACTGAGGCCTAGTGTGCTGAATGACCATTGTATTAGAAGCCATAAGTGTCCAAGGACAAAAAGTTGCAAGTGTATTGGAGTCCTCAGAATCCAAACACTTTATGTGACTGAAAGGAAACTGAGTCCTAGAATACCGGATAGCCAAGTTTAAGATCACTAACCATATCATAAATTTTAAAATGTTAATGCTTTTCAAAGCTTTTGAGCCAGCCCCCTGCTGTGAAATTAGAGTTAAAAGGTAGAAAAGAGAGGTTGAAGGATCAACCTGTCATCACTTAGAGGTTTGTAGGCCTAGAGAAAAGAGGACCTTAAGGGTAGTTACAGGAGAAGTCCCTCCATGCATTCTGCCTGAAACTGAGTCTTAGAGAGCTGAATGACCATTACGTTTCACCCACAAGTGTCCAAGGACAAAACCCGGCAAGGCTTTTGGAATTTTCAGAATCCAAAACCTTTCTATGATCTCTAAAGAAAACAGAGTCCTGGAAATCTTGACAACCCAGTACAAGATCACTAAGGAGATCCTAGGTTTAAAAATGTCAAGGCTTTCCAAAGAAGTTGAACCAGCCCCCTGCTGTGCATCCAGGAAACAGAGGCCCAGGGAGCTTCAGGGACCTGTTTGTGATCACTGACAATTTTCTAGAACCTAGATGACGTCAGAATGGCCTAAGACCACTTACACTAAAAGCACTCTCAGGTGTCTACCTCAAAGTGAGGCCTAGAGAACCAAATGACCGTTGTAAGAGCGGTCAGAAGAGTCCAAGGAACAGACAGGACTAGTCCTTCAGAGGCATTTGAGTCTGAGCGATTCATGTGCCTCTAAATGAAACTAAGGTCTAGAGGGCTGCATAAACAAGTGTAAGATCACTAATGAGATCCTAGGATTAAATACGTCAAAGCTTTCCAAAGCTATCGAGTCAGCCCCACGCTTTGAATTCAGGGTAAAATGTAGAAAAGAGATCTTGAGGGACCTGAGTGACCACCTAGACGTTGGTAGGCCTAGAGGAAAGAGGACCCGAAGGGCATTTACACTAGAAGCTCCTCCATGCATTCTGCCTGAAACTGAGGCTTATGGAGCTGAATGCCCATTGTGTGTATACCCACAAGTGTCCAAGGGCAAAGAGTGACAAGTATTTTGGTGTCCTCAGAATCCAAACCCATTACGTGACTGAAAGGAAACTGTTTCTTAGAATGTTGGATAGCCAAGATGTAGATCACAAGCAATGTCCTAAGATTAAAAATGTCAAGGCTTTCCAAAGCTTTTCAGGTACCCCCTGCTGTGAACGTAAGGTAAAATGGAGAAAAGGGAGCTTGAGGGCCCTGACTGTGATCCCCTAGAAGTCTGTAAGCCTAGAGAAAAAGAGAACCTTAAGGGTATTTACACTAAAGGCCCCTCCATGCACTGTGCCTGAAACTGAGGCCTAGGGTGCTGAGTGACCACTGTATGAGAACCCACAAATGTCCAAGCACAAGAAGTTATAAGTCTCTTAGATTCCTCAGAATCCAAACCCTTTATGCGACTGAAAGGAAACTGAGTCCAAGAATGCTGAAGAGCCAAGTTGAAGGTCACTAGCCATGTCTTAGGATTACAAATATCAAGGCTTTCCAAAGATTTTGAGCCAGTTCCCTGCTGTAAAAGTAGAGTAAAATGCAGAAAAGGGAGCTTGGGGGATCTGACTGTGATCACCTAGAAATCTGAAGGCATAGAGAAAAGATGACTTTAAGGGTATTTACGCTAGAGGCCCCTCCATGCATTCTGCCTGAAACTGAGGCCTAGTGTGCTGAATGACCATTGTATTAGAAGCCATAAGTGTCCAAGGACAAAAAGTTGCAAGTGTATTAGAGTCCTCAGAATCCAAACACTTTATGTGACTGAAAGGAAACTGAGTCCTAGAATACCGGATAGCCAAGTTTAAGATCACTAACCATATCATAAATTTTAAAATGTTAATGCTTTTCAAAGCTTTTGAGCCAGCCCCCTGCTGTGAAATTAGAGTTAAAAGGTAGAAAAGAGAGGTTGAAGGATCAACCTGTCATCACTTAGAGGTTTGTAGGCCTAGAGAAAAGAGGACCTTAAGGGTAGTTACAGGAGAAGTCCCTCCATGCATTCTGCCTGAAACTGAGTCTTAGAGAGCTGAATGACCATTACGTTTCACCCACAAGTGTCCAAGGACAAAACCCGGCAAGGCTTTTGGAATTTTCAGAATCCAAAACCTTTCTATGATCTCTAAAGAAAACAGAGTCCTGGAAATCTTGACAACCCAGTACAAGATCACTAAGGAGATCCTAGGTTTAAAAATGTCAAGGCTTTCCAAAGAAGTTGAACCAGCCCCCTGCTGTGCATCCAGGAAACAGAGGCCCAGGGAGCTTCAGGGACCTGTTTGTGATCACTGACAATTTTCTAGAACCTAGACGACGTCAGAATGGCCTAAGACCACTTACACTAAAAGCACTCTCAGGTGTCTACCTCAAAGTGAGGCCTAGAGAACCAAATGACCGTTGTAAGAGCGGTCAGAAGAGTCCAAGGAACAGACAGGACTAGTCCTTCAGAGGCATTTGAGTCTGAGCGATTCATGTGCCTCTAAATGAAACTAAGGTCTAGAGGGCTGCATAAACAAGTGTAAGATCACTAATGAGATCCTAGGATTAAATACGTCAAAGCTTTCCAAAGCTATCGAGTCAGCCCCACGCTTTGAATTCAGGGTAAAATGTAGAAAAGAGATCTTGAGGGACCTGAGTGACCACCTAGACGTTGGTAGGCCTAGAGGAAAGAGGACCCGAAGGGCATTTACACTAGAAGCTCCTCCATGCATTCTGCCTGAAACTGAGGCTTATGGAGCTGAATGCCCATTGTGTGTATACCCACAAGTGTCCAAGGGCAAAGAGTGATAAGTATTTTGGTGTCCTCAGAATCCAAACCCATTATGTGACTGAAAGGAAACTGTTTCTTAGAATGTTGGATAGCCAAGATGTAGATCACAAGCAATGTCCTAAGATTAAAAATGTCAAGGCTTTCCAAAGCTTTTCAGGTACCCCCTGCTGTGAACGTAAGGTAAAATGGAGAAAAGGGAGCTTGAGGGCCCTGACTGTGATCCCCTAGAAGTCTGTAAGCCTAGAGAAAAAGAGAACCTTGAGGGTATTTACACTAAAGGCCCCTCCATGCACTGTGCCTGAAACTGAGGCCTAGGGTGCTGAGTGACCACTGTATGAGAACCCACAAATGTCCAAGCACAAGAAGTTATAAGTCTCTTAGATTCCTCAGAATCCAAACCCTTTATGTGACTGAAAGGAAACTGAGTCCAAGAATGCTGAAGAGCCAAGTTGAAGGTCACTAGCCATGTCTTAGGATTACAAATATCAAGGCTTTCCAAAGATTTTGAGCCAGTTCCCTGCTGTAAAAGTAGAGTAAAATGCAGAAAAGGGAGCTTGGGGGATCTGACTGTGATCACCTAGAAATCTGAAGGCATAGAGAAAAGATGACTTTAAGGGGATTTACGCTAGAGGCCCCTCCATGCATTCTGCCTGAAACTGAGGCCTAGTGTGCTGAATGACCATTGTATTAGAAGCCATAAGTGTCCAAGGACAAAAAGTTGCAAGTGTATTAGAGTCCTCAGAATCCAAACACTTTATGTGACTGAAAGGAAACTGAGTCCTAGAATACCGGATAGCCAAGTTTAAGATCACTAACCATATCATAAATTTTAAAATGTTAATGCTTTTCAAAGCTTTTGAGCCAGCCCCCTGCTGTGAAATTAGAGTTAAAAGGTAGAAAAGAGAGGTTGAAGGATCAACCTGTCATCACTTAGAGGTTTGTAGGCCTAGAGAAAAGAGGACCTTAAGGGTAGTTACAGGAGAAGTCCCTCCATGCATTCTGCCTGAAACTGAGTCTTAGAGAGCTGAATGACCATTACGTTTCACCCACAAGTGTCCAAGGACAAAACCCGGCAAGGCTTTTGGAATTTTCAGAATCCAAAACCTTTCTATGATCTCTAAAGAAAACAGAGTCCTGGAAATCTTGACAACCCAGTACAAGATCACTAAGGAGATCCTAGGTTTAAAAATGTCAAGGCTTTCCAAAGAAGTTGAACCAGCCCCGTGCTGTGCATCCAGGAAACAGAGGCCCAGGGAGCTTCAGGGACCTGTTTGTGATCACTGACAATTTTCTAGAACCTAGACGACGTCAGAATGGCCTAAGACCACTTACACTAAAAGCACTCTCAGGTGTCTACCTCAAAGTGAGGCCTAGAGAACCAAATGACCGTTGTAAGAGCGGTCAGAAGAGTCCAAGGAACAGACAGGACTAGTCCTTCAGAGGCATTTGAGTCTGAGCGATTCATGTGCCTCTAAATGAAACTAAGGTCTAGAGGGCTGCATAAACAAGTGTAAGATCACTAATGAGATCCTAGGATTAAATACGTCAAAGCTTTCCAAAGCTATCGAGTCAGCCCCACGCTTTGAATTCAGGGTAAAATGTAGAAAAGAGATCTTGAGGGACCTGAGTGACCACCTAGACGTTGGTAGGCCTAGAGGAAAGAGGACCCGAAGGGCATTTACACTAGAAGCTCCTCCATGCATTCTGCCTGAAACTGAGGCTTATGGAGCTGAATGCCCATTGTGTGTATACCCACAAGTGTCCAAGGGCAAAGAGTGACAAGTATTTTGGTGTCCTCAGAATCCAAACCCATTACGTGACTGAAAGGAAACTGTTTCTTAGAATGTTGGATAGCCAAGATGTAGATCACAAGCAATGTCCTAAGATTAAAAATGTCAAGGCTTTCCAAAGCTTTTCAGGTACCCCCTGCTGTGAACGTAAGGTAAAATGGAGAAAAGGGAGCTTGAGGGCCCTGACTGTGATCCCCTAGAAGTCTGTAAGCCTAGAGAAAAAGAGAACCTTGAGGGTATTTACACTAAAGGCCCCTCCATGCACTGTGCCTGAAACTGAGGCCTAGGGTGCTGAGTGACCACTGTATGAGAACCCACAAATGTCCAAGCACAAGAAGTTATAAGTCTCTTAGATTCCTCAGAATCCAAACCCTTTATGCGACTGAAAGGAAACTGAGTCCAAGAATGCTGAAGAGCCAAGTTGAAGGTCACTAGCCATGTCTTAGGATTACAAATATCAAGGCTTTCCAAAGATTTTGAGCCAGTTCCCTGCTGTAAAAGTAGAGTAAAATGCAGAAAAGGGAGCTTGGGGGATCTGACTGTGATCACCTAGAAATCTGAAGGCATAGAGAAAAGATGACTTTAAGGGTATTTACGCTAGAGGCCCCTCCATGCATTCTGCCTGAAACTGAGGCCTAGTGTGCTGAATGACCATTGTATTAGAAGCCATAAGTGTCCAAGGACAAAAAGTTGCAAGTGTATTAGAGTCCTCAGAATCCAAACACTTTATGTGACTGAAAGGAAACTGAGTCCTAGAATACCGGATAGCCAAGTTTAAGATCACTAACCATATCATAAATTTTAAAATGTTAATGCTTTTCAAAGCTTTTGAGCCAGCCCCCTGCTGTGAAATTAGAGTTAAAAGGTAGAAAAGAGAGGTTGAAGGATCAACCTGTCATCACTTAGAGGTTTGTAGGCCTAGAGAAAAGAGGACCTTAAGGGTAGTTACAGGAGAAGTCCCTCCATGCATTCTGCCTGAAACTGAGTCTTAGAGAGCTGAATGACCATTACGTTTCACCCACAAGTGTCCAAGGACAAAACCCGGCAAGGCTTTTGGAATTTTCAGAATCCAAAACCTTTCTATGATCTCTAAAGAAAACAGAGTCCTGGAAATCTTGACAACCCAGTACAAGATCACTAAGGAGATCCTAGGTTTAAAAATGTCAAGGCTTTCCAAAGAAGTTGAACCAGCCCCCTGCTGTGCATCCAGGAAACAGAGGCCCAGGGAGCTTCAGGGACCTGTTTGTGATCACTGACAATTTTCTAGAACCTAGACGACGTCAGAATGGCCTAAGACCACTTACACTAAAAGCACTCTCAGGTGTCTACCTCAAAGTGAGGCCTAGAGAACCAAATGACCGTTGTAAGAGCGGTCAGAAGAGTCCAAGGAACAGACAGGACTAGTCCTTCAGAGGCATTTGAGTCTGAGCGATTCATGTGCCTCTAAATGAAACTAAGGTCTAGAGGGCTGCATAAACAAGTGTAAGATCACTAATGAGATCCTAGGATTAAATACGTCAAAGCTTTCCAAAGCTATCGAGTCAGCCCCACGCTTTGAATTCAGGGTAAAATGTAGAAAAGAGATCTTGAGGGACCTGAGTGACCACCTAGACGTTGGTAGGCCTAGAGGAAAGAGGACCCGAAGGGCATTTACACTAGAAGCTCCTCCATGCATTCTGCCTGAAACTGAGGCTTATGGAGCTGAATGCCCATTGTGTGTATACCCACAAGTGTCCAAGGGCAAAGAGTGATAAGTATTTTGGTGTCCTCAGAATCCAAACCCATTATGTGACTGAAAGGAAACTGTTTCTTAGAATGTTGGATAGCCAAGATGTAGATCACAAGCAATGTCCTAAGATTAAAAATGTCAAGGCTTTCCAAAGCTTTTCAGGTACCCCCTGCTGTGAACGTAAGGTAAAATGGAGAAAAGGGAGCTTGAGGGCCCTGACTGTGATCCCCTAGAAGTCTGTAAGCCTAGAGAAAAAGAGAACCTTGAGGGTATTTACACTAAAGGCCCCTCCATGCACTGTGCCTGAAACTGAGGCCTAGGGTGCTGAGTGACCACTGTATGAGAACCCACAAATGTCCAAGCACAAGAAGTTATAAGTCTCTTAGATTCCTCAGAATCCAAACCCTTTATGCGACTGAAAGGAAACTGAGTCCAAGAATGCTGAAGAGCCAAGTTGAAGGTCACTAGCCATGTCTTAGGATTACAAATATCAAGGCTTTCCAAAGATTTTGAGCCAGTTCCCTGCTGTAAAAGTAGAGTAAAATGCAGAAAAGGGAGCTTGGGGGATCTGACTGTGATCACCTAGAAATCTGAAGGCATAGAGAAAAGATGACTTTAAGGGTATTTACGCTAGAGGCCCCTCCATGCATTCTGCCTGAAACTGAGGCCTAGTGTGCTGAATGACCATTGTATTAGAAGCCATAAGTGTCCAAGGACAAAAAGTTGCAAGTGTATTAGAGTCCTCAGAATCCAAACACTTTATGTGACTGAAAGGAAACTGAGTCCTAGAATACCGGATAGCCAAGTTTAAGATCACTAACCATATCATAAATTTTAAAATGTTAATGCTTTTCAAAGCTTTTGAGCCAGCCCCCTGCTGTGAAATTAGAGTTAAAAGGTAGAAAAGAGAGGTTGAAGGATCAACCTGTCATCACTTAGAGGTTTGTAGGCCTAGAGAAAAGAGGACCTTAAGGGTAGTTACAGGAGAAGTCCCTCCATGCATTCTGCCTGAAACTGAGTCTTAGAGAGCTGAATGACCATTACGTTTCACCCACAAGTGTCCAAGGACAAAACCCGGCAAGGCTTTTGGAATTTTCAGAATCCAAAACCTTTCTATGATCTCTAAAGAAAACAGAGTCCTGGAAATCTTGACAACCCAGTACAAGATCACTAAGGAGATCCTAGGTTTAAAAATGTCAAGGCTTTCCAAAGAAGTTGAACCAGCCCCGTGCTGTGCATCCAGGAAACAGAGGCCCAGGGAGCTTCAGGGACCTGTTTGTGATCACTGACAATTTTCTAGAACCTAGACGACGTCAGAATGGCCTAAGACCACTTACACTAAAAGCACTCTCAGGTGTCTACCTCAAAGTGAGGCCTAGAGAACCAAATGACCGTTGTAAGAGCGGTCAGAAGAGTCCAAGGAACAGACAGGACTAGTCCTTCAGAGGCATTTGAGTCTGAGCGATTCATGTGCCTCTAAATGAAACTAAGGTCTAGAGGGCTGCATAAACAAGTGTAAGATCACTAATGAGATCCTAGGATTAAACACGTCAAAGCTTTCCAAAGCTATCGAGTCAGCCCCACGCTTTGAATTCAGGGTAAAATGTAGAAAAGAGATCTTGAGGGACCTGAGTGACCACCTAGACGTTGGTAGGCCTAGAGGAAAGAGGACCCGAAGGGCATTTACACTAGAAGCTCCTCCATGCATTCTGCCTGAAACTGAGGCTTATGGAGCTGAATGCCCATTGTGTGTATACCCACAAGTGTCCAAGGGCAAAGAGTGACAAGTATTTTGGTGTCCTCAGAATCCAAACCCATTACGTGACTGAAAGGAAACTGTTTCTTAGAATGTTGGATAGCCAAGATGTAGATCACAAGCAATGTCCTAAGATTAAAAATGTCAAGGCTTTCCAAAGCTTTTCAGGTACCCCCTGCTGTGAACGTAAGGTAAAATGGAGAAAAGGGAGCTTGAGGGCCCTGACTGTGATCCCCTAGAAGTCTGTAAGCCTAGAGAAAAAGAGAACCTTAAGGGTATTTACACTAAAGGCCCCTCCATGCACTGTGCCTGAAACTGAGGCCTAGGGTGCTGAGTGACCACTGTATGAGAACCCACAAATGTCCAAGCACAAGAAGTTATAAGTCTCTTAGATTCCTCAGAATCCAAACCCTTTATGCGACTGAAAGGAAACTGAGTCCAAGAATGCTGAAGAGCCAAGTTGAAGGTCACTAGCCATGTCTTAGGATTACAAATATCAAGGCTTTCCAAAGATTTTGAGCCAGTTCCCTGCTGTAAAAGTAGAGTAAAATGCAGAAAAGGGAGCTTGGGGGATCTGACTGTGATCACCTAGAAATCTGAAGGCATAGAGAAAAGATGACTTTAAGGGTATTTACGCTAGAGGCCCCTCCATGCATTCTGCCTGAAACTGAGGCCTAGTGTGCTGAATGACCATTGTATTAGAAGCCATAAGTGTCCAAGGACAAAAAGTTGCAAGTGTATTAGAGTCCTCAGAATCCAAACACTTTATGTGACTGAAAGGAAACTGAGTCCTAGAATACCGGATAGCCAAGTTTAAGATCACTAACCATATCATAAATTTTAAAATGTTAATGCTTTTCAAAGCTTTTGAGCCAGCCCCCTGCTGTGAAATTAGAGTTAAAAGGTAGAAAAGAGAGGTTGAAGGATCAACCTGTCATCACTTAGAGGTTTTTAGGCCTAGAGAAAAGAGGACCTTAAGGGTAGTTACAGGAGAAGTCCCTCCATGCATTCTGCCTGAAACTGAGTCTTAGAGAGCTGAATGACCATTACGTTTCACCCACAAGTGTCCAAGGACAAAACCCGGCAAGGCTTTTGGAATTTTCAGAATCCAAAACCTTTCTATGATCTCTAAAGAAAACAGAGTCCTGGAAATCTTGACAACCCAGTACAAGATCACTAAGGAGATCCTAGGTTTAAAAATGTCAAGGCTTTCCAAAGAAGTTGAACCAGCCCCCTGCTGTGCATCCAGGAAACAGAGGCCCAGGGAGCTTCAGGGACCTGTTTGTGATCACTGACAATTTTCTAGAACCTAGACGACGTCAGAATGGCCTAAGACCACTTACACTAAAAGCACTCTCAGGTGTCTACCTCAAAGTGAGGCCTAGAGAACCAAATGACCGTTGTAAGAGCGGTCAGAAGAGTCCAAGGAACAGACAGGACTAGTCCTTCAGAGGCATTTGAGTCTGAGCGATTCATGTGCCTCTAAATGAAACTAAGGTCTAGAGGGCTGCATAAACAAGTGTAAGATCACTAATGAGATCCTAGGATTAAATACGTCAAAGCTTTCCAAAGCTATCGAGTCAGCCCCACGCTTTGAATTCAGGGTAAAATGTAGAAAAGAGATCTTGAGGGACCTGAGTGACCACCTAGACGTTGGTAGGCCTAGAGGAAAGAGGACCCGAAGGGCATTTACACTAGAAGCTCCTCCATGCATTCTGCCTGAAACTGAGGCTTATGGAGCTGAATGCCCATTGTGTGTATACCCACAAGTGTCCAAGGGCAAAGAGTGATAAGTATTTTGGTGTCCTCAGAATCCAAACCCATTACGTGACTGAAAGGAAACTGTTTCTTAGAATGTTGGATAGCCAAGATGTAGATCACAAGCAATGTCCTAAGATTAAAAATGTCAAGGCTTTCCAAAGCTTTTCAGGTACCCCCTGCTGTGAAGGTAAGGTAAAATGGAGAAAAGCTTGAGGGCCCTGACTGTGATCCCCTAGAAGTCTGTAAGCCTAGAGAAAAAGAGAACCTTAAGGGTATTTACACTAAAGGCCCCTCCATGCACTGTGCCTGAAACTGAGGCCTAGGGTGCTGAGTGACCACTGTATGAGAACCCACAAATGTCCAAGCACAAGAAGTTATAAGTCTCTTAGATTCCTCAGAATCCAAACCCTTTATGTGACTGAAAGGAAACTGAGTCCAAGAATGCTGAAGAGCCAAGTTGAAGGTCACTAGCCATGTCTTAGGATTACAAATATCAAGGCTTTCCAAAGATTTTGAGCCAGTTCCCTGCTGTAAAAGTAGAGTAAAATGCAGAAAAGGGAGCTTGGGGGATCTGACTGTGATCACCTAGAAATCTGAAGGCATAGAGAAAAGATGACTTTAAGGGTATTTACGCTAGAGGCCCCTCCATGCATTCTGCCTGAAACTGAGGCCTAGTGTGCTGAATGACCATTGTATTAGAAGCCATAAGTGTCCAAGGACAAAAAGTTGCAAGTGTATTGGAGTCCTCAGAATCCAAACACTTTATGTGACTGAAAGGAAACTGAGTCCTAGAATACCGGATAGCCAAGTTTAAGATCACTAACCATATCATAAATTTTAAAATGTTAATGCTTTTCAAAGCTTTTGAGCCAGCCCCCTGCTGTGAAATTAGAGTTAAAAGGTAGAAAAGAGAGGTTGAAGGATCAACCTGTCATCACTTAGAGGTTTTTAGGCCTAGAGAAAAGAGGACCTTAAGGGTAGTTACAGGAGAAGTCCCTCCATGCATTCTGCCTGAAACTGAGTCTTAGAGAGCTGAATGACCATTACGTTTCACCCACAAGTGTCCAAGGACAAAACCCGGCAAGGCTTTTGGAATTTTCAGAATCCAAAACCTTTCTATGATCTCTAAAGAAAACAGAGTCCTGGAAATCTTGACAACCCAGTACAAGATCACTAAGGAGATCCTAGGTTTAAAAATGTCAAGGCTTTCCAAAGAAGTTGAACCAGCCCCCTGCTGTGCATCCAGGAAACAGAGGCCCAGGGAGCTTCAGGGACCTGTTTGTGATCACTGACAATTTTCTAGAACCTAGACGACGTCAGAATGGCCTAAGACCACTTACACTAAAAGCACTCTCAGGTGTCTACCTCAAAGTGAGGCCTAGAGAACCAAATGACCGTTGTAAGAGCGGTCAGAAGAGTCCAAGGAACAGACAGGACTAGTCCTTCAGAGGCATTTGAGTCTGAGCGATTCATGTGCCTCTAAATGAAACTAAGGTCTAGAGGGCTGCATAAACAAGTGTAAGATCACTAATGAGATCCTAGGATTAAATACGTCAAAGCTTTCCAAAGCTATCGAGTCAGCCCCACGCTTTGAATTCAGGGTAAAATGTAGAAAAGAGATCTTGAGGGACCTGAGTGACCACCTAGACGTTGGTAGGCCTAGAGGAAAGAGGACCCGAAGGGCATTTACACTAGAAGCTCCTCCATGCATTCTGCCTGAAACTGAGGCTTATGGAGCTGAATGCCCATTGTGTGTATACCCACAAGTGTCCAAGGGCAAAGAGTGATAAGTATTTTGGTGTCCTCAGAATCCAAACCCATTACGTGACTGAAAGGAAACTGTTTCTTAGAATGTTGGATAGCCAAGATGTAGATCACAAGCAATGTCCTAAGATTAAAAATGTCAAGGCTTTCCAAAGCTTTTCAGGTACCCCCTGCTGTGAAGGTAAGGTAAAATGGAGAAAAGCTTGAGGGCCCTGACTGTGATCCCCTAGAAGTCTGTAAGCCTAGAGAAAAAGAGAACCTTAAGGGTATTTACACTAAAGGCCCCTCCATGCACTGTGCCTGAAACTGAGGCCTAGGGTGCTGAGTGACCACTGTATGAGAACCCACAAATGTCCAAGCACAAGAAGTTATAAGTCTCTTAGATTCCTCAGAATCCAAACCCTTTATGTGACTGAAAGGAAACTGAGTCCAAGAATGCTGAAGAGCCAAGTTGAAGGTCACTAGCCATGTCTTAGGATTACAAATATCAAGGCTTTCCAAAGATTTTGAGCCAGTTCCCTGCTGTAAAAGTAGAGTAAAATGCAGAAAAGGGAGCTTGGGGGATCTGACTGTGATCACCTAGAAATCTGAAGGCATAGAGAAAAGATGACTTTAAGGGTATTTACGCTAGAGGCCCCTCCATGCATTCTGCCTGAAACTGAGGCCTAGTGTGCTGAATGACCATTGTATTAGAAGCCATAAGTGTCCAAGGACAAAAAGTTGCAAGTGTATTGGAGTCCTCAGAATCCAAACACTTTATGTGACTGAAAGGAAACTGAGTCCTAGAATACCGGATAGCCAAGTTTAAGATCACTAACCATATCATAAATTTTAAAATGTTAATGCTTTTCAAAGCTTTTGAGCCAGCCCCCTGCTGTGAAATTAGAGTTAAAAGGTAGAAAAGAGAGGTTGAAGGATCAACCTGTCATCACTTAGAGGTTTTTAGGCCTAGAGAAAAGAGGACCTTAAGGGTAGTTACAGGAGAAGTCCCTCCATGCATTCTGCCTGAAACTGAGTCTTAGAGAGCTGAATGACCATTACGTTTCACCCACAAGTGTCCAAGGACAAAACCCGGCAAGGCTTTTGGAATTTTCAGAATCCAAAACCTTTCTATGATCTCTAAAGAAAACAGAGTCCTGGAAATCTTGACAACCCAGTACAAGATCACTAAGGAGATCCTAGGTTTAAAAATGTCAAGGCTTTCCAAAGAAGTTGAACCAGCCCCCTGCTGTGCATCCAGGAAACAGAGGCCCAGGGAGCTTCAGGGACCTGTTTGTGATCACTGACAATTTTCTAGAACCTAGACGACGTCAGAATGGCCTAAGACCACTTACACTAAAAGCACTCTCAGGTGTCTACCTCAAAGTGAGGCCTAGAGAACCAAATGACCGTTGTAAGAGCAGTCAGAAGAGTCCAAGGAACAGACAGGACTAGTCCTTCAGAGGCATTTGAGTCTGAGCGATTCATGTGCCTCTAAATGAAACTAAGGTCTAGAGGGCTGCATAAACAAGTGTAAGATCACTAATGAGATCCTAGGATTAAATACGTCAAAGCTTTCCAAAGCTATCGAGTCAGCCCCACGCTTTGAATTCAGGGTAAAATGTAGAAAAGAGATCTTGAGGGACCTGAGTGACCACCTAGACGTTGGTAGGCCTAGAGGAAAGAGGACCCGAAGGGCATTTACACTAGAAGCTCCTCCATGCATTCTGCCTGAAACTGAGGCTTATGGAGCTGAATGCCCATTGTGTGTATACCCACAAGTGTCCAAGGGCAAAGAGTGATAAGTATTTTGGTGTCCTCAGAATCCAAACCCATTACGTGACTGAAAGGAAACTGTTTCTTAGAATGTTGGATAGCCAAGATGTAGATCACAAGCAATGTCCTAAGATTAAAAATGTCAAGGCTTTCCAAAGCTTTTCAGGTACCCCCTGCTGTGAACGTAAGGTAAAATGGAGAAAAGGGAGCTTGAGGGCCCTGACTGTGATCCCCTAGAAGTCTGTAAGCCTAGAGAAAAAGAGAACCTTAAGGGTATTTACACTAAAGGCCCCTCCATGCACTGTGCCTGAAACTGAGGCCTAGGGTGCTGAGTGACCACTGTATGAGAACCCACAAATGTCCAAGCACAAGAAGTTATAAGTCTCTTAGATTCCTCAGAATCCAAACCCTTTATGCGACTGAAAGGAAACTGAGTCCAAGAATGCTGAAGAGCCAAGTTGAAGGTCACTAGCCATGTCTTAGGATTACAAATATCAAGGCTTTCCAAAGATTTTGAGCCAGTTCCCTGCTGTAAAAGTAGAGTAAAATGCAGAAAAGGGAGCTTGGGGGATCTGACTGTGATCACCTAGAAATCTGAAGGCATAGAGAAAAGATGACTTTAAGGGTATTTACGCTAGAGGCCCCTCCATGCATTCTGCCTGAAACTGAGGCCTAGTGTGCTGAATGACCATTGTATTAGAAGCCATAAGTGTCCAAGGACAAAAAGTTGCAAGTGTATTAGAGTCCTCAGAATCCAAACACTTTATGTGACTGAAAGGAAACTGAGTCCTAGAATACCGGATAGCCAAGTTTAAGATCACTAACCATATCATAAATTTTAAAATGTTAATGCTTTTCAAAGCTTTTGAGCCAGCCCCCTGCTGTGAAATTAGAGTTAAAAGGTAGAAAAGAGAGGTTGAAGGATCAACCTGTCATCACTTAGAGGTTTGTAGGCCTAGAGAAAAGAGGACCTTAAGGGTAGTTACAGGAGAAGTCCCTCCATGCATTCTGCCTGAAACTGAGTCTTAGAGAGCTGAATGACCATTACGTTTCACCCACAAGTGTCCAAGGACAAAACCCGGCAAGGCTTTTGGAATTTTCAGAATCCAAAACCTTTCTATGATCTCTAAAGAAAACAGAGTCCTGGAAATCTTGACAACCCAGTACAAGATCACTAAGGAGATCCTAGGTTTAAAAATGTCAAGGCTTTCCAAAGAAGTTGAACCAGCCCCGTGCTGTGCATCCAGGAAACAGAGGCCCAGGGAGCTTCAGGGACCTGTTTGTGATCACTGACAATTTTCTAGAACCTAGACGACGTCAGAATGGCCTAAGACCACTTACACTAAAAGCACTCTCAGGTGTCTACCTCAAAGTGAGGCCTAGAGAACCAAATGACCGTTGTAAGAGCGGTCAGAAGAGTCCAAGGAACAGACAGGACTAGTCCTTCAGAGGCATTTGAGTCTGAGCGATTCATGTGCCTCTAAATGAAACTAAGGTCTAGAGGGCTGCATAAACAAGTGTAAGATCACTAATGAGATCCTAGGATTAAATACGTCAAAGCTTTCCAAAGCTATCGAGTCAGCCCCACGCTTTGAATTCAGGGTAAAATGTAGAAAAGAGATCTTGAGGGACCTGAGTGACCACCTAGACGTTGGTAGGCCTAGAGGAAAGAGGACCCGAAGGGCATTTACACTAGAAGCTCCTCCATGCATTCTGCCTGAAACTGAGGCTTATGGAGCTGAATGCCCATTGTGTGTATACCCACAAGTGTCCAAGGGCAAAGAGTGATAAGTATTTTGGTGTCCTCAGAATCCAAACCCATTACGTGACTGAAAGGAAACTGTTTCTTAGAATGTTGGATAGCCAAGATGTAGATCACAAGCAATGTCCTAAGATTAAAAATGTCAAGGCTTTCCAAAGCTTTTCAGGTACCCCCTGCTGTGAACGTAAGGTAAAATGGAGAAAAGGGAGCTTGAGGGCCCTGACTGTGATCCCCTAGAAGTCTGTAAGCCTAGAGAAAAAGAGAACCTTGAGGGTATTTACACTAAAGGCCCCTCCATGCACTGTGCCTGAAACTGAGGCCTAGGGTGCTGAGTGACCACTGTATGAGAACCCACAAATGTCCAAGCACAAGAAGTTATAAGTCTCTTAGATTCCTCAGAATCCAAACCCTTTATGCGACTGAAAGGAAACTGAGTCCAAGAATGCTGAAGAGCCAAGTTGAAGGTCACTAGCCATGTCTTAGGATTACAAATATCAAGGCTTTCCAAAGATTTTGAGCCAGTTCCCTGCTGTAAAAGTAGAGTAAAATGCAGAAAAGGGAGCTTGGGGGATCTGACTGTGATCACCTAGAAATCTGAAGGCATAGAGAAAAGATGACTTTAAGGGTATTTACGCTAGAGGCCCCTCCATGCATTCTGCCTGAAACTGAGGCCTAGTGTGCTGAATGACCATTGTATTAGAAGCCATAAGTGTCCAAGGACAAAAAGTTGCAAGTGTATTAGAGTCCTCAGAATCCAAACACTTTATGTGACTGAAAGGAAACTGAGTCCTAGAATACCGGATAGCCAAGTTTAAGATCACTAACCATATCATAAATTTTAAAATGTTAATGCTTTTCAAAGCTTTTGAGCCAGCCCCCTGCTGTGAAATTAGAGTTAAAAGGTAGAAAAGAGAGGTTGAAGGATCAACCTGTCATCACTTAGAGGTTTGTAGGCCTAGAGAAAAGAGGACCTTAAGGGTAGTTACAGGAGAAGTCCCTCCATGCATTCTGCCTGAAACTGAGTCTTAGAGAGCTGAATGACCATTACGTTTCACCCACAAGTGTCCAAGGACAAAACCCGGCAAGGCTTTTGGAATTTTCAGAATCCAAAACCTTTCTATGATCTCTAAAGAAAACAGAGTCCTGGAAATCTTGACAACCCAGTACAAGATCACTAAGGAGATCCTAGGTTTAAAAATGTCAAGGCTTTCCAAAGAAGTTGAACCAGCCCCGTGCTGTGCATCCAGGAAACAGAGGCCCAGGGAGCTTCAGGGACCTGTTTGTGATCACTGACAATTTTCTAGAACCTAGACGACGTCAGAATGGCCTAAGACCACTTACACTAAAAGCACTCTCAGGTGTCTACCTCAAAGTGAGGCCTAGAGAACCAAATGACCGTTGTAAGAGCGGTCAGAAGAGTCCAAGGAACAGACAGGACTAGTCCTTCAGAGGCATTTGAGTCTGAGCGATTCATGTGCCTCTAAATGAAACTAAGGTCTAGAGGGCTGCATAAACAAGTGTAAGATCACTAATGAGATCCTAGGATTAAATACGTCAAAGCTTTCCAAAGCTATCTAGTCAGCCCCACGCTTTGAATTCAGGGTAAAATGTAGAAAAGAGATCTTGAGGGACCTGAGTGACCACCTAGACGTTGGTAGGCCTAGAGGAAAGAGGACCCGAAGGGCATTTACACTAGAAGCTCCTCCATGCATTCTGCCTGAAACTGAGGCTTATGGAGCTGAATGCCCATTGTGTGTATACCCACAAGTGTCCAAGGGCAAAGAGTGATAAGTATTTTGGTGTCCTCAGAATCCAAACCCATTACGTGACTGAAAGGAAACTGTTTCTTAGAATGTTGGATAGCCAAGATGTAGATCACAAGCAATGTCCTAAGATTAAAAATGTCAAGGCTTTCCAAAGCTTTTCAGGTACCCCCTGCTGTGAACGTAAGGTAAAATGGAGAAAAGGGAGCTTGAGGGCCCTGACTGTGATCCCCTAGAAGTCTGTAAGCCTAGAGAAAAAGAGAACCTTGAGGGTATTTACACTAAAGGCCCCTCCATGCACTGTGCCTGAAACTGAGGCCTAGGGTGCTGAGTGACCACTGTATGAGAACCCACAAATGTCCAAGCACAAGAAGTTATAAGTCTCTTAGATTCCTCAGAATCCAAACCCTTTATGCGACTGAAAGGAAACTGAGTCCAAGAATGCTGAAGAGCCAAGTTGAAGGTCACTAGCCATGTCTTAGGATTACAAATATCAAGGCTTTCCAAAGATTTTGAGCCAGTTCCCTGCTGTAAAAGTAGAGTAAAATGCAGAAAAGGGAGCTTGGGGGATCTGACTGTGATCACCTAGAAATCTGAAGGCATAGAGAAAAGATGACTTTAAGGGTATTTACGCTAGAGGCCCCTCCATGCATTCTGCCTGAAACTGAGGCCTAGTGTGCTGAATGACCATTGTATTAGAAGCCATAAGTGTCCAAGGACAAAAAGTTGCAAGTGTATTAGAGTCCTCAGAATCCAAACACTTTATGTGACTGAAAGGAAACTGAGTCCTAGAATACCGGATAGCCAAGTTTAAGATCACTAACCATATCATAAATTTTAAAATGTTAATGCTTTTCAAAGCTTTTGAGCCAGCCCCCTGCTGTGAAATTAGAGTTAAAAGGTAGAAAAGAGAGGTTGAAGGATCAACCTGTCATCACTTAGAGGTTTGTAGGCCTAGAGAAAAGAGGACCTTAAGGGTAGTTACAGGAGAAGTCCCTCCATGCATTCTGCCTGAAACTGAGTCTTAGAGAGCTGAATGACCATTACGTTTCACCCACAAGTGTCCAAGGACAAAACCCGGCAAGGCTTTTGGAATTTTCAGAATCCAAAACCTTTCTATGATCTCTAAAGAAAACAGAGTCCTGGAAATCTTGACAACCCAGTACAAGATCACTAAGGAGATCCTAGGTTTAAAAATGTCAAGGCTTTCCAAAGAAGTTGAACCAGCCCCCTGCTGTGCATCCAGGAAACAGAGGCCCAGGGAGCTTCAGGGACCTGTTTGTGATCACTGACAATTTTCTAGAACCTAGACGACGTCAGAATGGCCTAAGACCACTTACACTAAAAGCACTCTCAGGTGTCTACCTCAAAGTGAGGCCTAGAGAACCAAATGACCGTTGTAAGAGCGGTCAGAAGAGTCCAAGGAACAGACAGGACTAGTCCTTCAGAGGCATTTGAGTCTGAGCGATTCATGTGCCTCTAAATGAAACTAAGGTCTAGAGGGCTGCATAAACAAGTGTAAGATCACTAATGAGATCCTAGGATTAAATACGTCAAAGCTTTCCAAAGCTATCGAGTCAGCCCCACGCTTTGAATTCAGGGTAAAATGTAGAAAAGAGATCTTGAGGGACCTGAGTGACCACCTAGACGTTGGTAGGCCTAGAGGAAAGAGGACCCGAAGGGCATTTACACTAGAAGCTCCTCCATGCATTCTGCCTGAAACTGAGGCTTATGGAGCTGAATGCCCATTGTGTGTATACCCACAAGTGTCCAAGGGCAAAGAGTGATAAGTATTTTGGTGTCCTCAGAATCCAAACCCATTACGTGACTGAAAGGAAACTGTTTCTTAGAATGTTGGATAGCCAAGATGTAGATCACAAGCAATGTCCTAAGATTAAAAATGTCAAGGCTTTCCAAAGCTTTTCAGGTACCCCCTGCTGTGAACGTAAGGTAAAATGGAGAAAAGGGAGCTTGAGGGCCCTGACTGTGATCCCCTAGAAGTCTGTAAGCCTAGAGAAAAAGAGAACCTTAAGGGTATTTACACTAAAGGCCCCTCCATGCACTGTGCCTGAAACTGAGGCCTAGGGTGCTGAGTGACCACTGTATGAGAACCCACAAATGTCCAAGCACAAGAAGTTATAAGTCTCTTAGATTCCTCAGAATCCAAACCCTTTATGCGACTGAAAGGAAACTGAGTCCAAGAATGCTGAAGAGCCAAGTTGAAGGTCACTAGCCATGTCTTAGGATTACAAATATCAAGGCTTTCCAAAGATTTTGAGCCAGTTCCCTGCTGTAAAAGTAGAGTAAAATGCAGAAAAGGGAGCTTGGGGGATCTGACTGTGATCACCTAGAAATCTGAAGGCATAGAGAAAAGATGACTTTAAGGGTATTTACGCTAGAGGCCCCTCCATGCATTCTGCCTGAAACTGAGGCCTAGTGTGCTGAATGACCATTGTATTAGAAGCCATAAGTGTCCAAGGACAAAAAGTTGCAAGTGTATTGGAGTCCTCAGAATCCAAACACTTTATGTGACTGAAAGGAAACTGAGTCCTAGAATACCGGATAGCCAAGTTTAAGATCACTAACCATATCATAAATTTTAAAATGTTAATGCTTTTCAAAGCTTTTGAGCCAGCCCCCTGCTGTGAAATTAGAGTTAAAAGGTAGAAAAGAGAGGTTGAAGGATCAACCTGTCATCACTTAGAGGTTTGTAGGCCTAGAGAAAAGAGGACCTTAAGGGTAGTTACAGGAGAAGTCCCTCCATGCATTCTGCCTGAAACTGAGTCTTAGAGAGCTGAATGACCATTACGTTTCACCCACAAGTGTCCAAGGACAAAACCCGGCAAGGCTTTTGGAATTTTCAGAATCCAAAACCTTTCTATGATCTCTAAAGAAAACAGAGTCCTGGAAATCTTGACAACCCAGTACAAGATCACTAAGGAGATCCTAGGTTTAAAAATGTCAAGGCTTTCCAAAGAAGTTGAACCAGCCCCCTGCTGTGCATCCAGGAAACAGAGGCCCAGGGAGCTTCAGGGACCTGTTTGTGATCACTGACAATTTTCTAGAACCTAGACGACGTCAGAATGGCCTAAGACCACTTACACTAAAAGCACTCTCAGGTGTCTACCTCAAAGTGAGGCCTAGAGAACCAAATGACCGTTGTAAGAGCGGTCAGAAGAGTCCAAGGAACAGACAGGACTAGTCCTTCAGAGGCATTTGAGTCTGAGCGATTCATGTGCCTCTAAATGAAACTAAGGTCTAGAGGGCTGCATAAACAAGTGTAAGATCACTAATGAGATCCTAGGATTAAATACGTCAAAGCTTTCCAAAGCTATCGAGTCAGCCCCACGCTTTGAATTCAGGGTAAAATGTAGAAAAGAGATCTTGAGGGACCTGAGTGACCACCTAGACGTTGGTAGGCCTAGAGGAAAGAGGACCCGAAGGGCATTTACACTAGAAGCTCCTCCATGCATTCTGCCTGAAACTGAGGCTTATGGAGCTGAATGCCCATTGTGTGTATACCCACAAGTGTCCAAGGGCAAAGAGTGACAAGTATTTTGGTGTCCTCAGAATCCAAACCCATTACGTGACTGAAAGGAAACTGTTTCTTAGAATGTTGGATAGCCAAGATGTAGATCACAAGCAATGTCCTAAGATTAAAAATGTCAAGGCTTTCCAAAGCTTTTCAGGTACCCCCTGCTGTGAACGTAAGGTAAAATGGAGAAAAGGGAGCTTGAGGGCCCTGACTGTGATCCCCTAGAAGTCTGTAAGCCTAGAGAAAAAGAGAACCTTAAGGGTATTTACACTAAAGGCCCCTCCATGCACTGTGCCTGAAACTGAGGCCTAGGGTGCTGAGTGACCACTGTATGAGAACCCACAAATGTCCAAGCACAAGAAGTTATAAGTCTCTTAGATTCCTCAGAATCCAAACCCTTTATGCGACTGAAAGGAAACTGAGTCCAAGAATGCTGAAGAGCCAAGTTGAAGGTCACTAGCCATGTCTTAGGATTACAAATATCAAGGCTTTCCAAAGATTTTGAGCCAGTTCCCTGCTGTAAAAGTAGAGTAAAATGCAGAAAAGGGAGCTTGGGGGATCTGACTGTGATCACCTAGAAATCTGAAGGCATAGAGAAAAGATGACTTTAAGGGTATTTACGCTAGAGGCCCCTCCATGCATTCTGCCTGAAACTGAGGCCTAGTGTGCTGAATGACCATTGTATTAGAAGCCATAAGTGTCCAAGGACAAAAAGTTGCAAGTGTATTAGAGTCCTCAGAATCCAAACACTTTATGTGACTGAAAGGAAACTGAGTCCTAGAATACCGGATAGCCAAGTTTAAGATCACTAACCATATCATAAATTTTAAAATGTTAATGCTTTTCAAAGCTTTTGAACCAGCCCCCTGCTGTGAAATTAGAGTTAAAAGGTAGAAAAGAGAGGTTGAAGGATCAACCTGTCATCACTTAGAGGTTTGTAGGCCTAGAGAAAAGAGGACCTTAAGGGTAGTTACAGGAGAAGTCCCTCCATGCATTCTGCCTGAAACTGAGTCTTAGAGAGCTGAATGACCATTACGTTTCACCCACAAGTGTCCAAGGACAAAACCCGGCAAGGCTTTTGGAATTTTCAGAATCCAAAACCTTTCTATGATCTCTAAAGAAAACAGAGTCCTGGAAATCTTGACAACCCAGTACAAGATCACTAAGGAGATCCTAGGTTTAAAAATGTCAAGGCTTTCCAAAGAAGTTGAACCAGCCCCCTGCTGTGCATCCAGGAAACAGAGGCCCAGGGAGCTTCAGGGACCTGTTTGTGATCACTGACAATTTTCTAGAACCTAGACGACGTCAGAATGGCCTAAGACCACTTACACTAAAAGCACTCTCAGGTGTCTACCTCAAAGTGAGGCCTAGAGAACCAAATGACCGTTGTAAGAGCGGTCAGAAGAGTCCAAGGAACAGACAGGACTAGTCCTTCAGAGGCATTTGAGTCTGAGCGATTCATGTGCCTCTAAATGAAACTAAGGTCTAGAGGGCTGCATAAACAAGTGTAAGATCACTAATGAGATCCTAGGATTAAATACGTCAAAGCTTTCCAAAGCTATCGAGTCAGCCCCACGCTTTGAATTCAGGGTAAAATGTAGAAAAGAGATCTTGAGGGACCTGAGTGACCACCTAGACGTTGGTAGGCCTAGAGGAAAGAGGACCCGAAGGGCATTTACACTAGAAGCTCCTCCATGCATTCTGCCTGAAACTGAGGCTTATGGAGCTGAATGCCCATTGTGTGTATACCCACAAGTGTCCAAGGGCAAAGAGTGACAAGTATTTTGGTGTCCTCAGAATCCAAACCCATTACGTGACTGAAAGGAAACTGTTTCTTAGAATGTTGGATAGCCAAGATGTAGATCACAAGCAATGTCCTAAGATTAAAAATGTCAAGGCTTTCCAAAGCTTTTCAGGTACCCCCTGCTGTGAACGTAAGGTAAAATGGAGAAAAGGGAGCTTGAGGGCCCTGACTGTGATCCCCTAGAAGTCTGTAAGCCTAGAGAAAAAGAGAACCTTAAGGGTATTTACACTAAAGGCCCCTCCATGCACTGTGCCTGAAACTGAGGCCTAGGGTGCTGAGTGACCACTGTATGAGAACCCACAAATGTCCAAGCACAAGAAGTTATAAGTCTCTTAGATTCCTCAGAATCCAAACCCTTTATGTGACTGAAAGGAAACTGAGTCCAAGAATGCTGAAGAGCCAAGTTGAAGGTCACTAGCCATGTCTTAGGATTACAAATATCAAGGCTTTCCAAAGATTTTGAGCCAGTTCCCTGCTGTAAAAGTAGAGTAAAATGCAGAAAAGGGAGCTTGGGGGATCTGACTGTGATCACCTGGAAATCTGAAGGCATAGAGAAAAGATGACTTTAAGGGTATTTACGCTAGAGGCCCCTCCATGCATTCTGCCTGAAACTGAGGCCTAGTGTGCTGGAATGACCATTGTATTAGAAGCCATAAGTGTCCAAGGACAAAAAGTTGCAAGTGTATTAGAGTCCTCAGAATCCAAACACTTTATGTGACTGAAAGGAAACTGAGTCCTAGAATACCGGATAGCCAAGTTTAAGATCACTAACCATATCATAAATTTTAAAATGTTAATGCTTTTCAAAGCTTTTGAGCCAGCCCCCTGCTGTGAAATTAGAGTTAAAAGGTAGAAAAGAGAGGTTGAAGGATCAACCTGTCATCACTTAGAGGTTTGTAGGCCTAGAGAAAAGAGGACCTTAAGGGTAGTTACAGGAGAAGTCCCTCCATGCATTCTGCCTGAAACTGAGTCTTAGAGAGCTGAATGACCATTACGTTTCACCCACAAGTGTCCAAGGACAAAACCCGGCAAGGCTTTTGGAATTTTCAGAATCCAAAACCTTTCTATGATCTCTAAAGAAAACAGAGTCCTGGAAATCTTGACAACCCAGTACAAGATCACTAAGGAGATCCTAGGTTTAAAAATGTCAAGGCTTTCCAAAGAAGTTGAACCAGCCCCCTGCTGTGCATCCAGGAAACAGAGGCCCAGGGAGCTTCAGGGACCTGTTTGTGATCACTGACAATTTTCTAGAACCTAGACGACGTCAGAATGGCCTAAGACCACTTACACTAAAAGCACTCTCAGGTGTCTACCTCAAAGTGAGGCCTAGAGAACCAAATGACCGTTGTAAGAGCGGTCAGAAGAGTCCAAGGAACAGACAGGACTAGTCCTTCAGAGGCATTTGAGTCTGAGCGATTCATGTGCCTCTAAATGAAACTAAGGTCTAGAGGGCTGCATAAACAAGTGTAAGATCACTAATGAGATCCTAGGATTAAATACTTCAAAGCTTTCCAAAGCTATCGAGTCAGCCCCACGCTTTGAATTCAGGGTAAAATGTAGAAAAGAGATCTTGAGGGACCTGAGTGACCACCTAGACGTTGGTAGGCCTAGAGGAAAGAGGACCCGAAGGGCATTTACACTAGAAGCTCCTCCATGCATTCTGCCTGAAACTGAGGCTTATGGAGCTGAATGCCCATTGTGTGTATACCCACAAGTGTCCAAGGGCAAAGAGTGACAAGTATTTTGGTGTCCTCAGAATCCAAACCCATTACGTGACTGAAAGGAAACTGTTTCTTAGAATGTTGGATAGCCAAGATGTAGATCACAAGCAATGTCCTAAGATTAAAAATGTCAAGGCTTTCCAAAGCTTTTCAGGTACCCCCTGCTGTGAACGTAAGGTAAAATGGAGAAAAGGGAGCTTGAGGGCCCTGACTGTGATCCCCTAGAAGTCTGTAAGCCTAGAGAAAAAGAGAACCTTAAGGGTATTTACACTAAAGGCCCCTCCATGCACTGTGCCTGAAACTGAGGCCTAGGGTGCTGAGTGACCACTGTATGAGAACCCACAAATGTCCAAGCACAAGAAGTTATAAGTCTCTTAGATTCCTCAGAATCCAAACCCTTTATGTGACTGAAAGGAAACTGAGTCCAAGAATGCTGAAGAGCCAAGTTGAAGGTCACTAGCCATGTCTTAGGATTACAAATATCAAGGCTTTCCAAAGATTTTGAGCCAGTTCCCTGCTGTAAAAGTAGAGTAAAATGCAGAAAAGGGAGCTTGGGGGATCTGACTGTGATCACCTAGAAATCTGAAGGCATAGAGAAAAGATGACTTTAAGGGTATTTACGCTAGAGGCCCCTCCATGCATTCTGCCTGAAACTGAGGCCTAGTGTGCTGAATGACCATTGTATTAGAAGCCATAAGTGTCCAAGGACAAAAAGTTGCAAGTGTATTAGAGTCCTCAGAATCCAAACACTTTATGTGACTGAAAGGAAACTGAGTCCTAGAATACCGGATAGCCAAGTTTAAGATCACTAACCATATCATAAATTTTAAAATGTTAATGCTTTTCAAAGCTTTTGAGCCAGCCCCCTGCTGTGAAATTAGAGTTAAAAGGTAGAAAAGAGAGGTTGAAGGATCAACCTGTCATCACTTAGAGGTTTGTAGGCCTAGAGAAAAGAGGACCTTAAGGGTAGTTACAGGAGAAGTCCCTCCATGCATTCTGCCTGAAACTGAGTCTTAGAGAGCTGAATGACCATTACGTTTCACCCACAAGTGTCCAAGGACAAAACCCGGCAAGGCTTTTGGAATTTTCAGAATCCAAAACCTTTCTATGATCTCTAAAGAAAACAGAGTCCTGGAAATCTTGACAACCCAGTACAAGATCACTAAGGAGATCCTAGGTTTAAAAATGTCAAGGCTTTCCAAAGAAGTTGAACCAGCCCCCTGCTGTGCATCCAGGAAACAGAGGCCCAGGGAGCTTCAGGGACCTGTTTGTGATCACTGACAATTTTCTAGAACCTAGACGACGTCAGAATGGCCTAAGACCACTTACACTAAAAGCACTCTCAGGTGTCTACCTCAAAGTGAGGCCTAGAGAACCAAATGACCGTTGTAAGAGCGGTCAGAAGAGTCCAAGGAACAGACAGGACTAGTCCTTCAGAGGCATTTGAGTCTGAGCGATTCATGTGCCTCTAAATGAAACTAAGGTCTAGAGGGCTGCATAAACAAGTGTAAGATCACTAATGAGATCCTAGGATTAAATACGTCAAAGCTTTCCAAAGCTATCGAGTCAGCCCCACGCTTTGAATTCAGGGTAAAATGTAGAAAAGAGATCTTGAGGGACCTGAGTGACCACCTAGACGTTGGTAGGCCTAGAGGAAAGAGGACCCGAAGGGCATTTACACTAGAAGCTCCTCCATGCATTCTGCCTGAAACTGAGGCTTATGGAGCTGAATGCCCATTGTGTGTATACCCACAAGTGTCCAAGGGCAAAGAGTGACAAGTATTTTGGTGTCCTCAGAATCCAAACCCATTACGTGACTGAAAGGAAACTGTTTCTTAGAATGTTGGATAGCCAAGATGTAGATCACAAGCAATGTCCTAAGATTAAAAATGTCAAGGCTTTCCAAAGCTTTTCAGGTACCCCCTGCTGTGAACGTAAGGTAAAATGGAGAAAAGGGAGCTTGAGGGCCCTGACTGTGATCCCCTAGAAGTCTGTAAGCCTAGAGAAAAAGAGAACCTTAAGGGTATTTACACTAAAGGCCCCTCCATGCACTGTGCCTGAAACTGAGGCCTAGGGTGCTGAGTGACCACTGTATGAGAACCCACAAATGTCCAAGCACAAGAAGTTATAAGTCTCTTAGATTCCTCAGAATCCAAACCCTTTATGCGACTGAAAGGAAACTGAGTCCAAGAATGCTGAAGAGCCAAGTTGAAGGTCACTAGCCATGTCTTAGGATTACAAATATCAAGGCTTTCCAAAGATTTTGAGCCAGTTCCCTGCTGTAAAAGTAGAGTAAAATGCAGAAAAGGGAGCTTGGGGGATCTGACTGTGATCACCTAGAAATCTGAAGGCATAGAGAAAAGATGACTTTAAGGGTATTTACGCTAGAGGCCCCTCCATGCATTCTGCCTGAAACTGAGGCCTAGTGTGCTGAATGACCATTGTATTAGAAGCCATAAGTGTCCAAGGACAAAAAGTTGCAAGTGTATTAGAGTCCTCAGAATCCAAACACTTTATGTGACTGAAAGGAAACTGAGTCCTAGAATACCGGATAGCCAAGTTTAAGATCACTAACCATATCATAAATTTTAAAATGTTAATGCTTTTCAAAGCTTTTGAACCAGCCCCCTGCTGTGAAATTAGAGTTAAAAGGTAGAAAAGAGAGGTTGAAGGATCAACCTGTCATCACTTAGAGGTTTGTAGGCCTAGAGAAAAGAGGACCTTAAGGGTAGTTACAGGAGAAGTCCCTCCATGCATTCTGCCTGAAACTGAGTCTTAGAGAGCTGAATGACCATTACGTTTCACCCACAAGTGTCCAAGGACAAAACCCGGCAAGGCTTTTGGAATTTTCAGAATCCAAAACCTTTCTATGATCTCTAAAGAAAACAGAGTCCTGGAAATCTTGACAACCCAGTACAAGATCACTAAGGAGATCCTAGGTTTAAAAATGTCAAGGCTTTCCAAAGAAGTTGAACCAGCCCCCTGCTGTGCATCCAGGAAACAGAGGCCCAGGGAGCTTCAGGGACCTGTTTGTGATCACTGACAATTTTCTAGAACCTAGACGACGTCAGAATGGCCTAAGACCACTTACACTAAAAGCACTCTCAGGTGTCTACCTCAAAGTGAGGCCTAGAGAACCAAATGACCGTTGTAAGAGCGGTCAGAAGAGTCCAAGGAACAGACAGGACTAGTCCTTCAGAGGCATTTGAGTCTGAGGGATTCATGTGCCTCTAAATGAAACTAAGGTCTAGAGGGCTGCATAAACAAGTGTAAGATCACTAATGAGATCCTAGGATTAAATACGTCAAAGCTTTCCAAAGCTATCGAGTCAGCCCCACGCTTTGAATTCAGGGTAAAATGTAGAAAAGAGATCTTGAGGGACCTGAGTGACCACCTAGACGTTGGTAGGCCTAGAGGAAAGAGGACCCGAAGGGCATTTACACTAGAAGCTCCTCCATGCATTCTGCCTGAAACTGAGGCTTATGGAGCTGAATGCCCATTGTGTGTATACCCACAAGTGTCCAAGGGCAAAGAGTGACAAGTATTTTGGTGTCCTCAGAATCCAAACCCATTACGTGACTGAAAGGAAACTGTTTCTTAGAATGTTGGATAGCCAAGATGTAGATCACAAGCAATGTCCTAAGATTAAAAATGTCAAGGCTTTCCAAAGCTTTTCAGGTACCCCCTGCTGTGAACGTAAGGTAAAATGGAGAAAAGGGAGCTTGAGGGCCCTGACTGTGATCCCCTAGAAGTCTGTAAGCCTAGAGAAAAAGAGAACCTTAAGGGTATTTACACTAAAGGCCCCTCCATGCACTGTGCCTGAAACTGAGGCCTAGGGTGCTGAGTGACCACTGTATGAGAACCCACAAATGTCCAAGCACAAGAAGTTATAAGTCTCTTAGATTCCTCAGAATCCAAACCCTTTATGTGACTGAAAGGAAACTGAGTCCAAGAAGGCTGAAGAGCCAAGTTGAAGGTCACTAGCCATGTCTTAGGATTACAAATATCAAGGCTTTCCAAAGATTTTGAGCCAGTTCCCTGCTGTAAAAGTAGAGTAAAATGCAGAAAAGGGAGCTTGGGGGATCTGACTGTGATCACCTAGAAATCTGAAGGCATAGAGAAAAGATGACTTTAAGGGTATTTACGCTAGAGGCCCCTCCATGCATTCTGCCTGAAACTGAGGCCTAGTGTGCTGGAATGACCATTGTATTAGAAGCCATAAGTGTCCAAGGACAAAAAGTTGCAAGTGTATTAGAGTCCTCAGAATCCAAACACTTTATGTGACTGAAAGGAAACTGAGTCCTAGAATACCGGATAGCCAAGTTTAAGATCACTAACCATATCATAAATTTTAAAATGTTAATGCTTTTCAAAGCTTTTGAGCCAGCCCCCTGCTGTGAAATTAGAGTTAAAAGGTAGAAAAGAGAGGTTGAAGGATCAACCTGTCATCACTTAGAGGTTTGTAGGCCTAGAGAAAAGAGGACCTTAAGGGTAGTTACAGGAGAAGTCCCTCCATGCATTCTGCCTGAAACTGAGTCTTAGAGAGCTGAATGACCATTACGTTTCACCCACAAGTGTCCAAGGACAAAACCCGGCAAGGCTTTTGGAATTTTCAGAATCCAAAACCTTTCTATGATCTCTAAAGAAAACAGAGTCCTGGAAATCTTGACAACCCAGTACAAGATCACTAAGGAGATCCTAGGTTTAAAAATGTCAAGGCTTTCCAAAGAAGTTGAACCAGCCCCCTGCTGTGCATCCAGGAAACAGAGGCCCAGGGAGCTTCAGGGACCTGTTTGTGATCACTGACAATTTTCTAGAACCTAGACGACGTCAGAATGGCCTAAGACCACTTACACTAAAAGCACTCTCAGGTGTCTACCTCAAAGTGAGGCCTAGAGAACCAAATGACCGTTGTAAGAGCGGTCAGAAGAGTCCAAGGAACAGACAGGACTAGTCCTTCAGAGGCATTTGAGTCTGAGCGATTCATGTGCCTCTAAATGAAACTAAGGTCTAGAGGGCTGCATAAACAAGTGTAAGATCACTAATGAGATCCTAGGATTAAATACGTCAAAGCTTTCCAAAGCTATCGAGTCAGCCCCACGCTTTGAATTCAGGGTAAAATGTAGAAAAGAGATCTTGAGGGACCTGAGTGACCACCTAGACGTTGGTAGGCCTAGAGGAAAGAGGACCCGAAGGGCATTTACACTAGAAGCTCCTCCATGCATTCTGCCTGAAACTGAGGCTTATGGAGCTGAATGCCCATTGTGTGTATACCCACAAGTGTCCAAGGGCAAAGAGTGACAAGTATTTTGGTGTCCTCAGAATCCAAACCCATTACGTGACTGAAAGGAAACTGTTTCTTAGAATGTTGGATAGCCAAGATGTAGATCACAAGCAATGTCCTAAGATTAAAAATGTCAAGGCTTTCCAAAGCTTTTCAGGTACCCCCTGCTGTGAACGTAAGGTAAAATGGAGAAAAGGGAGCTTGAGGGCCCTGACTGTGATCCCCTAGAAGTCTGTAAGCCTAGAGAAAAAGAGAACCTTAAGGGTATTTACACTAAAGGCCCCTCCATGCACTGTGCCTGAAACTGAGGCCTAGGGTGCTGAGTGACCACTGTATGAGAACCCACAAATGTCCAAGCACAAGAAGTTATAAGTCTCTTAGATTCCTCAGAATCCAAACCCTTTATGTGACTGAAAGGAAACTGAGTCCAAGAATGCTGAAGAGCCAAGTTGAAGGTCACTAGCCATGTCTTAGGATTACAAATATCAAGGCTTTCCAAAGATTTTGAGCCAGTTCCCTGCTGTAAAAGTAGAGTAAAATGCAGAAAAGGGAGCTTGGGGGATCTGACTGTGATCACCTAGAAATCTGAAGGCATAGAGAAAAGATGACTTTAAGGGTATTTACGCTAGAGGCCCCTCCATGCATTCTGCCTGAAACTGAGGCCTAGTGTGCTGAATGACCATTGTATTAGAAGCCATAAGTGTCCAAGGACAAAAAGTTGCAAGTGTATTAGAGTCCTCAGAATCCAAACACTTTATGTGACTGAAAGGAAACTGAGTCCTAGAATACCGGATAGCCAAGTTTAAGATCACTAACCATATCATAAATTTTAAAATGTTAATGCTTTTCAAAGCTTTTGAGCCAGCCCCCTGCTGTGAAATTAGAGTTAAAAGGTAGAAAAGAGAGGTTGAAGGATCAACCTGTCATCACTTAGAGGTTTTTAGGCCTAGAGAAAAGAGGACCTTAAGGGTAGTTACAGGAGAAGTCCCTCCATGCATTCTGCCTGAAACTGAGTCTTAGAGAGCTGAATGACCATTACGTTTCACCCACAAGTGTCCAAGGACAAAACCCGGCAAGGCTTTTGGAATTTTCAGAATCCAAAACCTTTCTATGATCTCTAAAGAAAACAGAGTCCTGGAAATCTTGACAACCCAGTACAAGATCACTAAGGAGATCCTAGGTTTAAAAATGTCAAGGCTTTCCAAAGAAGTTGAACCAGCCCCGTGCTGTGCATCCAGGAAACAGAGGCCCAGGGAGCTTCAGGGACCTGTTTGTGATCACTGACAATTTTCTAGAACCTAGACGACGTCAGAATGGCCTAAGACCACTTACACTAAAAGCACTCTCAGGTGTCTACCTCAAAGTGAGGCCTAGAGAACCAAATGACCGTTGTAAGAGCGGTCAGAAGAGTCCAAGGAACAGACAGGACTAGTCCTTCAGAGGCATTTGAGTCTGAGCGATTCATGTGCCTCTAAATGAAACTAAGGTCTAGAGGGCTGCATAAACAAGTGTAAGATCACTAATGAGATCCTAGGATTAAATACTTCAAAGCTTTCCAAAGCTATCGAGTCAGCCCCACGCTTTGAATTCAGGGTAAAATGTAGAAAAGAGATCTTGAGGGACCTGAGTGACCACCTAGACGTTGGTAGGCCTAGAGGAAAGAGGACCCGAAGGGCATTTACACTAGAAGCTCCTCCATGCATTCTGCCTGAAACTGAGGCTTATGGAGCTGAATGCCCATTGTGTGTATACCCACAAGTGTCCAAGGGCAAAGAGTGACAAGTATTTTGGTGTCCTCAGAATCCAAACCCATTACGTGACTGAAAGGAAACTGTTTCTTAGAATGTTGGATAGCCAAGATGTAGATCACAAGCAATGTCCTAAGATTAAAAATGTCAAGGCTTTCCAAAGCTTTTCAGGTACCCCCTGCTGTGAACGTAAGGTAAAATGGAGAAAAGGGAGCTTGAGGGCCCTGACTGTGATCCCCTAGAAGTCTGTAAGCCTAGAGAAAAAGAGAACCTTAAGGGTATTTACACTAAAGGCCCCTCCATGCACTGTGCCTGAAACTGAGGCCTAGGGTGCTGAGTGACCACTGTATGAGAACCCACAAATGTCCAAGCACAAGAAGTTATAAGTCTCTTAGATTCCTCAGAATCCAAACCCTTTATGTGACTGAAAGGAAACTGAGTCCAAGAATGCTGAAGAGCCAAGTTGAAGGTCACTAGCCATGTCTTAGGATTACAAATATCAAGGCTTTCCAAAGATTTTGAGCCAGTTCCCTGCTGTAAAAGTAGAGTAAAATGCAGAAAAGGGAGCTTGGGGGATCTGACTGTGATCACCTAGAAATCTGAAGGCATAGAGAAAAGATGACTTTAAGGGTATTTACGCTAGAGGCCCCTCCATGCATTCTGCCTGAAACTGAGGCCTAGTGTGCTGAATGACCATTGTATTAGAAGCCATAAGTGTCCAAGGACAAAAAGTTGCAAGTGTATTAGAGTCCTCAGAATCCAAACACTTTATGTGACTGAAAGGAAACTGAGTCCTAGAATACCGGATAGCCAAGTTTAAGATCACTAACCATATCATAAATTTTAAAATGTTAATGCTTTTCAAAGCTTTTGAACCAGCCCCCTGCTGTGAAATTAGAGTTAAAAGGTAGAAAAGAGAGGTTGAAGGATCAACCTGTCATCACTTAGAGGTTTGTAGGCCTAGAGAAAAGAGGACCTTAAGGGTAGTTACAGGAGAAGTCCCTCCATGCATTCTGCCTGAAACTGAGTCTTAGAGAGCTGAATGACCATTACGTTTCACCCACAAGTGTCCAAGGACAAAACCCGGCAAGGCTTTTGGAATTTTCAGAATCCAAAACCTTTCTATGATCTCTAAAGAAAACAGAGTCCTGGAAATCTTGACAACCCAGTACAAGATCACTAAGGAGATCCTAGGTTTAAAAATGTCAAGGCTTTCCAAAGAAGTTGAACCAGCCCCCTGCTGTGCATCCAGGAAACAGAGGCCCAGGGAGCTTCAGGGACCTGTTTGTGATCACTGACAATTTTCTAGAACCTAGACGACGTCAGAATGGCCTAAGACCACTTACACTAAAAGCACTCTCAGGTGTCTACCTCAAAGTGAGGCCTAGAGAACCAAATGACCGTTGTAAGAGCGGTCAGAAGAGTCCAAGGAACAGACAGGACTAGTCCTTCAGAGGCATTTGAGTCTGAGCGATTCATGTGCCTCTAAATGAAACTAAGGTCTAGAGGGCTGCATAAACAAGTGTAAGATCACTAATGAGATCCTAGGATTAAATACGTCAAAGCTTTCCAAAGCTATCGAGTCAGCCCCACGCTTTGAATTCAGGGTAAAATGTAGAAAAGAGATCTTGAGGGACCTGAGTGACCACCTAGACGTTGGTAGGCCTAGAGGAAAGAGGACCCGAAGGGCATTTACACTAGAAGCTCCTCCATGCATTCTGCCTGAAACTGAGGCTTATGGAGCTGAATGCCCATTGTGTGTATACCCACAAGTGTCCAAGGGCAAAGAGTGACAAGTATTTTGGTGTCCTCAGAATCCAAACCCATTATGTGACTGAAAGGAAACTGTTTCTTAGAATGTTGGATAGCCAAGATGTAGATCACAAGCAATGTCCTAAGATTAAAAATGTCAAGGCTTTCCAAAGCTTTTCAGGTACCCCCTGCTGTGAACGTAAGGTAAAATGGAGAAAAGGGAGCTTGAGGGCCCTGACTGTGATCCCCTAGAAGTCTGTAAGCCTAGAGAAAAAGAGAACCTTAAGGGTATTTACACTAAAGGCCCCTCCATGCACTGTGCCTGAAACTGAGGCCTAGGGTGCTGAGTGACCACTGTATGAGAACCCACAAATGTCCAAGCACAAGAAGTTATAAGTCTCTTAGATTCCTCAGAATCCAAACCCTTTATGTGACTGAAAGGAAACTGAGTCCAAGAATGCTGAAGAGCCAAGTTGAAGGTCACTAGCCATGTCTTAGGATTACAAATATCAAGGCTTTCCAAAGATTTTGAGCCAGTTCCCTGCTGTAAAAGTAGAGTAAAATGCAGAAAAGGGAGCTTGGGGGATCTGACTGTGATCACCTAGAAATCTGAAGGCATAGAGAAAAGATGACTTTAAGGGTATTTACGCTAGAGGCCCCTCCATGCATTCTGCCTGAAACTGAGGCCTAGTGTGCTGGAATGACCATTGTATTAGAAGCCATAAGTGTCCAAGGACAAAAAGTTGCAAGTGTATTAGAGTCCTCAGAATCCAAACACTTTATGTGACTGAAAGGAAACTGAGTCCTAGAATACCGGATAGCCAAGTTTAAGATCACTAACCATATCATAAATTTTAAAATGTTAATGCTTTTCAAAGCTTTTGAGCCAGCCCCCTGCTGTGAAATTAGAGTTAAAAGGTAGAAAAGAGAGGTTGAAGGATCAACCTGTCATCACTTAGAGGTTTTTAGGCCTAGAGAAAAGAGGACCTTAAGGGTAGTTACAGGAGAAGTCCCTCCATGCATTCTGCCTGAAACTGAGTCTTAGAGAGCTGAATGACCATTACGTTTCACCCACAAGTGTCCAAGGACAAAACCCGGCAAGGCTTTTGGAATTTTCAGAATCCAAAACCTTTCTATGATCTCTAAAGAAAACAGAGTCCTGGAAATCTTGACAACCCAGTACAAGATCACTAAGGAGATCCTAGGTTTAAAAATGTCAAGGCTTTCCAAAGAAGTTGAACCAGCCCCCTGCTGTGCATCCAGGAAACAGAGGCCCAGGGAGCTTCAGGGACCTGTTTGTGATCACTGACAATTTTCTAGAACCTAGACGACGTCAGAATGGCCTAAGACCACTTACACTAAAAGCACTCTCAGGTGTCTACCTCAAAGTGAGGCCTAGAGAACCAAATGACCGTTGTAAGAGCGGTCAGAAGAGTCCAAGGAACAGACAGGACTAGTCCTTCAGAGGCATTTGAGTCTGAGCGATTCATGTGCCTCTAAATGAAACTAAGGTCTAGAGGGCTGCATAAACAAGTGTAAGATCACTAATGAGATCCTAGGATTAAATACTTCAAAGCTTTCCAAAGCTATCGAGTCAGCCCCACGCTTTGAATTCAGGGTAAAATGTAGAAAAGAGATCTTGAGGGACCTGAGTGACCACCTAGACGTTGGTAGGCCTAGAGGAAAGAGGACCCGAAGGGCATTTACACTAGAAGCTCCTCCATGCATTCTGCCTGAAACTGAGGCTTATGGAGCTGAATGCCCATTGTGTGTATACCCACAAGTGTCCAAGGGCAAAGAGTGACAAGTATTTTGGTGTCCTCAGAATCCAAACCCATTACGTGACTGAAAGGAAACTGTTTCTTAGAATGTTGGATAGCCAAGATGTAGATCACAAGCAATGTCCTAAAATTAAAAATGTCAAGGCTTTCCAAAGCTTTTCAGGTACCCCCTGCTGTGAACGTAAGGTAAAATGGAGAAAAGGGAGCTTGAGGGCCCTGACTGTGATCCCCTAGAAGTCTGTAAGCCTAGAGAAAAAGAGAACCTTAAGGGTATTTACACTAAAGGCCCCTCCATGCACTGTGCCTGAAACTGAGGCCTAGGGTGCTGAGTGACCACTGTATGAGAACCCACAAATGTCCAAGCACAAGAAGTTATAAGTCTCTTAGATTCCTCAGAATCCAAACCCTTTATGTGACTGAAAGGAAACTGAGTCCAAGAATGCTGAAGAGCCAAGTTGAAGGTCACTAGCCATGTCTTAGGATTACAAATATCAAGGCTTTCCAAAGATTTTGAGCCAGTTCCCTGCTGTAAAAGTAGAGTAAAATGCAGAAAAGGGAGCTTGGGGGATCTGACTGTGATCACCTAGAAATCTGAAGGCATAGAGAAAAGATGACTTTAAGGGTATTTACGCTAGAGGCCCCTCCATGCATTCTGCCTGAAACTGAGGCCTAGTGTGCTGAATGACCATTGTATTAGAAGCCATAAGTGTCCAAGGACAAAAAGTTGCAAGTGTATTAGAGTCCTCAGAATCCAAACACTTTATGTGACTGAAAGGAAACTGAGTCCTAGAATACCGGATAGCCAAGTTTAAGATCACTAACCATATCATAAATTTTAAAATGTTAATGCTTTTCAAAGCTTTTGAGCCAGCCCCCTGCTGTGAAATTAGAGTTAAAAGGTAGAAAAGAGAGGTTGAAGGATCAACCTGTCATCACTTAGAGGTTTTTAGGCCTAGAGAAAAGAGGACCTTAAGGGTAGTTACAGGAGAAGTCCCTCCATGCATTCTGCCTGAAACTGAGTCTTAGAGAGCTGAATGACCATTACGTTTCACCCACAAGTGTCCAAGGACAAAACCCGGCAAGGCTTTTGGAATTTTCAGAATCCAAAACCTTTCTATGATCTCTAAAGAAAACAGAGTCCTGGAAATCTTGACAACCCAGTACAAGATCACTAAGGAGATCCTAGGTTTAAAAATGTCAAGGCTTTCCAAAGAAGTTGAACCAGCCCCGTGCTGTGCATCCAGGAAACAGAGGCCCAGGGAGCTTCAGGGACCTGTTTGTGATCACTGACAATTTTCTAGAACCTAGACGACGTCAGAATGGCCTAAGACCACTTACACTAAAAGCACTCTCAGGTGTCTACCTCAAAGTGAGGCCTAGAGAACCAAATGACCGTTGTAAGAGCGGTCAGAAGAGTCCAAGGAACAGACAGGACTAGTCCTTCAGAGGCATTTGAGTCTGAGCGATTCATGTGCCTCTAAATGAAACTAAGGTCTAGAGGGCTGCATAAACAAGTGTAAGATCACTAATGAGATCCTAGGATTAAATACTTCAAAGCTTTCCAAAGCTATCGAGTCAGCCCCACGCTTTGAATTCAGGGTAAAATGTAGAAAAGAGATCTTGAGGGACCTGAGTGACCACCTAGACGTTGGTAGGCCTAGAGGAAAGAGGACCCGAAGGGCATTTACACTAGAAGCTCCTCCATGCATTCTGCCTGAAACTGAAGCTTATGGAGCTGAATGCCCATTGTGTGTATACCCACAAGTGTCCAAGGGCAAAGAGTGACAAGTATTTTGGTGTCCTCAGAATCCAAACCCATTACGTGACTGAAAGGAAACTGTTTCTTAGAATGTTGGATAGCCAAGATGTAGATCACAAGCAATGTCCTAAGATTAAAAATGTCAAGGCTTTCCAAAGCTTTTCAGGTACCCCCTGCTGTGAACGTA
Source organism: Notamacropus eugenii (assembly GCF_028372415.1). NCBI lineage: Eukaryota > Metazoa > Chordata > Mammalia > Diprotodontia > Macropodidae > Notamacropus > Notamacropus eugenii. The sequence continues at coordinate 65,572,193 of NC_092879.1, read as the reverse complement.
AGGTAAAATGGAGAAAAGGGAGCTTGAGGGCCCTGACTGTGATCCCCTAGAAGTCTGTAAGCCTAGAGAAAAAGAGAACCTTAAGGGTATTTACACTAAAGGCCCCTCCATGCACTGTGCCTGAAACTGAGGCCTAGGGTGCTGAGTGACCACTGTATGAGAACCCACAAATGTCCAAGCACAAGAAGTTATAAGTCTCTTAGATTCCTCAGAATCCAAACCCTTTATGTGACTGAAAGGAAACTGAGTCCAAGAATGCTGAAGAGCCAAGTTGAAGGTCACTAGCCATGTCTTAGGATTACAAATATCAAGGCTTTCCAAAGATTTTGAGCCAGTTCCCTGCTGTAAAAGTAGAGTAAAATGCAGAAAAGGGAGCTTGGGGGATCTGACTGTGATCACCTAGAAATCTGAAGGCATAGAGAAAAGATGACTTTAAGGGTATTTACGCTAGAGGCCCCTCCATGCATTCTGCCTGAAACTGAGGCCTAGTGTGCTGGAATGACCATTGTATTAGAAGCCATAAGTGTCCAAGGACAAAAAGTTGCAAGTGTATTAGAGTCCTCAGAATCCAAACACTTTATGTGACTGAAAGGAAACTGAGTCCTAGAATACCGGATAGCCAAGTTTAAGATCACTAACCATATCATAAATTTTAAAATGTTAATGCTTTTCAAAGCTTTTGAGCCAGCCCCCTGCTGTGAAATTAGAGTTAAAAGGTAGAAAAGAGAGGTTGAAGGATCAACCTGTCATCACTTAGAGGGTTTTAGGCCTAGAGAAAAGAGGACCTTAAGGGTAGTTACAGGAGAAGTCCCTCCATGCATTCTGCCTGAAACTGAGTCTTAGAGAGCTGAATGACCATTACCTTTCACCCACAAGTGTCCAAGGACAAAACCCGCCAAGGCTTTTGGAATTTTCAGAATCCAAAACCTTTCTATGATCTCTAAAGAAAACAGAGTCCTGGAAATCTTGACAACCCAGTACAAGATCACTAAGGAGATCCTAGGTTTAAAAATGTCAAGGCTTTCCAAAGAAGTTGAACCAGCCCCCTGCTGTGCATCCAGGAAACAGAGGCCCAGGGAGCTTCAGGGACCTGTTTGTGATCACCGACAATTTTCTAGAACCTAGACGACGTCAGAATGGCCTAAGACCACTTACACTAAAAGCACTCTCAGGTGTCTACCTCAAAGTGAGGCCTAGAGAACCAAATGACCGTTGTAAGAGCGGTCAGAAGAGTCCAAGGAACAGACAGGACTAGTCCTTCAGAGGCATTTGAGTCTGAGCGATTCATGTGCCTCTAAATGAAACTAAGGTCTAGAGGGCTGCATAAACAAGTGTAAGATCACTAATGAGATCCTAGGATTAAATACTTCAAAGCTTTCCAAAGCTATCGAGTCAGCCCCACGCTTTGAATTCAGGGTAAAATGTAGAAAAGAGATCTTGAGGGACCTGAGTGACCACCTAGACGTTGGTAGGCCTAGAGGAAAGAGGACCCGAAGGGCATTTACACTAGAAGCTCCTCCATGCATTCTGCCTGAAACTGAGGCTTATGGAGCTGAATGCCCATTGTGTGTATACCCACAAGTGTCCAAGGGCAAAGAGTGACAAGTATTTTGGTGTCCTCAGAATCCAAACCCATTACGTGACTGAAAGGAAACTGTTTCTTAGAATGTTGGATAGCCAAGATGTAGATCACAAGCAATGTCCTAAGATTAAAAATGTCAAGGCTTTCCAAAGCTTTTCAGGTACCCCCTGCTGTGAACGTAAGGTAAAATGGAGAAAAGGGAGCTTGAGGGCCCTGACTGTGATCCCCTAGAAGTCTGTAAGCCTAGAGAAAAAGAGAACCTTAAGGGTATTTACACTAAAGGCCCCTCCATGCACTGTGCCTGAAACTGAGGCCTAGGGTGCTGAGTGACCACTGTATGAGAACCCACAAATGTCCAAGCACAAGAAGTTATAAGTCTCTTAGATTCCTCAGAATCCAAACCCTTTATGTGACTGAAAGGAAACTGAGTCCAAGAATGCTGAAGAGCCAAGTTGAAGGTCACTAGCCATGTCTTAGGATTACAAATATCAAGGCTTTCCAAAGATTTTGAGCCAGTTCCCTGCTGTAAAAGTAGAGTAAAATGCAGAAAAGGGAGCTTGGGGGATCTGACTGTGATCACCTAGAAATCTGAAGGCATAGAGAAAAGATGACTTTAAGGGTATTTACGCTAGAGGCCCCTCCATGCATTCTGCCTGAAACTGAGGCCTAGTGTGCTGAATGACCATTGTATTAGAAGCCATAAGTGTCCAAGGACAAAAAGTTGCAAGTGTATTAGAGTCCTCAGAATCCAAACACTTTATGTGACTGAAAGGAAACTGAGTCCTAGAATACCGGATAGCCAAGTTTAAGATCACTAACCATATCATAAATTTTAAAATGTTAATGCTTTTCAAAGCTTTTGAACCAGCCCCCTGCTGTGAAATTAGAGTTAAAAGGTAGAAAAGAGAGGTTGAAGGATCAACCTGTCATCACTTAGAGGTTTGTAGGCCTAGAGAAAAGAGGACCTTAAGGGTAGTTACAGGAGAAGTCCCTCCATGCATTCTGCCTGAAACTGAGTCTTAGAGAGCTGAATGACCATTACGTTTCACCCACAAGTGTCCAAGGACAAAACCCGGCAAGGCTTTTGGAATTTTCAGAATCCAAAACCTTTCTATGATCTCTAAAGAAAACAGAGTCCTGGAAATCTTGACAACCCAGTACAAGATCACTAAGGAGATCCTAGGTTTAAAAATGTCAAGGCTTTCCAAAGAAGTTGAACCAGCCCCCTGCTGTGCATCCAGGAAACAGAGGCCCAGGGAGCTTCAGGGACCTGTTTGTGATCACTGACAATTTTCTAGAACCTAGACGACGTCAGAATGGCCTAAGACCACTTACACTAAAAGCACTCTCAGGTGTCTACCTCAAAGTGAGGCCTAGAGAACCAAATGACCGTTGTAAGAGCGGTCAGAAGAGTCCAAGGAACAGACAGGACTAGTCCTTCAGAGGCATTTGAGTCTGAGCGATTCATGTGCCTCTAAATGAAACTAAGGTCTAGAGGGCTGCATAAACAAGTGTAAGATCACTAATGAGATCCTAGGATTAAATACGTCAAAGCTTTCCAAAGCTATCGAGTCAGCCCCACGCTTTGAATTCAGGGTAAAATGTAGAAAAGAGATCTTGAGGGACCTGAGTGACCACCTAGACGTTGGTAGGCCTAGAGGAAAGAGGACCCGAAGGGCATTTACACTAGAAGCTCCTCCATGCATTCTGCCTGAAACTGAGGCTTATGGAGCTGAATGCCCATTGTGTGTATACCCACAAGTGTCCAAGGGCAAAGAGTGACAAGTATTTTGGTGTCCTCAGAATCCAAACCCATTACGTGACTGAAAGGAAACTGTTTCTTAGAATGTTGGATAGCCAAGATGTAGATCACAAGCAATGTCCTAAGATTAAAAATGTCAAGGCTTTCCAAAGCTTTTCAGGTACCCCCTGCTGTGAACGTAAGGTAAAATGGAGAAAAGGGAGCTTGAGGGCCCTGACTGTGATCCCCTAGAAGTCTGTAAGCCTAGAGAAAAAGAGAACCTTAAGGGTATTTACACTAAAGGCCCCTCCATGCACTGTGCCTGAAACTGAGGCCTAGGGTGCTGAGTGACCACTGTATGAGAACCCACAAATGTCCAAGCACAAGAAGTTATAAGTCTCTTAGATTCCTCAGAATCCAAACCCTTTATGTGACTGAAAGGAAACTGAGTCCAAGAATGCTGAAGAGCCAAGTTGAAGGTCACTAGCCATGTCTTAGGATTACAAATATCAAGGCTTTCCAAAGATTTTGAGCCAGTTCCCTGCTGTAAAAGTAGAGTAAAATGCAGAAAAGGGAGCTTGGGGGATCTGACTGTGATCACCTAGAAATCTGAAGGCATAGAGAAAAGATGACTTTAAGGGTATTTACGCTAGAGGCCCCTCCATGCATTCTGCCTGAAACTGAGGCCTAGTGTGCTGAATGACCATTGTATTAGAAGCCATAAGTGTCCAAGGACAAAAAGTTGCAAGTGTATTAGAGTCCTCAGAATCCAAACACTTTATGTGACTGAAAGGAAACTGAGTCCTAGAATACCGGATAGCCAAGTTTAAGATCACTAACCATATCATAAATTTTAAAATGTTAATGCTTTTCAAAGCTTTTGAGCCAGCCCCCTGCTGTGAAATTAGAGTTAAAAGGTAGAAAAGAGAGGTTGAAGGATCAACCTGTCATCACTTAGAGGTTTTTAGGCCTAGAGAAAAGAGGACCTTAAGGGTAGTTACAGGAGAAGTCCCTCCATGCATTCTGCCTGAAACTGAGTCTTAGAGAGCTGAATGACCATTACGTTTCACCCACAAGTGTCCAAGGACAAAACCCGGCAAGGCTTTTGGAATTTTCAGAATCCAAAACCTTTCTATGATCTCTAAAGAAAACAGAGTCCTGGAAATCTTGACAACCCAGTACAAGATCACTAAGGAGATCCTAGGTTTAAAAATGTCAAGGCTTTCCAAAGAAGTTGAACCAGCCCCCTGCTGTGCATCCAGGAAACAGAGGCCCAGGGAGCTTCAGGGACCTGTTTGTGATCACCGACAATTTTCTAGAACCTAGACGACGTCAGAATGGCCTAAGACCACTTACACTAAAAGCACTCTCAGGTGTCTACCTCAAAGTGAGGCCTAGAGAACCAAATGACCGTTGTAAGAGCGGTCAGAAGAGTCCAAGGAACAGACAGGACTAGTCCTTCAGAGGCATTTGAGTCTGAGCGATTCATGTGCCTCTAAATGAAACTAAGGTCTAGAGGGCTGCATAAACAAGTGTAAGATCACTAATGAGATCCTAGGATTAAATACTTCAAAGCTTTCCAAAGCTATCGAGTCAGCCCCACGCTTTGAATTCAGGGTAAAATGTAGAAAAGAGATCTTGAGGGACCTGAGTGACCACCTAGACGTTGGTAGGCCTAGAGGAAAGAGGACCCGAAGGGCATTTACACTAGAAGCTCCTCCATGCATTCTGCCTGAAACTGAGGCTTATGGAGCTGAATGCCCATTGTGTGTATACCCACAAGTGTCCAAGGGCAAAGAGTGACAAGTATTTTGGTGTCCTCAGAATCCAAACCCATTACGTGACTGAAAGGAAACTGTTTCTTAGAATGTTGGATAGCCAAGATGTAGATCACAAGCAATGTCCTAAGATTAAAAATGTCAAGGCTTTCCAAAGCTTTTCAGGTACCCCCTGCTGTGAACGTAAGGTAAAATGGAGAAAAGGGAGCTTGAGGGCCCTGACTGTGATCCCCTAGAAGTCTGTAAGCCTAGAGAAAAAGAGAACCTTAAGGGTATTTACACTAAAGGCCCCTCCATGCACTGTGCCTGAAACTGAGGCCTAGGGTGCTGAGTGACCACTGTATGAGAACCCACAAATGTCCAAGCACAAGAAGTTATAAGTCTCTTAGATTCCTCAGAATCCAAACCCTTTATGTGACTGAAAGGAAACTGAGTCCAAGAATGCTGAAGAGCCAAGTTGAAGGTCACTAGCCATGTCTTAGGATTACAAATATCAAGGCTTTCCAAAGATTTTGAGCCAGTTCCCTGCTGTAAAAGTAGAGTAAAATGCAGAAAAGGGAGCTTGGGGGATCTGACTGTGATCACCTAGAAATCTGAAGGCATAGAGAAAAGATGACTTTAAGGGTATTTACGCTAGAGGCCCCTCCATGCATTCTGCCTGAAACTGAGGCCTAGTGTGCTGAATGACCATTGTATTAGAAGCCATAAGTGTCCAAGGACAAAAAGTTGCAAGTGTATTAGAGTCCTCAGAATCCAAACACTTTATGTGACTGAAAGGAAACTGAGTCCTAGAATACCGGATAGCCAAGTTTAAGATCACTAACCATATCATAAATTTTAAAATGTTAATGCTTTTCAAAGCTTTTGAACCAGCCCCCTGCTGTGAAATTAGAGTTAAAAGGTAGAAAAGAGAGGTTGAAGGATCAACCTGTCATCACTTAGAGGTTTGTAGGCCTAGAGAAAAGAGGACCTTAAGGGTAGTTACAGGAGAAGTCCCTCCATGCATTCTGCCTGAAACTGAGTCTTAGAGAGCTGAATGACCATTACGTTTCACCCACAAGTGTCCAAGGACAAAACCCGGCAAGGCTTTTGGAATTTTCAGAATCCAAAACCTTTCTATGATCTCTAAAGAAAACAGAGTCCTGGAAATCTTGACAACCCAGTACAAGATCACTAAGGAGATCCTAGGTTTAAAAATGTCAAGGCTTTCCAAAGAAGTTGAACCAGCCCCCTGCTGTGCATCCAGGAAACAGAGGCCCAGGGAGCTTCAGGGACCTGTTTGTGATCACTGACAATTTTCTAGAACCTAGACGACGTCAGAATGGCCTAAGACCACTTACACTAAAAGCACTCTCAGGTGTCTACCTCAAAGTGAGGCCTAGAGAACCAAATGACCGTTGTAAGAGCGGTCAGAAGAGTCCAAGGAACAGACAGGACTAGTCCTTCAGAGGCATTTGAGTCTGAGCGATTCATGTGCCTCTAAATGAAACTAAGGTCTAGAGGGCTGCATAAACAAGTGTAAGATCACTAATGAGATCCTAGGATTAAATACGTCAAAGCTTTCCAAAGCTATCGAGTCAGCCCCACGCTTTGAATTCAGGGTAAAATGTAGAAAAGAGATCTTGAGGGACCTGAGTGACCACCTAGACGTTGGTAGGCCTAGAGGAAAGAGGACCCGAAGGGCATTTACACTAGAAGCTCCTCCATGCATTCTGCCTGAAACTGAGGCTTATGGAGCTGAATGCCCATTGTGTGTATACCCACAAGTGTCCAAGGGCAAAGAGTGACAAGTATTTTGGTGTCCTCAGAATCCAAACCCATTATGTGACTGAAAGGAAACTGTTTCTTAGAATGTTGGATAGCCAAGATGTAGATCACAAGCAATGTCCTAAGATTAAAAATGTCAAGGCTTTCCAAAGCTTTTCAGGTACCCCCTGCTGTGAACGTAAGGTAAAATGGAGAAAAGGGAGCTTGAGGGCCCTGACTGTGATCCCCTAGAAGTCTGTAAGCCTAGAGAAAAAGAGAACCTTAAGGGTATTTACACTAAAGGCCCCTCCATGCACTGTGCCTGAAACTGAGGCCTAGGGTGCTGAGTGACCACTGTATGAGAACCCACAAATGTCCAAGCACAAGAAGTTATAAGTCTCTTAGATTCCTCAGAATCCAAACCCTTTATGTGACTGAAAGGAAACTGAGTCCAAGAATGCTGAAGAGCCAAGTTGAAGGTCACTAGCCATGTCTTAGGATTACAAATATCAAGGCTTTCCAAAGATTTTGAGCCAGTTCCCTGCTGTAAAAGTAGAGTAAAATGCAGAAAAGGGAGCTTGGGGGATCTGACTGTGATCACCTAGAAATCTGAAGGCATAGAGAAAAGATGACTTTAAGGGTATTTACGCTAGAGGCCCCTCCATGCATTCTGCCTGAAACTGAGGCCTAGTGTGCTGGAATGACCATTGTATTAGAAGCCATAAGTGTCCAAGGACAAAAAGTTGCAAGTGTATTAGAGTCCTCAGAATCCAAACACTTTATGTGACTGAAAGGAAACTGAGTCCTAGAATACCGGATAGCCAAGTTTAAGATCACTAACCATATCATAAATTTTAAAATGTTAATGCTTTTCAAAGCTTTTGAGCCAGCCCCCTGCTGTGAAATTAGAGTTAAAAGGTAGAAAAGAGAGGTTGAAGGATCAACCTGTCATCACTTAGAGGTTTTTAGGCCTAGAGAAAAGAGGACCTTAAGGGTAGTTACAGGAGAAGTCCCTCCATGCATTCTGCCTGAAACTGAGTCTTAGAGAGCTGAATGACCATTACGTTTCACCCACAAGTGTCCAAGGACAAAACCCGGCAAGGCTTTTGGAATTTTCAGAATCCAAAACCTTTCTATGATCTCTAAAGAAAACAGAGTCCTGGAAATCTTGACAACCCAGTACAAGATCACTAAGGAGATCCTAGGTTTAAAAATGTCAAGGCTTTCCAAAGAAGTTGAACCAGCCCCCTGCTGTGCATCCAGGAAACAGAGGCCCAGGGAGCTTCAGGGACCTGTTTGTGATCACTGACAATTTTCTAGAACCTAGACGACGTCAGAATGGCCTAAGACCACTTACACTAAAAGCACTCTCAGGTGTCTACCTCAAAGTGAGGCCTAGAGAACCAAATGACCGTTGTAAGAGCGGTCAGAAGAGTCCAAGGAACAGACAGGACTAGTCCTTCAGAGGCATTTGAGTCTGAGCGATTCATGTGCCTCTAAATGAAACTAAGGTCTAGAGGGCTGCATAAACAAGTGTAAGATCACTAATGAGATCCTAGGATTAAATACTTCAAAGCTTTCCAAAGCTATCGAGTCAGCCCCACGCTTTGAATTCAGGGTAAAATGTAGAAAAGAGATCTTGAGGGACCTGAGTGACCACCTAGACGTTGGTAGGCCTAGAGGAAAGAGGACCCGAAGGGCATTTACACTAGAAGCTCCTCCATGCATTCTGCCTGAAACTGAGGCTTATGGAGCTGAATGCCCATTGTGTGTATACCCACAAGTGTCCAAGGGCAAAGAGTGACAAGTATTTTGGTGTCCTCAGAATCCAAACCCATTACGTGACTGAAAGGAAACTGTTTCTTAGAATGTTGGATAGCCAAGATGTAGATCACAAGCAATGTCCTAAGATTAAAAATGTCAAGGCTTTCCAAAGCTTTTCAGGTACCCCCTGCTGTGAACGTAAGGTAAAATGGAGAAAAGGGAGCTTGAGGGCCCTGACTGTGATCCCCTAGAAGTCTGTAAGCCTAGAGAAAAAGAGAACCTTAAGGGTATTTACACTAAAGGCCCCTCCATGCACTGTGCCTGAAACTGAGGCCTAGGGTGCTGAGTGACCACTGTATGAGAACCCACAAATGTCCAAGCACAAGAAGTTATAAGTCTCTTAGATTCCTCAGAATCCAAACCCTTTATGTGACTGAAAGGAAACTGAGTCCAAGAATGCTGAAGAGCCAAGTTGAAGGTCACTAGCCATGTCTTAGGATTACAAATATCAAGGCTTTCCAAAGATTTTGAGCCAGTTCCCTGCTGTAAAAGTAGAGTAAAATGCAGAAAAGGGAGCTTGGGGGATCTGACTGTGATCACCTAGAAATCTGAAGGCATAGAGAAAAGATGACTTTAAGGGTATTTACGCTAGAGGCCCCTCCATGCATTCTGCCTGAAACTGAGGCCTAGTGTGCTGAATGACCATTGTATTAGAAGCCATAAGTGTCCAAGGACAAAAAGTTGCAAGTGTATTAGAGTCCTCAGAATCCAAACACTTTATGTGACTGAAAGGAAACTGAGTCCTAGAATACCGGATAGCCAAGTTTAAGATCACTAACCATATCATAAATTTTAAAATGTTAATGCTTTTCAAAGCTTTTGAGCCAGCCCCCTGCTGTGAAATTAGAGTTAAAAGGTAGAAAAGAGAGGTTGAAGGATCAACCTGTCATCACTTAGAGGTTTTTAGGCCTAGAGAAAAGAGGACCTTAAGGGTAGTTACAGGAGAAGTCCCTCCATGCATTCTGCCTGAAACTGAGTCTTAGAGAGCTGAATGACCATTACGTTTCACCCACAAGTGTCCAAGGACAAAACCCGGCAAGGCTTTTGGAATTTTCAGAATCCAAAACCTTTCTATGATCTCTAAAGAAAACAGAGTCCTGGAAATCTTGACAACCCAGTACAAGATCACTAAGGAGATCCTAGGTTTAAAAATGTCAAGGCTTTCCAAAGAAGTTGAACCAGCCCCCTGCTGTGCATCCAGGAAACAGAGGCCCAGGGAGCTTCAGGGACCTGTTTGTGATCACTGACAATTTTCTAGAACCTAGACGACGTCAGAATGGCCTAAGACCACTTACACTAAAAGCACTCTCAGGTGTCTACCTCAAAGTGAGGCCTAGAGAACCAAATGACCGTTGTAAGAGCGGTCAGAAGAGTCCAAGGAACAGACAGGACTAGTCCTTCAGAGGCATTTGAGTCTGAGCGATTCATGTGCCTCTAAATGAAACTAAGGTCTAGAGGGCTGCATAAACAAGTGTAAGATCACTAATGAGATCCTAGGATTAAATACTTCAAAGCTTTCCAAAGCTATCGAGTCAGCCCCACGCTTTGAATTCAGGGTAAAATGTAGAAAAGAGATCTTGAGGGACCTGAGTGACCACCTAGACGTTGGTAGGCCTAGAGGAAAGAGGACCCGAAGGGCATTTACACTAGAAGCTCCTCCATGCATTCTGCCTGAAACTGAGGCTTATGGAGCTGAATGCCCATTGTGTGTATACCCACAAGTGTCCAAGGGCAAAGAGTGACAAGTATTTTGGTGTCCTCAGAATCCAAACCCATTACGTGACTGAAAGGAAACTGTTTCTTAGAATGTTGGATAGCCAAGATGTAGATCACAAGCAATGTCCTAAGATTAAAAATGTCAAGGCTTTCCAAAGCTTTTCAGGTACCCCCTGCTGTGAACGTAAGGTAAAATGGAGAAAAGGGAGCTTGAGGGCCCTGACTGTGATCCCCTAGAAGTCTGTAAGCCTAGAGAAAAAGAGAACCTTAAGGGTATGTTACACTAAAGGCCCCTCCATGCACTGTGCCTGAAACTGAGGCCTAGGGGTGCTGAGTGACCACTGTATGAGAACCCACAAATGTCCAAGCACAAGAAGTTATAAGTCTCTTAGATTCCTCAGAATCCAAACCCTTTATGTGACTGAAAGGAAACTGAGTCCAAGAATGCTGAGAGCCAAGTTGAAGGTCACTAGCCATGTCTTAGGATTACAAATATCAAGGCTTTCCAAAGATTTTGAGCCAGTTCCCTGCTGTAAAAGTAGAGTAAAATGGCAGAAAAGGGAGCTTGGGGGATCTGACTGTGATCACCTAGAAATCTGAAGGCATAGAGAAAAGATGACTTTAAGGGTATTTACGCTAGAGGCCCCTCCATGCATTCTGCCTGAAACTGAGGCCTAGTGTGCTGGAATGACCATTGTATTAGAAGCCATAAGTGTCCAGGACAAAAAGTTGCAAGTGTATTAGAGTCCTCAGAATCCAAACACCTTTATGTGACTGAAAGGAAACTGAGTCCTAGAATACCGGATAGCCAAGTTTAAGATCACTAACCATATCATAAATTTAAAAATGTTAATGCTTTTCAAGCTTTTGAGCCAGCCCCCTGCTGTGAAATTAGAGTTAAAAGGTAGAAAAAGAGAGGTTGAAGGATCAACCTGTCATCACTTAGAGGGTTTTAGGCCTAGAGAAAAGAGGACCTTAAGGGTAGTTACAGGAGAAGTCCCTCCATGCATTCTGCCTGAAACTGAGTCTTAGAGAGCTGAATGACCATTACCTTTCACCCACAAGTGTCCAAGGACAAAACCGGCAAGGCTTTTGGAATTTCAGAATCCAAAACCTTTCTATGATCTCTAAAGAAAACAGAGTCCTGGAAATCTTGACAACCCAGTACAAGATCACTAAGGAGATCCTAGGTTTAAAAATGTCAAGGCTTTCCAAAGAAGGTTGAACCAGCCCCCTGCTGTGCATCCAGGAAACAGAGGCCCAGGGAGCTTCAGGGACCTGTTTGTGATCACTGACAATTTTCTAGAACCTAGACGACGTCAGAATGGCCTAAGACCACTTACACTAAAAGCACTCTCAGGTGTCTACCTCAAAGTGAGGCCTAGAGAACCAAATGACCGTTGTAAGAGCGGTCAGAAGAGTCCAAGGAACAGACAGGACTAGTCCTTCAGAGGCATTTGAGGTCCTGAGCGATTCCATGTGCCTCTAAATGAAACTAAGGTCTAGAGGGCTGCATAAACAAGTGTAAGATCACTAATGAGATCCTAGGATTAAATACTTCAAAGCTTTCCAAAGCTATCGAGTCAGCCCCACGCTTTGAATTCAGGGTAAAATGTAGAAAAGAGTCTTGAGGGACCTGAGTGACCACCTAGACGTTGGTAGGCCTAGAGGAAAGAGGACCCGAAGCGGCATTTACACTAGAAGCTCCTCCATGCATTCTGCCTGAAACTGAGGCTTATGGAGCTGAATGCCCATTGTGTGTATACCCACAAGTGTCCAAGGGCAAAGAGTGATAAGTATTTTGGTGTCCTCAGAATCCAAACCCATTACGTGACTGAAAGGAAACTGTTCTTAGAATGTTGGATAGCCAAGATGTAGATCACAAGCAATGTCCCTAAGATTAAAAATGTCAAGGCTTTTCCAAAGCTTTTCAGGTACCCCCTGCTGTGAACGTAAGGTAAAATGGAGAAAAGGGAGCTTGAGGGCCCTGACTGTGATCCCCTAGAAGTCTGTAAGCCTAGAGAAAAAGAGAACCTTAAGGGTATTTACACTAAAGGCCCCTCCATGCACTGTGCCTGAAACTGAGCCTAGGGTGCTGAGTGACCACTGTATGAGAACCCACAAATGTCCAAGCACAAGAAGTTATAAGTCTCTTAGATTCCTCAGAATCCAAACCCTTTATGTGACTGACGGAAACTGAGTCCAAGAATGCTGAAGAGCCAAGTTGAAGGTCACTAGCCATGTCTTAGGATTACAAATATCAAGCTTTCCAAAGATTTTGAGCCAGTTCCCTGCTGTAAAAGTAGAGTAAAATGCAGAAAAGGGAGCTTGGGGGATCTGACTGTGATCACCTAGAAATCTGAAGGCATAGAGAAAAGATGACTTTAAGGGTATTTACGCTAGAGGCCCCTCCATGCATTCTGCCTGAAACTGAGGCCTAGTGTGCTGAATGACCATTGTATTAGAAGCCATAAGTGTCCAAGGACAAAAGTTGCAAGTGTATTAGAGTCCTCAGAATCCAAACACTTTATGTGACTGAAAGGAAACTGAGTCCTAGAATACCGGATAGCCAAGTTTAAGATCACTAACCATATCATAAATTTTAAAATGTTAATGCTTTTCAAAGCTTTTGAGCCAGCCCCCTGCTGTGAAATTAGAGTTAAAAGGTAGAAAAGAAGAGGTTGAAGGATCAACCTGTCATCACTTAGAGGTTTTTAGGCCTAGAGAAAAGAGGACCTTAAGGGTAGTTACAGGAGAAGTCCCTCCATGCATTCTGCCTGAAACTGAGTCTTAGAGAGCTGAATGACCATTACGTTTCACCCACAAGTGTCCAAGGACAAAACCCGGCAAGGCTTTTGGAATTTTCAGAATCCAAAACCTTTCTATGATCTCTAAGAAAACAGAGTCCTGGAAATCTTGACACCCAGTACAAGATCACTAAGGAGATCCTAGGTTTAAAAATGTCAAGGCTTTCCAAAGAAGTTGAACCAGCCCCCTGCTGTGCATCCAGGAAACAGAGGCCCAGGGGAGCTTCAGGGACCTGTTTGTGATCAACTGACAATTTTCTAGAACCTAGACGACGTCAGAATGGCCTAAGACCACTTACACTAAAAGCACTCTCAGGTGTCTACCTCAAAGTGAGGCCTAGAGAACCAAAATGACCGTTGTAAGAGCGGTCAGAAGAGTCAAGGAACAGACAGGACTAGTCCTTCAGAGGCATTTTGAGTCTGAGCGATTCATGTGCCTCTAAATGAAACTAAGGTCTAGAGGGCTGCATAAACAAGTGTAAGATCACTAATGAGATCCTAGGATTAAATACGTCAAAGCTTTCCAAAGCTATCGAGTCAGCCCCACGCTTTGAATTCAGGGTAAAATGTAGAAAAGAGATCTTGAGGGACCTGAGTGACCACCTAGACGTTGGTAGGCCTAGAGGAAAGAGGACCCGAAGGGCATTTACACTAGAAGCTCCTCCATGCATTCTGCCTGAAACTGAGGCTTATGGAGCTGAATGCCCATTGTGTGTATACCCACAAGTGTCCAAGGGCAAAGAGTGACAAGTATTTTGGTGTCCTCAGAATCCAAACCCATTACGTGACTGAAAGGAAACTGTTTCTTAGAATGTTGGATAGCCAAGATGTAGATCACAAGCAATGTCCTAAGATTAAAAATGTCAAGGCTTTCCAAAGCTTTTCAGGTACCCCCTGCTGTGAACGTAAGGTAAAATGGAGAAAAGGGGAGCTTGAGGGGCCCTGACTGTGATCCCCTAGAAGTCTGTAAGCCTAGAGAAAAAGAGAACCTTAAGGGTATTTACACTAAAGGGCCCCTCCATGCACTGTGCCTGAAACTGAGGCCCTAGGGTGCTGAGTGACCACTGTATGAGAACCCACAAATGTCCAAGCACAAGAAGTATAAGTCTCTTAGATTCCTCAGAATCCAAACCCTTTATGTGACTGAAAGGAAACTGAGTCCAAGAATTGCTGAAGAGCCAAGTTGAAGGTCACTAGCCATGTCTTAGGATTACAAATATCAAGGGCTTTCCAAAGATTTTGAGCCAGTTCCCTGCTGTAAAAGTAGAGTAAAATGCAGAAAAGGGAGCTTGGGGGATCTGACTGTGATCACCTAGAAATCTGAAGGCATAGAGAAAAGATGACTTTAAGGGTATTTACGCTAGAGGCCCCTCCATGCATTCTGCCTGAAACTGAGGCTAGTGTGCTGAATGACCATTGTATTAGAAGCATAAGTGTCCCAAGGACAAAAAGTTGCAAGTGTATCTAGAGTCCTCAGAATCCAAACACTTTATGTGACTGAAAGGAAACTGAGTCCTAGAATACCGGATAGCCAAGTTTAAGATCACTAACCATATCATAAATTTTAAAATGGTTAATGCTTTCAAAGCTTTTGAGCCAGCCCCCTGCTGTGAAATTAGAGTTAAAAGGTAGAAAAGAGAGGGTTGAAGGATCAACCTGTCATCACTTAGAGGGTTTTAGGCCATAGAGAAAAGAGGCACCTTAAGGGTAGTTACAGGAGAAGTCCCTCCATGCATTCTGCCTGAAACTGAGTCTTAGAGAGCTGAATGACCATTACCTTTCACCCCACAAGTGTCCAAGGACAAAAACCCGCCAAGGCTTTTGGAATATTCAGAATCCAAAACCTTTCTATGATCTCTAAAGAAAACAGAGTCCTGGAAAATCTTGACAACCCAGTACAATATCACTAAGGAGATCCTAGGTTTAAAAATGTCAAGGCTTTCCAAAGAAGTTGAACCAGCCCCGTGCTGTGCATCCAGGAAACAGAGGCCCAGGGAGCTTCAGGGACCTGTTTGTGATCACTGACAATTTTCTAGAACCTAGACGACGGTCTAGAATGGCCTAAGACCCACT